>NC_081552.1:28771844-29971844 GCF_963082655.1 Stomoxys calcitrans
AAACCAAAACACTTCCGAAATCGATTCATATGGCAGCTACATCAGATTATGAACAGATTTGAACCATACTGGGTACAGTTGTTAACATGCCAAATTTCAGACCTCTAGCGGCTCAAGACCCGAAATCGGTTTGTATGGAAGCTTTATCAGATTATAAACCGATTTAGACCATACTTGGCACAGTTGTTGGAAGTCTAAATAAAACACCTCATGCTAAATTTCAGAAAAATCGGAAAAGAATCGTCAAGTTCCAAGATGGGTTTAAATGGCAGATATATCAGGTTATGGACCGATTTGTACCATATTTAGTACAGTTTAAGAAGTCATAACGACACACGTCATCCAAAATTCCAGCCAAATCGGATAGGAATTTCACCCTCTAGAGGCTCCAGAAGTTAAGACCGCAAATCGGTTTATATGACAGCTATATCAGGTTCTAGACCGATTTTAACCATACTTAACACAGTTGTTGCAAGTCATAACAAACACTTCATTCAAAATTTCAGCCAAATCGGATAGGAATTGAGCCCTCTAGTGGCTGAAGAAGTCAAGATTCAAGATCGGTTTATATGACAGCTATATCAGGTTATAGACTGATCGGATAGGAATTGCGCTTCTAGAGGATAAAGAAGTCCAGACCCCAGATCGGTTAATATGACAGCTATATCAGGTTATGGACCGAGTTCAACCATGCTTAACCATCTTCAACGGGCAACATGGCGCCAGAAGAGGTTGTCACTGATATGCATTCGTCGGAGGCCATTAGGGAAATTGTGTCTGAGCCGAAAATCCTTTGGGCGATAGGAAGTTTCGACTCCTTTAAGTTGCCAGGCCCTGATGATGTATCACCGGTGTCTGATAGACTGGTTCCTTGGCTTAGGGAGATATACTCTGCTTGTATTAGAATGTCATATATACCTGTGGGAAGGAGGAACACAAAGGACATTTTCATTCCGAAAGCAGGAAAACCCTACCACACGAAGGCAAAAGATTTTTGTCCTATTAGTCTGTCATCCTTTATGCTGAAGACTCTTGAAAGGTTGATAGAATCATATTTAAGGGCAAATATCCCTGCAGATAGTATGTCGCGGCAGCAGCATGCATATAGTAAAGGCAAATCCACTGAAACAGCCCTTCACGACCTAGTCGGCTACAGAGAGGGTTCTCTCGCTGTCAGGGAATATACAATGGTACCATTTCTTGACATTGAAGGTGCTTTCAATAATGTAAAACCGACGTCAATCATGAGGGAGTTGGAGTTTCTAGGCATCAACTCTACCGTAAGAAAGTTTATTAAAAATTTACTTATAAAAAGATGCATTACGGCAGGCTTGGAATCTGTGGATCTAAAAAGTTGGGTCAGCAGAGGAACTCCTCAAGGAGGTGTACTGTCTCCTCTTTGGAATATAGCTATTAACAATATCTTATTGTCTGTGGAAGAACAATGCGTAAAAGTGGTCGCATATGCTAATGGCGTGGCAATTGCGGTTAGGGGAAAGTTTCCCAGCACTCTAAGAGATATACTTCAGAAAGTGGTCTGGGTATAAGTCCGTGCACGACAAAAGTAGTTCTTTTCAGCACGACATTTTTGTGCAACTTGGCCCTAATCGGTCCAGAGTTGGATATAGCTGCAATGTAGAACTAAATCTCGATTTAAAGTCTTGGTCCCATAAAAGGCGCATTTATAATCCGATTTTACTGAAATTTGATACAGTGACTTATGTTAGGCTTTTCAACATCCGTGTCGTATATGGTTCAGATCGGTTTATTTTTAAATATAGCTACTGTACTTATTAGTATTTGGTCCAAATCGGAACATATTTTGACATAACTGATATGGGACATAAAGTATGAAATTTTTTTTACTTGTTTTAAGCTCATAACAAGTAAAAACGTGCTAAATTCGCCCGGGTCGAATATTGGGAACCCACCACAATGGATTCTGGAAAAATTTTATACAAAATAAACTTTGTCAAAGGGCATAATTTTATTCTATTTACATACCAAACTTCGGTCAAACCAGCAAAAATTAAAGCTTATCGGAACTGAACAAGGATGAGCGAGAGACGCTTTACATGGGAGCTATATCAGTAAGGACTCAAGAAGTCAAATTGAGAGATCGGTTTATATGAGAGCTAAATCCGGTTAAAGACCAATTTGTTCCGTACTAGGCAGAGTTGTTGAAAGTCATAACAAAACACTAGATGCTCAATTTCAGCCAAGTCGGACAAAAATTGCGGTTTGTAAGGGCTCAAGAAGTCAAATTGGGAGATCGGTTTATATAGGAGCTATATCAAGTTATAAACCGATTTCAACCGAACTTGACACAGTTGTTGGAAGTCATAACAGAACACTATATGCAAAATTTGGGCCAAATAGGTCAATAACTGCGGCTTCCAGGGGCTAGAGAAGACAAACTGGCAGATCGGTTTATATGGGAGCTATATTTAAATCTGAATCGATATGGGCCTACTTCAGTATTAAGTATTTGTGCAAAATTTGAAGCGGTTAGCTTTACGCGTTCGACCGCTACCGTGATTTCGACAGACGGACGGACGGACATGGCTAGATCAACTCAGAGCGTCGGGACGATCAAGAATATATTGGGTTGCCCAAAAAGCAATTGCGGACTTTTCATATAGTCGGAGTTGACAAATTTTTTCAACGGCTTGTGACTCTGTAATTGCATTCTTTCTTCTGTAAGTTATCAGCTGTTACTTTTTGCTTGCTTTAGAAAAAATTTTGTTTACATTTGTTTGTTTGGCGTCAATTTTAATATGGAGCCCACAAAGGAGCATTTTCGTCATATTTTACTTTATTATTTCCGTAAAGGAAAAAACGCGGAGCAGGTTGCTAAAAAGTTACGAGATGTGTATGGTGATAAAGCCTTAAAAGGAAGACAGTGTCAAAATTGGTTTCGCAAATTCCGTTCTGGAGATTTTTCACTTAAAGATGAGCCACGTTCAGGTCGGCCAAATGAAGTTGATGATGACCAAATCAAAGCATTAATCGAATTGGATCGTCATGTAACTGAGCGTGAGATAGGAGAGAAGTTAAATATACCAAAATCAACCGTTCATTATCACATAAAAAGTCTTGGACTGGTGAAAAAGCTTGACATTTGGGTACCACATATATTGAAAGAAATTCATTTAACAAACCGAATCAACGCTTGTGCACCTTATGCACCTATAAGCACCTTAAACGCAATGGATTCGATCCGTTTTTAAAACGAATCATAGCTGGAGATGAAAAATGGATTGTTTACAACAACGTTAGTCGAAAACGATCATGGTCCAAGCATGGTGAACCAGCTCAAACCACTTCAAAGGCTGATATCCACCAAAAGAAGGTTATGCTGTCTGTTTGGTGGGATTGGAAGGGTGTGGTATATTTTGAGCTGCTTCCAAGGAACCAAACGATTAATTTGAATGTTTACTGTCAACAATTGGACAAATTGAATACAGCCATCAAGGCGAAGCGACCAGTATTGGTCAATCGTAAAGGTGTCATATTCCACCAGGACAACGCTAGACCGCACACATCTTTGGTCACTCGCCAAAAACTGAGTGAGCTTGGCTGGGAACTTTTGATGCATCCACCATATAGCCCTGACCTTGCACCATCAGACTACCATTTACTTCGATCTTTGCACAACTCCTTAAATGGTAAAACTTTCGGCAATGATGAGGCTATAAAATCGCACTTGGTTCAGTTTTTTGCAGATAAAGGCCAGAAGTTCTATGAGCGTGGAATACTAAATTTGCCAGGTAGATGGCAAAAGGTTATCGAACAAAATGGCAATTATATATTTGATTAAAGTTCATTCTAAGTTTTATTAAAAATGCATTTACTTTCTTTTAAAAAATCCGCAATCACCTTTTGGGCAACCCAATATATAATCTATGGGGTATTAGACGAATATTTCGAGGTGTTACAAACGAAATGACTAGATTAGTATACCCCCATCCTTTGGTGGGGGTATATAAAAACTTCTCCCCAAAGCGGTGTCGCTCTTCGGCACGCCGTTCGGATTCGGCTATAAAAATGAGGTCCCTTATTAATGAGCTTAAAATTGAATCGGACAGTAAACATTTATGAGAAGTTTGCCCCAGTTCCTTAATGAAATGTTCATGGGCAAATTAGCATTTGCATCCTTTGGTCGTGGTTTTTATACCCACCACCAAACATTTATTAACCTATTTTGGTGGTGGTGAGTTTTTTTTTATTATTATACCCTCCACCATAGGATGGGGGTATACTATATTCGTCATTCTGTTCGTAACACCTCGAAATATGCGTCTAAGACCCCATAAAGTATATATATTCTTGATTTTCATGACATTTAATGTCGAACTAGCCATGTCCGTCCGTCCGTCCGTCTGTCTGTCGAAAGCACATTAACTTTCGAAGGAGTAGAGCTAGCCGATTGAAATTTTGCACAAATACTTCTTATTAGTGTAGGTCGGTTGGCATTGTAAATGGGCGAAAATGGTCCATGTTTCGATATAGCTGCCATATAAACCGATCTTGGTCTAGACTTCTTGAGCCTCTAGAGGGCGCAATTCTCATCCGATTTGACTGAAATTTTTTGCACAAAGTGTTTTGATATCACTTCCAACAACTATGCGAAGTATGGTCCTAATCGGTCCATAACCTGATATGGCTGCCATACAAATCGATCTTGGGTCTTGACTTCTTGAGCCTCTAGAGAGCGCAATTCTCATCCGAATTGGCACAAATTTTGTACAACGGCTCCTCCCATGGCCTTCAACATACGTGTGCAATATGGTCGGAATCGATCTATAGCTTGATACAGCTCCCATATAAACCGATCTCCCAATTTCGCTTCTTGAGCCCCGAATCGGACTATAACTTGATATAGCTGCTCCTTCGTCCTTATGCATTATACTTTGTTTGCCTAAAAACAGATGCTGAGCAAAGAACTCGACAGATGCGACCATGGTGGAGGGTATATAAGGTTCGGCCCGGCCGAACTTAGCACGCTCTTACTTGTTTCTCTTTCTTTCTTCTGCAGGTTTAATTTGTTTATCTACATTTGTTATGTGTTTCGGAGCAACATGCTCTGTCATTAGAAAGTCCGTATTTATATGTTTTTAAGTCCAATGTTTGTCTTATGAAAACGATTAGAATGATTTGGTAATATTCACGCTGTCAGTGCAATCCGCGATAATAACATATTTTTATACCCTCCACCATAAGATGGGGGGTATACTAATTTCGTCATTCTGTTTGTAACTACTCGAAATATTCGTCTGAGACCCCATAAAGTATATATATTCTTGATCGTCGTGACATTTTATGTCGATCTAGCCATGTCCGTCCGTCTGTCCGTCCGTCCGTCCGTCCGTCCGTCCGTCTGTCTGTCGAAAGCACGCTAACTTCCGAAGGAGTAAAGCTAGCCGCTTGAAGTTTTGCACAAATACTTCTTATTACGGTAGGTCGGTTGGTATTGTAAATGGGCCATATCGGTCCATGTTTTGATATAGCTGCCATATAAACCGATCTTGGGTCTTGACTTCTTGAGCCTCTAGAGTGCGCAATTCTTATCCGATTGGAATGAAATTTTGCACGACGTGTTTTGTTATGATATCCAACAACTGCGCCAAGTATGGTTCAAATCGGCCCATAACCTGATATAGCTGCCATATAAACCGATCTTGGGTCTTGACTTCTTGAGCCTCTAGAGGGCGCAATTCTTATCCGAATGGAATGGAATTTCGCACGACGTGTTTTGTTATGATACCCAACAACTGTGCCAAGTATGGTTTAAATCGGCCCATAACCTGATATAGCTGCCATATAAACCGATCTTGGGTCTTGACTTCTTGAGCCTCTAGAGGGCGCAATTCTTATCCGAATGGAATGGAATTTCGCACGACGTGTTTTGTTATGATATCCAACCGCTGTGCCAAGTATGGTTGAAATCGGTCCATAACCTGATATAGCTGTCATATAAACAGATCTGGGGATTTGACTTCTTGAGCTTTTAGAGGGCGCAATTCCTATCCGATTTGGCTGAAATTTTGCATGACGTATTTTATTTTTACTTTCAACAACTGTGTCAAATAAGGTTCAAATCGGTTCATAACCTTATATAGCTGCCATATAAACCGATCTGGGATCTTGACTTCTTGACCCCTAGAGGTCGCAATTATTATCCGATTTGCCTGAAATTTTGTACGACGGATCCTCTCATGACCATCAACAAACGTGTTTATTATGGTCTGAATCGGTCTATAGCCCGATACAGATCCCATATAAATCGTTCTCTCTATTTTACTTCGTGAGCCCCAATGGGCCCAATTCTTATACGAATTGGCTGAAATTTTACACAAGTCTCCAACATATAATTTAATCGTGGTCCGAACCGGACCATATCTTGTTTTATATCTAATGATGATGATATATTGAATTATTTTAAGCACACTCTTAGTCAGTAGAAGAACATGTCTTACTCTCATGACGTTCATGAGCGAACTCCTGGTGGTATTTATACCCTAACCTGGCAAGCAAGTCATGCGACACCAAAGGCCTACGGACCCATAAGCCTTACGTCCTTTCTACTCAAAACCATGGAACGTATTGTGGACTCCATGATAATGAGTATGACATCCAGCGAACTTCTCAAATACAAACAGCATGTCTATGTCAAGGGAAAGTCGGTGGAGCCTGCCCTACACGAGATTGTGCATAAAAAAGAAGAATCCTTCGATACCGAAACGTACACACTGACGGTATGCATTGACATCGAGGGGGCTTTTAACAATGTGCGGACCAACACTCTGATCCAATCGTTGGACCAGTATCGGGTGGACCCGGTCCTTAGAGACTGGATAAACCATATGCTAAGGAACAGGCGGATAAATTGTGTGCTCATGGCATAAATATAAGGGAGAAAGTGGCACAGGGCGCGCCACAGGGGGGGATTTTATCGTCACTTCTATGGGTGACCACCATAAATGAACTATTACGGATGCTGACGTTGACGATGTTATAATACCTCTAAGGGGTAAGGATCCGAACGAGCTATGCAGAAGGGCCGAAAGGGTCTTGCATATGGTATATGACTGGGCTAGACCCAGAGGTCTTGATGTTAACCCAGAGAAGACTGAAACATGCCTGTTCACGAGGAAAATGAAGGTGGTCTTCTTTAACGCACCACGTTTCCATAATAACACGATTTCGATGTCTGACAAGGTCAAATAGTTAGGTGTGATCTTGGACAGAAAACTGAATTGGAAGTGTCACATACAGGAGTGTTTAGATTTCTAAACATGGGATATTAGTTGATGTGTGTCATGGAAATGTTTTAGCCTTGAGAACGAATAGATAAGATACTTTCCATTTTTTGTTTATTTTAAAGGATAGTTTTAAGGGCAGGCATAAATGTGATAAGAGTTTATATTTTTACCTAGCCAACGCATCGCACAGGGATAAGTGGAAGATAGTTTTTAATGTGCGTAGATAAGGAAATAGTTAGGGATTATCAGAAAACACAGCGGTCTGAATGGCAAGCATATGGCTTGCAGCTGGACAAATTTATTTAGTATCTGCATAGGATGTTTATCGTCTTTGTTTATGATCTTATTTTCCCAAAGTGATTATTTTTAGATTTGCCTGCCTTTCTTAGGATATTTAGTTTGTAGTTAGTTTTAAGTTTATATATAAGGATGAGATTTTGAAGAAATAAATGAGTATCAAAAAAGTACTCCGGGATTAAACTCGTTTTATTCATTTGGTCCTTCGAACCTTCGGTACGGTTAAGTGTGTTTAAAGTAAAAGTTGGTGATTCTTGCAAAGTAGTAAAGAATAAACAAAGATTTAATACACGTATCGAATCAGTGTAAGTGATTTAAAATTGAAAGAAAAATGTTCACAAGGAGTCAATCGGATTCTCTGTTGGAGAAATTGAAAAACCTTGAACATTTGTTGGCAGTAAAAGCAGTTGACCTCGATGTGGAGGAAATGTTACTGCCAGTTGTCAAGAAAAATAGAAAGTGGCTGCAGGAAATCATTGTAGGCTACAACAAGTTAAACAAGGATATCGGAAAGTCGTCCAGTGGGCATGAAGAAGAGGTCCAGGAGCTGCAAAGACGAGTAGAAGAAGCAATTAGCAAAATGGATAAAATTGTGCAAGGGTTTGAGCAGCAAGAAAAAGGAGCCTCAGCCAAAGTGGCAGCTAATCAGGACGCAGAGATAACGCAAGGCAGTGCGGAGAAAAAATTAATGGTAACGCAAGGTGCAGCTGCATTGGCACCTAGCGAACAAACGGCAAATGAGAGTAACACCCAGCCGAGAGATCAGGCAATTAGCAGAGAGCAAGAAAAGCCTGTGTCGAAGCTAAGAAGAAAATTTGAATTGAAGTATAGAACTATTACAAGAAAGCTGGAAGTAATAGAAAGCAGATTGCCAACTGCGAATAAAAGTTATTTAAATATGCAATGGCTGGCGTTGCAATCAGAGTATGGACAACTGGAATCAATAGTGGAAATAATTATTGATGATGATGACGAAGATGATTTAGACATGATTGAAGCTTGGGACTGTATCAGGGAAAGATACGTGGATGTCTGTGTGGAAATTGAAGAACGTGTGGAAACAATGCAAAATACAGGATCAACAAGTTTAATTAGATTGGAAGAGTTAAAAGTGCCCATATTCAGTGGGTATATCAACGATTGGAATTCCTTCAAAGAAATATTTACAAAGTTAGTAGAGGAGGACAGAAGGCTATCGGAAGTCGAAAAATTTTATCGACTTAAAAGTGTGGTGAAAGGTGATGCTGCTCGCTTAATACAACATCTTCAAGTGACAGGGGAGAACTACAGTGCGGCATGGAAGATACTGGAGCAGAGATACGATAACCGGCGGCTGTTATTCTGCACATTGTTTGACAAGATCATCGACCACGGCATAATAAATATTCAGTATAGCAACAGTATAAAGCAGCTATTGGATACGGCTACGGAATCATTACATGCATTGAAAGCTATGGGAATGAAGGTAGACGAGGCAGATCCATTCATTGCTCGGATCCTTATTAGAAAGCTAGATAAGGAAGGATTGCTGAAATATGAGCAATGGGTCCAGAAATCAAAAGAAGTCCAAAGGCTAGAGGATGTCCTGTCTTTTCTGGAGCAGCAATACTTGGCTTTGGAAGCGGTATACAGCAAAAAAGGAAACACGCATCAAAGAGCAAAAACAACACAGTCATACCAAACAACTCAACGATCGTGCGCATTTTGTCAAGCATCAGGACATGGGTTAAAAGAGTGCTACAAATTTTTGAAACTGCAACCAGCTGAAAAAGGTGCGTGGGCACAAAAAATGAAAATGTGCAAAATTTGTTTGAGTCACCCGTCGGAAAAGAAATGCTTCAAATTTAACACCAAGTGCGACAAGTGCGGCGGAAAACATATTACTATGCTTCACGTCGAAGGAAACAAAACGCAGGAAACTCAGAGATCAAACTCCAAAGCTCAATTAACTATGGAAGGCAATGCTGTCACTCTGTTGGCAACAGCACAAATACGAGTAAAGGCTGCAAGTGGTGAGCAAATTTTAATGAGAGCCTTAATCGATCAAGGTTCTCAACGCACTTCAATATCGGAAGAGGCAGCCCAAATACTGAGGTTACCCAGAAAGAAGTTAGTTACAGATTTAGTGGGTCTGGGTAACACGACAGTCGGCAGATCAAAAGCCATCATGCAAATTGAAATCAAACCACGGTTTGAGAGCGATGCGGTTCATGTTATAAATGCTATGGTGTTGTCAACATTATCTTCAGCGCAACCTGATAGAAATTTGAACGTCAGTGTGGAGAGCTGGCGAAATTACTGTTTGGCTGATCCGCTGTTCTATAAGTCCGATAGAATTGACTTATTAATTGGTGCAGATTTATATCATGAAATCATTCAAGAAGGGGTAGTCAAAATTGGCTCTTTGTCTGGACAAGAGACGTCACTTGGTCTCATAATCTGTGGTTGCGTTTGCAGACATGAATCTGGAAATGCCGTGATGGCGGTTACGAAAGAGCTGGAAAGATTTTGGGAGATGGAGGAAGTATGTGAAGATGACGACGTCAAGGAAGATCGATGCGAGCAGCTCTTTACAACAACAACAACAATAAATGAGGATAAGAGATTGGTGGTGAGATTGCCGTTTAAGGAGGATATCGAGTTGGGCGCATCAAGGAAAATGGCGTTAGCACGTTTTTTAAATCTTGAAAAAAGATTGGAAAAGGATGAAAAGTTACAGAAACAATATTGTGCTTTTATGAAGGAGTATTTGGAGATGGGGCATATGAAAAAGGTCTCAAGAAGAAATAGTGGAAAGTACTATTTACCACATCAAGCGGTGATAAGAGAAAGCCATCTTACAACAAAAGTTCGGGTGGTATTTGATGCTTCAGCCAAGACATCGAATGGTAAAAGCTTAAACGACGTACTTGAAATTGGTCCAAAACTACAACAAGATATATTTCAAATTCTATTGAAATGGCGATTATGGAGATTTGTCTTGGTAGCGGATGTGGAGAAAATGTATCGACAAGTGTTAGTAGCAGATAAAGATCAGTCATACCAATGCATATTGTGGCGCGAGAATAAACATATGCCAATTGAGGAGTTTGCGCTAACGACTGTTACCTACGGAACAGCATGTGCTCCATTTCTGGCAAAACGAGCTCTAATTGAAATTGGAAAAGAGTGCAGCGAACGGAATCCAAAGATTCAAGCCATCATAGAAAATGATTTTTACATGGATGATTTGATGACAGGTGCTGATTCAGTACAGGAATGCATTGGAATTCATCATGACATCAGCCAACAATTGGATAAGTTTGGTTTCAAGCTGCGTAAATGGATGTCTAATGAAAATGACATATTGGAGGCAATACCAAATGTTGGCGAAAATCAAGTCATTAGGATTGAGGAAGGCGAAACAATGAAAACGTTGGGTGTTCAATGGGATCCCCATACAGATAATTTTGCTTTCTATTTTCAGATCATTGAAGATAACAAGTTGACTAAGCGGAAGGCGCTTTCCACACTGGCCAAGATATATGATCCTTTGGGTTGGCTGGCTCCTGTAACCATTCTAGCCAAGCTATTCATTCAGCGAGTATGGGTAATGGATATGGCATGGGACGACCAGTTAAGCTCTGAGATGATAAAGGAATGGGATGTCATCATGAGGAAATTGCCCGACTTAGCAGAAATCCGAATACCGCGTTGGTTGTCTACCTCATCACTAATGGAAATAGAACTGCATGGTTTTGCTGATGCTTCGGAAAAGGCGTACGCAGCTGTCATATACATCCGGGCCGCAAACAAAGTTACGTTGGTAGCAGCAAAATCTAAGGTAAACCCAGTGAAAAATAGGAAAACACTGCCAAAACTTGAATTGTGTGCAGCGCATCTGTTGGCTAAATTGATGCTTAATGTGGAAAAGTTAATAGTCCAAAAACAACAGAAATATTTATGGAGCGATTCAACTATTGCTCTAGCATGGATCGCAAAGGCTGAAAATATTAAAGACAAATTTGTTCGGGTTAGAGTAGAGGAAATTAAGAAGTCTGTTCCTGGTGCCGTATGGGGTCATGTGCGATCCAAGGAGAATCCAGCGGATGCTGCATCAAGAGGGATGAAGCCAGAGCTGCTAAAAGGAGATGAGTTATGGTGGAGTGGTCCACATTGGCTGCTGGAGAAAAACAATTGGCCCATATCGACGGTTCAACCCTTTGTTGGAGTTCTAAAGGAAAATAAACAGGAAGACGATGTCATCATGCAGTTAATTACGAGGATTTCTAGCTACAAAAAACTCATAAGAATTATAGCATATGTGCGAAGATTTATTGAACGTGCTCAGCGTAAACCAGGAAAAAATGAATTAACTGCGGAAGAAATAAACGAGGCAGAGCAATTAATAATTACGAGCGTGCAGGCAAACCAATTTTCGTTAGAGATTTCGTGTCTAAGGAATGGCAGCAAAGTACCGACGAGGAGCAAGATATGTGGACTAACACCGTTCATTGATGCAGCTGGAGTGTTGAGAGTTGGAGGCAGGCTGGAGAATTCTGGTTTAAGCTTCAACAGAAAGCATCCAATTCTATTGGGGAAAGGTTGTCTGGTGGATCGAATAATTGATGGCATCCATACAGAAACGCTACATGGAGGTGCGAAACTCATGGAAAATGAACTACGCAGCAGATATTGGGTGATTGGTGCCAAAAATGCCATCAAGAGAGCAGTTCGGTCATGCGTCAAATGTTTGCGTTATAGGCGAGAAACTGCGGCTCAATTAATGGGTAACCTACCAGAAAGCAGAGTTTGTGTGTCTCATCCATTTGATCACACAGGAATTGATTATGCAGGTCCTATTCAAATGAAGGTGTCTAAAGGAAGAGGACAGCGAGCTTACAAAGGATACATAGCTGTATTTGTTTGTATGGCAACCAAAGCATTACATTTGGAGGCAGTCAGCGATCTAACAACAGAAGCGTTTTTGGCTGCGCTACGGCGATTCTTCAGTAGAAGAGGAAAAAGTAGCCATATATATTCGGACAATGGCACTAATTTCGTGGGAGCGGCAAGACATCTGGATAAAGAGTTCGTCAAAGCGGTGCAGCAAAATTCAGACGTGGCTCATATATTAGCATCTGAGCGAATACAGTGGCACTTTATTCCGCCCGGAGCTCCTCACTTCGGAGGATTGTGGGAGGCTGCCGTGAAGTCTGTGAAGCACCATTTGAGACGGGTTGTTGGTGAAACGAAATTAACGTATGAGGAAATGGCAACGTTTTTGTCGCAGATAGAAGCTGTTCTCAACTCTCGTCCCTTGTGTCCACTCAGTGAGGATAACTGCGAGATTTTAACGCCAGGACATTTTGTAGTCGGAAGACCATTGCTAAGTATTCCAGAAAGAGGCGTGGAGAATAAACTGGGATCTTTAGACAGGTGGAAAATAATTCAAAGAATGCGGGATGATTTCTGGAAACAGTGGCGCAATGACTATCTGAGTAGTCTTCAGCAGAGAGTAAAATGGAAAACTCCAGTACCAAATATCAAGGTTGGACAGATGGTGATAGTGAAGGATGAAAATACTGCTCCTGGAAGGTGGCCTTTGGGAAGTATTGCGGAAGTACATAAAGGCAAAGATGGAAAGGTTCGAGTCGCTACAGTAAAGGTCGCTAAACAAAAGGGGTTGTTAAAACGGCCCATACACAAGTTATGCCCGCTGGAGATATTCGCTAATGGTGGTGAAAAGGAAGCCGACATTGAAGTGTCGCAGACATATATTTGCAAATTACCTCAAAGAAGAAAAATAAACGTAGCAATGATGTTATGGATGATCATGGCAATGATGGCAAGTGTTCAATCGATGTCAACCTCAATTACCGGCGGTGCGATAAAAGAATTGGGAAATGACACAATCATTTATATGGATAAAATTGGCAGAATCAACCGAGTAACATCGTCATGGAACCTTATGACATATTTCGATCTGCACGGGTATTTTGTCACGGTGAATCATCTGGATAAGGGTCTAGAAGCGTGTAAATCATTATGTGTTCGGCTGAGATCGTTCGAGCAGCAGTGCGACACGCAGATGGATATTATGACGAACAGACTGAACACTATAGATGAGAACCACTTGTTACTCTCACACAAAAAACGCCAACGAAATAAAAGGGCTCCTTTAGAGTTTGTTGGGTCTCTTTTCCACATTCTTTTCGGAGTAATGGATGCGGACGACAGAGAGAGTATGGAAGCAAATATGAAAAATGTACTTGAAAATCAGCACAACTTGAAATATTTGGCTGAGAAGCAAACGTCTGTGGTGGAAGCAACGCTTAATGTGCTGAAAAAGACCACGGATGAAATAAATGGACAGTTTAAAGAGCTGAATGAGAAGGTGCAAAACATAAGTCAGATGCTGAACACTGACTATTCCCTCTTCAAAAAGGCGATGGACTTCTTCGCGGTAGCCGATCAACTTAGCAGCTTGTTTACTGAAGTGGAACATATTCAAGCCAGGGTAATTGGCTTATTAATTGACATCAACCATGGAAAAGTAAATCCAAATTTAGTACGGCCAAACCAGTTGCAGGCAGAGGTGATGAAAATAAAGGATCAGCTACCTAAAGGACTAAGGTTGCCTGGTGAGAAGGACGATGTTTTGCAGGCAATATACAAGGTGATGACGGCGCATGGTCTGCTGGTGGAAGAAAAATTAGTGATTGACGTGCAGATTCCCTTGGTAGAAAAATCATCAGCAGAAATATTCCGCGTCGTACCACTGCCGATGGTGAGAAACGGAACCGCAATGGTAGCAGCTTTAAGACAGCAGTTCCTGGCCTACAACTATGAAATGGATGCTTATCATCTACTGTCGCAGTCATCGATGAACCAATGTCAGCTAACTGGTGAAGATGAATTTCTTTGCAGAGGCAACTGGGCCTGGGAAGACGCCAACGATCATTCATGTGAGCTAGCAGCGCTTAAGCCAACAAGTAAATATGGCTGCCAGTTTTTGAAGACTCAGAACAGGAATTTTTGGATTGAGCTGAAGACAAGAGGGTCATGGTTGGTTAAAACTAAAGATCAAGTTTCGGCCCATATTCTATGTGCTGAGCGCACTAAAGGAGTATTTGAATTACCAGGCCTAGGTATCATCACTCTCCAGCCTGGGTGTACTGCTAGGATTGGACGAACCGTATTAACTGCGTCACAAGAAGCAAAAACTGAGATGTCCTATAATTCCACATCATATATCTTGAGAGAGGTGAAGGACATAGCGATGGTGGACGAGCTAAACTACAATAAAATCGATCATTCGTCAACGATTCAAGGATTGGAGGAAGAAATTAAAATGATGAAGGCGAATCCGATCCACCTTAAGGAGCTATCATGGCATCACATCAGTGGTCATATTTCACTAATCTCTACCTCTATTTTAATAATATTATTTTTAAGTTATGTAATCTATAAGTATTTAACAAGAGAAAGTAACATAGTTGTTGTTCGTCCTCGGGATGTTTAGATTTTAACATATATATTTGAATTACAGTCCATTTTGCTGAATTTTTACAGTTTATAAGTAGAGCTATTTCATAATTATTTTTGGCCGCCCGCAGAATGTTTAGATTTCTAAACATGGGATATTAGTTGATGTGTGTCATGGAAATGTTTTAGCCTTGAGAACGAATAGATAAGATACTTTCCATTTTTTGTTTATTTTAAAGGATAGTTTTAAGGGCAGGCATAAATGTGATAAGAGTTTATATTTTTACCTAGCCAACGCATCGCACAGGGATAAGTGGAAGATAGTTTTTAATGTGCGTAGATAAGGAAATAGTTAGGGATTATCAGAAAACACAGCGGTCTGAATGGCAAGCATATGGCTTGCAGCTGGACAAATTTATTTAGTATCTGCATAGGATGTTTATCGTCTTTGTTTATGATCTTATTTTCCCAAAGTGATTATTTTTAGATTTGCCTGCCTTTCTTAGGATATTTAGTTTGTAGTTAGTTTTAAGTTTATATATAAGGATGAGATTTTGAAGAAATAAATGAGTATCAAAAAAGTACTCCGGGATTAAACTCGTTTTATTCAGGAGCGTACTGGGAAAGCTCACAGATGTTGGGCACTATGTAGACGGGCCGTTGGCTCGAAATGGGGCCTAAATCCGAGGATAGTCCACTGTCTCTACTGGAGCGTGATTAGACCAATACTTACTTACGCCTCGGTAGTTTGGTGGACTGCTATGGAGAAAAAGTGCAACATAAGGACCATACAACAGGTTCAGAGAACATGTTGCCTTGGCATAGGCGGAGCGATAAGGACAACGCCCACTAGGGCACTGGAGACTATTCTAGATATTCGACCCATTGACAAACAAACTAAGTGTGAGGCAGCCACAGCGGCTATGAGACTTAAGGCGATGGGAAATGGATTGAGGATGGGGACAGCTCATACCATCGCGGTATAATTGAGGCGACTATAGGAAAGCTGGAAGGAAGGGAAGAGGTTTCCGATCGGATACCTGAGATGAACCTTGAAGTCGAGTGCGAGGCACTGCTTCCATCGACAAAGTCTTGGATTGACGGAACCATAGTATTGCCATCTGGAAGATCATGTTACACGGATGGATCAAAGCTAGAGAAGAGAGTGGGCCTGGGGGTTTACATTGAGAACCAAGGGACTGAGATCTGTTTTAGACTGCCTGACCATAATACGGACCTGCAGGCAAAGATCCGACCGATCACGGAATGCGTGAAGTGGTGTGGTGCTAACGCAAGGACGTCGAGTGTGAACATCTTTACCGACACTAAAATTTCCATAAGGGCAATAACAACCAGGACGGTAAAGTCACGCACAGTCTTGCAGTGTAAGAAGAAGATTAACGCCTTCTCTGAGGATGGCAAATTCCATATCGTTTGGATACCGGGCCCTAACAGAGTTCCCCTTACACCGGGGCAGACCCCGATTTGGCGGTGAAGGCCAGAGGACTGCCGTTAATAAACTTGGTTAACCCGAAGCCTTTCGGGTCGACGCAGTTCGAGTTAAGGGAGTAGGCGACGAATACCCACGCAACATTGTGGAACAGCGAAACGGTCTGTAGGAAGGCCAATATCCTATGGGGGGATCCAGATCGTGCGAAGACGAGGCTATTACTGAAAGGAAGCAAGAAGGAGGTCAGTATAGCTATTGGTATCACAACGGGTCGCATAGGGCTACGAGCTCACTTATGTAAAATCGGTGCGGCAAGTGAAAGCATGTGTAGGGCATGTGGGGAAGATGATGAGAGGTTGGAGCATTTCCTTTGTCATTGCCCGGCTTTCGCGTCTAACAGATACCGGCGCTTAGGTGGAGACACAATACCAGACATAAACCAACTTGGGGGAGTGGTATTGAAAACAATTAAGGATTTTGTAAGTAGGAAGTAATTCCTAACTTCAAATTTTCTTTTTAGAGTTTACTTTATAGTTTTTAGAGCGTACAACAAGCCGATTACTGGCTTAGGTGTATGTCCATAGTGCCATGGGGCGGATTAATATCTGCACCCTCTTTTCAACCTAACCTAACCTAACTCATTTTGCTGAAACTTGAAACAGTGAGTTCGATTAGATCCCTAGACTTCCGTTCAAAATATAATATCGATTGGACTGTCATAAAAGAAACCGGTTCGCAAAATTTTAGCCACATCGGATGAGAATTGCGCCCTCTAGAGACTCAAGAAGTCGGTTCGGGAGATTGGTTTATATAGGGGCTTTATAAAGAAATGGTCCGATATAGACGGCGATCAAGAATACATATAATCGGTGTTGAATATTACTCGGTGTGATGTAATCTGCTAACTGACAGCTCTATCGTAAAGCTTGACATTTTTGAGGTTATGCGTACTCACAACGTTTTGACATATGAGCGCTATTTATTTGTTGTGTACAGTAACTGTAAAAGATTCATCTCGCCCAAAAAATGCAATGAAATCGTAAACTTTTTCTTGCGATTATTTTTTACAACTTTCGACGTGGATTAGCTCCACAACAGTGCATCGATGAACTTAATTAAATTTTTGGCGATGAAGCTCCATCAAGGACCAGTGTTAATCGATAGAATGGTGAATACAAACGAGGTTGTAGTTCAACCCTAGACGAATTTCGTGAAGGTCGTCCAAAATCAGTTGTTGTTCCAAAAACCATTGACGCTGTGCAGCAACTGATATTGCTAGATCGTCATGTGACCTACTGTGAGATTGAGACAGGCATTAGTGGGATCAGCATAAATTCAATATTGCATGAACATTTGACCGTCAAAAAACAAATTTTTCGCTTTGGATCCCACACAATTTGTCAATCGCTCAAAAAAGGGCTGGAGTCGATTGGTCGAAAGAAATGCTCCAAAAATACGTTGGCGGTACGTTCGAAACACGTCTATGACATCGTGACAGGTGATGAATGGTGGATTTACGCTTATGAGCCCGAAAGTAAACAGCAGTCGACTGTATGTGTGTTTCAAGATGAGCCAAATCCAACAAAAGTTGCTCGCGCATGAAGCACTTCCAAGCAAATGATCGCCTGTTATTTTGTACAAACTGGAAAACTGGGCAATCGTACCACTAGAACAACGCAGAACAGTCAACTCTGAGTGGGACACAACCATTTGTTTGCCAGTTGTCTTCCAGGAAATCAGGACAACCAACCGCCGAAGACGTATCACTTTTCACCACGACAATGCGAATAGAGAATAGAAAGAAGTCATTCGGTGCCAAGTAAGGGCTATAGAGAGAATTTGATGAGTCATCCGCCGTTTAGTCCTGACTTGGCACCGAATGACTTCTTTTTATTCCCATAAGCTAAAAATAAATTGAGAGGTCAACGTTTTTCGATACCTGAAGAAGCGGTAGATGCGTTCAGAATGCATGTTTTGGAGATAACGCAATCAGAGTGGCAAAAGTGCTTCGACAATTTGTTCAAACGCATGCAAAAGTCTATATAGATCTTAATGGGAAATATTTTGAAAACAATAAAGCGATTTTCGATTACTAATGTTTGTTTTTATTCTCTAATCGCGAAATATAGAAAGCAACCCCTTGTATAAAAGCCTGGAGCGGAGCGGAGCAGAAAAAAGGTACCTGCTTCGGATCCCTGGTTCAAACCATTGTTGCCAAAAAGATAATAGCGTAAAAATCAACCTTTAGAAATGCCTTAAAGCATAGTAAACCGATTCGAACGTTTGAAGTACCTCCAGTTGCTCTCAATTAAATTGCATTACTTATTCCTAAATATGAAATTTTAAATCACCACTTTATCAAACTCCAACTAACGTCGTTCCCTTTAATTTCACCCTCAGGTTTAATGTCATTTGCGGATAGAAGGCGTTCATCTGCTTCATTTACGGAGCGTAAAATGTCCTTTCACACAAATGAAAGTTTTCGTAGTCATGCAGGTAAGTACTTCAACGAGCAATCAAGTCATCCAACCGACCTAGCACAGGCATCAGGTGTTGAAACTCAACTGGATAAATGCATGTGCATGACTGGTGTCCTCAAAACACTTATGAATGCACTTCCGTTTCCAGAGTCATATGTAGGAAAAAAATGAAATTCCTACAGCATAAAGTTAAAGGAAATTAAATTATTCCTTGTAGCTCCTTAAGTAAGAGGAGAAGTTGTGAACAATTTTTTTTTTCAATATCAAAGTAATTCCATTTGGTTTGCCCTTATTTTCTCTTCCTCCAACAGGTCATGTTACACGTAATCGTCCTTCATCGAAGATGACCAAATATGTTGAATGCTGGGGAGCTGATCGACCCTTTGCCAATATTGCCGAATCCAAGTTGGTCAAGAATATTGGTTTGGCCGTAAGTATTTTCAATTTCACTCGGCAAAATCAAATAAGGAAACAAAGTAAAAAGCAGAAGTGTTGAAATGAACAACAGTTTTCAACCTTTATCCTATTCACATTACTTTGCAAGCTGCAACTTGTGTTTCATGCCATAGTGGGTTTAAAATTCGAATTTTGTCTTACCTTACCTAACTTCTAAGAAAAAAAAAATCAATTTTTCCCCCATTTGCCACTATTTTGCCAATATCCAAATACCTACCCTAAACACACCTCACTCACTCTGCACTCTAGCATTGAACTATGAAAACTGAGCAAGGACTGCTTAGGAAGGTAATGCGTGTAAAATCACTCATGCAGAACTTGGAACAGCGCCCCCAGGGTTTGCAATTTCGTAAGTAATTTGCAAACATTTTCGAAGCAACAATTTGTCGAATGGTTACGGCCCCAGAAATGGGGACAGACATAAAAAGGACATTCGATGAAGAAAATAATGATTGTGTGTGGCAAGCAAAGCATACACTGCGCAAAAATCGTAAAGGAGAATGACTTGAACCTGAGTGGATTATTTCCATGGTGGCAGAAAAAAGGACATGGAACTAGTAAACGAAAACAATTAAAAAAGCATTAAGTTCGGCCGGGCCAAACTTTGGATATCCACCACCTCGGGTATATATGTAAACCCCATTTCGTCACAATCCGGTGAAAATTGGATAACTTAAGGACCCACGGCCCTTCGACACGGACATTGAGTGGTTTAATATATATGTCACTATTCAATTTTATAGAACAAAATATTGGTCTTTTTGCCAGGTATTTCCAATTATAAACCGATCTGAACCATATTAAGGTCAGATATCGGGAGGCTCAAAAAAAAACTCACGGTTTCCAATTTCAGCGAAATCGGGTAATATATGAAGCTTTTCTATGCTTCAGTCCCCATATCGGCAGATCGGTCTACATGGTAGCTATATCTAAATATAGTCCGTTCAGAACCATATTTGGGTCAGGTGTCAGGAATCCCAAAATGACTCACTATTTGCAATTTTAGCGAAATCAGTTAAAACAAGTAAAAGCGTGCTAAGTTCGGCCGGGCCGAATCTTATATACCCTCCACCATGGATCGCATTTGTCGAGTTCTTTTCCCGGCATCTCTTCTTAGGCAAAAAAGGATATAAGAAAAGATTTGCTCCGTTACTAGATTTGGTCCGGTTCGGACCACAATTCAATTATATGTTGGAGACTTGTGTAAAATGTCAGCCAATTCGTATAAGAATTGCGCCCATTGGGGACTCAAGAAGTAAAATAGAGAGAACGATTTATATGGGAGCTGTATCGGGCAATAGACAGATTCAGACCATAATAAACACGTTTGTTGATGGTCATGAGAGGATCCGTCGTACAAAATTTCAGGCATATCGGATAATAATTGCGACCTCTAGGGATCAAGAAGTCAATATCCCAGATCGGTTTATATGGCAGCTATATCAGGTTATGGACCGATTTGAACGTTATTTGACACAGTTATTGAAAGTAAGAATAAAAAACGTCATGCAAAATTTCAGCCAAATCGGATAGGAATTGGGCCCTCTAGAAGCTCAAGAAGTCAAATCCCCAGATCTGTTTATATGGCAGCTATATCAGGTTATGAACCGATTTGAACCATACTTGGCACAGTTGTTGGATGTCATAACGAAATACTTCGTGCAAAAATTCATTCAAATCGGATAAGAATTGTGCCCTCTAGAGGCTCAAGAAGTCAAGACCCAAGATCGGTTTATATGGCAGCTATATCAGGTTATAGACCGATTTGAACCATACGTGGCACACTTGTTGGGTATCATAACAAAACACGTCGTCCAAAATTCCATTCCAATCGGATAAGAATTGCGCCCTCTAGAGGCTCAAGAAGTCAAGACCCAAGATCGGTTTATATGACAGCTATATCAGGTTATAGACTGATTTGAACCATACTTGGCACAATTGTTGGATATCATAACAAAACACGTCGTGCAAAATTTCATTTAAATCGGATAAGAATTGCGCACTCTAGAGGCTCAAGAAGTCAAGACCCCAGATCGGTTTATATGGCAGCTCTATCAGATTATGGACCGATTTGCACCATACTTGGCACAGTTGTTGGATATTATAACAAAACACGTCGTGCAAAATTTCATCCCAATCGGATAAGAATTGCGCACTCTAGAGGCTCAAGAAGTCAAGACCCAAGATCGGTTTATATGGCAGCTATATCAAAACATGGACCGATATGGCCCATTTACAATACCAACCGACCTACACTAATAAGAAGAATTTCAAGCGGCTGGCTTTACTCCTTCGGAAGTTAGCGTACTTTCGACAGACAGACGGACGGACGGACAGACTGACGGACATGATCGACATAAAATTTCACGACGATCAAGAATATATATACTTTATGGGGTCTAAGACGAATATTTCGAGTAGTTACAATCAGAATGGCAAAATTAGTACACCCCCCATCCTATGGTGGAGGGTATAAAAATAAAGCATTTATGGTCTTCAGACCCTTTATCGGCAGATCGGTCTATATGGCAGCTATATCTAAATGTGTTCCGATCTGAACCATATATGGGTCGGATGTCAGGAGGCTCAAAATAACTTACTGCTTGAAATTTTAGAGAAATCGGTTAAAAAATAAAGCTTTTATGGCCTTCAGACCCTTTATCGGGAGATCGTCTATATGGTAGCTATATCTAAATATAGTCCGATCCAAACCATATTTGGGTCAGATGTCGGTAGGCTTAAGATAACCCACTGTTTTAAATTTCAGCGGTATCGGGTAATAAATAAAGCTTTCATGGCCTTCAGACCCTTTATCGGGAGATCGGTCTATATGACAGCTATATCTAAACATAGACCATATTTAGTCAGATTTCGGGAGGCTTTAAATAACCCACTGTTTTAAGAGCAGCGAAATCGGGTAATAAATAATGCTTTTATGGGCTTCAAACCCTTTATCGGGTCATCTGTAACTCTCGGGGAAAATTCTTGTGACGTGGATACGCGTGACGTGCCGATAACACTACTTAACCGTGACTACTATGTGCACTGACTGATAGAACACACTGGTAATGGCTCTGTGTCTGAGGTACACCACGCAGCATCCAGACTTCTATATGTATGTGCAGACTAATAGGCTGACGTTAAGAATCCTGTGTCTAATAGACACTAGGCGACATCTTTGGTACGGTGGGTTCGGAGAACTATCTAGATGTGCATAGTATGCGGAGAATGGAGTGGAAATGTTTTTTTCGAATTGCTGTACCTCCTCGTAATTCTAGTGGGGGCATTCTCATTCACAGTGCAAAACATAGAGCCTTCAATATGCTCTGCCAAATCTATGCCTCACTGGTCGTTACCTAGAAACAATGGGGCCTAGACTTTAAATCGAGAGATCCGTCTATATGGCAATATTCAAATCTGGACCGATCTGGGCCAAATTGAAGAAGGATGTCGACTGGCCTAACGCAACTCAGCAAAATCGGATAATAAATATGACTTTTTGGGCCTAAGACCCTAATTTGGCGGATAAGTCTATAAGGGCTATATAGGGCCTTATCAAGATATGGTTCGATATGGAATCTGTGCAAAGTCGCAGCTCAATATCTCTATTTTTAAAGACTGTAGCGTGTTCGCGCCAGGATTCGAACCCAGAAGTTTAGCATTATAGGCGTAAATGCTAACCTCTGCGCTACGGTTGCCTCCATCTCTGTTCTATTGCAAATGCAAATTTGCCTCTGAACATTCCATTAAGGAACAGGGGCAAACTTCCCACTTATCAATGAGTGCTGTCCGTTTCAAGTCTAGTCTCAATGGAAGGTAAGGAATAACCACTCCAAAAAAAATTAGTTTTCTGAAGTTCTCACAAGGACTCGAACACAGGCGTCCAGTGTCATAGGACGACATGCTTACTTCTGTTCTTCGATCTATGATGGCAGTGACAGTCCTTGACAAAGGACACTATCTATAAAACCTATAGTGTCCTTTGTCACCAAGGGATGGGGGTATACTAATTTCGTCATTCAGCATGTAACTCATCGAAGTATTGATCTGAGACCTAACAAAGTGTATATGGACATTCTAAGTCGACTTAGCCATGTCCGTCCGTCCGTCTGTCTGTCTTTCTGTCTGCCTGTCTTTCTGTCTGCCAGTTTTTCTGTCTGCCAGTCTTTCTGTCTGCCAGTCTTTCTGTCTGCCAGTCTTTCTGTCTGCCAGTCTATCTGTCTGTCTTTCTCTCTGTCTTTCTGTCTGTCTATCTTTCCGTTCGTCTGTCTGTCGAAAGCATGCTAACTTTCAAAGGAATAAAACTAGGAGCTTGAAATTTTGCACAATTACTTCTTATTAGTGCAGGTCAGTTGCGATTGTAAATGGGCCAACTCGGTTCATATTTTGGTATCGCTGCCATATAAAAATCGGTCTCGGATCTAGGCTTTTGACCCTCTCTTATCTTTCAACAACTATGCCAAGTATGGTCTAAATCGGTTTATAACCTAATATAGCCTGCATATAAACCGATCTTCCCATTTTTATCCGATTTGGATGAAATTTTGCTCACTATCTTCCACTATGGTCTCCAACATTCGAACCAAATATGGCCTGAATCGGTCCACAACCTGATATAGCTTGATTAGCATGGCAAATTTTATTCGTTACCGAACCTAACACGCTCTTTATACCCTACACCACCATTGTGGTAGAAGGTATTATAACTCAGTGCATTAGTTGGTAACATCCTAAATGAAGAGAGATAGACCCATTGATAAGTACACCAATCTGATTTGATTTTGCTATGTCCGTCTGTCTGTCTGTCCGTCCATCTTAATTTGTATACAATCAACAGGTTGCAATTTTCATCCGTCGTCTTAAAATTTGACACACACATTTTTTTGGCGTAGAGACGAAGCTTATTAAATTTGGAAAAAATCGGTCCAAATTTGGATATAGCTCCTATATATTTGTTCGTACGATTTGGACTAAAATTGCAATAATGTGATCATTTGTTAACCGATTCTCACGAAATTTGGCAGGAGCGATTTTCTCTTGACTCTCGACATTATTGGTGAATTTCATAGAAATGGGTTCAGATTTAGATAAAGCATTCATTGTATATGGCCTGATTTTTACCCCTAGAGCCCATGCAAGTGCATTTATTGACCAATCTTGCTAAAATTTTGTACAACGTTTTCCTCGATGTCCACCACAATATTTAAGAAGTTTGCTCGAAATCGGTTCAAATTTAGATATAGCTCCCATATATAGGTTCTTCCGGTTTTGAAAAATGTTGCAATAAAGTGCTCATTTGTTGACCGATTCTCTCGAAATTTGGCAGGAAGGATTTTCTTATGACTCTTTATATTACCGGTAATTTTCATAGAAATCGGTCCAAATTCAGATATGACAGCCATATATGTATTTCGCCCGATTTACACTTCTACAGCCACTGCAATCGCATTTATTGACCAATCTTGCCAAAATACGCCTGAGAAATGTGATCGAAATCGGTTCAGATTTAGATATAGCTCCCGTATATATGTTCGTCAGATTTTGGGTAATTTTTTATTACAGTTTGAGCATATTTGCTCCAAATTTGATACGGATTGTTTAAAACCCCATCTGAGAAATCATCCGCCGAGGTCCATCAAAATTGGTTCAGGATTAGATATAGCTCCCACTTTGTACCTATAGGTAAGGTGTAGGGTATTATACAGTAGGCTCCGCCAGACTTTTGTGTTTCCTTAGTTTTTTTTGCGCAATGTAACTTTAGTTTAGACTTCCCAGCTGTCATGACCAAATATTTTCCTTAAAGTCTTAAATTGCTTATCATTTGCTAGACGAAAACTATCCTGTAAGCCAACGTTCCTGACCTCAAAACATAGTTATACAACACACAACGGTCTTTACGCACACACCCACTGTCATGCAGACCATCTTGGACTATAAACGAAAATATTCGACAAAAAAAGTAATCAAGGCAGTTGGGGTGTTGAGAAAAAATTTAAACGTTTCACCTTTTTGTTTCCTTTACTTGGTTTTGATTTAAAAACAGATACATCGAACGATAAGGATGTTCAGCAACACCTATTTTTTATATTCTGTTGTGCCTTTGAAATTTCTGAAGTTTACCTTGCCTTTGTTGTTGTTGTTATATTTTTAATAAGGTGTTTTTCTTTATCTTTTCTTTTTTTGGGTTTGTTGGTGTTGTCTTCTGGGCTTCCTGGCTTTTGGTTTGGGGTGTGCTTCCATTAAAAAAATAATCAAAAAAAAAAACTTCCTTGCCATCATGTGCAGAGCATTGCCATGATTGAATCAAATTTATTGCCACCAGAGCGTAAATGTTTTAATTTCAATTGCTTTGGACCACCCACCGAATTGAAGCCACTCACCATGTGGTATCGCAACACGCCCAGAGAGGTGATGTATCGCGCCCAGCCGGATACCCATTTTCGCTATGATTTAATCTGTGCTTTTCTGCTTTTCATCTCGGTGGCAGCAGTGCAATTGATTGTAATGGACATGTAAGTATTGAAAAAGACAGAGGGAGAGGGAGGGTACACTTTGAAAAAAAATGCTTTAATTTTCCTTTCATTAACCAAATTCCAGCAATCTGGCTTTATTGGGCTCCCTATTGGCCACCTTCATCTCTTTGGGCTTGTTTCTCTATTTGAGTAACATGAATGTTCCGGATATTAACTCCAGCACGACCGAAAGAAATGGTCCGGGCCAGGTGGTGGCCGGCAGCCGTTTTCTGCGTTTGGCCATTTTCATAGTGGTGAATATTCTAATATCAGCCTGTGCGGTATTTAGTGTGGTGAGTTTTTAGTTTTGGGATATGATATTTTTTTTTTTAATTTCTCCTTGTCTTGCAGATTAATTTCTCCACCAATAATGAAGAATCCCTGGCCTCCAACCTCAATATTTCCAGCTCGAATATCTCCAATGATTCTTCTTTGCCAGAAATAGATACAGTTCCCATATATCCTGATTTACAGGTGGCACCCATCTATCTTTTCTGTTGTGCCATTAGCCTGGCGGCCATTTCTGCTTTTCTGAGATCCGGTTTTATTTTGAAATTATTCACCATGCTGGTGGCTTTGGTGTGTCAAATAGTGGTGCTGCATTTTAGTGATTTATTTGAGCTCTACAATGCTCGTTACAGAAGTGATTAGTAAGCATTCTAGTAAAGAGAATAACAAGAACAAACTTGAAAAAGTCTTTCTTTCTCGTCAATAGTTTACCCATTGAGGTGAAAAGTTTTCTCCTACTACTTCTGGTAATTGCTGTACTGCATACCTTGGATCGCCAAGGTGAATATGTGGCCCGCACAGATTTCTTATGGAAGGCCAAATTAAAAGTCGAACAAGAGGAAGTCGAGACCATGAGGGGTATAAACAAGGTGAGTTTTTTAAGTATAGGATATTTCGTCAAGCAGTTCAGCTACCATCCAGAATCGGCCAGAAACAAAAAAAAACGAGTTTAATTCGGTCGTGTCGAACTTTGAATACCCACCACCAAGGATATATTAATCATCCTATTTTATTATTACTCCACCACCATATCCATAGTTATATCTAAATAGGGACTGGTCTGGATTGTATTTTATTCAGGTTCCGACAACTCTTATACAAGTCAAAGCTTCTGCAAATTTGTCCTTGAACTCTCCATTAAGGAGTGCAGTCCGATTCAAGTTTAAGCCCAATGATAATGGGCCTCGGCAGTGCGACATCTCTTTTGAGGACATGTTTTTACAGTTACCTCACAAATGTCGCCAGCATTAGGATGGTATAACCACCGCTGAAATTTTTTTATGATGATCTCGCCAGGATTCGAATCTCTGCGCTACGGTGGCGAAATTAAGCAGTAAAACCACTTCTTGTGGGATTAAGACCCCTAATTGGAAGATCGGTCTATATGGCAGATATCATCTTCTATTATATAAAAACGTATTTGTTGCGCTTTGTTTGTTCGTTTGTTTGTCTGTTCCGTATACTCAAAAACGGCTGAAAAGATTTTCATAAAATTTTCACAAATAGTAGAGTTTGAGCTCCAGGTGAAACTGGAAAGGGGGGCGGACCCTCCTCATTACCCCAAAAATTCCTAATCTCGAAGACGGGGGGATTTAAGCGAAATTTTGCATACCACCTTATGGTACCCCAAAAACACGAAATTTGTATCAAATTTTGGGGTCAAATAACGTGGGGGGACGCCCCATCCCAAAACCCACCCGAAAGGACATGTTTATCGATTGGGACAATATGGGTATCAAATGAAAGGTATATAGGAGTAGAATACGACTTAGCATTTAAATGTCACCCTAAGTGTCGGGGGGTCTCCATTAACCAAAACCGCAAACCAAACCACTATTAAATTTTGGGGTCAAATTACATGGGGGAACGCCCCATCCCTAAACCCACCCGAGAGGACATGTTTACCGATTGTGATAATATGGATATCAAATGAAAGGTATTTAGGAGTAGAGTACGATCTTGACATTAAAATGTCACCCTAAGTGTCGGGGGGTCCCCATAAACCAAAACCGCAAAGCGGGCATAAATGTCCAACGTCACAAAATGGGTCTCAAATGAAAGGTCTTTGGGAGTTGACTACGAATCTGGTATACATATTTGGAAAAGAGTTCGGCCCACCCACTAAATACTCTTCAATAGGACGTGTAGTTCGATCGGGATAATATATTAATTAAAAGAAAGTTCTATAACAGTAGAGTTTGAATCTAATGTTGATATAAGGATTCAAGCTTCTAGGTCAAGTCGATCCTCCCAATAAACATAACATCAAAAAAGCATGCAGTACGACCGAGAATATATTGTACTCAAATGAAAGGACGTGTCAGGGGACAATGTCCCTCCTCCTCTCCTACAAAAAAAGGAATTAAAAATAATATATGAAGGCCGTTCGGGATAGAATAGGACAGCAATAAAGGGTCTTTGGTAGTAGAGTACACTTTTTACCCTCAAATTGGGATAGATCGGATCTTTAAAAATGTGGTATTCCATATGATAGCTTTGAAACATGATTTTGAATGTAGAAAACCAATACAAAAATAATTAATTCGTATGGATCTGATCTTGATCGTCACCTTCAAAATGCTTCACATCATGGGGCTAAAACAAAATCGTGCTCTAGCACGATGGTGATGTTATTTTAGGGTCCGCCCCCTCAACTCCCTTCAAACCGGCCGTATTTGCCTACTATGCCAATAAGT
Source organism: Stomoxys calcitrans (assembly GCF_963082655.1). Classification (NCBI taxonomy): domain Eukaryota; kingdom Metazoa; phylum Arthropoda; class Insecta; order Diptera; family Muscidae; genus Stomoxys; species Stomoxys calcitrans. The sequence goes on from NC_081552.1 coordinate 28,800,477, forward strand.
GGCTCAAATATTAGGTTTTTGGTAGTGACAACGATTTAGATATCCATTTTTGAGGCCAAGTGTTTGGGAGTCGTCTTACCCCATAAACTGCTCCTAAACCAATGGTAATTGGTGCACAAATATCAGCACGCTGCTGATATTTTTTCAAGGCTAAGTGCGTGGTTCACCTCAAACTGGATTTATTTGTGTATTATGGTAGAAAGGGGCTCAAATCTGATATCTGTTTTATGGCCAGCCAAGTGTTTCAGGGATGCCTCATCTCATACACTGCTCCCAAACCACTCATATATACCGACAATTGTAATATGTTTGTGGTTTTTGGGAGAAGAGTATGAATCTGATATCAACTTTCGGGGAAAAGGGTTTGGCTACCTTAATCCACCACCAAAACCAAGAGAGTGAGGCAGATCTAACATCAAAAACGCCAGATCTCGGAGATGGGTGGGGAGATTCAAGCGACATTTAGTTTGTTTATAATAACTCAAAAACAGAAATTTGATATCCTTATTTAGGGTGGGATATCAAAGGGGGGCCGCCCCACCTTCAAAATCTGCCAAATGGAAATATAAATTAATAATGAAAATATGGGGCTCAAATCTGATGCACGGGAATCCATCTCTAATACCCCCAAACCGAACATATATACCGACCGTAGCAATATAAGGCTCAGATGAAAGGTATTTGGGAGTAAATACCTTTCATCTGATATGATATCCACATTGGGGCGAAATATCTGAAAGGCCGTACCAGCACCCCCAAACAGGACTTATTTACTGACCGTGTCAGTATAGGGCTCAGATAAAATAAGAGAGGGAAACAAGTGGCAGCAGAGCGGGCAAATCGATCTATGTGGCAGCTATATCTACATATGGTCCGATCTGAAGCATATTTGGGTCGGATATCGGGAATCCTAATACAACTAACTGTTTTAAATTTCAGTGAACTTGGGTAATACTTGCAGCTTTTGTTGGTTTCAGACCTTAAATCGGCCGATCAGTCCATATGTATGGCAGCTTTATCCAAATATAGTCCGATTTGGCCCGTTCAAAAACTAAACGAAAGATGTATATGTGTCAAATTTCAGCTGAATATCTAAATTTTTTAAGCCTGTAGCGTGATTACAGCCGACGGATGGACAGACACGCGGACATCGTTAAAGTGCCTTAGAATTTTATGACGATCCGAAATATATGTACTTTGTAGGGTCCGACGTGGATATTCCGAAGTGTTGCAAACGGAATTACAGAATGAATATACCCCTTATTTTATGGTGGTGGGACCTGCCTATACTAAGGTTTATTTTACTTACCAAATATTTAAATTCTTATTACGATTTTCATTCTAGATACTCTTGGAGAATATTTTACCTGCTCACGTTGCCACCCATTTCCTGCATCAGCAAAATCCCTCAGAACTTTATCATGAAAGTTATTCCTGCGTTGCCGTCATGTTTGCCTCCATACCCAACTATAAAGAGTTTTACGATGAGACCGATGTAAATAAGCAAGGATTGGAGTGTTTGCGTTTGTTAAACGAAATTATATGCGATTTTGATAAGGTAAGACAAACTTCAGCCAAATCGAAAAAATAGACTTTAAGGGGCTCAAGAAGTCGAACTGGTAGTTTTGGCCTGTTTTTCTGGCCAAAACTATTTCAGCATTTTATTTGTAATTGTAAAGCCTTAATAACTTTGAAACCAGAAAACTGATGGTTTTGCAATCTTCTAACGGTTTGTTGTAAAGGATATAAATGTTAGAATAGGCCACCATGTTTATAATATAGGGTGTGTTATAGTTGACCTATAGTGATTTCTTTGATACTTAAATGCACATAACTGTCGATCTACCGCACCGATTTCATTGATGAAATTAGCACTGAGGTGAAATTTTCACTGATGGTGCATAATGATTCCGTGGTGAAAATAGAATACTACATTTTTTTATATCTGAAGGGGAAACGGACCCTCCCCCTTACCCTTATTTTCAGAAACGCCAGATCTCGGAGATGGGTGGTGCGATTTAAGCGAAATTTTGTGTGCTCTCTTATAGTAACCTACAAAAAAAAATTTGCTATCCAAATTTCGGATAGGGTACCTAGGGTGGGCGCTACACCACCCCACCTAAAACCTACCAGATACATATATACACCAATCACGATAATATGAGACTCAAATGAAAAGTATTTGGGATTAGAAAACGTATATGTTATCCAATTTCAGGACCAAGTGTTTGGGGGACCACCCCAACCCCCAAAACACCCCTAAATCAAACATATTTACAAACCATGGCGATATGGGACTCAAATGCAAGGAATTTGAGAATAAGTGTGAATCTGATATTCTAATTTGGGTCCACCCCTTCCCCAAACAGGACTTATTTACTGACCATGGCAATATGGGGCTTAAATAAAAGGTATTTGAGTGTAGAACACGAATATGACAGTCCATCCCCGAGAATATCCCCTAAGAAGAAAAATTTACGGCCAAATCAATATGGGGCTCAAATGAGAGGTCTTTGGAAGTAAAACACGAATCTAACATCAATGTTCGGGAAAAGTGTATATAGGGCCACCCCACCCCCATTACAATAACCAAATAGAAAGCATTTGCCGACCATTGCATTTTGAGGCTCAAATAAGAGGTATTTTAGAGTAGAACACGAATCTGATATATATTTTCAAAGCTATGTAACTGAGTGGCCGCCCCACCCCCCAAACCAGTCATGTTTGCCGACTATGGAAAAATGGAGCTCAAATGAAGGGTATTTGGGAGTAGACCGTGAATCTGACATCAACATTCGGGACCAACTGTCTAGGGGATATCCCACCACCATTACAACCCCCAAGTAGGACCTAATTGCTCACCAAGACAATTTAGGTCTTCAAGGCAGTGGAGCTCGTTATTCATAGGTTTTAGGGCCCAAACCCCAAGCCGGACATATTTGGGTTTAAGTGAATGGTATTTGAGATTATTAATGGCAATATGGGGTTCAAATATATCAGAATAGAGCACATTGCTGATATATTTCCAGGGCTTAGTGATTGGGGGACCAACCCACTCCCCAAAACACCCCATAATCGGGCATATTTACGAACATTTTAATGTGGGATTTAAATGAAAGGAATCGGGGGGTAGAGCAAGAATTGATACTCACTTTCGGGACCAGCACAAACAACAATTTTTTACTGACCATCGCAATATGGGGCTCAAATAAAGGTATTTGGGAGTAAAATACGAATTTGATATCCAAATGTAGGACCATGTATTTAAAGCAACCTGAGCTCGTTGATTCTAGTAGAAATTTATTAGTTTTGTTGGATTTGACCGTAGTTTTGGACACAGTGAAATATTTTTAAAACATTTAAAATTTTACTTTTTTAATTATTGATTTTCTTCGAAAAAATATATTTTTACAATGAAAAGGTTACAAAAAAAAATTTTAAAATAATATTAGTCGGCAGACTTTTATCTATGTGAGCAAGTTTTATGCTAAACTTACAGTTGTCGCTAGGTCATTTGATATCAATTATTTATTTGTTTCAGCTACCGAGTAAATATTAGTGGGCAAAGTAAGAAAAAAGTTTACAACTGCAATAACGAGGAAATCTCTTCGTATTTCTGATATCTAGTTTCACCACCTTTTCTTATATTATCTCCAATAAATTAGGAAAACTTAAGAACTTATAAAGACATGGGCATCTTTTCCATCAAAAGCGGACTTTCGATCGATTTTAATAAAGTACGGAGGAGAAATAAGAGGCATCGTTTAAGCAGAACGTAGGTGGTTGCCTATTTTTTTCTAATTTATTTGCATAAAATCTTATGGAAATAAAAGTCATTTAAAATCAATTGACCGCCACAAACAATAATCTGTAATAATCATAAAACTAGTTTGAGAACAAATTAAGATGAGAGCAAGAGAAAAAATTTCATCAAAATACTGAAGCTGATTCGCCAAAACTATCACTATAAAACCAAGGTATTCGCAAAGACAACCACATTTTGAAGCCTATGAAAGATTAGGATCGCCCTATAAATAGTGCGTTGGCAAGCAGTACAAAGATAAGCTCTGACTTTAACCAAATGTCACCGCCTATGGGTCAATTTCTGTACCCAGTAGCGACCAAAATTTTCAAAAATCTTTACCAATTTCATAGTAGCAGAAGAATTTTGGCAAATTTCGATTTTGAAAAAATTCGGGGTGGGCCCCCGACCAAACTAAAATCCTGGCTACGTCCCTGATGGGAGCTATATCTAAATTGGAATGTCGAAACTTATAAGAGAATCATTCGTGCAAAATTTCGGGAGAATCGGATTACAACTGAAGATATAATTGCAATTTTAGTCCAAATCGGACGAACATATACATGGGAGCTATATCCAAATCTGAACCCATTTGTATACCCACCACCGTAGGATAGGGGGTATATTCATTTGGTCATTCCGTTTGCAACACATCGTAATATCAATTTCCGACCCTACAAAGTACATATATTTCGGATCGTCGTAAAATTCTAAGACGATTTAACGATGTCCGTGTGTCAGTCCGTCTGTCTGTTGTAGTCACTCTAAAGCCTTCAAAAATTGAGATATTGAGCTGAAATTTGGCACAGATACGTCTTTTTGATGTACGCTGGTTAAGTTCTTGAACGGCCCAAATCGGACCATATTTGGTTATAGCTGCTATATAGACTGATTTTCTGATAAAGGGTCTCATGCCCATAAAAACTTTATTTTTCATCCGATTTTGCTGACATTTGAAACAGTACGTAGTTCAAGGCTCTCGATAACTGACCCAAATATGGTTCAGATCGGACTATGTATAGATATAGCTACCTTATAGATCGATTTCTCGATAAAGGGTCTGAAGACCATAAAAGCTTTGTTTATTACCCGATTTCGCTGAAAATTTCAACAATGGGTTATTTTAACCCACATCTGACCTAAATATGGATTAGATCGGACTATGTTTAGATATAGCTCTCATATAGACCCATCTCCCGACAAAGGCCATAAAAGCTTTGTTTATTACCCGATTTCGCTGAAATTTAAAACTGTGGGTTATTTTAAGTCTCCCGACATATGATCAAAATATGGTTCAGATCGGACTGTATTTAGATATTGCTGCCATATAGACCGATTTCCCGATAAAGGGTCTGAAGGCCATAAAAGCTTTATTTTTTATCCGATTTCGCTAAAATTTAAAACATCCGCTAGACAGTTGGCCCCTAATGTTGATATCAGATACGTGGTCTACTCCCACATACCATTAATTTGAGCCCCATTAATCCATAGTCGGCAAAAATGACCGGCTTGGGGGGTGTTTTGTGGGATGGGTGACCGCTCAGTGAGTTGGCCTTGAAAATATATATCGGATTCGTGTTCTACTTTAAAAACCATCTAATTTGGGCCTCATATTGCAATAGTCAGAAAATACTTACTATTTGGGTGGCGTTGTGGGGGTGGCGTTGCCCCATAGACACTTTTCCCGAATATTGATATCAGAGTCGTGCTTTACTCCCAAAGATTTGATCATTTGAGTCCCATATTGCTATCGTCGTAAATTTGGTCCCTTTGGGGGATGTTTTTGGTGAGAGGCGGCCCCCCAAACACTTGGTCCCATATTTGGATATCAGATTCGTTTTCTACATTCAAATACCTTTTATTTAAGCCCCATATTCCCATGGTCAGTAAATAAGTCCTGTTTGAGAGATGTTTGGGGGAAGGGGTGGACCCCCAGAAACGTGGTCCCACATTTGGATATAAGATTCGTATTTTACTCGCAAATACCTTTCATTTGAGTCCCATATTGCCATGGTCGGTAAATATGTCCGATTTAGGGGTGTTTTGGGGCTTGGGGTGGTCCCCCTAACACTTGGTCCGACAATTGGGTATCAGATACGTTTTCTTATCTTAAATACCTTTCATTTGAGTCCCATATTGTCGTGATTGGCCTAAATATATGTTTAGTAGGTTTTAAGGTGGGGCAGCCCCCCTAGGTACCCCATCCGAAATTTGCATACCAAATTTTTACTTTTAGGGTACTATATGAGAGCACACTAAATTTCGTTAAAATCGCACCACCCATCTCCGAGATCTGGCGTTTCTGAAATTTAGAGTAAGGGGGAGGGTCCGCCCCCCAAACAAACAAATCTACAAACAAACACAAATTGATTTTTATACCCTCCACCATAAGATGGGGGGGTATACTAATTTCCTCATTCTGATTGTAACTACTCGAAATATTCGTCTGAAACCCCACGAAGTATATATATTCTTGATCGTCGTGAAATTTTATGTCGATCTAGCCATGTCCGTCCGTCTGTCCGTCCGTCCGTCTGTCCGTCCGTCCGTCCGTCTGTCTGTCGAAAGCACGCTAACTTCCGAAGGAGTAAAGCTAGCCGCTTGAAATTTTGCACAAATACTTCTTATTAGTGTAGGTCGTTTGGTATTGTAAATGGGCCATATCGGTCCATGTTTTGATATAACTGCCATATAAACCGATCTTGGGTCTTGGCTTCTTGAGCCTCTAGAGTCCGCAATTCTTATCCGATTGGAATGAAATTTTGCACGACATGTTTTGTTATGATATCCAACAACTGTGCCAAGTATGGTTTAAATCGGTCCATAACCTGATATAGCTGCTATATAAACCGATCTTGGGTCTTGACTTCCTGAGCCTCTAGAGTGCGCAATTCTTATCCGATTGGAATGAAATTTTGCACATAGTGTTTTAGTATCACTTCTAACAACTGTGCTAAGTATGGTTCAATTCGGGCCATTACCTAATATAGCTGTCATATAAACCGATCTTGGGTCTTGACTTCTTGAGCCTCTAGAGTGCGCAATTCTTATCCGATTGGAATGAAATTTTGCACGACGCGTTTTATTATGATATCCAACAACTGCGCAAGTATGGTTCAAATCGGTCCATAACCTGATATAGCTGTCATATAAACCGATCTTGGGTCTAGACTTCTTGAGCCTCTAGAGGTCGCAGTTATTATCCAATTTGCCTGAAATTTTGTACGACGGATTCTCTCATGACCATTAACATACGTGTTTATTATGGTCTGAATCGGTCTATAGCCCGATACAGCTCCCATATAAATCGATCTCTCTATTTTACTTCTTGAGCCCCCAAAAGGCGCAATTCTTATTCGAATTGCCTGACATTTTACACAGGTTTCCAACATATAATTTAATTGTGGTCCAAACCGGACCATATCTTGTTATCGCTCTAATAGCAGAGGAAATCTTTTCTTATATCCTTTTTTCCCAAAGAAGAGATGCCCGGAAAAGAACTCGACAAATGCGATCCATGGTGGAGGGTATATAAGATTCGGCCCGGCCGAACTTAGCACGCTTTTACTTGTTATATATAAGAAGATGTATTTTACTTCTATGGCCACTGCAATCGCATTTATTGACCAATCTTGCCAAAATTTTGGACAACGCTTTCCTTGACGAGTACCACAATATCTGAGAAGTTTGCTCCAAATCGCTTTAGATTTAGATATAGTTCCCATATATATGTTCGCCCGATTTTGAGAAATATTGCAATAAAGTGCTTATATGTTAACCGATTCTCTCAAAATTTGGCAGAAAGGATTTTCTTATAACTCTTAATATTATTGGTGAATTTCATAAAGTCGGTTCAGATTTAGATATAGCCGCCATTTATGTATATCGCCCGATTTTAACTTCTAAAGCCACAGCAATTGCATTTATTGACCAATCTTGCTGAAAAATTGTACAACGCTTTCCTCGAGAACCACCACAATAGCTAAGAAGTTTGCTCGAAATCGGTTCAGATTTAGATATAACTTCCATATATAGATTCGTCCGGTTTTGAGAAATATTGCAATAAAGTGATCATTTGTTAACTGATTCTCTCGAAATTTGAAAGGAGGGATTTCCTTATGACTCTTCACATTACAGGTAAATTTCATAGAAATCTGTTCAGATTTAGATATAACTGCCAAATATGTATATCGCCCGATGTTCAATCCAGGAGCCACTGGATTGATGGACCTCCGTCGAGGCCAACAAAATTGGTTCAGACTTGGACATAGCAGCCACATAATACTTAAAGGGTAGGTGTCATGTAAAACCCCTACCCCAAAAAAGCCCCAAGCGGACACATTCACGCTTTGGGTCATATGGGTATCAAATGAAAGGTATTTAAGAGTAGAGTACGAACTTACCCTAAGTGTCGGGGGGCCTCCCAGCCCCAAAAACACCGCCCAACAGGACACTTTAACCACTTTGAGCAAGATGGGTATCAAATGAAAGCTATTTAAAAGAACAATACAAATTTGAGACAAAAATTTATTTTTTGGTGTCTGAGGGACCTCCCCACCCTAGCAGGACAAATTTAACGATTGCGACAATATGGATATCAAATGAAAGCTATTTCAAGGTAAAGTCCTATGCAGATATAAACATTTATTCCTTGGTGTCTGAGGCGCCTCCCCAAAACCCCTCAACAGGACATATTTGCTGATGGATGCAATATGGGTATCAAACGAAAGATATTCGCAATTTGTTATAAGAATTTGGTCCAAGGTGTCTACGGGGCCTCCCCAACCCCAAAAATCCCCAAAAAGGCGCATAAATTTCCAACATCACAAAATGGGTATCAAATGAAAGATCTTTGGGAGTTGACAACAAAGAGTGGGACCGTCCCACCCACTAAATATCATTCAATAGGACGTATAGTTCGATCGGAGTAATATGTAATATTTAAAAAGAAAAGGTCTATGACAGTATTTTTCGAATTTAATGTTGGTATATGGGTTTAAGTATCTGGGTCACATCCTACCGTTCCACAGGGCAGTAGATCGCGTTTGGTTGTTAGCGTCGAGGGGGCCAAACCTCTCCTCCCAATAAATGCACAGCCAAACTGTCATGTAAGATGAACGTGAATATATTGTACTCAAATCAAAGGACGTGTCAGAGGGCAAATTGGCATGGACACAGGAGGACCTGCGGATCTTTAAGAATGTGGTATCCCAAGTTGTCGCCTTGAAATATGATTTTGAACGAGAGCCGTAGCCCCGAATATCTTGATAGCCACCTTAAAAATGCTTCGTATTATGGGGCCCAAACAAAATCGTACTCTGGCACGATGCTGATATTACTTCCGGGTCAACCTCTAAACTCCCATCAAACCGGTCATGATTGCCTACTATGGTTATAAATAATAGGTATTTGATAGTAGAAAACGAATTTGATATCCAATTTTGAGGCCAAATGTGTGGCCTCTAAACCAATGGCAATTGGGCACGATATTTTGTCAGGGCTATGAACGTGGGTTGCCGCCCCATCTGCATACCCCTCAAACTGAACATATTTGTGTATTATGGCAAAAAAGGTGGTCAAATTTGTATCTATTTGATGGCCAAGTTTTTCAGAGACGCCTCACCTCATAAACTCCCCCTAAACCACACATATATACCGACTATAGCAATATGTAGCTCCAATGTGGTTTTTGGAAATGGAGTATGAATCTGATATTCACTTTCGGGCCAAAGAGTTTGGCCACTCCAATCCACCACCAAATCCAAGAGAATGAAGTAAATCTAACATCGAAACTTTAATGGGCGGACCCTCCCCTTACCCTATTTCAAAAACGACAGATCACGGAAAGCGTGAGCGATTTAAGCGAAATTTAGATTGTTTATAACAATTTAAATACAGATATTTTTATCATTATTTAGGCTGGGATATCTAGGGGGCCGCCCCACCAGCCACCACCAATATAATATCGCCATTGGCGTGATATATCGGAAAGGCCGTACCAGCATCCCCAAATAGTACTTATTTCCTGACGTGACCGCATAGGGTTCAGATAAAATAAGAGAGTGAAAGAAGGCGAAGCGGAGCGAGCCCTGTCCAGTTAGTACTTTATATTAGTGCAGGTCGGTTATAGCTCCCTTATAAACCGATTTCGGCTCTTAACTTCTTGAGCCGCTAGAGGGCGCAATTATTATTCGATTTGGCTGAAATTTCGCATGAAGTGTTTTATTTTAACTTCTAACAATTGTGCCAAGTATGGTTCAAATCGGTTCATAACCTGATATAGCTTCCACATAAACTGTTCTCGGATCTTGACTTCGTGAGCCTCTAGAGGTGAATTTTTGCACAACGACTTATTGTATGACCTTTAATATACGTGTGGCCTGAATCGATCTATAACCTGATATAACTCCCATATAAATTTCTCAATTTTATTTCTTGACCCACTAAAGGGCACAATTCGTATCCGATTTGGGTCAAAATTTGCACAATGAATTCCACTTTGGTGTTCAACAGGCAAACCAGTTCTTATCAATTATTGTTTGTCTGTAAAGAGATAGCGGAAAAAGAACTTGACAAATGCGATCCATGGTGAAGCGTTTATAATATTCGGCCCAGCCGCTTTTACTTGTTATACCCTCCACCATAAGATCATTCTGTTTGTAACTACTCGAAATATTCGTCTGAGACCCCATAAAGTATATATATTCTTGATCGTCGTGACATTTTATGTCGATCTAGCCATGTCCGTCCGTCTGTCCGTCCATCCGTCCGTCCGACTGTTTGTCGAAAGCACGCTAACTTCCGAAGGAGTAAAGCTAGCTGCTTGAAATTTTGCACAAATACTTCTTATTAGTGTAGGTCGGTTGGTATTGTAAAGGGTGATTTTTTTGAGGTTAGGATTTTCATGCATTAGTATTTGACAGATCACGTGGGATTTCAGACATGGTGTCAAAGAGAAAGATGCTCAGTATGCTTTGACATTTCATCATGAATAGACTTACTAACGAGCAACGCTTACAAATCATTGAATTTTATTACCAAAATCGGTTCGAAATGTGTTCAAATTTTGTTCAGCGATGAGGCTCATTTCTGGTTGAATGGCTACGTAAATAAGCAAAATTGCCGCATTTGGAGTGAAGAGCAACCAGAAGCCGTTCAAGAACTGCCCATGCATCCCGAAAAATGCACTGTTTGGTGTGGTTTGTACGCTGGTGGAATCATTGGACCGTATTTTTTCAAAGATGCTGTTGGACGCAACGTTACGGTGAATGAACACATTTCGAACCGAACACTGATTTTGGAAATAAAATTCAATGATTTGCAAGCGTTGCTCGTTAGTAAGTCTATTCATGATGAAATGTCAAAGCATACTGAGCATCTTTCTCTTTGACACCATGTCTGAAATCCCACGTGATCTGTCAAATACTAATGCATGAAAATCCTAACCTCAAAAAAATCACCCTTTAAATGGACCATATCGGTCCATGTTTTGATATAGCAGCCATATAAACCGATCTTGGGTCTTGAGCCTCTAGAGTGCGCAATTCTTATCCGATTGGGATGAAATTTTGCACGACGTGTTTTGTTATGATATCCAACAACTGTGCCAAGTATGGATCAAATTGGCCCATAACCTGATATAGCTGCCATATAAACCGATCTTGGGTCTTGACTTCTTCAGCCTCTAGAGGGCGCAATTCTTATCCGATCGGAATGAAATTTTGCACGACGTGTTTTGTTATGATATCCAACAACTGTGCTATGATTCAAATCGGTTCATAACCTGATATAGCTGTCATATAAACAGATCTGGGGACTTGACTTCTTGATCATCTAGAGGGCGCAATTCCTATCCGATTAAGCTGCATGACGTATTTTATTCTTACTTTCAACAACAGTGTCAAATAAGGTTCAAATCGGTTCATAACCTGATATAGCTGCTATATAAACCGATATGAGATTTTGACTTCTTGAGCCTCTAGAGGTCGCAATTATTATCCGTTTTGCCTGAAATTTTGTATGACGGATTCTCTCCTGATCATCAACATACGTTTCACATTTCAGCAAAATCGGGTAATAAACTCTACTTTTGTGGTCCAAGGGCTAAAATCGGGGGATCAGTATATATGACGGCTATATCCAGCTATAGACCAATCGGAACCATATAAGACACAGATGTCGAAAGGCCTTACATACGTCAGTGTGCCAAGCGTAATTGGATAATAAATGCGCCTTTTATGGACTCCAGACCTTAGATCGGGAGATCGGTCTATATGGCAGCTATGTCGAAATATATACCAATGGGAGCCGTTTTAAACACGGATATTAAAGAGTCCAACACAGCTTACTGTGCCAAAATTCAGCGAAATCGGGTAATAAATGCCCAAGACCTTAAATCGGGATATCGATATATATGGCAGTTATCTCTAAACAGAGACCGATCTGAATCACATAGACACGGGTGTCGGAAAGCCCAACATAGGTTCTTGTGCCAAATTTCAGCGACGTCGGATTATAAATGCACCTTTTATGGGCCCAAGACCGTAAATCGAGAGATCGGTCTATATGGCATCTATATTAAAATCTGGAGCGATCTGGGCCAAATTAAAGAAGGATGGCGAGAGCATTTAAGCTCCACATTGACATAGCCGGGAAATATGCCCGGTTTAGCGATGTTTTAGGGAGTGGGGTGGTCCCCCAAACACTAAGCCCTGAAAATATATCAGCAGCGTGCTCTATTCTCATATATTTGAACCCCATATTGCTATTGGTCTCAAAATTCGATATCAAAATTCGTTTTCAAATCTCTAATACCATTCACTTAAACCAATTATTGAATAGGCCAACAAATATGTCTTGTTTGGGGTATGGGCCCTAAAGACTATGAACATCGAGCTCCACAGTCTTGACAAGACAATTTGCGTCAAATTGTCTTGGTGAGCAAATACGTCCTACTTGGGGGGCTTTTATGGTGGTGGGACGTCCTCTAGACAGTTGGTACCGAATGTTGATATCAGATTCATGGTCTACTCCCAAATACCCTTTATTTGAGCTCCATTTTTCCATAGTCGGCCAACATGACCGGTTTGGGGGTATTTTGGGGGATGGGGCGGCAACTCAGTGACTTGCAACAATGTGACACCTCTTTTGGAAGATGTTTTTACAAGGTTGGCATACCAAATGGTAAAGTCGCCTGCATTAGGAAGGGAAAACCACAGCTGATAATTTTTTTCTGATGTTCTCGCCAGGAATCGAACCCAGGTTTTTCAGCGTCATGGGCGGACAAGCTAACCGCTGCTTGAATACCACAACAAGTCAGTTTTAGCTTCCACCAATCTACCAGACCAAAGCGAAGTCGATCATAGTTCCTCAGGCCAGTTTTCAGCAACATCTGCAAAGGAGAGTTCCCACAGTTTCTCTACGGGTGCGATAAGTAAAACAGAAAGAGCACAAGTAAAAAGGCATTGGGTTCGGCCGGCCCGAACTTTGAATACCCACCAACTTGGATATATATTAACAACCTTTGTCATAATACGGTGAATATTTTATCATTTATGAACCCATAGCAGCTATATGTAAATATTGTCCGATCTCTTATTGAGGAAAGCTAAAAAGGGTCCAACACAACTCATTGTAAATCGGGAGATCGGTATATTTATGTGGCAGCTATATCCATAAATACCCTGATCTGAACTATATAGGGCACGGTTATTGAAGAGCTTAACTGTCCTCACTATGCAAAATTTCATCGAAATCGGGCAATAAATGGGCCTTATATAGGTCCAAGACCTTAAATCGGGATATCGGTCTATATATGGCAACTATATCAAAATATGGACCGATCTGGGCCATATTGAACACGAATGTTGAAGAGCCTAACACAGCCCACTGTGTCAACTTTCAGCGAAATCGAATAATAAACCTGCTTTTATGGTCACAAGAACTTAAATCGGGAGATCGGCATATATGGAAACTATATTCAAATCGGCACCGATCTGGTCCGTATTGAACAAGGATCTCGAAGGGCCTAACGCAACTCACTATTTCAAACTTCAGCGAAATCGAGCAAAACTTGCGTGTTTTATGGGTCCAAGACCTAATATCAAGAGATCGGTCTATATGGCAGCTATACCTAAACCAATACCGATCTGAGCCGTATTGAACAAGAATATAGAGGGGCCTAAGATAACTAACTGTCCCACATTTTTGCGAAATCGGATAATAAATGTGGCTTTGATGGGCTTAAGATCTTAAATGGGCAGATCGGTCTATATGGCAGCTATATCCAAATTTGAACCGATCTGGGCCGTATTGAATAAAGATGTCGATAGGCCTAACACAACTCATTGTCTCAAATTTCAGCGAAATCGCATAATAAATGTGGCTTTAATGGGCCTAAGACCTTAAATCGGCAGATCGGTCTATATGGGGCCTATATTAAGATATAATCTGATAAAGCCCATCTTCGAACTTACCTAGGCGTGGAAAAAAAAGAGCCTGTGCAAAGTTTCAGATTAATATCAGACAGATGAATAGACGGGCGGATATGGCAGGGCCATCTTAAATTATTACGACGATCAAGAATATATATACTTTATAGGGTCGCAAATAGATATTTTGATGTGTTGCAAAAGGAATGACATAATAAATATACCCTCATACACCACTACTGTGGTACAGGGTATTATAACATAGTGTAGTTGTTTGTAACACCCACAAGGAAGATAGCTAGGCCCATTGAATCAGAATCGTTTTCTGAGTCGGTCTGTCTGTCCGTCCGTCCATCCGTCCATCTGTCTGTTTGTGCATGTTAATTTGTGTACAAAGTACTGTTAGCAAATTTCTTCCGATCGTCTTCCAATTTGGAGCGAGCATGGTCCACATAAGAACTGAGGAGACAGCCCGTCACAGTTCGGAGGGCGACATTCTGACAGATTTAAATATTATTCTACTGCATAACTTACCACAGACCGGCGAATTGCTTTGTACGTGGTAAACAAGGTTTCTTTGTCTGCATCCCAAGTGCTGCCGGCAAGTAACTTTTTTTTTAAAAATCCGCAATTACTTTTTGGGCAACCCAATACTTTTGACTTTATCGCATATTGCTGTGGCATGTGGGGAGAATGTGTAAGAGCTGTCAAATCTGACATCAAGTAATTTGGGACTCTTGATGGTCGGAATCGTTTCTCAATCGACTATCACATTCAGCTCAGTATTCACCTCACTCATATCTGTAGTGAACAATGTAGCAGATATCTTGAAATCTCCTGCAGCGAAATAAGCGGCAAGTTCATTGAGGTAGACGTTTAACCTATCGCAGATGTCAACAATGGGTGGGGGGGACATGTGACATGATCATCTGGAGGGGGTGGAATGCAGTATATTAACTTAAATAGTGCACTATTTAATTTAAGTAGTGCCGGAGATGTCACTCCGCGTAAGGTAACTGCCAATTTGACTTTACGGCGTTTCGATTTCTTATCCCTGAATTCCACAAATAACTGGCGACTACACAGATAATTCCCGTGTCATGAGGATCGTCCTATCACATGGCCTGGGCTGATTGAAGCCACGACAAATGTGTGTGGTGATGGCATGCCAAGCAGTTTTTGTGCTATGAAGTCTTCGAATTCCATGCTAATGCTCGACGAAGGGAAATTCTCCAACTAGGCTCGGGAGCAGTAGTCCCTCAAGCGTCAGTGTAGAGATTCCGTCGGAGCCCAACGCCTTGGATGACTCGGCACCACAGACCCAGGGTAAATTGTGATTGCTCTCCATGGGCTCGGAGACCACGGATACGACAAATGTGACCTTACTCTCGTAGTTACTTAAGGTCAGAGCAAAATCGGAAATGCACCCACTTCATGCACCGGTTACACCTCACTGACCGATAATAGAAGCGGTCCCGGGGTTCTTTTCAATCCCGATACAGACCAGAAGCGTGCGGAGAAGGCACTCCGGGATGTGAATCTCCCATGACGAATAAAGTACGAACACGTACACTGAGGCTTAAATCTGTTTTTGAGGGAAATTGTTTTTATCAGCAGAAGTATTCTCGTAAGGAGGAGAGATTCATTTACTGTAAGGTCGCAGTGGCGCAGATGTAAGCATGTCCCTTCCAAATGCTGGCGACATTTGTGTGATATTTAAGCTTGTAAAAACTTTTCCTGAAATAGGTGTCGTTTCACAAAGACGTTTTGCACGACTTGTCTTAAAAAGCAAATTCCCTTCATTGAACTCGAAGAGCTTGTAACAAACTTACACCTGTTCTTTAAAGGAATGTTTAGGGACTAACTAGCGTTTGCACAAAATACCTGGGTATTTAGATGGCGGCTTCGGAAAAACTTTTATCCCGATATTCCTGTCAGTGTGGATGCCACATTGGCTAAACAGCTATTTGATAAAAAAAAAACAAGTTCGGCCGGGCCAAATCTTATACCCTCCACCATGGATCGCATTTGTAGAGTTCTTTTCCCGGCATCTCTTCTTAGGCAAAAAAGGATATAAGAAAAGATTTGCTCTGCTATTAGAGCGATATCAATATATGGTCCGGTTTGGACCACAATTAAATTATTTGTTGAAGACCTGTGTAAAATGTCAGCCAATTCGAATAAGAATTGCGCCCTTTGGGGGTTCAAGAAGTAAAATAGAGAAATCGATTTATATCGGAGCAGTATCGGGCTATAGACCGATTCAGACCATAATAAACACGTGTGTTGATGGTCATGAGTGGACTCATCGTACATAATTTCAGGCAAATCGGATAATAATTGCGATCTCTAGAGGCTCAAGAAGTCAAGATCCCAGATCGGTTTATATGGCAGCTATATCAGGTTATGGACCGATTTGAACCATACATGGCACAGTTGTTGGATATCATAACAAAACACGTTGTGCAAAATTTCATTCCCATCGGATAAGAATTGCGCCCTCTAGAGGCTCAAAAAGTCAAGACCCAAGATCGGTTTATATGGCAGCTATATCAGGTTATAAACCGGTTTGAATCATGCTTAGCACAGTTGTTGTATATTATAACAAAACACGTCACGCAAAATTTCATTCAAATCGGTTAAGAATTGCGCCCCCTAGAGGCTCAAGAAGACAAGATCCAAGATCGGTTTATATGACAGCTATATCAGGTTATGGACCGATTTGAACCATACTTAGCACAGTTGTTGGATATCATAATAAAACATGTCGTGCAAAATTTCATTCTGATCGGATAAGAATTGCGCACGCTAGAGGCTCAAGAAGTCAAGACCCAAGATCGGTTTATATGGCAGCTATATCAGGTTATGGACCGATTTAAACTATACTTGGCAAAATTGTTGGATATCATAATTAAACACGTCGTGAAAAATTTCATTCCAATCGGATAAGAATTGCGCACTCTAGAGGCTCAAGAAGTCAAGACCCAAGATCGGTTTATATGGCAGCTATATCAAAACATGGACCGATATGGCCCATTTACAATACCAACCGACCTACACTTATAAGAAGTATTTGTGCAAAATTTCAAGCGGCTAGCTTTACTCCTTCGGAAGTTAGCGT
The DNA here is from genome assembly GCF_963082655.1 of Stomoxys calcitrans. Classification (NCBI taxonomy): domain Eukaryota; kingdom Metazoa; phylum Arthropoda; class Insecta; order Diptera; family Muscidae; genus Stomoxys; species Stomoxys calcitrans. The sequence goes on from NC_081552.1 coordinate 28,817,830, forward strand.
GCTTTCGACAGACGGACGGACGGACGGACGGACATGGCTAGATCGACATAAAATGTCGCGACGATCAAGAATATACATACTTTATGGGGTCTCAGACGAATATTTCGAGTAGTTACAAACAGAATGACGAAATTAGTATACCCCCCATCTTATGGTGGAGGGTATAAAAAAACAATTAAGTGCTAAGTTCGGCCAGGCCGAAACTTGGGAACCCACCACCATGAATTCTGCAAAAAATGTATACAAACTAAATTTAGTTGAAGGGCATAATCTTATTCTACATACCAAACTTCTGTCAAACAAGCATTGCGACTTCCAGGGGCTCAAGAAGTCAAATCGGGAGATCGGTTTATATGGGAATTTTTCTAAATGTGAACCGATATGGCCCATTTGCAATCTCCAACGACCTACATCAATATTAAGTATCTGTGCAAAATTTCAAGCGGTTCGTCAGCTATCGTAATTTCGACAGACGGACGGACGGATATGGCTAGATCGAATCAGAATGTCGAGACTATCAAGAATATATATACTTTATGGGGTCCTAGATCAATATTTCGTGATGTTACAAACAAAATGACCAAAATACTGCACCAGTATTACTGATAGAACCGACTGATACAACAATATTCCTGATAATATTGAAGTAGGTACGTAGACTTCATTCAGTACAAATGATTCCAAACTAGACAACCTGGCGGGCTTTGGGGTATACTTTGAAGAACTAGAACTTCTTATATAGAGAACGTTACATGTACACTGTTGTGTTTATCAAGCGGAGATCCTTGCAACTAAGAAACAGAGGGATTGCCTAAGATATAATGGCATAACGATGATTTGCATTAATATCTTCTCAGGCATCCAGATATAAATTCAATTTCTGGAGACTGCAGAAAACTAATAAACCCTAACATAACCTATATCTAATAACCGTCAACATTCTCATCTTTATTGGTCTTAACTTTATTTTGCAGTTACTTTTAAAACCCAAATTTAGTGGCATCGAAAAAATTAAAACCATTGCAAGCACATATATGTGTGCTTCCGGTCTAAGACCTGGCAAGGAGGAAGGAGCTAAGGTAAGTTTTATATATTAAAAGAAGTTTTTAACTTATAAATTTTCATAATTTTGCGCACGCAGCAGATGCGTAATTTTGCGGTAAGTTTTAATTTACAATAATATATAGAATAAGTAAAAACGTGCTAAGTTCGTCTGGGCCGAATGAATGGTGGTGGGTTCCCAGCTAGACAGGGCCCGCTACGCTGCGCCCTCTTTCACTCTCGTATTTCATGTGTCATGTGAGGAAATGGGTCCTGTTTAGGGGTGCTGGCACTGCCTTTCAGATATTTCGCGCCAATGTGGATATTAGATTTGTGCTCTACTCCCAAATACCTTTCATTTGAGCCTTATATTGCTAAGGTCGGTAAATACGCCCGATATGGGGGTATTTTTGGGGGTGAGGCGAATCCTCATATATCAGACTCATGCTCTACTCTCTAATACCTTTCATTTGAGCCCCATATTGTCATTATTAGTTTATATTTGCATTTGGCGGGCTTTGAAGGTGGAGCGGCCCCTCTATATATCCCATACTAATAAATAAGGATACCAAATTTCTGTTTTTAAGTTAATATAAACAAACTAAATTTCGCTTAAATCGCCCCACCCAATTCCGAGATAAGGCGATTTCGAAAATATATTAAGAGGGGGATCCGCCCATTATTGTTTGGATTTTAGATCTACTTCATTCTTCTGCTTTTGGTAGTGGATTGGAGTAGCCAAACTCTTTGCCCCGAAAGTGAATATCAGATTCATACTCTACTCCGAAAAAACACATTGGAGCTACATATTGCTATAGTCGGTATATATGTGTGTTTTTGTTTGTTTGTTTATTATTTATGACATTACTAGTACAACAAGACATAAGTCTTATAATTGACTGTACTAGAATCACAAGAAGATACACAGTAATGGTTTACAAAAATTAGAAGTATGAAACATTTTATAAACAAAATTGAAATTTGTGTAAATAAAATTGAAATTTGTATAAATAAAATTGAAATTTGTATAAATAAAATTTAAATTTGTATAATTAAGAAACAAAATTAAAAAAAACAATAATCAAGCATAAAATTTAAAAAGCTCAGTCTTAAAAACAGAAGCATTGCTTAGTAATTGCAAATAATTAGGGAGCGAGTTCCAAAGACGAATTGTGTTGATGAAGAATTGGCGTTCGGAGGAGAGTTTTTTGAACCTGGGAAGAATGAGTTTTTTGCCTCTGTTGGATCTGGCGAACTGCACACGATTATAAAGATAAAAGGGTTCTTTTGTGTAAATTATATTATGCAGCTGTATTAAGCATCTTATCTTTAAGTAGTTGCTAAATTGAACGTTGAAAATTTTGTATGCGAATTCAGATATTCTGTCTCTCCTAGTTTTGTTAAAGACATAACGTGCGATGTTGTTATATGCAACATTTAGTGTCCGGGAGTCATTGTAGTCACAATATGCAAAGACTTCACATCCGTAAAGCAGTGTTGGGAGTAAATATGTCTTTGCAAGCATCATACGAATATTAAAAGTAGTACATGTACGCACATTCCATAAATTTCTCAGCATACCATATACTTTGCCAGAAGCGCGATTAATGTGGTTTGTCCAAGTCAGCTTTGTATTGATCGTTAAACCCAAATTGGATGAAGACTCTACTCGTTGTATTACATTGTCTGAAATTCTTAATTCGACGTTGTATTGAAGAGATTGATTTTTACCAATAACTATGAGTTTCGATTTTGATGGGTTGAGATCCAAACAGTTATTACTTGCCCACTCATAAACAGATTTTAGATGTGTGGTTTAGAGGGAGTTTATGAGGTGAGGCGTCTTTTTGCCATAATCCACAAACATGTCCAGTTTAAGGGGTGTGTAGGGTGGGGCGGCCTCAGACACAAAGGAATAAATATTTTACCCAATCGGTAAATATGTCCTGCTGGGTGGGATTGGGGGGGTGGGGAAGGCCCTCAGACACCAAAAATAAATTTGTATGTCAAATTTGTATTCTACTTTTAATTACATTTCATTTTATACCCATTAAGTGTCCTGTTGGTTGGTGTTTTAGGGGGTAGAGGACACCCCTCAAAAACACCACCTCAGGTGTTTGTTGACCTTAAAATTTTATACCAATTTTGTGTTTTTGGGGTACCATAAGGTGGCATAAAAAATTTTGCTTAAATCGGTGTATCCATCTCCGAAACCTGGTGTTTTTGAAAATTAGGGTATGGGGGAGGGTCCGACCCCCCAAAAAATATGCCAATAAAGTGCTCATTTGTCGACCGATTCTCCCGAAATTTGGCAGGAAGGGATTCCTTATGACTCTCCATATTACTAATGAATTTCATAGAAATCGGCCCAGATTTAGATATAGCTGTCATATATTGGGTTGCTCAAAAAGTAATTGCGGATTTTTTAAAAGAAAGTAAATGTATTTTTAATAAAACTTAGAATGAACTTTAATCAAATATACTTTTTTTGCACAGAGTCACAAGCTGTGAAAAAATTTGTCAACGCCAACTATATGAAAAATCCGCAATTACTTTTTGGGCAACCCAATATATATATCGCCTGATTTTCACTTCCAGAGCCACTGCAAGCGCATTTATTGACCAATCTTGCCAGAACTTTGTATAACACTTTCCTCGACAACTACCACAATATCTGAGAAGTTTGGTCGTAATCGGTTCATACTTAGAAATAGCTCCCATATATATGTTCGTCCGACTATGAGAAATGCTCATTTGTTAACCGATTCTCCCGAAATTTGGCTGGAAGGATATTCTTATGACTCTTAATATTACTGGTGAATTTCATACAAATGGGCCCAGATTTAGATATAGCTGTTATATATGTATATCCCCCGATTTTCAATCCAAGAGCCACCGCAAGCGCATTTATTGACCAATTTTGCACAACGCTTTCCTCTACGACTACCACAATATCTGAGAAGTTTGCTCGAAATCGGTTCAGATTCAGATACAGCTGTTATATATATGTTCTTCAGATTTTGGGTAATTTACAATAATGTTGTCATTTGTCAATCGTAGTTGTTATAGTATGAACATATTTGCTCGAAATTTGATACGGATTGTTTAATAACTCATTTGAAAACATTCGCTGAGGTCCATCCAAGTTGGTTCAAAATTGCATATAGCTCTCACATTGTACTTATGGAGTAGGTGTAGGACATTATATAGTCGACACCACCCTACTTTTGCCCTTCCTTACTGGTTATATAATGGACTAGCTGGATAGGGCCCGCTCCGCTGCGCCTTCTTTCACTCTCTTATTTTATCTGAGCCCTATACTGGCACGGACAGGAAATAAGTCCTATTTGGGGGTGCTGGTACGGCCTTTCAGATATCATATTGCTGCTCTACTCCCAAATACCTTCCAATTTGAGCCTTATGTTGCTATGGTCGGTAAGTATATCCCTTATTGTCATTATTGGTTTATAAAAATCGGATAATATATGTGGCTTTTATGGGCCTAAGACCCTAAAACGGCGGATCGGTCTATATGGGGGTTATATCAAGATATAGTCCGACATAACCCATCTTCGAACTTAACCTGCTTATGGACAACAAAAAAATCTGTGCAAAATTTCAGCTCAATATTTCTATTTTTAAAGACTGTAGCGTGATTTCAACAGACAAACTGACATGACTAGATCGTCTTAGATTTTTACGCTGATCAAGAATATATATACTTTATAGGGTCGGAAATGGATTTTTCGATGAGTTGCAAACGGAATGACAAAATGAATATACCCCCATCCTTCGGTGATGGGAGCACAATTGTAGCTACGTGCACAATTGTAGCTTAATTGGACAAAAATTTCGGTTTGTAAAGGCTCAAGAAGTCACATCGGGAGATCAGTTTATATAGGAGCTACATCAGGTTATAGACCAATTCGGACTGTAGTTATTGCTGTTGTAGAACGTCATAAGAGAACACCACGGATAAAAATTGCGGCTTCCAGTGGCTCAAGAAGTCTAATTGGGAGATCCGTTTATTTGGGAGCTATATCCAAATCTGAACCGATATGGCCGATATTTGCAATCCCCAATGACCTACATCAATATAAAGTATCTGTGCAAAAAGCGTCTAGCTTTATGCGTTCGACCGCTATCGTGATTTCGACAGACGGACGGACGGACATGGCTAAATCGATTTAGAATATTGAGATTATCCAGAATAAATATACTTTATGGGGTCGCAGATCAATATTTCGATGTGTTACAAACGGAATGACTAGTTTTGTATGCCCTCATTCTGTTGGGAGGTTGTCCTTGTTGCGACAAGAGTTATATAAGTCTTGCATAACATTGATCGCTCGCTCACATCACTGATTGCTCCGGGCAATGTTGATTTAAGATTCATCTTTTTTCATTGTGAGTTTTTGGGTAGTCGTTCAGAGCTACAGATAGTTCTTCAAAATCTTCAGCGCGAAACAATTGACTACTGAACCCATGATCAACCTATGAGTAAAAAATTAGTGAACAGATTTTACGCAACCTGTTCCGGGTTTCAGGCATCAGAATAAACCCAAGAAGAGCTAGAACGGCAGCGTTAATTGCAGATGTTTGGGATCTGGTTAAGCTTTACAAAAGGGAATTCACTCCTCTCAGTGAAGTGACAGAAGACAAAAGTAAGGTGGACGAGAAACTTCATGTCGCCTGTTTACTTAATCTGAGTTTTACCATTTCTGAAGGCTGCTTTCAATTGATCATAATTGCTAACCGATTCCTGCACAAAGAAGTACTCGATGTTTGGTGATCTAGTCGATCCATAGAGCTCATCGTTCATGACAACGCGAAGAAAGCGATCCAGCACATGGCGCTGGCAACTGATGAAGTTGGGTGTGGGATGATGTTTCTCTTCGAACATTTGCTGCAGTCGAACTAAAACGCTTATTGTATCGACAACAATCATCACAATTGATCCCCACACATTGAACTCATCTAACACATTTTGGAGTACTACTGCGATTGTTTGAGCTTTCCCATCTTTTAATTTGAGTGATGTCAACATAATTTCTTTGAATTCATTTTTGGAGACCACGGCCTGCTTTTCAGGGGTTTGCTCCACTTCTCCAGATAAAGCGTGCTTAACAAGTATTCATTCTCTCGAGCAGCTTTCTTGTATATAGCCTTTTGGATTCCTGACTGACATGGAGCGTCCTTGGGACGACAGCTTTGAGCCTGTAACAAGCCTTTCTTTTTCTCATTGATGTTGTACTGAATTTCTCCCAAGTACTATCTGTACTGTTGTCGAATGAGTCCGTGCTATTTTCGGAACAATCAAATATCGCTGAGTTGGTAAGTGTGAAAACCGTCGCTTTCCTTTCCCTCTTTCGCTTGGATGGATGTATGGTATTGGTAGGTTTGCCGCTGGAATAGCCAACGCCCCCTTTGCTTTCAACTTGTAGTTTGTAGAAGTTCTCATCTTTGCAAATCCATTCGCCTTTGACCTTGTTTATGTCAAACATTTTTATACCCTCCACCATAAGATGGGGGGTATACTAATTTCGTCATTCTGTTTGTAACTACTCGAAATATTCGTCTGAGACCCCATAAAGTATATATATTCTTGATCGTCGCGACATTTTATGTCGATCTAGCCATGTCCGTCCGTCTGTCCGTCCGTCCGTCCGTCCGTCCGTCTGTCTGTCGAAAGCACGCTAACTTCTGAAGGAGTAAAGCTAGCCGCTTGAAATTTTGCACAAATACTTCTTGTTAGTGTAGGTCGGTTGGTATTGTAAATGGACCATATCGGTCCATGTTTTGATATAGCTGCCATATAAACCGATCTTGGGTCTTGTCTTCTTGAGCCTCTAGAGTGCGCAATTCTTATTTGATTGGAATGAAATTTTGCACGACGTGTTTTGCTATGATATACAACAACTGTGCCAAGTATGGTTCAAATCGGTCCATAACCTGATATAGCTGCCATATAAACCGATCTTGGGTCTTGACTTCTTGAGCCTCTAGAGTGCGCAATTCTTATCCGATTGGAATGAAATTTTGCACGACGTGTTTTGCTATGATATCCAACAACTGTGCCAAGTATGGTTCAAATCGGTCCATAACCTGATATAGCTGCCATATAAACCGATCTTGGGTCTTGACTTCTTGAGCCTCTAGAGTGCGCAATTCTTATCCGATTGGAATGAAATTTTGCACTACGTGTTTTGTTATGATATCCAACAACTGTGACAAGTATGGTTCAAATCGGGCCATAACCTGATATAGCTGCCATATAAACCGATCTTGGGTCTTGACTTCTTGAGCCTCTAGAGTGCACAATTCTTATCCGATTGAAATGAAATTTTGCACGACGTGTTTTGTTATTATATACAACAACTGTGCCAAGTATGGTTCAAATCGGTCCATAACCGGAAATAGCTGCCATATAAACCGATCTTGGGTCTTGACTTCTTGAGCCTCTAGAGGGCGTAATTCTTATCCGATTGGAATGGAATTTTGCACGACGCGTTTTGTTATGATAACCAACAACTGTGCCAAGTATAGTTTAAATCGGTCCATAACCTGATATAGCTGCCATATAAACCGATCTTGGGTCTTGAATTCCTGAGCTTCTAGAGGTCGCAATTATTATCCGATTTGCCTGAAATTTGGCACGACGTGTTTTGTTATGATATCCAACAACTGTGCCAAGTATGGTTCAAATCGGTCCATAACCTGATATAGCTGCCATATAAACCGATCTGGGATCTTAACTTCTTGACCCTTAGAGGTCGCAATTATTATCCGATATGCCTGAAATTTTGTACGACGGATCCTCTCATGACCATCAACAAACGTGTTTATTATGGTCTGAATCGGTCTATAGCCCGATACAGATCCCATATAAATCGTTCTCTCTATTTTACTTCGTGAGCCCCAATGGGCGCAATTCTTATACGAATTGGCTGAAATTTTACACAGGTCTCCAACATATAATTTAATTGTTGTCCGAACCGGACCATATCTTGATATCGTTTTAATAGCAGAGCAACTCTTTTCTTATACCCTTTTTTACCTAAGAAGAGATGCCGGGAAAAGAACTCGACAAATGCGAACCATGGTGGAGGGTATATAAGATTCGGCCCGGCCGAACTTAGCACGCTTTTACTTGTTTTTAATAATTCAAAGTCTTTTTTTCTGCCGCGCTCGTGGTCTTTCAGTTTTGTTAGTTTTGCACTATTGGTTCAATGTTTTGTTCCATAAGAATTTAAGCACTATAGCAATTAGATCGATCCTCTCTCTCCGTTCTTTGGAAGTGGACTTAAGAAATTTGAAGCGTCCAATGATATGGTTTTCAGCACATTCGATTCCGTTTTCTAAATGGTCCATCACGATTGCCAGTTTGCATCTTCTTGATGGTTCTTAAAACTGGGCTAAGTTCTTTATCCAGGTTTCCTGGTTCTTCTCTGTGTTAAAAAGGCTCTTCTTGAATGGCATGTTGTAATGCGTTCAATACATTGCCTGTTGCAATAACTTGTCGGTTTGTCTGAACTTGTTGAATGACATATAGTTATACTACGTATTTTGGAATGTTTTACTAGTAGGGATTTATGAATGTACGCATCTTATATCCTATTTTTCGATGTCGAACGATTGCTTTTCGTTTGCCTGCGCTTCTTTTTCCGACCTATATTCGTCTAAAGAGACGGTTTTTTGGCACTTATTATTGATGAGGTATTAGCTCTTATGACTTTGATGAATCTGTATATACATCGAAATTTTTACCTTTTTGTTTGAATTGCAGTTTAAACAAATTATTGAGTGACGCGAAAAATTCGTTTCGAGATAGACAAAAAGGCTATTAGTCTACGGTGGCTACATATCTGAGTTAGCACGTGTACTGTAACAAAATCATCCCCAACAGGTGGCCAATGGAAAAACAGACATCAATAAAACCGAGTAAAAAAGTGTTAAGTTCGGCCGTGCCGAACTTTGGATACCCAAAGATATAACTCAACTACTATATCCATAGTTATATCTAAATAGGGGCTGTTCTCGTAATAGTTTCAGCGAAATCAGGCAAGAAACACGCTTTTTATGGTATTAAGGCCCAAAATTAAAAGATCGGTCTATAAGACAGCTATATCTGTATAGTCTGATCTGATTCATATTTGGGTCGGATGTCGGGAGGCTTAAAACAACTCACTATTTAAACGAAATCGGGTTATAGATAAAGCTTTAATGGGCTTCAGACTCTTAATCGGCATATCGGTCTATATCTAAATATCGTTGGATCTTTACAATATCAGGATCAGATGGCGGTAGGCTTAAAACAACTAACTGATTCACATTTCAGTGAAATCGAGTAATAATTAAAGCTTTGATGGGCGTCGGACACTTAATCGGCATATCGGTCTATATGACAGCTATAACTAAATATAATCCGATCTCCGATCATATTCATGTCGGATGCCGGGAGGCTTAAAATAACTCACTGTTTCAAGTTTCAGCGAAATCGGCTAATAAATAAAGCTTTTATGGGCTTCAGACTCTTTATCGGGAGATCGGTCTATATGGCAGCTATATCCAAATAGTCAGGTGGTAAATAAAGCTTCTATGGGTTCCAGACCCTTAATCGGCAGATCGGTCTATATAGCAGCTACATCTAAATATAGTCCGATCTGAACCATATTTGGGTCGGATGTTGGGAGGCTTAAAACAACTCATGTCTCTAATTTCGCGAAGTCGGGTATTAAAAAAAAGCTTTTATGGCTGCAGACCCTTTATCGGCAGATTGGTCTGCATGGCAGCTATACCCAAATAAAGACCGATCTGAACCATATTTAGGTCGGATGTCGGGACACTTAAAACAACTCACTGTTTCAAATTTCAGCAAAATCGGGTAATAAATAAAGCTTTTATGACCTTCAGACCCATTATCGGGAGGTCGGTCTATATTGCAGCTATATCCAAATAAAGTCCGATCTGAACCATATTTAGGTCGGTAGTCGGTTGGCTTAAAATAACTCAATGTTTAAAATTTCAGCGAAATCGGGTGATAAATAAAGAATTTATGGGCTTCAGATCTTTTGTCGGCTGATCGATCTTTACGGCAGCTATATCTAAATATAGTCCGATCTGAACCATATTTGGCTCAGGTGTCGGGAGGCCTAAAACTACTAACTGTTTCAAATTTCTGCGAAATTGAAAAAAATAAAGCTTTTATGGACATTAGACCTTTTATCGGCAGATCGGTCTATATAGCAGCTATATCCAAATATGGCCCATTCAAGAACTTAACCAGCGTGCATCAAGAAGACGTATCTGTGCCAAATTTTAGCTCAATATCTCAATTTTTGAAGCCTGTCGAGTGATTGCAACAGACGGACATCCATACGGGCATCGTTAAATCGTCTTAGAAGTTTACGACGATCCGAAATATATTGGGTTGCCCAAAAAGTAATTGCGGATTTTTTAAAAGAAAGTAAATGCATTTTTAATAAAACTTAGAATGAACTTTAATCAAATATACTTTTTTTACACTTTTTTTCTAAAGCAAGCTAAAAGTAACAGCTGATAACTGACAGAAGAAAGAATGCAATTACAGAGTCACAAGCTGTGAAAAAATTTGTCAACGCCGACTATATGAAAAATCCGCAATTACTTTTTGGGCAACCCAATATATACTTTGTGGGGCCGGAAATTGATATTTCGATGTTTTGCAAACTCCGTTTACATTCAATTTAAGGAGGAAAATAAAAATGCATTTTTATACTCACCACCATAGAATAGGGGGTATATTCATTTTATCATTCCGTTTGCAACAAATCGAAATATCCATTTTCGACTCTAAAAGTTTATACTTTCTGGATCGTCTTAAAAAATCTAAGACGATCTGGCCAAGTCCGTTATCTATCCGTTGAAATCACTCTACATTCTTTAAAAATTAAGTCCATAGGCAGGTTAAGTTCGACCGATCTTCCGATTTAAGGTTTTAGGCACATTTATTATCCGATTTAGCTGAAATTTGACAAAATGTTTTGTGTTAGGCTCCTCGACACTCGTACTGAGTTTGGTCAAGATCGGGCTATATTTGGATATAGCTGCCATATAGACTGATCTCCCGATTCCGGGTTTTGGGCCCATAAAAGGCGCATTTATAACCCGATTTCTCTTAAATTTGGCGCAAGCATCTACGTTAGACTATCTGATATCCGTTCCCTATATGGTTCCGATCGCTCTATAGTTGGATATAGCTGCCATATATACCGTTCCTCCGATGTTAGTCCTTGGACCCATAAAAGCAACGTTTATTACTCGATTTCGCTGAAATGTGACACATTGAGCTGTGTCGCATTTAGTATGGCCCCAATCGTTCTATATTTGGATATAGCTGCTATATATATATCGATCTCCCGTTTTAAGGTCTTAGGCCTATAAAAGGCGCACTTATTATTCGCACTTATATTTCGCTGTAATTTGTGATAGTAACCCATGTTAGGCTTTTCGACACCCGTACCCTATATGCTTCTATATTTTGTTTTAGCTGCCATATTGATCTCACTCATACCCTAATCTCGAAGATGGGTGCACCGTTTTATCCGAATTTTGGGGTCAAATAACATGGGGGGACGTCCCGTCCCAAAACCCACCCGAACGGATATTAGATATGGGTACGAAATGAAAGGTATTCAGGAGTAAAGTACGAATTTGGCATTCAAATGTCACCCTAATTGTCGGCGGGTCCCCCACCCCCCAAAAACACCACCCAACAGGAGACTTTTACCGCTTTGGGCAATAAGGATATAATAGGAAAGGTATTTAAAAGCAGAACAAATCTGACAAAAAAATGTATTCCTAGGTGTCTGAGGGGCCTTCCCACCCCCCAAAAACCCCTCAGCAGGACATATCTAACGATTGGGAGAATATGGATATCAAATGAAAGGTATTTAAAAGTTTAGTACAATGATGATATAAAAATTTTCACCAAGGAGTACATTCGGTATAAAGTGTTTATAGGACCGCCCCTTCACCGAAGCACCCCTCAAAGAGGACAGGTTTACCGACCATAGCAATATGGTTCTCAAATAAAAGGTATTCTAGAGTAGAATACGAATCTGATTTATATTTTCAGGGCCAGGTCACCGAGTGACCTTACCATTCCCCAAACCGGACATATTAACCGACTACCGAAATATGGGGCCCAAAAGTATTTGGGAGTAGAATACGAATCTGATATCACCATTCGGGGCTAACTGTCTAGGGGACGTCCCACCCTTATGACATTTTGGGGCTCTAATAGTTTTAAAGGCTCACTCCCCAAATCGGCCTGGTGTAACAAAACCTGGTGTAAAAAAAGGTTCAAAGGCTGCTTTATCTTATTGGCTGTCCACATTTGCATACATTGATCCACAAAAAGTTTTGTATGCTCTTTTATGTGTTTTTTCGCTCTAAAATTGGTATTTTCCACATATGTATATTGTTTTGTCAAATGTCCACAGATAATGTCCACAGTTAAGGATTTTGAGAAATATTGCAATAAAGTTCCGATTCTCTAGAAATTCGGCAGGAAAGATTTTCTTATGACTCTCGACATATATATCGCTCGATTTTTACTTCTATGGTCCCTGCAAGCGCAGTTATTGACCGATATTGCCAAAATTTTGTACAATGCGTTCCTCGACGACTACCAAAATATCTAAGAAGATTGATAGAAATCGGTTCAGATATAGATATAGCTCCCACATACCTATACTTACAATTTTGAGAAATATTGCAATAGTGCTCATTTGTTAACCGATTCTCTAGAAATTCGGCAGGAAGGATTTTGTTATGACTCTCAATAATACTGCTGAATTTTATAGGAATCGGTTCAGATTTAGGTATTGCTGCCATATGCGGATTAATACGGATTCTTTAATAACCCATCCGCCGAGGTCCATCAAAATTGGTTAAGAATTAGATAGAGTTCCCACTTTGTACCTATAGTGTAGGTGTAGGGTATTATAAGGTCGGCACCGCCCTGCTTTTGCATTTCCTTACTGGTTTAATATGAAATACGTTTTTCTTTATTTCTTTTAAACATCTTTCTTCTAATAACTTTAAATGCAAATACATCCATTTCCATCGTCACTATATTAAATATTTTCCCATGTAATAACTTTAAATGCAAATATATCCACTTCTACAATATTTCATAAAGAACAAATAAACAAATTTAAATTTTATCTAAAATTGCCGCATGACTACTTCAGATTTATTTTGTATGCAAAATCCCCTAAGGAAATGGCATTGCAACAATACAAAATTATACAGCATAATATTATTATTGAATAAAATTCAATTTTGATTTATTTCGTGTTTCCTTCTATTTCACTCACTCAACATGCCTGTGGCCATGCAACAACAACAACATGTCAATGTTCAAACATCGTTCAAACTCAACTGGCGTTGTACGCTCTATGATAACAACATATGCGGGCCAACATTTAGGATGAGAAACGCACAGAGGAGCACAATGTTGTCATACTGGTGGAGTTTGCCATAGCATTGATGTCAATTTTGGATTCCATAAATCGCGAATCATTTCAACGGTTCCGTCTACGTATTGGCCTGAATCATGGACCCGTCATTGCCGGTGTGATTGGAGCACAAAAGCCACAATATGACATTTGGAGTAATACCGTGAATGTGGCTTCTCGCATGGATTCATGCGGTGTTATGGGAAGATTACAGGTAATTTTTTTCTTTGACAAAAATATCCTTAAATTATGCAAATAATTGCTTTCATCTTTTCTTGGTTTCTTCGCGCTACGTTCCGTAGACGACGGAGAATACGGCGAAAATTTTAATGGCTGCCGGCTATGAGTGTGAATGCCGTGGTTTGACCTACGTCAAAGGCAAAGGAAATCTAGTCACTTATTTCGTAAAGACGCCATTCGATGGCAAATTGTAGATTTATCTTTTTGTGTTTTCCTCCACTCAGATTTTAGGTTCTAATTGTTTTATGGCATCACAGCAGAAAAGAGAACAACAACAATAACTACAAATATTAAAAAAGAATGTAACCATCACATAAAATGTCTACAAATTATGAAAATTAGAGTTAATTATGCAAATTAGAGTTTTATGAAAGCTTACAAAAAAATTTAGCCAATATTATATTTATTATTAGTCTCTAAAACTTCCCCATCCAGCCATCCGCAAACGCATCCTTCCTTCCTTCCACCAACCAACCACCATATCCTTATTTCCCTTTTATAAAATACTTCATAAAAAATAGGATTTTCAGCGTAAAAAAATCAAGCGGCCATATAATTAAAAACAACAGCCGGCAAAATTTTAACGAATTCAAATGAACCCCCTTGTGTCATCTTTCCCAACCAAGCACAACCATTATCTTGCATACAGCCATTACAATTATCCAAAGCATTTAATTTATATACACATACAATACAATCTTACATACATGTGTTTAAACATATTTCTAAAAAAGATGATGATAATAACAATAATAATTATAATAATAAAATGAAGAGACTACTGCTTGAAATGTAGCCAGAGTGGCAAAGGTATGCGATCCTTAGCAAATATCTGTTGCCTTTCATCGGTCCCTTGTGTACTAAGAAAGTGGTTTACAGGAAGAACTGAGAAAATAATAACTTTTAATTTAAATACAGTCGAAGCTGCATAACTGCATTACGCTTAAGTGAAAAATCCCGCTTAAGTGAAACTTGATGGAAAAAACCATTCATTTTTGGTGGTATTTACTGCAATTGAATTCGCTTAACTGAAAATACCCCTAAGCTGAAAAAGTTTTTGCACCTCAAATTCAAATTCTAGGCACTTTAAATCGCATAAGTGAAAAAGTTATTTCTTTAGGAAACTATCTGGAATTGGAAAAATGTGCGTCATCAAGAAAATTCGCATAACCCTATTTTAATATGTTGCTAATTATTTTCTCTGATTTTTAAAGAGTTCTACAGATCATTGCTGTTTTTCTACTCAAGCTGTTTCATACATAATTAGTACTTCAATGTGAAAACTCGCTTGAATTTTTGCTTTCATCGCTTAAGTGAGAACTAATTTCACTTACGAAGCACGCTAAACTGAAAGTTACGGATATGTGAAACCTAACTGATATATTTTTAGTGTTTCACCTACCCACTTTCGGCTGTTTATCTAATGAAGATAAAAACTACTTAAGGTCTATGATAGGGATCCCAAAAGTCCACTAATCGATTAGTGGACTTTTTGTGTAAAAAAGTCGAAGTCGACTTTCATGATTAAAAAGTCAAATAATCGATTTTGAAGTCGAATAGTCGACAAGAAAGCTATATAGAGAAAAAAGCTGCCTAGAGTTACAAGTTTTGCTATACTTATGTTGCTGATAGGTAAGAATTGTTTCCAATAATAATAACTCCTGCCAAAGTTTGCGCATATCAAGCCAAATTTTTGGGATTGCTTCCTTATAAATGTAGATTCATCTAAATAGCTGAATTTATATCTTTTCATTGCCCCCACATAGACTGGACACCAGATTTGAAATCTTCAGCTGCTAAGGGGGTATTTTATATCCGAGTTTGCTAAAGTTTAGAAAAAAAAAATTTATAATATACTCATCCCAGTCCATATTTTGATATAGCTTCTATATAGATCGATCTTCAGCTTACATATCTTAAGCCTATAAAATGCGAATATGTCGAATATGGTCAATAACGACCCAACGTTAGGTGTAGGTCCCTTACGTGCGTACCTCCAATTTTCGGTATTTTTACCCTGAAACCCACATTTTGTTCCAATTTTGCCCTGATACCCACAATTTGTTTCAATTTGTCTAAAATCTGCCAAGCGATTTTTCTCGGCGGATTTTTCTGGCGAAAGCATATTTCAATCCATCGAAGAATCGACCAATATTTTATAAGGGCACATTTCACAAATAGAGACTTTTACACCGAATTTAGACAGTAAAAGTTTGTAACTCATATGTGGATGTGATGTTCCTCTTGGGTCTTAACATTCAGAAAAACACTAGTAGAAAGTCGGCTAGGATATATAGACCATTTCAAACTTTAATTCAAATGCAAAAAGGGGGAAAAATACAAATACGCGGAAATTAAGTAAACAAAAATTTCCATATTAGCTTTAAGATTAAACCACCCGTGTTTTATAAAAAAATACGCCCATACCTCCCCTTAATGAAAAAACAAAGAAGTGATTATAAATATCTTGAAAGAATGGAAGTATCTAATATCGAAAATTTTGCCAATTTTTAACAAAAAGTCGAAAAGTCTACTTTTTACAAAAGTCTACTTTTTGCAAGAGTCAAAAAGTCGACTTTTTGCAAAAATAAAGTAAAAAAGCGACTTTTACCATTTTGATAAAAGTCTAAAAGTCAACTGTTCGTCCCAAGTAAGGATCCATAGTCTACGATTGAATTCTTATAGAAAAATTAATCGAAAAATTGCCAATATCCAATATAAGCGATAATATTCATGAAACTAACTTTAAATGCAAATACATCCATCTATGTAGCGTGCCGGTTGGAAACGTGTCGACCCTTCAATTTAGCTTCTAGTCTGGGTGGATTAATATAATGCTTTGCAACTGTATTTGGGAACTGGCTGATGTTAACTTTGATGCCGGCTTTTTGTTAGACAGATACACTAACTACTACACTACTACTACACTACACTGAAGATACACTAACTACTACTAGGTTTACGATGGTCTAGATTAAGTGAAGCATACTAAACGCTAAGAATTAATCGCAGGGCGTCCATCTTGGATAGTTTTAAGGAAAGTCGCTCCCATTTCCACACTGACACTTATCTAACCTAGCCCCCCTTTATCTGGAGATAAGAGTTCGGTAGTAAAACTAAACCGTAATATCTCTAAGGATTCTAGCTTAACATCGTCCTTCAAAAAAATTATTTCAAACATTCCCGTTAGTAGAGTCGGGGTGTTTTAAAACTTTTACGGCACGCACTTTTTAGTTCAATTGACTGCTGCAGGCATACAATAGTTTACTTCGCGGTCTTTCTTTTGTTAAAAAAACAGCGGTTTGAATTTTTTTATTTGGTTCCTTATTAATATGGAACCACAACCTTTATTTGTGAATTCTGAATACGAACTAACTTATTCTATCCCATTGCTAGCTTGCTACAAAGAGTCATTTTCATGTTGATGGCGAAAAATGCTTGGACATCAAATCAGTTACTGTGGGAAATTGATTATTTGACCATTCACAGGTAGCTTTGCAAATAGCGGCTTGATCATACAGCATACATTTTTTTACTAATGGTTACTCCCGTACTAGGTTAGGTTTAAGTTTGTAATAAGACTCACAGAAATTTTTTTGTCTTGATATCATAGCAACAAAGGAAGATGCCCTCTAATTTCTATTGTTTAACCAGCCCGATCGCTTTCAATGTCCCCAGACTTTATACAAGACTTCAAAGTAATAAAATCATAAGGTTAAACACCTTCAGCTTGACGGTGCGGAACACTCACACATCAGGCGCTCTATAGTTTCGTCTTCCTTACTGTCCTCACAGCTTCTCTCATGATTGGAAAAACACTGTGTTTTCTAATTTTGGCAGAAGGTGATACCACAGGAACAGCGCAATAAGGAATCCTCCAAGTTTCTACCGTTGAACCAGCCATATCGTTTTAGAAGGCCCAAAAATTTTGAATGCTTGCATCCGCTAATTCAGACAAGTTCTCAAAGAAATAAGGAGCTAAAGTAATGCTTCTACTTCTTGTCAATGTAGGACATTCGCACAGCACATGTTCTATTGTTTTATCTTCCACGACGTCCTCACATCCTCCGCAGAAATTAATACTTGCAACTTTTAGTCTATCAGTATGTTTTCCAGTCAGACAGTTACATGTCATAAAGGACAGGTTGAGTGAACCTTCTATTATCCCAAAGCAGTAGACCTTTTATAGTTTAGAACGGGCCACTTAACGTTCACTAAGCGTTCATAGCCCCCAAATCGTGACCATCCGTCATCAGATACCCTTTGCGCCTTATCTCGAAGAACTAGTTTAAGCTTCGCAAGAGGCTTGGCCACAGATACCAGTTCCTCCGCAAAGTGGAAGTTAGTCCCTAGTCTTGCAAGCTCATCTGCGACTTTTGTATTACAGGGATATTGTAGCTCCAATTGGCTCTGTCAGGTATCCCACATAGTTTCAAGGATAACACATGGCACTTTATAGAGCGTACATCCGATTTCGCTGAAAATTCGTATGTAGATGTGTTTTGACCCCAGGAATACGAATCTTAAATCCGTTTTTGGAGCAAGTATGGACCGAAAGCACGCATCGATGGGAGGTGCTCCCACCTAGCACTTCCCATCGATGCAATACCCACATTCAATACCCACAGCAAACGAAAATTATTAACCAGTAGATTACAAATATTCCTTAACCCAGGCAATATGGATACCAAATGAAACCAATTGACGAGTAGATTACTAATATGATAGAGAAAATTAAAAATGAAAACTAAATAAAAAATTTTTATCATAGAGTTGTTTTAAGCCTCCCACAATCTGACCTAAATATGGTTAAGATGGGACGATATTTAGGTATAGTTGTCATATAGACCAATCTGCCGGTTAAAATCTGAAATCGGTTAAAGCCTCCCGTCATCCCATCCAAATATGAAACAGATCATATATATATAGCTGCCATATAGACCGATATCGGAATTTAGGGTCTTAATCCCATAAAAAAGCGGATTTACTGTTTGATTTCGCTGAAACTGTAACTTCTATAAGAGTTCTCGGGACCAGAATAAAATGTGATCCAGACCAGCCCTTTTCAGACATAACTACGTAAATGGTAGTGGAGTTGTAATAAATTAGGATGATTAATATTGGGTTGCCCAAAGAGTAATTGCGGATTTTTCATATAGTCGGCGTTGACAAATTTTTTCACAGCTTGTGACTCTGTAATTGCATTCTTTCTTCTGTCAGTTATCAGCTGTTACTTTTAGCTTGCTTTAGAAAAAGAGTGTAAAAAAAGTATATTTGATTAAAGTTCATTCTAAGTTTTATTAAAAATGCATTTACTTTCTTTTAAAAAATCCGCAATTACTTTTTGGGCAACCAATATATCAATGGTGGTGTGTATCCAAAGTTCGGCACGGCTGAACTTATCATGTTTCTACTTGTTTATTTTCATGCCCATATTGCCTACGAACGTTAGGGTTCACTATCACAAGACCACTAGGGTCTTTCCCGGCTCTAATTTTTAAAAATTTGTTGGCATATTTCTAATCTATTCTAACAACTGCAGTATACAGTCACCGGCCACCGTAGTGCAGATGTTAGCATGTCCGCCTATGACTCTGAACGCCTGAGTTCGAATTCTGGCAGGAACATCAGAACATTTTTGAGCGGTGGTTAAGCCCCCCCTAATGCTGGCAATATTTGTGAGGTACTTTGCCATGTAAAACTTCTCCCCAATGAGGTGTCGCTCTGCGGCACGCCGTTCGGACTGGGCTATAAAATTGAGCATAAAATTTAATCGGACAGCACTCATTGATTTGTGAGAAGTTTGCCCCAGTTCCTTAATGGAATGTTCATGGGCAAATTTGCATTTTTTGCAGTATACAGTCCGTGCATGACACGTCACCCTCTTGTAGGTGTTTAGGTCAAAATTTGCCTTTCTTGTCCTTTCCAAAATATTGGTTTTGAAGTTCCAGCAAAACGTCTATTTTGTGCTTTCTGTAAATTTAACTTTATTTACTCCCAAGAAGGCAAGTGCCACCGTGGGTATCTTCTGATGAAGAAAATAACTTCTGTTCTAGACGGATTTACGCCCAGACTTAATCTAACTTAGCCATACGCTCCAAAATTCTTCCTAAAAGCAAATTATGCATGTAAACAACAGTAGGTCCGAGTAAATCCCATCAACTGCTCCCTTTTCTGCGAATGACAGTCTTTGAGGCGAGCAATAAATCGTATTCCCTGAGTTCAATAAAAACTCTAAAAACTCTAAAATCCATTAAAAAACAGCTTAACTTTAAATGCAAATATACCCACTTAAATGCGTATGCTTTAAATTAATCTAAACAAATTCGATTATGGCTTAATCAGCCACTTTCAAATCGATTTTCCCAAATTTCAAAGGTCCAAATGTTTTATGCTTTTCCAATCTTTTTTAGGTACATATATATTTTTATACCCTCCACCATAAGATGGTGGGTATACTAATTTCGTCATTCTGATTGTAACTACTCGAAATATTCGTCTGAGACCCCATAAAGTATATATATTCTTGATCGTCGTGAAATTTTATGTCGATCTAGCCATGTCCGTCCGTCTGTCCGTCCGTCCGTGGCGCAGAGGTTAGCATTCCCGCCTATGACGCCGAACGCCTGGGTTTAAATCTCGGTTTGAACATCAGAAAAAATGTTCAGCGGTGGTTATGCTCTCACTAATGCTAGCTACATTTGTGAGGTTCCCCGTTCGGACCCGGCATAAAAAGGAGGCCCCTTTGAGCTTAAACTTTAATCGGACTGCACTCATTGATATGAGAGAAGTATCCCCTGTTCCTTAATGGAATGTTCATGGGAATTTCAGTAGTTAGATGCCCAACAGTAGCAACCGACGAAACCCTCAAGTCAATATTCAATCCACAAACCTGACTACTAACTAAGCTATGGGGCGCTCCAATCGTTGACTTACTATAAAGAAAACCTAAGCCTTTATTGCATTTTAGCTCTATGCATCACTTACATCTAAGCTGCAACTTTATACTTTTTTTTCCAAATTTTATGTAAAATTTAATCCCAAAAATCTTTCCTTTTCAAAGAAAAAAATCCTTTAAAACTCTGTCACTACCGAATGGTTGGGTACTTCTTAGTCCTTGTGTGCGTTCTCGTCATGACATAAAATGTCAGCATCATCATATTTTAACCAAAACAGTTTTGCTCATTTACAAAATATGTAAACGCAAAGATTTCCCACTCTCCCACTAGGGGGATGAAAGGTCCTTTAAAAACAAAAAGGCAGCACTGGCATTTTGAACGAGGACCTTTATATGATAACAAATTGAAGACAAATGCCTAAAATATTTATAAAATATTTTGCTTTGGAATTCTTGTATAAACACCAGGTGGTAAGGTAGCTGTGAGGAGTCTGTCTAAAGCCGCTATTACACGACATGTAGTTGTCTTATGACATGTCACATGTTGTATTCATATGTAATATAAAATGTTTTGGCAAAATTGTCAATTTACATGCGATTCATCATTTTTGCTATCACACCTGTATGTTATTTTAAATATCAGCAAATCTGTTTTTTTTTGCGTGTGAGAAAGGTGGTTAAATAATAAATTTGCTAAAGCAATTTAATTTGGAGTTGCTTTTATTCAACTGACATCAACAACAGCTGATTTCTTTCTAATTTTGTCGAAAGAAATAGAGCACGCTCTATACCAAAAAATTACATTTGCTATTTGGAAAAGTGATTTTCATGTGTTAGTTTCATTTTTATCACAAGACATGTACAACTCTACATGTGCTAAATTTGACAGGTCATAAGCCACCTACATACCGTGTAATAGAGCCTTAAGGAAGTGGTCACAACCACGCACCCCTATACGAACTTGCATACTCAATGGAATATTTCCCTTATTCTTCAGCTTCCCTTTAAACACAAATAGTGGGCCAACAAATGAGCATGAATGAATATTTGAATATTGCCTAAAAATCTTTGCCACATCTACATTTCTCCGTGTCTTCTTCAAATAGCCGTACAATTTATAATTGTTTGTGTTGCTTATTTGATAAAAAAAAAGAAATTTTTAAACGTTATTTTCGTCGTTTTATGGCAGAACGATTAAATAAAAATTATATTTTAATTAAATTTAAATTTTTGTTTGTTTGTTTTATTCTAAAAATAAGGCAAATTGTTCTTTTTTTGGTTAATTTTCACTGTATATCTTTTTTATATATTCTTTTCTTGTACTCCCAAAAATACCATCTCAGCCTTTCAATGAATACCTCAAAGAATATATTTTTTTCTTGCTATTATAACCTATCAAACCCACCCAAACCCACCTTCGGGATAATATTGCCGACAATTCTGCCCTAAATATTACACAAAAATAATAAAGAAATTAAATCTAAAATATTTCTTAAGAGCATGACTACAATAAAGATGAAGTGAAATAAACTGAAACATTTATCGAAAATATTCTATTTTTAAAGAAATATGTATGTAAAAAACAAGAAACAACTATTTTTTATACTAAATTATTATAGTTATGTTTTATTAGATTAATTTTTTCTATTATTATTGTATGTCTCTAAAAGAAGATGAAAAAAAAATCTAAGAATATCTCAAATATTTTCTAAGAATATAAACGAACGATATGTGTGTGTGTTTTTTTAAAGAAAAATCCCCCTTTTTTTAATAGTTCTCCTCTATGATCCACAACACAGTGATTGGAAATATTTATTTAACAATATTTTCATTAGTAATTTTTATTCTGGAAACTACAATGTTTTAGAGATGGAAAGAAAACAATCTATTGTATAAAAATCACAACCACATAAACATGACATATAAAACCACCTATCTATGCATACAATAAATAAAATGTTAGCAAACGAAGTTTTATTTGTTCTATAAGCTAAAATGTGTAAGTATGGACAATATTTAGTAAATGTATGCTGAGTTAGGGCGGGTTGAATCTTAGATACGCTCCACCAAGGATCGCATTTGCCAAGCTATTTCCCTGGTATCACAAAAAGATAATGGGTAAGTATTGCTATGCTATTGAAACTATATCAGGATATGGACCGATTCGAACCAAACTTGGTTTGGATGTTAGAGACCATAGTAGAAGTCTGTTGTATTACCCTTTTAAGAATACTGGGCAACGTGAGCCCTTAAGTGACAAGACTTGGAGTTAGATTTTGGAGCTGATGTTAAGCTCTGTAGGATTCTTTATTGAATGAAAACCATCGAATTTATAGCCAAAATTGGCTCGATCAGCATAAACCGATGGTTTCCCAAAATCAACGAACCGTGAAATGTGTCCCGTATATATATGGCCTAAAATGTGTAATAGCCCAATGTATGGCTGATAATTCTTGTTCGACGGTTGGACTTGTTGCTTTCTCCTTTTGTAAAGGTCTTTGAAACATATGTTACGGGTAGATATTTTCCTTCATATTCTTGGGTCAGCGCAGCGCCACATGAATGTTTGCTTGCGTCTGTAGTAGAGAAAAATTGTATATTGATATCGATATTCTTCCAAATATCGAAATGTTCTGTCACCTTTCTTCGATAGTCTCGTAAGATGTCTTGAATATTTAGAAAAATTCGGTTTGAACCTACGATAAAAGTTAAAACAAGTATAACGGCGTTAAGTTCGGCCGCACTGAACTTTGAATACCCACCACCTCCGGTATATGTGTAAACCACCTTTCGCCAAAATCCGATGAAAAATGGATACCTTATGCCCCATAGTAGCTACATCGAAATATGTTCCGTTTTGCATCAAATACTAATAAGTACAAGTCATTGTTCAATTTTGTATAACAAAATATTAGTCTTTTTAGTAGCTATATCTAAATATAAAGCGATCTGAACCATATACGACACGGATGTCGAAAAGCCTAACATAAGTCACTGTGTCAAATTTCAGTGAAATCGGATTATTAATGCGCCTTTTATGGGGCCAAGATTTAAAATCCAGATATCGGTCTATATGGCAGCTATATCCAAATTTTGGGCCAAGTTTCAGAAAAATTTCAAAGAGCCTAACACAACTCACTGTCCCAAATTTCGCCGACATCGGACAATAAATGCGCCTTTTATGGGGCCAAAGCCTTAAATCGAGGGATCGGTCTATATGGCAGCTATATACAAATCTGGACCGATCTGTGTCATATTGCAGAAGAATGTCGAGGGGCTTAACCTAACTCAATGTCCCAAATTTCGGCGACATCGGACAATAAATGCGCCTTTTACGGCCCCAAAGCCTTAAATCGAGAGATCGGTCTATATGACAGCTATATCCAAATTTGGACCGATCTGGACCAAATTGAAGAAGGATATCGAAGGGTCTAACACAACTCACTCTACCAAATTTTGGCAAAATCGGACAAAAAATGCGCCTTTTATGGGCCCAAAACCTCAAACCGAGAGATCGGTCTATATGACAGCTATATCCAAATTTGGACCGATCTGGACCAAATTGAAGAAGGATATCGAAGGGTCTAACACAACTCACTCTACCAAATTTTGGCAAAATCGGACAATAAATGCGCCTTTTAGGGCCCCGAAACCTTAAATCGAGAGATCGGTATATATGGCAACTATTGTATATCCAAATCTGGGCCAAATAGACGAAGAATGTCGAAGGGTCTAACACAACTCACTGTTCCAAATTTCAGCAAAATCGGATAATAAATGTGGCTTTGATGGACCTAAGACCTTAGATCGGAGGATCGGTACATATGGCAGCTATATCCAAATCTGGACCGATCTGGGCCGTATAGACGAAGAATGACGAAGGGCCTAACACAACTCACTGTCCCAAATTTCAGCAAAATCGGATAATAAATGTGGCTTTTATGGGCCTAAGACCCTAAATCGGAGGATCGGTCTATATGGCAGCTATATCCAAATCTGGACCGATCTGAGCCAAATTGACGAAGGATGTCGAAGGGCCTAACACAACTCACTGTCCCAAATTTCAGCAAAATCGGATAATAAATGTGGCTTTTATGGGCCTAAGACCCTTAATCGGAGGATGGGTTTGTATGGCAGCTATATCCAAATCTGGACCGATCTGGGCCAAATTGAAGAAGGATGTCAAAGGGCTTTACACAACTCACTGACCCAAATTTCAGCAAAATCGGATAATAAATGTGGCTTTTATGGGTCTAAAACCCTAAATCGGCGGATCGGTCTATATGGGGGCTATATCAAGATATAATCCGATATAGCCCATCTTCGAACTTAACCTGCCTTTGAACAAAAAAAGAATCTGTGCAAAATTGCAGCTCAATAGCTCTACTTTTAAAGACTGTAGCGGGATTTCAACAGACAGACGGACGGACATGGCTAGATCGTCTTAGATTTTTACGCTGATCAAAAATATATATACTTTATAGGGTCGGAAATGGATATTTCGATGTGTTGCAAACGGGATGACAAAATGAATATACCCCCATCTTTCGGTGGTGGGTATATCTTTTTGTACTATCAGCGTCTTTCGGTGTAGGATAATTCTCTATAACAGAATATTTAGTAATGTCAGACAATTTCCCTTTGTCGGTACATCTATGTCCGATATATGTCACCTCTCGCACAAAAAATTAACATTTTCAGGGAGAACTTTTTCAGAATTTCGTGTGAGTAGAGTGCAAGTGCAAAAAGAGTGCATGGGTATTAGAACATTCTTGAGAATCGACAATATTACCAGATCGTCAGTCAGAACAAATGTCACCATTGTCCGCTCGGTTCCGACAAATAACAAATTTGGGTTAAGCGCTAACGAACTAGGTTCGTAAAATGAACAGGCAGGATCGTAAGAAAACGTGTCGTGTGGCTCGACCCACGCAGCCGGACTATAATCCTTGCACCTCATCGTCATCATGACATACGAATCTTCATGCCCTTAAATCAGAGGCATGAAAATTTCCCACGTCGTTTCCACCCATGTCCTTGATATCATACAAACTATTTCCTAATTTCCCTCTTGATGGCGTTCTCGTGAGTGATTTTTCTGGAATACCTCTTGGCCGACTATAAACGAATAGGTCTCGACCTGGTATTGTATGTTCAAGCTGCCTTGTCGTAAGCAATCTCCAGATTATTGCTTATCTTATCACGAATACTTTGAAGCCTGTCTGAGTGCGCAACCACAGTATCATCCGTGAGAATATTGAGTCTATCAAGTACATCGTACTTGTACTCGCATGAAGGGTCATATTTTGTCTAAAGGCCGCAAAATGCGGGGTACATAGTATAGCAGAGTGGTAATCGATTCGTAAGATCGTCAGTATCTTGGACAAATCCCTATCGCAGTTGGCATAGTCAACGTCATCCATCAGATAGTAGCGTATTTTAGAGATAATTTCGCGGTTAACTCTCTCCGAGCAGTTTGCCTAGGAAGAGTAGAATCCTGTCGTAATATGGGTGATCCCATAAAATGTTAAAATCTCCCTCATTTCCTTCGATACGAAATGAAGGAACCAATCTCATGATAATCCTTGATAACATCTTCCACCATTTGCTATAGGACCCAAATCATCCATAATTCGTCCTCATTATCAATCCCATTCCGAAATCTTACTCTTCTATAAACCACATCGTCAGTCGCTGGTAAGTCAGCTAAGTCCTCAGGTTCAAGTATTTAAATTCACGAAATGAAGAAGAGGAGAAGTCAATCTCAGGCAATGCAGGAGTCACCTCCAGCTCATCCCCATATCAAGCAACAGTGAAATGTGTCCCGTATATATATGGGCTAAAATGTGTAATAGCTCAATATATGGCTTGTAATTTTTTTCGATAGTGGAATTGTTGCGTTTTCCTTTTGAAAAGAATTTGGAATGAACATACGATAATAGTTACAAAAGCTTCTTTTTTCACTATCAGCGTCTTTCGGTGCACGATAATTTTCTATAACAGATTATTTAAAATCATCTGGCAACATCCCTTTGTCTGTACATTTATGTCAGAGATATGTCAACTCTCGCATAAAAAATTTACATTTTGCTGGGTGAAGTTTGAGATTATTCTCTCGACACGATCAGAAAACTTCGGCAAGATTCGTAAGCTTATGTTTTTCGATCAACCTAATACAACCAAGTCATCCATATACAAGAATGCTTGATCGCGTTTAAGCCACTAAACGTGAAAGTCATCAAAAGAATTTGGAGCTATTTTCAGTCCATATGATAAATTGCAAATGCAAATTTTGCCCATGAACATTCCACTAAGGAACAGGGGCAAACTTCTCACACATCAATGAGTCCAGTCCGATTCAGGTTTAAGCTCTATGATAAGGGGCCTCCTTTTTATAGCAGAGTCCGAACGGCGTGTCGCAGTGCGACACCACTTTGGGGAAAAGTTTTACATGGCATAGTACCTCACAAATATTGCCAGCATTAGGAGGAGAAACCCACCACTGAAAAATTTTTCTGATGGTCTCGCCAGGATTCGAACCCAGGCCTTCAGCGTCATAGCCGGACATGCCAACCTCTGCGCTACGGTGGCCCATATGTTAATCTGGTAAATCTATGGCAAACATTATTTGTCGAAAATGAGGTGATGTCTTTGGATTTCTCCTCCAATGGGATTTGGTGGAATCCCGACATTAAGTTAAGACAAGAACAAGTAAAAGCGTGCTAAGTTCGGCCGGGCCGAATCTTATATATCCTCCACCATGGATCGCATTTGTCGAGTTCTTTTCCCGGCATCTCTTCTTAGACAAAACAGGATATAAGAAAAGATTTGCTCTGCTATTAGAGCGATATCAAGATATGGTCCGGTTTCAACCACAATTAAATTATATGTTGGAGACCTGTGTAAAATGTCAGCCAATTCGAGTAAGAATTGCGCACTTTGGGGGCTCAAGAAGTCAAACAGAGAGATCGATTTATATGGGAGCTGTATCGGGCTATAGACCATAATATATATACGTATGTTGATGGTCATGAGAGAATCCGTCGTACAAAATTTCAGGCAAATTGCGACCTCTACAGGCTCAAGAAGTCAAGGTCCCAGATCGGTTTATATGGTAGCTATATCAGGTTATGAACCGATTTGAACCATACTTAGCACAGTTGTTGGATATTATAGCAAAACACGTCGTGCCAAAATTCATTCAAATCGGATAAGAATTACGCCCTCTAGAGGCTCAAGAAGTCAAGACCCAAGATCGGTTTATATGACAGCTATATCAGGTTATGGACCGATTTGAACCATTCTTCGCACAGTTATTGGATATCATGACAAAACACGTCGTGCAAAATTTCATTCCAATCGGATAAGAATTGCGCACTCTAGAGGCTCAAGAAGTCAAGACCCAAGATCGGTTTATATGACAGCTATATCAGGTTATGGACCGATTTGAACCATTCTTCGCACAGTTATTGGATATCATGACAAAACACGTCGTGCTAAAATTCATTCAAATCGGATAAGAATTGCGCCCTCTAGAGGCTCAAGAAGTCAAGACCCAAGATTGGTTTATATGGCAGCTATATCAGGTTATGAACCGATTTGAACCATACTTGGCACAGTTGTTGGATATTATAGCAAAACACGTCGTGCCAAAATTCATTCAAATCGGATAAGAATTACGCCCTCTAGAGGCTCAAGAAGTCAAGACCCAAGATCGGTTTATATGACAGCTATATCAAAACATGAACCGATATGGCCCATTTACAATACCAACCGACCTACACTAATAAGAAGTATTTGTGCAAAATTTTAAGCGGCTAGCTTTACTCCTTCGAAAGTTAGCGTGCTTTCGACAGACAGACGGACGGACGGACAGACGGACGGACAGACGGACAGACGGACGGACAGACGGACGGACATTCGGACGGACATGGCTAGATCGACATAAAATGTCACGACGATCAAGAATATATATACTTTATGGGGTCTCAGTCGAATATTTCGGGTAGTTACAAACAGAATGACGAAATTAGTATACCCTCCATCTTATGGTGGAGGGTATAAAAATACTTAGCTCCACCAAGTTGATCTAAAATATCATCAATTCTTGGGAGAGGGAACTTGTCCGCTACCAGTTTCTTATTTATTTGTCTATAGTCGATAACTAGTCTCCATCTCTTTTCGTCAGAGTTTGGAAAAGAATTCTTTGGTACCATCATTAATGGACTATTGTACTCTAATTGTACTCTACAAGTTTCTTCACTTGTCTATATATTTCCTCTTTGTGTGAATTCGGTATACGGTAGTTCTTAATATACTCCGGTTCCTTATCCTTGAGCCTTAATCCTTGGTTAAACCTTTCTGGAAATTGTTCTTTAATATTTTAATGTTTAATCATTTATATCCTCAGTTAAAATCTCTCCTTGTTTAAGAGTAACTGTGTGCTTATTTGTGATTAAAAATCGAATATATGTCTTATCAGATCGCACTAGGATGTTTGCTATGAATACACCTGGCTGTGGTTTATGATTCGGTATCAAAAACTCTTTATATTCAGCCGTAAGTTTTGTTAAATTGAATTCGTTTATTGAAACTGACGGACGGACATGACAAGTTCGACTTAAATGTCACGACGGTCAAGAATATATATACTCTACGGGATCTTAGACGCATATTTCGAGGTGTTACAAACAGAATGACGAAATTAGTATACCCCAATCCAATGGTGGAGGGTATAAAATTAAAAGTATGTCATTTTAACTTTAAATAAGTATTTCTCGGAGTTTATATATGTGATTTTATTAAGATCCTAAGCAATTTCAAGCACCTAGCTTTACTCCTTCGATAGTTAGCATGCTTTCGACAGACAGACGGATGGACATGGCTAGATAAAATGTCATGACGATCAAGAATATACAGGGTGGCTGATGAATATTGCTACAATGATGAATATTGCTACATTTTTTTTTCGGTGTATGGAATACATTTTTCTTTTATTCATGTTAAATTAAATTATTAAATTAATTATTAAATTATTATTAATTAAATTAATTAATTAATTAATTAAATTAATTATTAAATTATTATTATTAAATAGAAAAAAAGTTATTACATTTTTTTTTGGTAGCGGCTTTCATCAGCCACCCTGTATATACTTTATGGGGTCTTAAATGAATATATCGAGAAGTTACAAACTGAATGACGAAATTAGTATACCCCCATCCTATTGTGGAGGGTATACAAATAACCTTCACTTATATACATACTCCCAATAGACTTCACGAGGCATCAAAGTCATTGCAAGCATTATATACTACGCAATCGCAGGGTACAATATTACTTTAAGGTTATTATCGTTCGTTAGCTTGTATTTGCTTTGAAAAAATGTTTGCCTTTTAATACCCACCACCATAGGATGGGGGTATACTAATCTACCTCGAAATATTCGTCTAAGATCCCATAAAGTATTGGGTTGCCCAAAAAGTAATTGCGGATTTTTTAAAAGAAAGTAAATGCATTTTTAATAAAACTTAGAATGAACTTTAATCAAATATATTTTTTTACACTTTTTTCTAAAGCAAGCTAAAAGTAACAGCTGATAACTGACAGAAGAAAGAATGCAATAACAGAGTCACAAGCTGTGACAAAATTTGTCAATGCCGACTATATAAAAAATCCGCAATTACTTTTTGGGCAACCCAATATATATATTCTTGATCGCCTTGACGATCTGAGTCGATCTAGCGATGTCCGTCCGTCCGTCTGTCGAAAGCACGATAGAGGTCGAGCGCCTAAAGCTAACCAATTGATATTTTGCACAGATACTAAATATTTATGTAGGTCGTTGGGTATTGCAAATAGGCCATATCGGTTTCGATTAAGATTAGCTCCCATATAAACCGATCTCCCGATTTGACTTCTGGAAGCCTCAATTTTTGTCCGATTTGGCTGAAATTTGTCATGTAGTGTTCCTTTATGACTTCCAAAAACTGTGCTAAGCACGGTCCAAATCGGTTTATAACCTAATATAGCTCCCATATAAACCGATCTCCCGATTTGACTTCTTGAGCCCCTGGAAGCCGCAATGCTTATCCGATTTGGCTGAAATTTTGCATGACGTATTTTGTCATGACTTCCAACAACTGTGCCAAATATGGTTCAAATTAGTCTATAACCTGAAATAGCTCCCATGTAAACCGATCTCCCGATTTGACTTCTTGAGCATTGACTTTAATTTTTGCTGGTTTGACAGGAGTTTGGTATGCAGATCAAAATTATGCGCTACAACTTAATTTTTATACCCTGCACCACCACTGTGGTACAGGGTATTATAACTTTGTACATTTGTTTGCAACACTAAGAAAGAGAAAAGCTAGATCCATCGATCGGCTTAGAATCACTTCCTGATTCGACTTAGCTATGTCCGTCTGTCTGTCGGTCCATATGTTCTTGTAATCAAGGTACAGGTCGCATTTGTTGTCCGATTTTCTCAAAATTTTGCATTAGTCTCTTTTTTTGGTCCAAGGACGAACGCTACTGATCGGTTCAGATTTAGATATAGCTCGCATATATATCTTTCATCCGATATGGCCTTTAAAAGGCCTTTTAGGTCTGATCCTTACAAAATTTAGCACAAAATTTTTTTTGACGTCCTAATATGCGAAATTTCATCAGATTCGGATCAGATTTATATATAGCTCTCATATATATCTTTCATCCGATTTGACCTAGTAAGTCTGTAGACGACACAATTTTGGTCCGTTCTTTACCAAACTTGGCATGAAGTTGTTTTTGTGATGTCAAAATGTATGTGCAAAATTTCATCCAAATCGGATCAGATTTAGATATAGCTGCCATATGCATCGTTCATCCGATATGGCTTTTAAAGCTGGAGAAGCCAAAATTTTCGTCTGATCTTCATCAAATTCGACACGAAGTTCTTTTTTTGTAGTCCCAATATATGTGCCATATTTCATCGGATTCGGCTTTCCTTACTGGTTTTTGCATACATTTTTAGCAGAATCCATGGTGGTGGGTTCCCAAATTTCGACCCGGCTGAACTTAGCACGCTTTTGCTTGTAAGTTTTCCACAAAAGAATAATATCCTATATGTGGCTTGGTTTGAACCATACTTGGCACAGTTGTTAAATATTATAACAAAACACGTTGTTCAAAATTTCATTCCAATTGGATAAAAATTGCGCACTCTAGAGGCTCAAGAAGTCAAGACCCAAGATCGGTTTATATGGCTGCTATATCAGGTTATGGACCGATTTGAAGCATACTTGGCACAGTTGTTGGATATCATAACAAAACCCGTCGTGCAAAATTTTTTTCTAATCGGATAAGAATTGCGCACTCTAGAGGCTCAAGAAGTCAAGACCCAAGATCGGTTTATATGGCAGCTATATCAGGTTATGGACCGATTTGAACCATACTTGGCACAGTTGTTGGATATCATAACAAAACACGTCGTGCAAAATTTTATTCCAATCGGATAAGAGTTGCGCACTATAGGCTCAAGAAGTCAAGACCCAAGATCGGTTTATATGGCAGCTATATCAAAACATGGACCGATATGGCCCATTTACAATACCAACCGACCTACACTAATAAGAAGTATTTGTGCAAAATTTCAAGCGGCTAGCTTCACTCCTTCGGAAGTTAGCGTGCTTTCGACAGACAGACGGACGGACGGACATGGCTAGATCGCCATAAAATGTCACGACGATCAAGAATATATATACTTTATCGGGTCTCAGACGAATATTTCGCGTAGTTCCAAACAGAATGACGGAATTAGTATACCCCTATCAATGGTGGAGGGTATAAAAACCAAGCAAAACAAAAATCAGCTGTTGTTCTGCAAATTTTCACTAGAAGTCGTTCTCATACTTTTGCTTGCACATTTCTTAAAGAGAGTAAAATGGCTTTTACTCTCCTGCAAATTTTTACTGGAAAAGTACGCAAACAGACCTAATATAAATGTTTTTATCTAAATCACATATGATCTTTATTGGTCTATGAATTCGCTCGGAGGGTTTAGGGTCATTAACGTTTGGGTGTTAGATATACTCCATTCATAAAACTCTTTATTTCAGTCCTATATTATCATGATTTCCGATTTAAGGGCGTTTTCGGGGGTAAGGTGGTCTCCTAGAAACTTGGCCATGAAAAAATATCAGCATCGTGCTCTTCTCTCAAATAGGATATTAAGGGAAGGTTATGGGATGAGGCGTCCTCAAACAATTGGCCCAAAAATTTTTACTCTTTGGGGGGTGTTTTGCGAAAGGGGCGGTGCCCCAAATACATGGTCCCACATTTGGATATCAGATTAGTATTCTACTCCCAAATACCTTTATTGGGGTGTTTTGGGAAAGGGGTAGACCCTCAGAAAATTGGTCCCGAAAGTGGGTATCAATTTCGTACTCTTCTCCCCAATACTTTTCATTTAAGCCCCACATTGACGTGGTCGGTAAATATGCCCGATTTATGGGTGTTTTGGGGAGTGGGGTGATCAGTGTTCTCTTGGTAGGCTGACCTCAATTTTTGGTAGGCTTTTCCAACATATAAATACCAAGCTATTTACTGAACAAATCTGCGGGTATAACTCAAAATTATTTCACTTCTTGTCGTTTCTGTGTATTCGTTAAGAGTGCAGAATAAATCCATGGATGTCGAGGAGCCAAATACTATTACAAGAGGGTTTCACTGCTTCAAACTTGAGGAAAAAGGCGTACGTTAAGCGGTCCATGCAATTCACTGGAACGGTGCAAATGGGCAGTTAAAGCTTATTTCTGGGCTCAAACCCTTAAATTCAGCTTGTCATGGTGAGGAAATACGTCCTATTTGGGGGCTGTTATGGGGGTGAGACATCCCCTATGCAGTTGTTCCAGAATGTTATGTTATAATATCAGATTCGTGGTCTACTCCGAAATACCTTTCATTTGAACCACATATTTTCATAGTCGGCAAACACGACCGGTTTGGGGGTATTATGGGGGATGGGGCGGCCGTTCAGTGACTTGGCCCTAAAAATATATATCTGATTCGTGTTCTACTCTAAAATACCTCTTATTGTAGCCCCATATTGGAATGGTCAGCGAGTACGTCTTATATGGGTGGTGTTATGGGTGTGGGGTGGCCCCATAGACACTTTCTCCCGAATATTGATATCAAATTCGTGCTTTATGTGGCTAAAATGGAAGTTCTGGCTTTTCTAAAAAAGAAGCATAACATAAAATTTCGGCCAAATCGGATAAAATCGCGGCTTGTGGGGCTCAAGAAGTCAAATCAGGCAATTGGTTTATATGGGAGCTATACCAGGTTATAGACCAATTCGGACCGTACTTGGCACAGTTGTTGAAAGTCATAACAGAACATTATGTGCAAAATTTCAGCTAAATCGGATGAAAATTGCGGCTTCCAGGAGCTCAAGAAGATTGTAAAATTTTCAGCCGTTTTTGAGTCTATACGGAACACACAAACAAACAAACACAAATTAATTTTTGTACATAAGACGAAGATATTGACCGTATTCGGTCGGAATTTCAGCGAAATCGGACAATGGGCTTCAGAAACTAAATTGGCAGATCCCGCAGTGGGACGAAAATCGGGCCAGAAACGAAGATTTGGCAGTCCGAACAATTTTTCGAAATACCGAGGTGACCAAATTTAGGGACCTGCCATTTCAAAGATTTATCCCAATCCGTTTTTAAATGGCATATTTTTTACTTTTATTTTTTTCGGTTTATCCCACTGTGCATCGGTCTATATGACGTCCGATTTGGCTCATTAAAAAACTTAACCTGCGAAAGAAAAAAATATGTGCCAGCTCCATATCTCAATTTTTGACGCATAGGCATACAGACGGACGGCGAGACACACCGTTAAATCGTCTCAAATTTGTAACGACAATAAAGAATGTATTTTTTAGGGTCGGAAATGGATATTTCGATGTGTTTCAAACGAAATGATTAAATGAATATACACCCCATTCTATAGTGGTGGGTATAAAAATACATTTTCACTAAAAATCTACCAAAATCGAAATGGTCCCTCCATCCGACCAAACCCTTAAAGTCGAGTAAAGTAAAGTAAATCCTATCAAATTTGGTAGAAAAAGCCCAAAACGGTAACGCTGATAGGAAGCTCATATTGGTTGCGCTAATCCAGGAGACAAAGCTGACCAACACCTGCAGCCTGCACAGTTGTCACGGATACAAGGACGTAAGGACTGCTTAAGGAGTAGAGGTCCCCCGCCTACTCCTTGGCCTTCGTGATACACCATTCCGTGCAGTATAGACCAATCTCGCCTGCGCCTAGCGCTAGTGACCCCAACATGCAGTGCATGAGGAGAGCAGTCAAGTCCGGTACTGCCGAGATTGAGCTATACGACGTGTACATACGCCGGTTGGTGGTTGTGACCCAGTTAATGGCCAAGTTTACAAGCCCTATATAAGTGGGCTACTGTCTGGCCATAATCGTCTGGTTCTAGGAGACTTTAATGTTTATCTCACGTTTCATGGCATTCTAGGTAAAGAGGCCCCTAGTTAACGACTAGCGGGGCATAGCTTTCGCAAAGCAGATTGAAAACGCCACCTTTTGCACGGTGAATGAGGATGCCCCCACTAGGATTATGAGGAGATGCAAGACATTTCCATTGCATCCCCTGATCTCTTGAGTGGCGTATCCTGGCAAGCCATCATTTCTTTGGGATCAGACTACGTCTCAAAATTATCAGCATCGACCGACCACCCGATTTCATAACCTCTGAGTGCCGGACGTTTATCAATGATACGATCATAGCATCAGGCCCACACTCATTGTTGACATCTGCGATAGTTTGAACGTCTGCCTCTCGAACTTGCCGCCCATTTCGCTGCAAGAGTTTTGAAGATATCTGCCAGTCGAGACCACACTGGATTAATATTCAGATCTGTCAGAAAGTCGCAGGCAACCACCATTATGAAACAAATACCCTTCCATACTTTCCAAGCAATACTTTCTGGGCTAAACAGCCCAGGGACCATCCAAAACATCATCTTGTGGATAGGTATCTATATGATCTACAGCGAAAGGTTTAGCGCTACAAGAGAGAACCTATAGATCAAGCGGGTCCAGACAGCATTCATACAGACAGGGTAGCAGACGCGGTGAGTTACTACAGGGTAAATGTGGTCGTTGGAGAACGAGACCCCATTTGCACCTGAAGAAATCAATCATTTATGATCCGGCAGATGCAGCCGCCTGAACTCCTACATAACTAGAATGGGTGCCAGCCAACGTGCGGGATGTGTGTGTCTGGGACCACACGACACACCTCACCTGTTTAACTGCCCACCCCCACCTACTCGTCTTAGGTCCAGATCTCTCTGAACAGAACCCACCTTAGTCGCAGAGTTACTGGATCTGGATATTCAGCAGAACGAAGCAGACGAAAGATGTAACACAACACACTGCTGCAACAACTAATCTGTCAGCCTTGGAAGCATTCTAATCTTATATGCTGTTTTGCACCCTGGTTCCCTTAATTATTAATTAGTAACTGACAGGAATTATTGACATATTCTAAAATTGTCTATTTATTCGAATATTTTAATAAGATGTAAATCTTAGAACATATAAAATAACATAAACCTTAACTTAAAAAAATTTTATAAACAAAATATATACAAAGTTGCCTAAAAGGTGTAAATATAAATGTTGAGCACATTCTCGAAACTGAATAAAATATAATTATTTAAATATATAAATGTACAACAAACTATAGACAAATGCAAATTCATTTGTGTAAACATACTTCATAATATATTCGAGTTAATTCTAATTGGAAATTTAAAGTTTATCATCTAACCATGAAGCTTAGACTAGAAAAACCAAATGCCTAAAAGAGATTTCTGTAAAAAATGGAATATAGTAGAAAAAGATTCCTATATACTCGTATATGATAGCCATTGACAAAATTTTAGTCTAATTTTGAAACATTTTTCTACAATTTTTGATCATTTCTTATGTCTTTGCCCCCAATTTAAAAGTGAGGCAAACATACTTTGCCCGCGAACAGCTCTGACACCACAGTAATCCATAGAGCCAACACAAACAGTATGTAAGATATACCAATCTTATATGTATTTGGTAATTGATAAGCTTGACCTCCAATCTCTTCAATGTGAAAACCTAGAGGAAATACAACAGCTGCCATACAAAATAATACCATAGCGGTGAATCCAACCCAGCGGGCATATGGTATGACATTGCGATCCCAAGTACTGGAGGCCAATAATATCACTGTGGTGGTAATGCATATGCAGCCAATGAATATGCATACAAGAGCTATGAGCCATTCGGGTTGTAATTCTGGTGTATAGCAGACCTGAGGACGATTATAGAGGGTCATGCAAGTCCACATTAGGCCAAGACGTATGTCACCTGTAAAAAATTATAACAATTAAAGATACACGTTTTATATAATACAGAAAGGCCAAAAACATTTCACCTTATTTTGATAAAACAAAAAAATCTGGCATAACTAGAAGGTCATGGAATATTTTAATAGCCAACGCCTTTGGATGAGGGTTATTTTTTTAAATTTAATTTTGTAGGTCGTTGATGATCCAATTTGGACGAAAATTTTTATTGAATTTCACTAACGACTCCTGACACCACACCAAATACGGTGTCGTTTTACCGCTTCTTCTACAATATCCTAATGAAGGCTGTTTGGGAACGCCTGATACGCTGATTGGTCTCGAGGATCTCGTATATAGCTCTAAAGTTCCAACCTGGTTGCTGTTGTTGTAGCCACATTTTCAACCACACAGATCGGACCTCAAAGTTCCAGCCTGTGTGTTGCTCACAGCTTTCCCGTGCCGGGGTTCCAACCTGGCATCCCTGGGCCGTTGTTGCCTATCCGCAAGAGAGTGATTTGAATGATTGTGCGATAAAATCCAATTATTTTACTGCTTAGACAGCAATTAAATGTGTCCTGGTAGGGATATGAACCTCATCTTCTGGTGGAGGTGGTCTTCATGAGAACTAAGGAGAACATTCTGACAATACTGGACCTTATTGGGTGGCAGATCGTTTGGGGCTAATCGTTTAACTTATCGTCGATGTCATCAAATTTATGACCTGAAGCCGTGATTGTACAATTGTCTGCATATGATACGACCTTTTTGTAGAATAAAGATCGTTAATGGTTAAACAGTGCCGGAGATAATACCCAACTTAGAGAAATCTGCTTTACTTTACTTTTCCAATGTTTCAATTTCGACTGGAAGGACGAGTTAGTAATTTCCGCAAAAAGCGTTACATGGCTGTCGTTATCACAGATCTAAAGCAACGAGTACCTCCCATGGCACGGGTCTATGTGCGATGATGGCGTGCGAAGCAATCGTCAAGATATGCAACTTGCAGAACGAGTTTTGATGCTCAGCACTCAGTGTACGACACACTGCTCAGCACTCAGTGTACGACACACTGCTACAACAACAACCAGCTGGTATAAGCAAGTGGCTTCAGCGTTAATGATTTTCTCTGAGCAACATGGCTATTGGAATACGTTTTTTACAGGTAAGGCATTAAGACATATGGCAGGGTAGTCACAACGAAATGAAGGTTTGCACGAGAACTTCATTTACCATACCAGGTGACTCAATAGACAATCTGGTGTAGCTCTATTTCTTCAGTTCGAGACATAACTGCTCCCACCATACATTCCTTGGTGGTAGCATGATTTTCGAAGTTAGCCCCTTCATTAAGCCCTCTATTATTAATCCCAAAATTAACTCCGTTATTAATCACTTAATCTGCCATAATACTAGCCAGTAACATTGTATCGCAAGCAGTCGACTGCTAGCAGCAGGGAATCAACTTAGCTAGACACTTGCATGTGTTTTGGAAACAAACCCCACTGCAGTCGGGTTTACGTGCCGGGATCGTCTTTACGTACCAGCATTGCTCCAAGCAAATAACTGCTTGCCTTCTGCAAATCGGTGGTTACAACAACATCGTCTCACACCACCAATCTATTTATTAGAGCCAACTTGACTATGCACATAATACAATATTTTATGACACCATCACCGAAACATAATATTTCAAGACTATCCTAGCGCTACTATCCACTTTTCTGCTACCAAATCACTGGCAAAAGTATTTTTCTTTGGCGACTTTTCGGTGGAAGGGTTTTGGCTGTGGAACGGTGTTGATGTTTTTTTTTTGTATTGAACTTACCAGCCTCTTCCGTCACAATCCAATCGGGCATAGCCAAACTTACTATGGCAAAGACATCTGCTGCCATAAATAATGTTGCACTAATTGTTGTTAATTTATCCATATTTTTTGGTTTTAATTCAGTGTTAATTTGTTGAGATTCGTAGTTTAATAAACAAAACAACAGGGATGCCAAGAACTACAGCAACAGAAAACGCCAAAACGAATTAGGGCTGGTACTATGTTCGTTTTTCACCGTTGAAAATCCAATTACAATGATAAAATAAAAATTTTAATTATTATTTTAGCATAAGTAATGGGGGAATGTCCTACTGAATGAAATCAGCAAGTTTTTTTGCATTAACATCTATTATCTAATGAAAGTAATCAGCGAAAAATATCGCGAAAACCCTACATAGTACCAGCACAAGGGAGCACAAGAGGAAATAGGGAAGAATAATTCAAAAATATACATATAAAATAGTATATAAGTAAAAACTATAAGTTTAGACATTAACTTCAGTGTGTTATGTTCATGTTTGTGTATACATTTATTAACAAAACAATATCATAAAAATGTTACAAAAAAGAGTGTATGTGGCATCCCTTCCGTTTGTTTTGACAACTTCATTTTTGGTGTTGCCATACGTTTAATGGTTTCGGTGTTTCTGGGATACCATTTTGATGGCGAAGAGGAAATGCGATGTTTGTTAAAATTATTATGTACAAAATTAATATAAAGTTGAATGGGGGGAAATGTTTTGGAAGCATAGTGTTTTAATTTTTTTTTAATTTAAATTTAATTTGCTCATTTATTAGTCAAGTCGTTCGTTGTTGTAGCCACATTTGCATGTGAAGGTGGCGATCCTCGTAAAGCTCATATAGGTTAGTAAGATTGTTCCGATCTATACGACCGATCGCCGAGGGAACATGTTGGTGATTGGTTATTAAAGGCGCCAATAATTCGCCTTGTCGTATCGAGCATCATAGGCAATC
Source organism: Stomoxys calcitrans (assembly GCF_963082655.1). Classification (NCBI taxonomy): domain Eukaryota; kingdom Metazoa; phylum Arthropoda; class Insecta; order Diptera; family Muscidae; genus Stomoxys; species Stomoxys calcitrans. The sequence continues at coordinate 28,857,724 of NC_081552.1, forward strand.
AGTATTTAAGAAAGAGCCGGTGCCACCCGGCCTCTTACTGAGACAATCCACTCGATACCGCTAATTGTCCGCGACTGCAGTTGCAGCTACTTCCTATAGGGCATTCCATTATCCGCAATCTGTGGAAGCGTCCAGTAACTCCCAGCTATGCTTCTCGTGATAATGAAGAACACCACACAGATTGGAGCTCAAAGTTCCAACCTATGAGATGCCCAGTTATTCCTTTCCGGGACTCCTCCATTAATTAAGGGAAATTATCGTTGGAATTTTTTATGATGTTCTCGCCAGGCTTCGAAACCAGGCGATAAGCGTCCGTCATATACGAAATTACTAACCTCTGCGCCACGATGGCCTTCCGGCACAGAATAAATATAAGATCCGATCTTTGTGGTTTTATCGTTATCATGAGAATCTCAGCTAAGAGCTACCAGGTTGCGGAGTGGAATGTTCCAAACGGAGTAGTTGCAACTGCAGTCGGGGACAATAAGCGGTATCGAGAGGAGAGTCTCAGTGAGAGTTAGGACGGCACCGGCTCTTGCTTAAATTCTCAACGCCTATGATGGTCAATATGAAAAGGCGTTCATCATGCTCCCGCGGTAACGGGGAACAAAGATTCCACCAGTGCAAAAATATATCAACATGCTGTCTAAGCAATACCGTCTGGGCTGTTATAGCAGGGACAATTCAAATCATCATCTTGTGGATGGGTATCCACCTCCCAGGTGGATCGGCAGCAGATGTGGTGAATACCTACCGTGTAAATGTGGTCCTTGGTGAACGACCGCCTCCCATTGCACCTGAAGAAATTAACCTCCCCCAGCAAACCAGAGTAGTTCTAGCTCAATAGCGATCAGGCAGATGCAGCCGCCTCAACTCCTACAGAGCAAGGATTGATGCCGACGGGCAGGATGTATGTCCCGATTGTTACCGGGACAACACGACACACGCTCAATATTGTTTTGGGCATTATAACGGGGTATTCGGAGCGGGTACCTTTTTGATATTTATTTTAATTTTATTCTTATACACACTGTAGCTTATGACATATTCATTTTGTCATTAGGTTTACAACATCAAGCAATAATCAACTCCCATTATGTGTATTCTTGATCGGATTATATCCTTATAAAGCCCCCATATAAACCGATCTCTTGAATTGATTTCTTGAGCCTCTATAGTGCGCAATTATTATCCGATTTAACTAAAATTAGCTAAACAGGTTCTTTTATGAGCTCCAACACTTTTGAAAAGTATGGTCTCAATAGCTCCATAACCGTTTATAGCTCCCATGTAAACCGATCTCTGGATTGTAAAGGGTGATTTTTTTGAGGTTAGGATTTTCATGCATTAGTATTTGACAGATCACGTGGGATTTCAGACATGGTGTCAAAGAGAAAGATGCTCAGTATGCTTTGACATTTCATCATGAATAGACTTACTAACGAGCAACGCTTGCAAATCATTGAATTTTATTACCAAAATCAGTGTTCGGTTCGAAATTTTGACAAATTTTGACAAATTTTGTTCAGCGATGAGGCTCATTTCTGGTTGAATGGCTACGTAAATAAGCAAAATTGCCGCATTTGGAGTGAAGAGCAACCAGAAGCCGTTCAAGAACTGCCCATGCATCCCGAAAAATGCACTGTTTGGTGTGGTTTGTACGCTGGTGGAATCATTGGACCGTATTTTTTCAAAGATGCTGTTGGACGCAACGTTACGGTGAATGAACACATTTCGAACCGAACACAGATTTTGGTAATAAAATTCAATGATTTGCAAGCGTTGCTCGTTAGTAAGTCTATTCATGATGAAATGTCAAAGCATACTGAGCATCTTTCTCTTTGACACCATGTCTGAAATCCCACGTGATCTGTCAAATACTAATGCATGAAAATCCTAACCTCAAAAAAATCACCCTTTATTATTTCGAGAGGAGAGTCTCAGTGAGGAGTCAGGGCAGGTCACTGGCTCTTAATAAAATACTGAGTGCCAATATTACGAAAACCAAAAAGGACCATGATTTACGGATCTGCACCTGGAATGTCCGCACTCTAAATAGAGATGGTGCAGTATACGCGCTGGCGGATGTATTGGGTTGCCCAAAAAGTAATTGCGGATTTTTTAAAAGAAAGTAAATGCATTTTTAATAAATCTTAGAATGAACTTTAATCAAATATACTTTTTTTACACTTTATTTCTTAAGCAAACTAAAAGTAACAGCTGATAACTGACAGAAGAAAGAATGCAATTACAGAGTCACAAGCTGTGAAAAAATTTGTCAACGCCGACTATATGAAAAATCCGCAATTACTTTTTGGGCAACCCAATAGAACTATTGTACAGATGGCAAGAACATTTATGAACTCAAACAAGAATGTTGAATTCCCTGTGTCGCTATGGGCTGAATTTGTGAAATCAGCCATATACATTTTAAATCTAAAGGCAAAATCGTCAGAAGAAGATAAAAGTCCATTTGAGCTCTGGTGCGACAAACACCTAAGAACTATAGGATGCTATTGGGTTGCCCAAAAAATAATTGCGGATTTTTCATATAGTCAGTGTTGATAAATTTTTTCACAGCTTGTGACTCTGTAATTGCATTCTTTCTTCTGTCAGTTATCAGCTGTTACTTTTAGCTTGCTTTACAGAAAAAGTGTAAAAAAAGTATATTTGATTAAAGTTCATTCTAAGTTTTATTAAAAATGCATTTACTTTCTTTTAAAAAATCCGCAATTACTTTTTGGGCAACCCAATACATTCATATTCCCAATCAGCGTCTGAAGAAAATGGACAAAAAAAACAAAAATGGGTTATGTTGTTTGGTAATGACGGCGATGAGAAAATCGCGGCTACATTAAAGAACAAAATATAGTAGAAATATCAAGAGATGTGATATTTTCAGAAGAAATAAATGCTTGTGCTAATAAGGAAGTTAAAGAATACGAAGGTGTGGAAGAACAAAATCACAAGAATTCTAATAAAAAACATGGGAAAGAAATGTCAAACGCATCTGCCCATATAATCACCAAGGTGAAGAACAAGATGAATACCGTGAAGAAAGTGTTCAAAAAGAGGCGGTGCAAGATGCCGAACCGCTAGAAAGCCACAACGATATAAAGGATTTCGAAGAGCAAGATGCCGAACTGCAAGTAGACAACGACGACGAAAATCAAGATTTGACAAGCGATTTTGAAGAAATTCAACGTGAAAAGCGTAAGAGATGAATTAGATAATACTTGCGATAATATTAATGTGAAACAGTTACGAAAACGTACTGCAATTGTATCAAATTGTGTCAGCGATGAGATGGTAATGATGTGACATGATTTTGTCAAACCGAAACTCCATCAAGATATTCAGACGCTATTGAAAGTGAAGAGAGAATCAATTGGATACAAGCCATGAAATCAGAGATGGATTCATTGATTGAGAACAAAACCTGGGTACTCACTATGGCGAAACAATTAAAGGTGGTCTCATTTGTACAACAACCACAAATCATATGGAGCAAGCCGTCCTCTTGTCATCAAGCTGATCGACGTTTTTCCAACACACAAAATATTTTGTGTACGTGTGTGTAATGTGTACGTACATGGGCAGAGAATATGTGCGAAAGAAGATAACTACAAAGAGAATGCAAACGCCGTCAAACCTTGCCGCCTGTAACAGCTGTTTGCATGAGACCACCTTTTTAAAACCGCCTTGGGTACTCACGAATCTTTCTAAAGGAGCAAAGGCAAAGGGTATATTGTGTGAAGAAGAAATCAGATGGCAGCAGTGAAAAGTACAAGGCAAGACTGGTTGTAAAAGGATTTAAACAAAAGGAAGGCGTAGATTATGGTGAAACTTTTAGTCCAGTAGCAAGAATATCAAGTATACGCTTTGTCCTAAATATTGCTGCAACTGAAAGACTACATTTGTCACAATTGGATGTGTCTACAGCATTTTTATACGGTGAATTGAACGAGACCATGTATACTGAACAGGCAGGAGGTTTTAACGATGGATCAAATTGAGTTTGCCAGTTAAAACAAAGTCTCTATGGTTTGAACCAACCCCCCCATTTTGGAACAAAAGAATGGAAGATTTCTTAAAGCAACTTGGATTTAAGAGCAATTCTGCAGATAGCTGCTTATTTATAAGAGATGGTAAAAAGTTAATCCTTGCTCTCTATGCCGATGATATCGGCATCGAAGAAGAAGAGACTATAGAACACCTTCTGTGTGTGTGCCCCCCACTAGCAGTTAGAAGGAGTTCCACTTTAAGTTCTCATTTCTTTGAGAACCTGTCTGATTTTGCGGATGTGAACATTTGCAAGTTATTGGACTTTCTAAAGCGATCTGGATGGTTCAACGGCAGGAACTAGAAGGTACCTTCCTTCTTCTGTTCCTGTGGTATAACAATGGACGAAAACGTCTAACTGAGTCTGATGGCAGACTGCCACTTAAACCTAACCTAAGGACGATCTACAACAGGTGTTGCTGCAACCTATGCAGGTGGAGCTTTATCTTGGATAAGTCAACTACAACCAACAGTGTCAACTTCAACAACTGAAGCAGAAATTATAGCTGCAAGTGAAGCCGCAAAAAAAGTAATATGGCTTAAACGACTTTTCAAGGACATTCCAATAATAAAGATTGACAATACCGCTGCAATTCGTCTATCAAAGAATCCAGAATTTCATAAACGAACAAAACACATTGATTTGAAGCATTTCTTCATACGTGAAAAGGTCACAGAAGGTTCAATGTCAACGTGTCAAGTTTCATCTGAGAATCAACTAGCAGATAATACTTATGCAATCGCTTAAATATTAATTAATTAAACAAGGGAATGTGTTGAAATATGTGTTTAACAGATTAATATTGGGTTGCCCAAAAAGTAAATTCGGATTTTTCATATAGTCGGCGTTGACAAATTTTTTTCACAGCTTGTGACTCTGTAATTGCATTCTTTCTTCTGTTAGTTATCAGCTGTTACTTTTAGCTTGCTTTAGAAAAAAAGTATATATGATTAAAGTTCATTCTAAGTTTTATTAAAAATGCATTTACTTTCTTTTAAAAAATCCGCAATTACTTTTTGGGCAACGCAATATTTGCAAAATATGTCCCCTGGCCGTTATGACCTGTACTGACCAATGTGTGGTACTATAACAAAAACGGCCAACGCAATGCAGTAGAATGAAAAGAGAAAGGAAAATGAAAACAAAGCACATAATTAAATACGAGAGGACCCAGGTGGATCTGAGATGAGTCCTCGTCAGTAAGGGTTTCTTCAAAACTATCATGAACCGTGCAGAAGTTCGCCTTCTCTTTTGTCCATCTTGACGTCATAGATCTGATATTGCAATGACCGGTCAGGACTCAGTAGTCTGAGGATGTGCTTCCTCAGCGTCATCCTGTTGCACGATAAACACGACGCCAGGGTCTAAGACATCCTAAAAACAAAAGCATCAGCGCACACACATACGAAAATGCTATGTACCTGTAGTGAATCCAGGCACAGAAAGACATGCCAATCCTTATTACTGTGACTTCCCATCATATTTGAAGGGCAGTGCCATAATAGAGAGAGAGTACTGTTGTTGTTTAAGCAGTGTGTTGTACAGTGAGGCGGCAGCCCTTGTCAATGAAGGACTCCATCGGGTTTGTAAACTTTTTAACAATCTTTAAGACTTCTTTTTGCTTATTTTTTCATTTTATGTTCGTTTTTCCAAAAAAATAATAGTCAAATGCTTAGCCAAAATAAAACAGCTGAAGCAAAACAGCTGTTTTCCAAATTCCCTCTACCCATTCAATTAGAATCGAAGGATTTTATTCGAGGAAGAGGATTTATTCCCAGGGGGTTTTCATAATTGGGCTGATAATCATTTGTCTTCTTCCTGTCAATAGTCCAGAAAGCCGAGACGAGGAGAGGTGGTGTTCTGTGCCTTCTCGCCGTAATTGCAAGGAAGTGACACAATAGGTGTCACAAGAGCATAGCTGCGAGCTACCCGGGGCGTCCACAAGTTGCGGATAGTGGAATGCTTCATATGGAGTAGCTGCAACTGCAGTCGTGGACAATCAGCGGTATCGAGTAGAGAGTCTCAGTAAGAGGCCGGGCGGCACACAGCTCTTGCATAAATACTGGATGCCTAAGAGGCTCGTTATGACAAGGCAAGCTATTGGCGCCTTTATATAACCAATGGCCACCATGTTCCCGCGGCGATCAATCCTTTCGACCGAAACGAGCTTGACAAGGATCTTCACCTCCACATACAAATTGTGGCTACAACAACAATAGGTGTTCAACCGTCTTCAACTCTAACTCATCGTCACAAAGCAAGCGACAATGGAGTTGCTTGCAAAGAACCCTTCGGTAGCTGAGGCCATTCTTTCTGAGCCAAAATACTAGGTAAAATACGCCTTCCGGCTGGAAAACCTGAGCTACACCCTGTAAACCATAGTATCACCGCACGCTATATTTCGCAGTCATCGTAGATAGTGTCTACACTACCAAGGAGATCGCACTAGTAAAGAATTTTGGTCCTTACATCTCCATACCATTCTCAACGTCACAAGAAGCGACTGCAACGAAATTGCCTCCAGCGTTTTGAAGATCGAAGACCGGAAAAGCGCTGCACGCGGCCGGATACCTATATGATTATCTATTCCTGTTCCATGAAGACTCCTGCACCAGTGCCCCGATTTAGCTTACACCTATATCTAAAAAGCAACGGTCCAGTAAAGGGCAAAATGCCACCTAATGAACATGGTCACAGTTCGTAAGTGCTCCATTTTGACATGTCTGGATTTTATTACACTCCGCATCGCTCTTTAAGTATGTGAACAAAGAGACTAATTTGTTTACCAACGACAGGAAACCAAGAGCCACCAACAAGCGGACCATGTTGCGACTCCTGTCTTTGACAGAAAACTTAAAGTTGTCCTTTGTACCTCAAGCCATAGTTATACATTTGTTTTTCCATCGCATCCACCTTTTCCCACCCCTTCCAACGTGGGAGGCAATTTTCTTTCTACCTCTTCCAATTAGATTCTTCTTATGAAGGTAAAGTTTAAGAAAACTCACCTTGATATGCATACGTGTGCCCATGTACAAGCTTATTTGTCTGCACTCCCAAGTGCAGCCGTCTAGATAACATTTATGGCATTGAAATGTAACCAATGGCATTGACATTGCCCACCCTAATCTCCTTCCCTTTTGGATTTCTGTTCTACTACAATCATATTGATAACATTAACTATATATACAATCAATTCTACATACATATAGGCTAAAGATCTTCATACTGCTACAAATCTAAAACAAATTATTTGACGAAACTTGTTTTTGTTTGACGTTGTACGTTTATTTATTTAAAATCGTTCCTAGTGTACTTGTTGTTGTTATTTTATTTTTCAAAAAAAAAAAAAAAAAAAAAACTTGAAATAAAGGCTGAAATAAATTACAAAGAGATAGACGATCGTGATATCGTTTCAGTTTCTAAAGTTCCTTTTCTTTTTTTTTAATAAATTAAGGCCTTTGTAAAGGGGAGAGGACGTGAGACGTGTGGAGATGTATGTAAAGTGTGAGAAATTGCAATACCCTAACTTAAAAGTTGATGGGTTTGCCGAAGGCAGCAGCAACGTTGGCTTCGCGCAAAGCTTCAGCACAGGTCTAAAGAAGAGAAAAATGAAAAAAAAAATTAAAAAAATGTATGGAGCCATGAAATAAATCTTTAACATACAGGATGGGCATGGCAGACACGGGCAACATCTTCGGCAGAAGCACCATATTCCATGGCCAAGACAGCTTCGTTAATAAGTTCACCAGCCGACTGTAAAGGCAAAGACAACATTATTTATTTTCTTTTTTTAAAATCAACAACTTTTTGGTCAATTCAACGTACGGGTCCAATGATGTGTGTGCCCAGCACACGATCGGTAGCCTTATCAGCCAACACCTTAACAAAGCCATCAGTTTCATTGTTGGTCTTGGCACGTGAATTAGCCAAGAATGGGAATTTGCCTACTTTGAATTCAACACCTTCCTGTTTCAAAGCCTCCTCCGATTTGCCCACCCACGCAACTTCGGGATGAGTATACACTACAGAAGGTACACAATTGTAATCAATGTGAACATGGCCTCCCAACATTCCTTCCACACAAATGATACCCTCATCTTCGGCTTTGTGAGCCAACATGGGACCATGAATGCAATCGCCAATGGCATAAATACTAGGTACAGTAGTTTGGAAATGATCATTGACTGGTACACGTCCCCTGTCGTCCTTAACAATGCCAACGTTCTCCAAGCCCAAACCTTCGGTGTAGGGACGACGACCAACCGATACCAATAGAGCGTCACAGGTTAATTCTTCCTTTTCACCAGATTTGGCATTTTCAACTTGTACAGTAACGGTATCACCACTGCGGGTGGCAGACATCACCTTAGTGCCAGTCTTGAACTTCAAGCCTTGCTTGGTCAAGACTTTTTGGAAAGTTTTAGAAACTTCACCATCAATGCCCACACCACCAATGGTGTCCATGAATTCAACAGCGGTTACTTCAGCTCCCAAGCGAGACCATACCGAGCCCAATTCCAAACCAATGACACCAGCGCCAATAACAATCATTTTCTCGGGCACCTTTCTCAAGGCCAAAGCGCCGGTGGATGAGACAATAACCTCTTCGTCGATTTCAATGCCAGGGAAGGGTGTAACCTCGGAGCCGGTGGCAATCATAATATTTTTGGTTTGTACCGTCTCCACAGAGCCATCATCTTTTTTCACTTGTACCTTATTGGGCGAGGTTATGGTGCCAAAGCCGGTCAATTGTGTTACCTTGTTCTTTTTGAACAATTGCACAATGCCTCCGGTCAAAGCTTTGACGGCATTGCTCTTTTGAACCATCAATTTATCAAGATCCAGAGTGACATCACTGCACACAATACCACGATTGGCTAAATCGCCAGAGTGGGCCATATGATAGTAGTGAGAATTATTGAGAAGTGCTTTTGAGGGAATGCAACCAACATTGAGGCAGGTACCACCCAAAGTGGGGTTCTTTTCAACACTAACAGTCTGTAAAAAATGAGAGCAAAACTGTGAAATGAGTTATGTTCGGGAGTAAGGCAGATCACATTACCTTCATGCCCAATTGGGCAGCTTTGATGGCGGCCACATAACCACCGGGTCCCGAACCGATAACCACCAAATCGGCTTCGTGTGTTGTGGAGTAAAAGCGACCATTTAAGGCTCCCAGTATGGCACCATTTGAACGCAAAGGAGTCTGAAATGAAAAAATACCATGAAAAAAAATTTAAAAAAAAATTTTAACCTCTAATGTATGTGGGCATAAGTGAAACGTAGTTGTATAGCTGCTTCAACATATATTTAAAATTATGTCTATGGTAATCAATTTATATTATTATTCTTCATGACATTCTAAATCCTCCATCAGCCCAAGGCACGCTAACTTTCGAATAAAGCTATGTTTATGTAGCATATGTTCTATGGGATATTCGATAGTACTGAAAACCTCATGAAGGACTGTGTCTGTCGACCGTCTCTTTAGATAAACTTGGGTAATGCCGAAGCCGAATCACTTTATCTGCCTTTCGACTCTCCGACACCGCCACCCACGTCGGAGCTGCAACGGCTGGTAAGGAAAGCAAAACAGACAGGAAACGAGGTACTAATAGGGTTCGATGCGAACACTCACCACATTTCGTGGGGTAGTGACAACACTAATAAGCGGGGCCAAGCCCTGGGAAAGTTCTTGAATACTAACGACCTAATAACACTTAATATTGGTAACACCGCTACCTTTGTTAATAGGATTAGGGAGAAGGTATTAGATGATATATTAGGAAAATCTAATCGATAAGGTTCAGGATTGGAGGGTCTCCATGGAACACTCTCTCTCTGACCTTCGCTACATTAGGTTTAGAATAGCACGGCCAGCGCCAAATCCGATAAGCTTCAGGAATAAGTTGAAACCAACTGGACAAAATTCGGAAGGCTACTCAGAAGAAGACTTGAGCAAGATAATTTAGATTATCCAAGCGTAGAAGACATTGACGAAAATGTCAACATGATTACGACTGCACTGGCGGGGTCATTCGAAGATATTTATCCTCTTCGGGAAAGGAAATCAGCCCAAGAAAAACCCTGCATGACCGGGGAGATGAGCAAAATTGGGAAAGAGGTCCGCACACTTTTTAACAGAGCACGTCGTAAAAAAACGGAAGTTTATTAGGATGTGCATTACACACGGCTCAAGGAATACAATAAGATTACCAGAGCGGCAAAACGTTAATAACGCCGCCAAGATGAGAAAGTTTCTCTCAAAAAACTATGGGTTGCCCAAAAAGTAATTGCGGATTTTTCATATAGTCGGCGTTGACAAATTTTTTCACAGCTTGTGACTCTGTAATTGCATTCTTTCTTCTGTCAGTTATCAGCCGATACTTTTAGTTTGCTTTAGAAAAAAAGTGTAAAAAAAATATATTTGATTAAAGTTCATTCTAAGTTTTATTAAAAATGCATTTACTTTCTTTTAAAAAATCCGCAATTACTTTTTGGGCAACCCAGTATGTCCAAACTGAAACTTTAGTAGACGACATTGGAAGTGAGAGCAGAGACAACGGAGGACATGTTGAGGCTTTTGATGAAAACCCATTTTCCACAGGATACGATGGGACTCACGGAGACACCGGACACCGAAAGCCTGGCAGGAGGCAATGGTGGTGTTTATACCCAAGCCCGGTAAGTTATGCAACACCAAAGGCCTACACGTAGTTATGCGACACCAAAGGCCTAACGTATTGTGAACACCATAATAAAGAGTGTGACATCCAACGAACTGCTCAAATACAAACAGCATGCCTATGTCAAGGGAAGGTCGGTAAAGACTGCCCTGCACGAGGTTGTGCATAAAATAGAAGAATCCTTCGATGCCAAGACGTACACATTGGCGGTTTGCATCTACATCCGCGGGGCGTTTAATAATGTGTTAATTTTCTCAATACAACGATTTCGATATCTGACAAGGTCAAATACGTAGGAGTGATCTTGGATAGGAAACCTAATTGGTGGTGTCACCTTCTGGAGAGTACTGAGAAGGCTTACAGATGTTGGGCACTATGTAGACGGGCCGTAGGCTCGAAATGGGGCCTGAATCCGAGGATAGTCCACTGGCTCTACAGCAGCGTGATTAGATGAATACTTACTTACGCCTCAGTAGTTTGGTGGACTGCTACACAGAAAAAGTGCAACATAAGGACCACACAACAGGTTCAGAGAACATGAGCACTGGCACTAGAGACTATTCTCGATATCCGACCCACTGACATACGGATTAAGTGTGAGGCAGTCACTGCGGCTATGAGACTAAGGCGATGGGAGAATGGATTGAGGATGGGAGCTGCTCATACCATCGCGGTATAATCGAGGCGACGATAGGAAACCTGGAAGAAAGGGAAGAGGGTTCCGATCGAATACCTGAGATGAACCTTGAAGTCGAGCGCGAGGCACTACTGCCATCGGCACAGTCTTGGATTGACGGAACCCTAGTCTTGCCATCCGGAAGATCATGTTACACGGATAGATCAAAGCTAGAGGACAGAGTGAGCCTGGGGGTTTACATTGAGAACTCAGGGACTGAGATCTGTTGTAATCGGACGATTACGGAATGCGTGAAGTGTGTGGTGCTAACACGAGGACGTCGAGTGTGACAGTAAAATTGCCATAAGGGCAATAACAACCAGGACGGTAAGGTCACGAACAGTCTGGCAGTGAAAGGAGATTAACGCCTTCTCTGAGGATGGCAAAATCCGCATCGTTTGGGCACCGGGCCATAACGGAGTAATGGGAAATGAAACGGCAGACGATTTGGCGGAGGAAGGCCAGAAGACTACCGTCAATAAACTTGGTTAACCCGAAGCCTTTCAGGTCGACGCGGTCCGAGTTAAGGCAGTGGGCGACGAATGCCCATGCAACATTGTGGAACAGCGAAACGATCGGTAGGACAGCGAAAATCCTATAGGGGGATGCAGATCGTGCCAAGACGAGGCTATTACTGAAAGGAAGCAAGAAGGAGGTCGGTATAGCTATTGGTATCACAACGGGACACATAGGTCTACGCGCTCACTTATGTAAAATCGGTGCGGCAAGTGATAGCATGTGTAGGGAATGCGGGGAAGATGAGACGTTGGAGCATTTCCTTTGTCATTGGAACAGATGCCGGCACTTTTAGGTGGAGTCACAATACCAGACATGAACCAACTTAGAGGAGTGGTATGAAAACAATTAAGGATTTTGTAAGTAGGAAGTAATTCCTAACTTCAAATTTTCTTTTTAGAGTTTACTTCATAGTTTTTAGAGCGCACAACAAGCCGATTACTGGCTTAGGTGTATGTCCATAACGGCATGGGGCGGATTTATATCTGCACCCTCTTTTCAACCTAGCCTAACCTAAGTGTTGAACGCTAGCTGATACCTTTTTAACTTTTTTAAAACAAGATACATTTTTATACCCTCCACCATAGTATGGGGGGTATACTATTTTCGTCATTCCGTTTGTAACACTTGGAAATATTGATCTGCGACCCAACAAAGTATATTTCTACTTGATCGTCCTGGGTCTTAGAGTTCTTGGGCTACAAGAGGGCGCAATCTTGTCCGAATTGGCTGAAGTTTTGCATGAAGTGTTTTCATTTAACCTTCAGCAAGAGTGCCAAGTATGATCTTAATCGGTTTATTACCTGATATAGCTCCCATATAAACCGGTCTCGGTTTTTTTACCTCTTAAGCCGTTAGAGCTAGAGCCGATTTGTCTGAAATTTTGCATGAAGTGTTTTGTTGTGACTTCCAACAACTATGCTAAGTATCGTCTAGATCGGTTCATAACCTGATGTAGTTCTCATACAAAACGGTTCTCCCGATTTTACTTCTTGAGCCTTTAGTCTATTCCTAAATGGGTGAAATTGTGTACAACGACTATGGTCTCCAACATTCAAACCAAGTATGGTCCGCATCGGTCTTTAACCTGACATAGCTCCAATAGCATGACACCCAGGCACGCTCCGCTGTGCTCTCTTTCATAATACACACAAAATAAAAATTTCCCTATATTTTTAATATAAAATTTAAGGGTTCATTGTAGCATCTTGGAGAAATTTGTTAGTAAAATTAACAAAAATGTTGGAGTAGCGATTTTTGGAACGCAAACTTTTTTTGCAAAAACAGCAAAAATTTTCTGCTCTTTCCATATGTTAATTGTCATAAATAATTTGGGAAGTTGTATATTTCACTTTATCTTTTATTTCATCAACAAATTTTTGAAAAATGTTTTTATACCCAAGATATCTGCAAAATTATAAATACCCAGCTTTTGGGTATAAATGGGTAAATACCCGGGTATTTACCCAATTTACCGGGTAAATACCATTTGGGTATTTACCTAATTTACCCGGTAAATACCATTTGGGTATTTACCCATCGCTCATCTCTACCAATGACCGGTGATCGGTCCTTTGGAACTGCTACAACAACAACATCTACGTATGACCACCACACAGATCGGAGCTTAAGGTTTCAGCCTGCGTAGTGTTCTTAGTTATCCCGTGCCGGATGTTGTTGTAGCAGTGTGTTGTGTTGAATCTTTCGTCTGCTTGATTGTGCTACTCTTACACCCATGTCCAGGAACTCTGCGACTAAGATGGGGTGCGTCCAGAGGGATCTGAGTCGAGTGGATCTGGCTGGGAAGTTGAATGGATGACGTGTGGTCCCTGGTCACAATCGGGACATACATCCTGCACGTCGGCATCAATCCTTGCTCTGTAGGAGTTGAGGCAGCTGCATCTGCCGGATTGTTATTAAACTACTCTGGTTTGCCGGGGGAGGTCAATTTCTTCAGATGCAATGGGTGGCGGTCGTTCGCCAAGGACCACATTCACCCGGCAGCTATATACCGCATCTGCATGAATGTTGTCTAGACCCTTTTGATATGCCACTTGAATTAGCGGTTCTCTCTTTTAGCTCTGAACCTCTCGCTCCAGATCATATAGATCCACCTTAAGGCACTAGATGATTTTTTGGATGGTCCCTGCGATAACAGCCAAGGATGTATTGCTTGGACAGGCACGGGTAGGATCATTGTCTCCTGATGGAAATGGTCCACGTGAAAACTGTGGAGACAGTTCGTCGCAGTTCGAAGAGCTGCATTCTGACAGATCTGAATATTATTTCACTGGGTGTCACAGAGCTGACGAGACCACATTGGTGCTGCATAACTTACCACAGACCGGCCAATTCCTTTCTACGTGGTAAACAAGGAGAATGTGGAAGAGCTGTCAAATGTGAGTATTTTGGGATACTTGATGAGGCGCCAGATAGTGAGCCTTCTTCTGCAGTAATGCTGCCAGCTTTTCTTCAGGCTGATTTAGACGGAGGTTCTTTAAGACTTCCACAATGTTCTTGATTTAAAGGTTCTCGATTTTTAATTCCACGGTTTCCCGTTATGTCTGTTAGAAAAGGCGTTTTCATTAAGAGCCACAAAGTGTTCTCCAGTAACTCTGCTCTTACACCCATGTCGTCTACATACGTCTCAGTTTGGACGTGAGTTTTGTGGAAAAAAAAAACTTCATCTTGGCGCCTATCGACTTGTTCTCTAAAATACCTGTAGGGTTTGCGTTTTGCTGCTCTCACTCATCCCATGTTTCCCACACAAATAAAGTGAAAAGCTTATTAGTAAATTTAGAACTTTTAGCGTTGATGTTAAAACACAACCTATCCAACTATTTATTTAGCCGCCCACCACAAACACACACACCCACTAGTATGAAAGAAAATATGTAATCAGCTGACTTAATCAATATGAAGCACGTGTATGTATAACGAATTAGCGAAAGATTACCTCACAGCTGTTCTTTCATATCTTAACGTGGTATCGGTCAAATATTTTTTTCACGTCACCTCTTCTGGGAACAACATCGTTTTGATGTTGTTGGCTGGCCTATGGCCCCCTCAAGCTGTTGTATCATAAAACAAATTACTAACCTTCGTCATGGTTATCACAATGCGCAATCATAATCATGCGATAATGAACGGAGGGGCTAGTTTATGGAAACAAATCGCAAAAAGACGCATTTCTAATTTGAATGACAACACAGATAGGCATAGCTGTGAATTATGAAATGAAATCAAATGACAACACTTTATCAGCAGGTTTGATTTGGTGATTCTTTAAAATCTTTTTGCTCACCACACAATAATACTCAACATCATGAGACCAATGTCTTTTTTCTTTTGCAAATAATGGCAACCCTGTGTACATTTTGCAACTTTCTGCGCTCTCTTTATCTAGATAAAAATGATTAGACAACGAATACCACAATGGTTGTCTTATAATGAAACGGAAATTGAGTAGGCATTAATTTTCGTTAGAAATATCCTTGATTTCACCCAAAAATCTTTTGAAAACACCAACGACTTAAGTCGCAACAAGCTTTGGCACATTATTTACTATTTTCAAGCAAATTCTAGTTTGTTAGCACAAGGTTAATTCAATTCATACATTGCATAATCATGGCAAATTTTTTCTTATGCCTTAAGAACACCATTTCACACATTTTTCCTCACTTGATTTTAATTTATTTAATTCGGCTTTTGCAATTTATTTCTCACCTTAATGGCACCCACAAGTACATTACGAATGGTGCACTGCATTATTTTGTATTTCCAATTTTTTACAAGCCGTAAATTTCAAAAAGAATTTCTTCGATTTTTTTACTCTCTATCTGAGGCTACACACAAATCCCGGCGGGTCCCGTCGTCGTTCGCCAAAAAGTCTTTATTTTCGTAGAGAAAAACCCGTTGTGACGAAATGCAATATTCCATAGAAAAAGAGAGCTCAATACAAATGTCAAAATAAATGGCAAAGTGGAAATTTTCGAGAGAGTGAGAAGTGGTGAGATAACTAAGATAATATGGTTGTATGATATTGGCACACACACAGGGTTGTATAAGAAACGACAAACGGTTATGTGATTACTCATTTTAGGATTTTGTATTGAAGAGAATAGTTAATAAATGAAAAAATAAAAACATATAAGAAGGTTGGAGCAAACACTGTTTACGAGTCCCTCGCCAAGCGGGGTAATTTCTTTCAGATGATAGAGTTGTATATGTTGAATAAAATTGTAAAAGAAATTTAGCGGAGGGACCTAGTTCGTGAGATATAGGTCTTCAAAGATCAAAATGTAAATACTAATAACTATTTTTTATTTTTAGACCTATTTGGATGAAAGAAACGTCATATTGTAGCTTTTTCAAATACTTTTTACCAAATCTTTAGTGAGTTATGAAGAAAATAGTAAAATTTTAACAATTTTTTTCAAGAAACGAAAATTTAACATTTTCTTATATAAAATATCGTAAATTACTTCAGATTACAATAGCCACACCTTCAAACTTTCATTTGAAGTATAATTCAACTAATTTACCAGAGGTAGTTCGAAGGAAACAGTCAAGGGAATTTTAAATAAAGCTCTCTTTACCTTCTAAAGTTGGGCATATTAGCTGGCCTTCGGAAATAGCCAAGAATATTTTAAATAAACCCCTCTTTGCAATCGAAAAGAGGACAAAGAAAAGCTCAAATATTTAACATAAAAATCTTGCTTTAGATAAAATTTGCATGACTTCTTTTTGGAGCAAGAAAAGCTTATAATTAATATATGAAAGCTCTGAAAAGGGGTTTAAATGCCGCATAGGTAATTTTTAAGGATGAGGCTATATCTTCACAGAATTTAGATAAAAAAAAACTATTTTTTTGCTTATAAACTATGAAGTTGATACGTCTGAAAGATTTTGAAACAAGCTTTCTAATGAATTAAAATTTATAATCGGTTGGAAAACTTTCGAGTTATTCAATAGTTTTGACCGACCATTTCGAGGCCTATTTCTCAATACCCAGGCTGTCCCCCGGGAATTTTTATATCGTTAGAATCAGCACGCCAAACTGTACAAACTATGTCATAGAAGGGGTAAACCACCGCTGTTTTTTTTTTTTTTTTTTGGATTTTCTCGACATGATTGGACCCAGGCGTTTAGGGTCATAGACGGGCATGCTAACATCTGCGCCATGGTGGCCTCAGGTGTTGTGTGTCTTAAATAAACGACTTAATTCTACCCTCCCTCATTGAAATCAGCTGAAACGAAGTGTTGCGAATTAATCTATTCCAATTTGAACGACTAGGGGATACATGGGACATAGCGAAAATCGAACCCGATCCTGTGCATGCGCTCTTTTTATCAAGTAACTGTCCGAGTCCTTGTCCTCCCCCCATAGTCGGTCAGCCGGCTTCCGATATTGCTTGTATGGTGATTTCTGCTGGTCGGACGTAGTATTGTTTAACTCCAACAGGGACATCATCCAGTCTCTTCTTTTTCGCCTTCTGAGTGTGAGTCTATAAGAAGAGGTATCTCGAGACAGAATCAGGGATTCTGAAGCATGTACATTATCAGTGGTAGACGTCGCAATCCTTGTTTCTATTTATGATGAACGAGTTTGCAGCTTTTACAACTTCACCCTAGTCGGAGGAGTGCCTACGAAAAAGAGAAAGTTGGATTTCTTCGCCAAGTCAGGCCAAGTTTCCTTGTGTCGAAGAATCATTTTCCTCTGGCATAGGAAAAAACGAACAGAAGCACACGTTCGGTGGACGTTGATGTTTGATGCTACTCATACAAACACACAGATTCTGCGTTATAAACCCGAAGTCACCAGTTTCCTATAGTTGGGTAGTCCTCTGGTCGGTTGCCGGCTCCATTACAGAGGCAGTCTCCCCGTAGCGAAGCCACGTACTTTGCCTGATTTGTTGGCTCCGACTGCATCGAAATTGTGCTGCGATCGTATTGCTCATCGGAGAAATCCTATAATATGACCTCTGGAACGCTTATGATTGCAAGCAATGCATTGCTGCTTGCTATTTTGCGACGTCTCCAAGCCATCTATGACGGTTTTATTATTCCGATTCGGCACGGGATGGCTATGGAACTCTGAGGTCCGATTTGTGTGGTTTTCAGTGTCATCACAAGAAGCTCCATAAACGGAGTAGCTGCAATTGCAGTCGCGAACAATCAGCGGTATTGAGTGGAAAGTCTCAGTGAGAAGCTGGACGGCACCGGCTCTTGCTTAAATACCGAGTGCCTATGATGCTCGATTTCACAAGACAAGCTATTAACTGCTTTAAAGTACCAATGACCATGACGTTCCCAAGGCGATATGGACCGAAACGAACTTGCTGACCTATGGAGCGTGGCAAGGATTGCTACGTCTACATGCAAATGTGGCGATATGGACTGAAACGAACTTGCTCACCTATGGAGCTTGACAAGGATTGCTACCGCCACATGCAAATGTGGCTACAGACCTTTGTGGTCTTTGGCAGACTTCAGTTTACTGGCTTGGGCTTAACTGTGGTGACCCCCACTGTTCTATCCGTAGGGGAAATCCTGCCATCATATGAAACATAGACGGTTTAAAATTCTCCATATATGACCTTTTACCAGTCTAATAACTTCTATATACCTTGTAAAGACTCAAATCGTAGAATCGATGTTGGCTTACTCCCTTAAATCTGTACTTTTTATTGCAAGTTTATGCTTACTTACTTTTTGTATTTGAACAAACACTTGTACTCACTATGTAACAATTCATACATCACTAACGATTTGCGCAATTGCTCATCTACTACGGCATAATACGACTCTGAATAGTACTCACCATGTCTAAAAATGACATTTGGCCAAAATGCAGGGCAGCCAATATATCAACAAAAGAAAATAGATAATGCTTAAAAGTGAAAAGTTGAACAGACAGTTCACGGCAGAAAATTTTAAGAATTTCTATAGTAAAAAACATAAACAAAACAATAATAGAAAGACAACAAAGCGTAACATTACTATATCCCCAATTGTGGCTGTTAAAAATCTTATGAATTTATCCATTTTTCCGGCCACAATTTGTGTGGAGAAAAGTTTTCTTGTCTACCAGAAAGATACGTATGAAAAAAACCCCATTAGAGAACACCACAAGCGAGTAAAGTAAAAAAAAGACAAGTGAAGGCTAAAAAACTTAGGCAGTGGTTTGGGTGTTTTTGGGGGAGACAAGTAGAAACAGCAGCAGCAGTAGTAGTCGCGAGCAGCAACGAGCCAACAACACAAACCATCCAAATGAACAACACCACTGATCCGCTGTTGTAAAACTCACTTCTCTTTAAATTTCGTTAATTATTGATTTGCTCACCCTCAATTTGGTCAAAACAAATAAACAGACAGGAAGGGATATAGAAGATACTTAGGGAGAGGAGTTCCCTTCCAAAGATCCCCTTTTTAAAAGGGGTTCCAGCCATATCGAAAGAAATAACAACCACAACAAAATACAGCACTACCACAGAGATACAGCAACAAAAATAACAATTGCAACAGCAACAACACAGAGAAAGAAGAAGAAGAAGAAGGGACCATCATCATGATGAACAACTACAGCAATATGATGATGGGCGAACAGTTCCGAAAGATGGACTCAAATTATTCGCCCAAGTCATCACCGCATGGTGGGCGATCGCCCGTCGTCTCACGACAGGATTCATCGGGAACCCTTAAAGCCACAATATCACTGGGGAAGACCCCAACGATTATACAGACGGGACCATTCTACTCGATGAAAGAGCCACCGGGGAAGGGCGAGCTGACGGGCGATAAAGATCTCATGACTGAATATGGTTTACATCATACACTAACAAAGTTTAAGGATAAAAAAGTCAAGGAATCACTGTCCTCATTTCTGCCCAATCTGCCAGGAATCTACGATGGCATGAATAATTTGGTAAGAGCATGGATGACATTTTTCACATGAAATTTCTTCTTTTTTAGCAACACAACCAGCAACAACAACCACATGCATGCTGAAACCAAAACACATACACACACACAAACACATGCATATACATACCTATTGAACATGCATACCACTCTACCAACCTACTACCTATATTTGATAAAACCAAAAAGTGTTTTCTGTATTAAATATTTCTGTGCTTTGTGCACAGATGATATTTTTCTGTTTTGTTTTTGGTGGACGACGGATTGTATATGAATTGTTCGAAATTATGTCTGCTGCTGGGGAAGCTGAATGTTCATTGCTTAAGCACTGCTGCCTCCTCCAAACCGATATGAAAGTATTCATTCAACATGTAAAAAATGTGATGACGAAAGCTGTTGTTGTGATATTTTTTGTAAATGTTCTTATGTTACTCGAGGCTCTCTCTCGCCTCAGCTCCCTATTTGAGATATCAACAAAATGGTTAAATTTACAGAGTTGGGCCTACCCAAGGTGAAATTTCATCACGAACCTCTTGACAACCATATAAAAGAGAAAACGCATACCAACCATATCACACAGACTTCATTCGTAAAGTGTCTTGCTGGAGTTGTTTTGTCATCCATATTCGGTTCGTCAGTGAAAAGTTTAAATTTTTATACGAATTATTTGAAATGTCACGAATTTTGATAACAATTGCCAATTATGGCCACGAAGAAATTGCAAATGTTAACAATAAGGGCAAAAGAGCTCGAGTAGACCATGCCAGTTTCGCAACAACATCATCAAATCATTTCATTTGAGCATAAGGCATTTTGGGGATTTATTTAGCTCTTTCAGTTAATTTTTCCAAAATGTTGGTAGAAAAGCTGAAGATTTCCTTTGCCTAAGGTTGATTCGTTGTCTTGAAAGTTTCCCAAATTTTGGTTGTCGTTGTCTTGATCGAACATTTTTTACGGACCACCAAGTATGGAGCTATGTCTCATTGTCTTTGACATTTGTCCAATTTTGGAATATCAGTAAAAAATCTGAGTTTGTTATTATATCCATTGGTGCAATCTACGTATGTTGGCTTTCGGTTGTTGTTGTAGCAGTGTGTTGTACTCTGAGGCAGCAGCCCTTACCGATGAAGACTTCATAAGGTCAATCCGATTCGTACAACCAGCTGCCTTGGGATTGTTGGCTTTCGGGAGTTGGTTCACGTGGTTCAAAACTTATTTTACTTTAGGTGGTCATTACGTATTATTTGTTTTACTAGGCGAACGTAGAATGGGGGCCACCGTAGAGCAGAGGTGACCATGCCCCCTTATTTGTGAGGTACTATCCCATGTAAAAACTTCTTTCCCATGAGGTGTCGCACTGCGGCATGCCTTTCGGCTATAAAAGGAGGCCTCTTTTCACAGAGCTCAAACTTGAAACGGACTGCACGCATTGATATTTGAGAATTTTGTCCCTTTTCCTTAGTGCAATTTTTATGGGCAAAATTTGCAGGCGAACGTAGAATTGATTTCCAAGCGCCTCGATCTTTTGCGCTCCTTCTCTAATCTCTTACGCCCAATTCGGAGATGCTTTTCTTCCCTTCACCTTTTTTGGTATTTTATTACGATCGTCTTAAAGGATTTCCTAGCTGGAGCTTCTTCATCCATTCTGACAATATAACCTAGCCAATGCACTGTTTATACTATTGTGATTCGTGATTCGTAAGCCGCCAATATTCTCCATCAATGCAGACTGGCCCATACATTTGAACGAGGATCTTTCTCCCAAACACCCCAAGTACTATAAAAGAGAACCTCTTCACCTTGTCTTATATCGATTTATTGCCAGACCCACTTGCATTGACTCTCTTTCGATATTTTCAAAGGCTGGAGTTACTTCTTCCGGTCGCCGCCTCTTAATATCTATGTCGTCTGCATATGCGATTAGCATATGTTGTCTTGTTAGTAGAGTGCCATGCTTATTCACTACTGCATCTCGTACAATCTTCTCCAGCAAAATATTAAAGATATCATACGATTAGCTGTCTACCTGTTTGTTATGGAACAGTTCGGAGAGGTTCTTTCCTGTTGTTGTTGCAGCCACATTTGCTTGTGGAGGTGGTGATCCTCGTCAAGCTCTTATAGGCTAGCAAGCTCGTTCTGTCTACCTGTCTGTTATGGAACAGTTCGGAGGGGTTCTTTCCTGTTGTTGTTGCAGCCACATTTGCTTGTGGAGGTGGTGATCCTCGTCAAGCTCTTATAGGCTAGCAAGCTCGTTCCGGAGCATTCGACTATCCGCAACCTGTGAAAGCTTTTGATAACGAAGAGCACCACACAGATTGGAGCTCAAAGTTCCGTGATGCTCATAGTTATCCCGTGCCGGGGAGCTCGGCAAGAGTCATTCTGCAAAGTCGTATCAATTTTACAGATATACTACACTTATACGTGGTTTGGAATACATTTGAACGTATAGGGCTGGCGAAGCCGGCTTTGCATTCAACGAAAAGATTGTAAAAGTTGACCTATCCTTCTCAAGTATTTTCCAGGTTATGGCGCAATGTAATAAATTTCTGGTTTATGGTGGATTTTATAGGTCTAAAGCAGCACTGATAGGCCCCAACTATTTCGTTGACTTTAATCTTTCACACAGTACACTCGATAGTCTATTGTATGCCATGGGAAGCAGACTTATTTAATGATCTTCGCCCTAACAGGCAAAAAACTTGAAATGAAAAAAAATTGGCAGAGCCCGGCTGGGATTCGAACCTGGGCACACGGAGCAACAGGTAGAACCGTTGTCGTTGTCTAGCGTTCGAAGCCATCAATACTACTTCCAACAGACGCACAGAATCATCTGTTGGAAGTAGTCATCAATGTGTAAACAAAAAATCTGCCATTGCACAAAACACTTGCATTGGGAAAAGTACAGGTAATAGACAGGGTTGTCGAGCGTGGTTAATGTTGTATTTATATCATAGAGGCGTTTTCGCAATGAAATCAGTATAAGTGCAACGTACGGCCCTTGAAGCCTTCACCTAATATGGCTGTTAAACAAAACAAAAATTGTTAAAATTTAATGATCTTTGCCCTAACAGGCAAAAAACTTGAAAATTATTCCTCTATAATTGGCACATTTTGTCTTGCCTCCTTTTTTGTATATGGGTTCTGGTATGCGAAGATTCCAACCATCAGGCATGGGTTCTTCTAACCAAATCGTGCAGACGAGCTGAGGCATACGCGTTATCACCGTGTCGCCTCCGGTTTTAAATAGTTCAGCCGGCAACCCATCGGCTCCGGCTGTCTTATTGTCTTTCAATCGGGTTACTGCTACGCAGACCTCGTTCTGACTAGGTGGTACACATTTTATACCATCATGAGGAATTGGCTCGTCACCATTAACTGATACCAGCAGCTGGGAAATGCTATTTGTTATTGTCATATCCTAAGCACACTAGTGCGATCTAGTTGGAAATTTGGTCTAAAATGGCTGATCTGTAGTTATTGAGGGAGTACAGTAGTTAGCGGATATTTGTGTAGTCCTATTTTTCCATTACAGGCAACAAACACAGGCAAATTTGCCCATGAATATTCCATTAGGAAACTGGGGCAAACTTCTCACAATGAGTGCTGTCCGATTCAATTTTAAGCTCAATGATAGGGGACCTCCTTTTTATAGCCGAGTCCGAATGGCGTGCCGCAGAGCAGCACCTCTTTGGGGAGAAGTTTTTTACATGGCAAAGTACCTCACAAATGTCGCCAGCATTAGGAGGGGATAACCAACGCTGAAAATTTTTCTGATGTACCTGTCAGGATTCGAAACCAGGCGCTCAGCGTCATAGGCGGACATGCTAGCCTCTGCGCTACGGTGGCCTCCGCAATGCAAATATAGTTCTGTTTATATTATTGTGCCCAAACAGAAGGAAGCACATGGAAGGGCTCACTGATACCGTAGCACGACCCTGGCTTTTCTGCTTTCTATTCCAGTCATCGGCAGCCTCGTTCCCCATCTTTATGGTTCGGTATCTATTAGAGCATGACTGTCTTACCTTATGGTTCAAAGAATCATGCATTTTCAAGCCAATCTCGATCTTACATAGCCCAACGCTATGCCATCAGCGTCGCCTGCCTTTTCACGTATATTGTGACAGTCCATAGGGTGCCGCTCCAGCATTAACATCGTCTCCATTGCCTGCAGGACCGCAAAGTCCTCTGTCTGAAAAATACTGCAAGTGTTCAGAAGCCTATATGATGTCCTGAATCCAAGGGACTCAATGAAGACTTTTGCCCCGATGCCCCCATCCAAATTAGGTCCTTCCGTGTTCAAAGAAGGTCTGAACTCAGATATCCCCCTCCGGGAAAACTACGACCGACTTGTCAACAAATTATCCGTCATGCTGACGTCACCGTAGATCAGAGGTTAGCATGTCTGCCACATGGCTTGGTTCCTCACAAATGTTGCCAGCAATAGGAGGGGAAAACCACCGCTGAAAATTTTTTTTGAACCCAGGCGTTCAGCGTCATAGGCGGACATGCTAACCTCTGCGCTACGGTGGCCCCGGGCCTACTCATTTAATAACCCTAAAACTAGGGTTAATTTCGCTGATATCGAAATGAGGCACAGTGAAACCCTTTCAGTAAGGACATGTTCCATAACATTTGCAGGCGTTTTGGTTGTTGTTGCATACCATTTGCAGGCCTTTCCATAACATTTGCAGGCCTTTTGCTTGCTGATGTCGATGTCGTACCGGCTTTTGTCTTTCTCCTCTTTGCACACTTAGATGTCCACAATATGCGTTTGTTCCCGTTTGGAGGCTGCAGGGCGTTCATCATGTTTCGTTTTCCCGAACCACTTTACAATCTTTATTTCACCTTGTCCGCCTGTTCACTTTCGTGCACAGTACCATTGGCAGCATTCCTAACAATGTTGTGGAAAGTAAGCCTCTTTAAGGTGAAACTTCTCAGTAACCTCTTGACACAAAAAAAAATTGGGAAATTCCTTCCTATATTTTCTAATAAAGCAGGAAGGGTAACATTACCGGAGATTGATTCGAGATTTATTTAAAAATACGGAACAGATATCTAAAATTAGGTACTGAGTGATGGTATCTGTCCTTGGCCAATAACCCGAATAGGCTTTGGAACTTTAATGGCCAGTTACTGTATGTCTGCATGCAATAGCTGACTCTCAAAGGCCTACGTATCACGGTGGTTCTTCTTTGTTGACAATATGTATGCAGATTTCCCGAAAAGGAAGCTAAGAGCCTAAGGCATATCGCATTTCCCTGGACTTACTCTACATACGGATGGGCCCAGAATAACAGGGACCACCGGGGTAGAAATTATAGTGCCGTATAGTTGTTGTTCTAGCCACATTTGCATGCGTTCCTTGTCAAGCTCTTATAGCCGAGCAAGTTTGTTCCGGTCTATACGACCGATCGCTGCAAGAACATGATGGCAATTGATAATTTAAAGGCGCCAATATCTCGCCTTGTCGTATCGAGCATCATAGGGACTCAGTATTTAAGCAATTGCCGGTGCCACCCGTCCTGACTGAGACTCTTCCCTCGATACCGCTGGTTGTCCGCGACAGCAGTTGCAGCTACTCCATATGAAGCATTCTACTATCCACAACCGGTGGACGCGCCCGGTAGCTCTCAGCTAAGCTTCATTTTTTTCACGTAACCAACACGCCCGGTAGCTCTCAGCTAAGCTTCATTTTTTTCACGTAACCAACATGCAGGGGATGTCCCCTATATTTGCAGTGCATTGCGTTGGCAATTGGGAAAGTTAAAGGTTGGAGGGGGGGAAAGAGCGAGTAGTGTTCATTGATATTCGTTTTAAATTTCTGAACATCAATGTCGGTAGGAAAGACATTAGCCGGAAGTCGATTCCAAATACGAATGGTTCGGGCGAAAAGTGAATTTTCTCCGTAATGCATGGTTTGGTCGACTGGCCAATCAATTACAAACGGGTGTGAGTTCCTGGCAAGTCTTGTATTCCTGGTGAACATCCTTACGTCAGGAATAGAAGACGAATATCCCTGGAACACACGTGAACATGAAAGCAACGATAGAGTAGTACAACGTTACCCACATTCCGACAATGTTCAAGAAAAGCAATAGAGTGGGATACTTTACTGTCCCCAATCAACACCATCGCTCTCAGTGGAACCCGGTCAAGTAGCTCCAAGGATGATTTTGGAACTGTAAATTCCATCCTCGGTCTGATATAGGTAGTATAGATATCAGAAGATCAGAAGAGGAATACTTCCTCCTGCACTGCTTAAGAAAGTTCAAACACTTGAATGCTTCTTTCGACACTTCGAATATGTGTTTTGACCAACGGATATCACACTGTATCTTCATGCCCAGAACATCAAGAGCATCTGATTGTTGGCGTCTTTAAAAAACCAATGTTCAAACTGTTCCCGCGGCGATATGTCCTACAGTAGCTTGATGAGAATCGCCACCTCCACTTAAAAATGTGGTTACAACAACAACAACATGATGTTATATAACCTATCTGAACAAATTGCTTTCTATCAACCAAAGCTTTCACGCGCTTTTACTAAGACCGTAAACTGTGGACAGCTTTTCAATCAATACGAAGTCATCCACCCGTTCGAAGGCCTTCTCTAGATCCAAGGAGAATAAAATACATACATTGTGATTTGCCACGCAATTCCGAATCTGGTCGGTAAGACCTAAGAGCACCATGGATGCCCCTCTACCCTTCCTGAACCTGCATTGACAACCATGTAAAAGCGAACTGCGATCAATGTAGATAATAAGCTGTTTCTTCAAAACATGCTTCACTACTTTGGAAAGCAGAGACAGTAAAGCTGTTGGTCAATATTCCGATATATTACCAGTGCTGCTCTTTTTCCTTATGGGGTTTATCCTTGCAATCTTCCAGCTGTTTGGAAATGTGGATGTCAAGGTTATGTTATTGACCAAAAGAAGAAGAAAATCCGAAATATGTGGAAAAATAATCTTCGAAAACTTCATCGGGACCCCGTCATATTCATTTGGGGTAATACTGCTAAAAGAAAAGCCGTCACTAACAGCGAATACAGAAATTATGGATCATTGCCCTGTACATCGAAATATTTGTGTACAAATGAACGGCTCATCTCACTGGTCTTGAGAAGTCCATTATTTCTAATGACTTTCCACAAACCCCTGGAAGTACTACTGACTTATTAAAACACTTTTGACCATGATGAACAATTTTAGCAACATTCGATATTTGGTAAAAAAAACTTTTTTGTATAAACATATCGTTTTGGAAAACGCGTTTTTTGAGTGTGGTGTGTATACATTTTTGTGCCACTATATCTAAATTATCAAATATTCACCGCTTCTTCCCTCTTCTATTCTTTCGATTCTTATGGGTATCAATTCTTGCTCTACTCCCCAATACCTTTCATTTAAGCTCCACATTGACATGGTCGGTAAATATGCCCGATCAAGGGGTGTTTTGGGGATTGGGGTGGTCCCCCAAACACTAAGCCCGAAAATATATCAGCAATGTCCTGTATTCTCATATATCTATATATCATTTATTTGAACCCCATATTGCCATTGCTCTCGAAATTGAATATCAAATTCGTTTTCTAATCTCATTTAAACTCCTTATTGCAAAAGTCAGCAAATATGTCCGGTTTGGGGTATTGGCTCTAAAAACTATGAATATTTAGTTCCACTGTCTTTAAGACCCAAATTGTCTTGGTGAACAAATATGTCCTACTTGAGGGTTGTTATGGTGGTGGGATGTCCCCTAGACAGTTGGTCCCTAATGTTGATATCAGATACGTGGTCTAGTCCCACATACCTTCAATTTGAGCCCCATATTTCCATGGTCGGCAAAAATGACCGGCTTGGGGGGTGTTTTGTGGGATGGGCGGCCACTCAGTGAGTTGGCCTTCGTGTTCCACTTTAAAAACCCTCTTATTTGAGCCTCATATTGCAATGGGTGGTGTTGTGGGAGGGAGGTGGCCCCATAGACACTTTTCCCGAATATTGATATCAAATTTGTGCTTTACACCCGAAGACCTTTTATTTGAGCCCCATATTGCTATGGTCCTAAAATTTGTCTCCTTCGGGAGATGTTTTTGGTGAGAGACGGCCCCCCAAACACTTGGTCCCATATTTGGATATCAGATTCTAATTCTACACTCAAATACCTTTTATTTAAGCCCCATATTTCCACTAAATAAGTCCTATTTGGGGGGTGTTTTGGGAAAGGGGTGGACCCCCAGAAACGTGATCCCACTTTTGGACATCAGATTCGTATTCTTCTCGCAAATACCTTTCATTTGAGTCCCATATTGCCATGGTCGGTAAATATGTCCAATGGGGCTTTTGGGGCTTGGGGTGGTCCCCCTAGCGCTTGGCCCGACAATTGGATATCAGATACGTCTTCTTATCCTAAATACCTTTCATTTGAGTCCCATATTGTCGTGACACAGTTGTTGAAAGAACATTTCAGCCAAATCGGATAGGAATTGCGCCCTCTAGAAGCTCAAGAAGTAAAGACCCCAGATATGTTTATATGACAGCTATATCAGGTTATGAACCGATTTGAACCATACTCGGCACAGCTATTGAATGTCATAACAAAACACGTCGTGTAAAATTTCATTCCAATCGGATAAGAATTGCACTGTAGAGGCTCAAGAAGTCAAGACCCAAGATCGGTTAATATGGCAGCTATATCAAAACATGGAGCGATATAGCCCATTTACAACACCAACCGACCTACACTAATATGAAGTATTTGTGCAAAATTTCCAGCGGCTAGCTTTACTCCTTTGGAAGTTAGTGTGCTTTCGACAGACAGACGGACGGACGGACATGGCTAGATCGACATAAAATGTCGCGACGATCAAGAATATATATACTTTATGGGGTCTCAGACGAATATTTCGAGTAGTTACAAACAGAATGACGAAATTATTATACCCCCCATCCTATGGTGGAGGGTATAAAAATTGCAAGTAAAAAGGCATTAAGTTCGGCCGGGCCGAACTTTGGATACCCACCACCTCGGGTATATATGTAAACCCCCTTTCGTCACAATCCTGTGAAAATTGGATTACTTATGCACGGACATTGAGTCGTCTAATAAATATAAGTCACTGTTCAGTTTTGTAGAACTAAATATTGGTCTTTTTGGCAGCTATATCCAAATATAAACCGATCTGAATCATATAGGACATGGATATCGAAAAGCCTAACATAAGTCACTGCATCAACGAAATCGGATAAAAAATGCGTTTTATATGGGGCAAAATTTAAAATCGAGAGATCTTTCTATATGGCAGCTATAAACAAATTTGGACCGATCTGGGCCAAATTAAACAAGGATATAATAATCGTCCTATTTTATCATAACTGCACTACTATATCCGTAGTCATATCTTAATAGAGGCTGGTCTTGATCATATTTTACTCATAAACTAGTAACAGTACTCATAAACTAGTAACATTTTCAGACAATAAATCTGCTTTTTATCGATCGGTCTATATGACAACTATATCTATATAGTCTGATTTGATTCATATTTGGGTCGGATATCGCGAGGCATAAAAGAACTCACTATTTAAAATTTTAACGAAATCGGGTAAAAAATAAAGCTTTTATGAGCTTCAGACCCTTAATCGGCATATCGGTCTATATGACAGCTATATCTAAATACAGTCCGATAATATAGTTCAATCTGAAACATATTTGGGTTGGTTGTCAGGAGGCTTAAAACAACTCACTGTTTCAAATTTCAGCGAAATCGGATAATAAATAAAGCTACAATAGCAACATAGTCCGATCTGAACCTTTAATATGGTTCAGATCGATTATCGGGAGGATCAAAGGAACTCACTTTCTAAAACTTCAGCTAAATCGGGTAATAAATAAATCTTTTATGGGCCTAATACCCCTTATCGGCAGATCGGTCTATATGACAGTTATATCTACACATAGTCTGAGCTGAACCATATTTAGTTCCGATGTTGGGAGGCCTAAAACTACTCACTGTTTCAAATTTCAGCGAAATCGGTTAAAAAATTAAGCTTTTGTGGGCTTCAGACCATTTTATCGGGAGATCGGTCTATATGGCAGCTATATCTAAATATAGTCCAATCTGAACCATATATAGACCGGATGTTGGGAGACCCAAAACTACTCACTGTTGCAAATGACAGCGAAATTGGATGAAAATAAAGCTTTTATAGGCTTCAGACCCTTTATCGGGAGATCGGTTTATATAGCAACTATATCCAAATGTAGTCCGATCTAAACCATATTTAGGTCATATGTCATATGTTATCATATGTTAACAAACCGAATCAACGCTTGTGATATGCACCTTAAACGCAATGAATTCGATCTGTTTTTAAAACGAATCTTAACTGGAGATGAAAAATGGATTGTTTACAATAACGTTAGTCGAAAAGGATCATGGTCCAAGCATGGTGAACCAGCTCAAACCACTTCAAAGGCTGATATCCACCAGAAGAAGGTTATGCTGTCTGCTTGGTGGGATTGGAAGGGTGTGGTATATTTTGAGCTGCTTCCCAGGAACCAAACGATTAATTCGGATGTTTACTGTCAACAATTGGATAAATTGAATACAGCCAGGGTAGGGATCCGAATCACCTATGCGAAAGACTGTAAGGATCTTGTAGATGTCATGCGACTGGACTAGACCTAGGGGTGTGAATATTAACCAAGAGAACACCGAAAACTGCCTGCTCATGAGGAAGACGAAGGAGGCCCAATTGAAGCACTTTTCCTTTTTAGAACGATTTCGATATCTGACAAAGTCAAATACTTAGGAATGATCTTAAACAGCAAACCAGGCTGGAAGTGTCATATTCGGGAGTCACACAGATGTTGGGCAATATAAGTCACACAGATGTTGGCTACTATCTATGTAGACGGGCCCTAAGACCCGACACGGGATAGCTGTGAACACCACACAGGCTGGAACATTGAGCTCCAATTTGTGTGGTGCTCATTGCTGCCACGAGAAGCTTAGATGCGGATAGTGGAGTGCTCCATACGGAGTAGCTGCAACGGCAGTAGCGGACAATCAGCGGTATCGAGCTGAGAGTGTTAGTGAGAGGCCGGGCGATACTACTGGCTCTTGCACAAATACTGAGTGCCTATGATGCTCGTTATGACAAGGCAAGTTATTGGCGTCTTTAAATAACCAATGGCCACCCCATTTCCGCGGCAATCGGTCCTTTGGCCCGGAATGGGAGCTTGACGTGGATCGCCACCTCTACTTGAAAATGTGCCTACAATAACAACGGGCCCTGAGGTTCGAAATGGGGTATGCATCTGAGGCTAGTCCATTGGCTCTACGGCAGCGTGATAAGACTTACTTACACCTCAGTAGTTTGGTGGACTGCGATGGATAAAAAGTACAAAAATTGAAAATTTGCCCAAAGACTATTCCGTTAAGGAAACAGGGACAAACTTCTCACATATTAATGAGTGCTGTACGATTACGATCAACGATAAGGGATTTCCTTTTTATAGTCGGGACCGAACAGAGAGCCGCAGTGGGGAGAAGTTATTACATGGCATAGAATCTGACAAAAGTCGCCAGCATTAGGGGATAACCACCGCAGAATTTTTTTCTGATGTTCTCGCCAAGGCTCAAGTCCAGGCGTTCAGAGTCATAGTGGGTTATACTGTCATACTGTCTGTGCATGGGCGGGGCGATGAGAACCACGCTGACTTGGGCACTGTAGTCTATTCTAGACATTCGATTATGTAATGCTATGAGATTGAATGCGATGAGAGAACTGATAGAGAATAGGAGCAGGTCATCGAGGCGACGATAAGAAACCTGGAAGGAATGAAAGAGATTTCGCATCGGGCAGCTGAGACGACAACAATTGAGGTCGCGTGCGAGTGACTATTGCCAACGGCAGAGTCTTGAATTGACGGAGCTCTGGTATGGCCATATGTAATTTCATGCTAGATAGATCAAAGCTGGACCACAGGAGTGGGCCTGAGTGTTTACATTGAGAACCGAGGAACTGAGATCTCTTTTCCACGGAAAATCGGGCGATCGCTGAGTGAGTTAAAAAAATATAGTGTTACCGCGAGGATGTCCAGTGTCAATATCTTTCCGGACAGTAAACTATCTTGGAGGCCATTGTGGCGCGGAGGCTAACATGTCCGCCTATTACCCTTAACGCCTGGGTTAGAATCCTGGGGAGAACATTAGGAACAATTTTCGGCGGTGATTATCCCTCAGTAATGGTGGCGACATTTGTGAGGTATTATGCCATGTCAAAGTTTCTCCCCAAAGAGGTATCGCACTGTGGAGCACACAGTTTGGACTCGGCTTATCATTGGTCTTGAATTTGAATCGTATGGGACTCCTTGTTATGTAAGAAGTTCGCTCCTGTTCCTTAATGAAATGTTCATGGCTAGAGATAAGAGATGGCTAAATACCCAAAAGGTATTTACCCGGTAAATTGGGTAAATATCCGGGTATTTACCCGGTAAATTGGGTAAATATCCGGGTATTTACCCATATATACCCAAAATATGAGTATACATAAAACATATTCCAAAAGATTTTTAATGATTTCGTATTCTTTGTTCATACACCTGACCTTACGATCTCATAAAATCGGTACTTAGTTATATATAGCCGCTATATAGAACGATCTCCAGACTTAAAGTCTTAAGGCAATATATTTGTCATTTTTTATCCGATTTCGATGAAATTTGGAACAATGTGTTCTGGTAGACCCCTAACCGTTCCCATCAAACATTGTACAGATCGGACCATATTTGGATATAGCTGCCATATAGACTGTTCTCCCGATATCGTGTATTGAGCTCATAAGGGGAGCATTTTTTCATGCGATTTCGATCAAACTTGGTATATTGAGTTCTGATAGACCCCTACACCTACTTGTTGAATGTGGTCAAGATCGGACCATATTTGGATATAGCTGCCATATAGACCGATCTCCAGATATAGGGCATTTAGCCAATAAAAGTCGCAATTTTCATCCGTTTTCGATGAAATTTGAAAGAGTGAGTTTTTTTTTGAATATCGTCCAGATTGGTACATGTTGTTGTTGTAGCAGTGAGTTGTACACTGATGCGGCAGCCCTTGCTGATGAAGGATCTCAACGGGTTAATCCGATACGTACAACCGGCTATCATGGGATTGAGATCGGACCATATTTGGTCTGTATGGCAGCTATATCCGAATATGGTCCGATCTTATTTGCACCAATCTCCCGATATAGAGTATTGAGCCCATAAAATGAGAATTTTTTATCCGATTTTGATGAAATATGAAACAGTGAGATTTGATAGGCCCAATACTCTATATCGGTAGATCATTCTGTATAGCAGAATATGGTCCGATCTGGACGATATTCACTGTGCCAAAATTACCGAAATCGGATCAAAAACGAGCAATTAACTGCTTCAACACTTTAAGTCTGGAGATCGGTCTACATAGTGGCTATATAGAACTATGTTCCGAATTTATGAGATCAGAAACTTAGTTTTAGATACAAAGTATAAGGAATTAAAGGGTGGTTTTTTTGAGGTTAGGATTTTCATGCATTAGTATTTGACAGATCACGTGGGATTTCAGACATGGTGTCAAAGAGAAAGATGCTCAGTATGCTTTGACATTTCATCATGAATAGACTTACTAACGAGCAACGCTTGCAAATCATTGAATTTTATTACCAAAATCAGTGTTCGGTTCGAAATGTGTTCATTCACCGTAACGTTGCGTCCAACAGCATCTTTGAAAAAATACGGTCCAATGATTCCACCAGCGTACAAACCACACCAAACAGTGCATTTTTCGGGATGCATGGGCAGTTCTTGAACGGCTTCTGGTTGCTCTTCACTCCAAATGCGGCAATTTTGCTTATTTACGTAGCCATTCAACCAGAAATGAGCCTCATCGCTGAACAAAATTTGAACACATTTCGAACCGAACACTGATTTTGGTAATAAAATTCAATGATTTGCAAGCGTTGCTCGTTAGTAAGTCTATTCATGATGAAATGTCAAAGCATACTGAGCATCTTTCTCTTTGACACCATGTCTGAAATCCCACGTGATCTGTCAAATACTAATGCATGAAAATCCTAACCTCAAAAAAATCACCCTTTATAAAAAATGGTTGCATAACGATTTCAATTACCAAAATATCTGAACATTTATAAGTACCCAAAAAAAGGTATTTATTGGGTATTTACCCAATCAGTGGGTATTTACCCAATCATTGGTTATTTACCCAGTAGAAACCCATCTCTATTCATGGGTAAATTTGCATTTGCAAACTATCGTTCAGGGCTGTAATAACCAGGGCGGTAAGATCACGAACTTTCTTGGATTGTAAGAAGATGGCACGATCCGCATTATTTAGGATCCGAGCCAAAGCGGAGTAAAGGGCAGTGAAAGAGCTGACGATTTTAGACGATTGTCAAAGCATTTCGGGGCGTCGCACTCCGAGTTAAGGGCGGAGTAACACTGTTACTTTCGGAAGGACGGCAAAAGTTCTATGGGAAGATATGGATCGTGAGATGAGGCTATTATTTGAAAGGAAAAAAGAAAGAGATCGCATAGCTTAGGTATCATATTAGCACACATACGAGCGCACCTATGCAGAATTGGTAGAGGCATGTAGGGAAGATGTTGAGACGTTGGATCATTTCATTGTCATTGCTAAGGTTTAGCGGCTATCTGTCACCGGCTTTAATATGGGGGAACACAATACCAGACTTGTACCGGCTTGGGGACGTGGAATAGAGAACAAGTATAACATAGTGGCATGGGGCAGATAATTAAAATGTTGACATTTTCTATATAAAAAATGGGCAGGACTCTGCAAAAAACTAATTGCCCTTAATATAAATCATACACCGTTTTCAGATATGAGATGCGATTTCTCTTGTTCCCTAGTGTGACCTAGCATACCTGCTTATCATAGCATTTATACCTGGGCTATTTACGGTGTACTTCTAGAAATACTAAAAGCCCCTAAGTATGTAAAAGCCCCTAAGAGTATACAATACTCTTTATTCGAATTTATGACAATTTTAAAGAAAATTTAATTTTTTAAAACTATTTTTATTTGAAATTACAATGAAAATTTTTAAATATTTTCTTCATACTAATTGCAGGAAAACAGTACATTACGCAGTGTCATTGATAAACCCCCCATAGGAGGTAAAGAGCTATTGCCTTTGTCCTCAGTACAATTAGCTGGTTTCAGATTACATCCCGGACCGGTAAGTGGCAGGCAGCTGCTTAAACAATTTCAATGATTTTCAATTTCTTACATTTTTTCTCACCTTTCAGTTACCGGAACAGTATAGAGCCTTTAATACAATACCCGCACGCAAACATAAAAATAAACATAAAAAACACAAACACAAAGATGGCCAACAGCCGCCCGAAACAAATTTAATGGGTGAGTGGCACAAGCGAACTGTTTGTCTTGTGCTTGTTGTCTTGGTTTTTTTTTTGAGTAATAAGGGAAAATCTCTTACAGATTCTTCCGGTTTAGAGACTTATGAGAAAAAACACAAAAAGCAAAAGCGCCACGAAGACGAGAAGGAGCGGAAAAAGCGTAAAAAGGAGAAGAAACGCAAAAAGAAATCTCACAGTCCGGAGCCGCCTTCGTCGGGCGGTGTATCGCCCATGTTGGGTGGGCCATCACAGCAGGGTGGTATGATGGGCATGTCAATGCAAGGTGGCAGTATGGGTAGCCTTCAGGGCCTGACGACGGGTCCAAACAATCCACTGGGGCCTGGTTCTGGTGTCACAAATATGTCAGGCCCTGGCGGTATGATGATGCCTCAACATGCTTCTTTATTTTAGTTTAAATTTAATGATATAAACAAATTAAGTCATGTTTTATGATTTTCTTTTAGGTTGAAATTATGTTTATTGCAAACAAACAAACAAAACAAAAAAGAAAGCTACTCCTCTAATGTAAACTGTCATTATTTCCTGTACACACACCAATACAACACCAATCAATTCTAGTTGTTGCCACTTATAACCCAAATTTCACTTTTACCTCACCACCGCCCAAAGCAAATCCCCAAAACACGCCCCATTAGATCCCATTCTCATTTAATGTGGGTGCGTGTGCTTTCTGTTGTTTACAAGGTATTCATGTGGAACACCAAATTTTTTCATTCCCACACCCTTACACAGCCTTCATGAGTTGTTTGGTTAACATTTGCCGATGTAAGTTTTATTTTTGGAATTTATTGGCCCCATCCTATTTTGCTCTTAGATTACAAAAAGAAAAGATCTTCCATCATGTTTTTAGAATTTACAGACTCTTGTTTTCCCCCCCCCTCGACCCCACTTTCACTCTTCAGTTTTTTTTTAGTTCTTCTCATTGAAAATTGAAATAACTTTCCCTTTGTTGGTTTCTTCTGAGTTCTCTTCCCCAACCCCCACAACTTCGTCGCACCTTGTTTTCACAAGTTTTAGTTATTTTTTGTTTTATTAAATAAAAATTGTAATATTTTTTCTTTCATCTAGCTATTAAGGTTTAATAAACACTTTTTTTATGAAAAATTTATTATAAAAATAAAAAAAAACATATTATTTAGTGATTTAAGAGTTGTACGCAAAAGAAAAATAATAATAATGATAATTAGAAATTTAACAGAAGGAAAAGAAAAACAACAAAAAAATCAAATAATAAATTAAATTTATAAAAAATGCAAACAAATTTGTATGGTCTACCAAATTTTGGGGTAAAGTGTAAAACTCAATACTAAACAAGGAAGGGCGTGTTAAGTTCGGCCGGGCCGAATCTTATATACCCTCCACCATGGATCGCATTTGTCGAGTTCTATGTGCGTTATCTCTTTTTAAGTAAACAAAGAATATTGAATAAGAACTGTTATGCTATTGGAGCGATATCAAGTTATAGTCCGATTCGGACCATAAATGAGTGTTGAACATTGTAGAAGTCATTGTGTAATATTTCCGTTCATTCGTATAAGAATTACGCCTTGCAGGGGCTCAAGCAGCAAAATCGAGAGATCGGTTTAAATGGGAGCTGTATCAAGCTATTGATCGATTCAGACTATATTAGACACGTATGTTGAAGGTCATGAGAGAACCAATTGTACAAAATTTCTGCAAAATCGGATGAGAATTGCGACCTCAAAAGTTTCAAGATCCCAGATCGGTTTACATGGCAGCTATATCAGGTTATGTACCGATTTAAACCATACTTAGCAGAGTTATTGGAAGTCATAACAAAACACTTCATGCAAAATTTCAGTCAAATCGGATGAGAATTGCACCCTCTAGAGGCTCAAGAAGTCAAGACCCAAGATCGGTTTATATGACAGCTATATCAGGTTATGGACCGATTTGGACCATACTTAGTACGCAGTTGTTGGAAGTGATACCAAAACATCGCGTGTAAAATTTCAGTCAAATCGGACAAGAATTGCGCCCTCAAGATGCTCAAGAAGTCAAGACACCAGATCGGTTTATATGGCAGCTATATCAAAACATGGACCGATTTGGGCCATTTACAATCCCAACTGACCTACACTAATAAAAAGTATTTGTGCAAAATTTCAAACGGCTAGCTTTACTCCTTCGAAAGTTAGCGTGCTTTCGACAGACAGACGGACCGACGGACATGGCTAGATCGACTTAAAATGACATGACGATCAAGAATATATATACTTTAAGAGGTCTCAGACTCTTATTTCGAGGTGTTACAAACAGGATGACGAAATTAGTATACCCCCATCCTATGGTGGAGGGTATAAAAAGATGGTTAGAATCCGTTCAATCCATTCAATCTCTAAGAACTAAATTTCCAAGTCGACTTTATATCAGTACTGGGCAGGCCCACAGTATAACTGTCTTCTCCTCCTCCTATTTCTCGTTGATAGTTGTCGTTGTATTAAAGTTTCAGTAGCATTGCGTGAAAACCTATTGGCTATGGGCCAGTGACCACCGCGATCATTGCTGTAAGTTGCGACATATTTCAGCCCATTTGGTCTCTGTTTGCTACAGGAAATACTCGATTATATTCTTTTTAATATGCCTCAAGAAGTTGATCCTGCTCTGATCTTTTTACTTCCCATAAGTCTCCTATGACTTGGGATCCTAGCTAAAATACGGACATAGGATTTTACATAACAAATTCTCTCTTACCGTCCAAAATAAGTGGCAACTTCATCTCAAATATACTGCAATACATAAATACACACCTAATGATTAGGATTATTACGATGCAGAAAGGCTGGGTTATCGAGCCAGGGGAGGGCTTGATTAGGAACTCCAAGCAGGGTTTTTATCTTCTCTTTTGTGACTTCTGGTTATCAATGGGATGCTCAGGTTTTTCGAGAAAGAGAGGGTTGTTGCTGTTATAGTGGCAGAGTTAAGGAGAAGAAACAGTCGTTATTCAGCAGTTATCCTAGATCGAACCCGGTACGTAAACGTGGCCGCAGTGAGAGCATGTGAATGGCGTCATATTCCCCTCTACTATTACGGACCTCGTTCAGGAAGCCTGGACCGGCGAAATCCTACTGGATGGGCCATTAACCCCAGAAAAACTGAGTTGGTACTTTTCATATGGAGACTAAAAACCGAACGGACCGAACCTTATATACCCTTCAACATAGATCGCATTTGTCAAGTTCTTTGCCCGGCATCTGTTTATACGCAAAAAAACGGATAACGGATAATAAGAGCAATGCTATTGAAGCTATATCAGGTTATAAATAGATTCAGGCAATATTTGGCTTGGATGCTAGAGACCATAGAAGATGCTATTGTACAAAATTTTAACCAAATCGGATTAGAATTGCGCCTTATAGGATCTCAATCAGGTTATCGATTTATTTATTTTTTTTTTTTGCAGCACAGCACGCCGTTCGAGCTCGGCTATAAAAAGCAGACCCCTTATCATTGAGCTTAAACTTGAATCGGACTGCACTCATTGATATGTGGAAAGTTTGCCCCTGTTCCAGCCCCCTAGAGGCTCAAGAAGTAAAATCGGGAGATCGGTTTATATGGGAGCGATATCAGGTTATAGACCAATTCAAATAACATTTGGCCCGTATGTTGAAGGTCATAGGAACAGTGACTGTGCAAAATTTCCGTTCAATTGGATAAGAATTACGCCCTCAAGAGGCTCAAGAAGTAAAATCGGGAGATTGGTTTACATGGGAGCTGTGTCAGGTTTTCGACCGATTCGGACCATACTTAGAACATCTATTTAATTCCATAGAAAATGTCATAGTACTAAATTTCAGTCATATCGGAAATGAATTGCGCTCTCCTGCGACTCAAGTAACACAATCGGTAGATTGGTTTATAGGGGAGCTATATCCAAATATGGACCGATATGGTCCAATTACAATCCCAACCGACCTAAATTAGTAAGAAACATTTGTGCAAAATTTCAAGTGCCTAGCTTTACTCCTTCGAAAGCAAACATGCTTTCCACTGACAGACGGACGAACATGGCCTATAAGGTCTTGGCTGGTCAGCTGGGGGATGTAGAATCTCCATTCCCAGCTCATTAAAAAGAGTGGTTCCTCCAGGTTCGCCCTTGGAGATGCAGCGGCTGCATTCTTTATGCGATGTGACGGATTATTGACCAGAGGAGTTCTTCTTTGTTGACAGGTGGGATGTCGTTTTCCAGAAAAAGGATATCTAGGCTAGTGGTATTCCCTTAGGTCTGTCTGTATACACGGATGTTTCTAAATAGGTCCGAGGCACCGGAGCAGGAGTTCATATAGTTTTATGAAAGCGTGGAGCGTCTTTCAGGAGGAAGTTTTTGCTGTCCTGAAGGCAATAGAGGAGATTTGGCTGCTGCCAAATCGGACTATCACGATAGCAAGGCGGCGCTTAAGGCTTTCACATCGGGTCATGCAAGATCTAGACTGGTCAGAAGATGCAAGGATGTTAGTAAGTGCGGATCATGCTACAGTGAACCCTCACTTATGAGCGCTTCTTGATTCTTGGCCGGCTGCTTTTTATGATGGACGCGCGAATGAAGCTTGGGTTGGTAGTGTGGGTAGAGCTGGCAAAATATCTATGGCACTACCGATATTTAATTTTTTGACTAAATATCAATAGATATTTTTCCGATGGATACTATCGCAAAAGTTAAATTTTTTGCAAAACTAAAAAAATAAGCACTCCGCTTTAAAAAGCCCAGTTCGCTTTAAAAAGCCCAACAACTTGCGAATGTTCACATCCGCTAAATCAGACAGCTTCTCAAAGAAAAGAGTACCTAAAGTGGAACTATTGACTGCTAGTGCGGGACACACACACAGAAGGTGTTCTATTGACTTTTCTTCTTTTCTGTCCTCACAGCTTCTGCAAAAGTCGTTGCTGGCAACCTTCAGTCAGACGGACACAATGACTAAAACGTCTGTTCTAGCCAGTGAAAACAAGTCTAGATTAGTCTCGCAAGCCCGTCCGCTTTACAATTCCCGGGGATATCTCTGTGACCCGGCACTCAGTAGTCTTGGGCAAAATCGCTCATCGAACGGATCGATCCTTTTCGGTCTGTTCTGATAGAGGAACTAGTTCCAGTTTACTAGTTCCTCTCCAGTTTTCAACACAATTGACTCACAACAACAATATATATATATATATATATATATATATACATATATATATATATATATATTCTTTAACGTCGTAAAATGTCAATTAGATATTAAAAATAACAAGTAAAAAGGCGTTAATTTTTTTTTAATTTTTCCATTAAAATCCGGTGAAAATTGCATACCTTATGTCCCATAGCAGTTATATCGAAATATTTTCCGATTTGGAACAAATACTTATAAGTACAAGTCATTGTTCAATTGTGTATAACAAAATATTGGTCTTTTTAGTAGCTATATCTAAAAATAAACCGATCTGAACCATATACGACACAGATTTCGAAAAGCCTAACATAAATCACTGTGTCAAATTTCATTGAAATCGAATTATAAATGCGTCTTTTATGGGGCCAAGACTTTAAATCGAGAGATCGGTCTACATGGCAGCTATATCCAAATCTGCACCGATTTGGCCCAAGTTGCAGAAAAATGTCGAAGAGTCTAACACAACGCACTGTCCCAAATCGGACAATAAATGCGCTTTTTATGGCCCCAAATCCTAAAACCGAAAGATCGGTCTATATGGCAGCTATATCCAAATCTGGACCGATCTGTACCATATAGTAGAAGAAGAATGTCGAAGGGCCTAACACAACTCACTGTCCCAAATTTCAGCAAAATTGGATAATAAATGTGCCTTTGATGGACCTAAGACCCTAAATCGGAGGATCGGTATATATGACAGCTATATCCAAATCTGGACCGATCTGGGCCAAATAGACGAAGAGTGTCGAAGGGCCTAACACAACTTAATGTTCCAAATTTCAGCAAAATCGGATAATAAATGTGGCTTTGATGGACCTAAGACCCTAAATCGGAGGATCGGTATATATGGCAGCTATATCCAAATCTGGACCGATCTGGCCTAAATTGACGAAGGATGTCGAAGGGTCTAACACAACTCACTGTCCCAAATTTCAGCAAAATCGGATAATAAATGTGGCTTTTATGGGCCTAAGACCCTAAATCGGAGGATCGGTCTATATGGCAGCAATATCCAAATCTGGTCCGATCTGGGCCAAATTGGCGAAGGATGTCGAAGGGCCTAACACAACTCATTGTCTCAAATTTCAGCAAAATCGGATAATAAATGTGGCTTTTATGGGCCTAAGACCCTAAATCGGAGGATCGGTCTATATGGCAGCTATATCCAAATCTGGACCGATCTGGGCCAAATTGACGAAGGATGTCGAAGGACCTAACACAACTTCACTGTCTTAAATTTCAGCAAAATCGGATAATAAATGTGGCTTTTATGGGCCTAAGACCCTAAATCGGAGGATCGGTCTATATGGCAGCTATATTCAAATCTGGACCGATCTGGGCCAAATTGACGA
Organism: Stomoxys calcitrans; assembly: GCF_963082655.1. Classification (NCBI taxonomy): domain Eukaryota; kingdom Metazoa; phylum Arthropoda; class Insecta; order Diptera; family Muscidae; genus Stomoxys; species Stomoxys calcitrans. The sequence continues at coordinate 28,899,579 of NC_081552.1, forward strand.
AGGATGTCGAAGGCACAAAACTTATGGACAAAAAAGAATCTGTGCAAAGTTTCAGCTCAATATCTCCATTTTTGAAGACTGTAGCGTGATTTCAACAAACAGATGGACGGACAGATCGACTTAGATTTTTACGCTGATCAAGAATATATGTACTTTATAGGGTCGGAAATGGATATTTCGAAGTGTCGCAAACGGAATGACAAAATGAATATACCCCCATCCTTCGGTGTTGGGTATAAAAATAACAACTATTACAAGAAAATTGTCTTTATTTTGATTTAGTTTACAATTTTGGTCGGCTGGCAGGAAATTTTGTAGGTTTTTTTTGTCGGAAAATTTTTTTGTAGTGGCAACGCTGTTTTCAACATAAACAGAGAACATAACAACTCATTGCTCTCCGTCTCTCTCTCACTCACTACTCTTTTTCAGCTGATTTTGACATTTCAGCGCAATGGCAGCGCTGCTTGCTCTCATTTCAATAGTTAGTTTGTTGGATATCAATAAAGTTGTGTATTTTTTTCATGCCCTCGCGTAATTCATATTATAGTTGTTAGATTACTCCGGCCGGGGCGAACATATTAATAAAAAATAAAATAATCGTAGAAACAACAAGTGTTTGAATGTTAAACTAGAAAGTGTGTGTTTATGTGTTACGTGTTTAATAACTGAAATTAATATATATAAGTAGTAAAAAATGTTTAAAAAAACTGCCACCAAACTTTTGGAACAGAATGCCGACAAGGTGACCCAATGGTTGGATACATTCGATGCCGTCATAACCGATTGTGACGGTATGTCTGATAATTGAATTATTACAGCTAGACCCAGTTTAGACCCAAGTTTAAGTTAAAAATATAGACTATGTAAATTGCATAAGTTGAAAAATTTATTTCTAATTTTGTCTGCGAAAGAAATCATCTGGACTTGCACAACGTGTGCGTGTGTGTGCAATGTATGTGCGTGCAAAATGTCACGGTGTGCAATTTTGTCTTGTTAATAACCTTAAGTGGCTATAAACGTCATTTATATGACCGGCTTTGCGAACACCCTACGGCCGGTAGAATTTCGCTGTTTTTTGTTTTAGTCTTCAGGTTGTGATTATTCAAGTGGAAAATTAGGAAAATTACCACAGAAACAAGAATGTGAAATATGGGGTTGGGGCTCGGTGCCTAGTGAACGAAGAAAAAACATCCGGCCAAACGTCTAAAAGTCTAAATACGATTTCATTGCCAGAAAAACGAAAGGAGATGTTTTTCACACCAGGAACCTGGAAACTCGAAAACAAGATCCATCTTGGGCCTGGGAGTGTCCCAAACTAATCGATCTCTCCCCTCTTGATATGGTGGGGGGTATCAACTATTTCCAGTCCCGAGATCGCCTTGGTCCTACCACAAAGGCGGGGCGCGCTATTCAAAACTTCTTTTTGGGCATCATATTGCTCTTATTTAGCACATTTCCATCTGAGTGGAACAAAGAGCCATTTGAGGTACCTATTTTAACTCAAGCCTCAAAATACCTGGGGAGGGATTGATCCCCAAACCGGGCATCATTTTTACACAAGTTTTCCACCTTTTTCCAAACTGTTAGGGTCGTATAACATAGGCTTCCCGTTTATAAGGAGCAGTTTACAGTCATACAATGCGCTTCTATCGAATGTGATTAGTTATTGTTGTTGTCGCAGTGTGTTATACACTTAGGCGGCAGCCCTTGCCGATGAAGAACTCCGTCGAGTCAATCCGGTACGTACAACCGGCTGCCATGGGATTGAATGTGATTAGTTGTTGTTGTAGCAGTGTGTTAAACACTGAGACGACAGCCCTTGAGCCCTCCAACGGGTCAATCCGGTGCGTACAACCGGCTGCCATGGGATTGCAATGTGATTAGTCGTAGGCCCTAGTGTAGTGACCGATTGACTTAGCGAAGTACGCAAACTGATACGCGACCGTAAACGAAAAATTTGACTTATTGGTACGAATGGGTTCGGTGATTTATGCCACAAAAGTCCAATCATTTCCAAATCAGCGGGGAGATGACATGTATAGAGAAATTGACATAGGTCATTGAAGGATAGGTCGGACAACAAAGTCTTCTAAGACCTCTTGCCGAAGAGGAAAGATATACTTCTTAACATTTCAAACGGACATTTGCGGATAATAGAAAGCCAGGGATGAGAAAACGGTATAATATTTTAGGAGACGTGAGACATTTGTAGAAAACGAGTGCAAGATAAAGATATACGGAATCGGGCGGCTGGGGGAGGAATTATCCCCGTTGAAAGTATTGTCCACCAAGCCAATTAAAACCACGACAGAACTCTAGAATACCGCGACGGAGATGATCTCGAGGGCCAAGCGGGAAGCGCAAAGAGAAAGGAGAAGTCGTTTTTTAAAAGAAGGAGTTCTATGCTGAAGAATTTGCCATCCGGCCATATGGATGCGAGACTATTTAAGAGCAGCTCAGTTGGGACCAGCTCTGTTGGGGTTTTGAGGAATGAGACTTACGAGTCTGCAAAGTATTGATGGATGATGAGTGTTGACCATGCTTATGAACCTCATGAGATGAGAGTTACATTCCGGTCCGTCTTGTTCTTTATGTTTTCATGTGCGTTGCTTTCCTTCCCATCTCTTTTACGTAGCACTATCTTGCACCACACTGCGATGGAACTTTATCTATATTCTCTCCTAGAATGGGCATAATAGACACAAGGTCTAAAGTCTCGAGAGTGTACCTAAGGTCTAAGGGCTCTAAGCCATCTAGGTTGCAAGAGGTGTGGTCTTCGACCTAACCTTCCAATGTTCTAATGTGAGATTTCTTAATTGGACCCTGGAATTTTAAAGTATAAGTCTACTGTGCCTAGGGACCACAAGACTTCTCGGCACGGGATAGCTGTGAGCACCACACAGACTCGTATTCATTGCTGTCACGATAAGCTTAGCGAGCGTTCACAGGTTACGGATGGAAAGTCGCGGACAATCAGCGGTATCGAGTTGTTGTAGCCACATTCTCATGTTAATGTGGCGATCCTCGTCAAGCTTCTGTGGGTGAGCAAACTCGTTCCGATCCAAAGGACCGTACGCCGCTGGAACGGAATGGTCATTCTTATTTAAAGGCGTCCATAACTCGTCTTGTCATATCGAGCATGTTAGGCTCTCAGTATTTGAGTGTCGGTGCCAGCTGGACCCTCACTGAGACTCTCCACACGATACCGCTGATTGTCCGTGACTGCTGTTGCAGCTACTCCGTACGGAGCATTCCATTATTCGTAACCTGTGGACGCTCCCAGTAGCCCGCAGCTAAGCTGCTCTCGAAGCCCGTGTCGTCTTCTTGCCGTAGCAATGGGCAAATGTTTGTGTGAAACTTTTACCCTTTCTTTACACATGGGATACTGTTAACTTAAAAATTGACTGTCCGAATGTGGTTCTCAAAATGAAGTCAAATTAATTTCTTAGTTAAATGAACCTATATTAGTTTCTCTCTCCCCTTTTCTCTCTCTATTACAGGCGTTCTATGGGTGTATGGCGATGTTCTACCCGGAGCCGCCGAGGTTATGAATCGTTTCAAGGAAATGGGCAAGAAAATATTCTTTTGTACCAACAATTCAACCAAAACTCGCAAAGAACTTCTAGTCAAATCCCATAACATGGGTTTCAATATAACCGAAGAGGAAGTTATCTCCACAGCACATTCCCTGGCGGCCTACCTCAAAAATCGTAATTTTAATAAAAAGGTCTTTGTTATTGGTTCCGAGGGTATAACCAAAGAATTGGATGCTGTGGGCATTGATCATACAAAAGTTGGACCTGAACACATGCCTGGCTCGTTGCAACAATATCTATCGAATCATTTCAAGCTGGACGACAATATAGGGGCTGTAGTTGTGGGCTTTGATGAATACTTTAGTTTTCCCAAGATGACGAAAGCGGCCTCTTATCTTAATAACCCGGAATGCTTGTTTATTGCCACCAACACAGATGAACGATTTCCCATGCCCAACATGGTAGTACCTGGAACTGGTAGTTTTGTGCGAGCAATTGAAACCTGCGCTGAGCGTAAGGCTACCGTTATAGGTAAACCTAATGTGGCGATTTGTGAACACCTTATCAAGGATGGCACCATTGTTCCTGAAAGAACGCTGATGATTGGTGATAGGTGGGTATAAAAATACAGCAGACATAATTGTTATTTACATGCCAACATGTCATAGATAAGCTAAAATAATGAATTTGTTTTTGCTATTTTGCCGTTTTGCATTACAGATGCAATACTGATATACTGCTGGGCTATAATTGCGGTTTCCAAACTATGCTGGTTGGCACTGGTATCCACCAATTGAATGATGTGGATTCTTGGAAGGCCTCCGACGATCCAGAACTACACAAATTGCTACCAGATGTGTATTTACCCAAACTGGGAGATTTATTGCCATACATGTGAAGTTAGTTTCACATCGATTTTCAGCATCCATGCCCCATTTATAGTTTTAGAAATCATGACATTTTCTAATCGTAGCTTATCAAGAATTGCCGAGAGGTTAATAGTGTTGGAATTTATATGTGTATATTAAGTTTGCTTTGAGCTCTAAGTACAAAGTGAGATTATCAATTAAATAAAGAAAAAAATGTTAACAATAGTGAAAATTAACGAACAAGCTGGTAAAATGACAACAATATAGAATACTGGCTGTAGGGTATTTGCGTTGTATGCGTCATAATATATGACAGAGCAAGAATAAAGGTGAGAGACTTTGTTTTAAGAGAAAATGAAAGAGCATAACATTAAAAGCTTGTCTATTGTAAGATAGAAAGACAGTGTCGTAGGTTGGGAAAGGGGATGCAAAGTGGTCCCCTAAAAAATCTTTTTTTGGTGAAATGCTTGCTGCGAAAGAGGAGACTTTGAGGCTAAGTTAGCCCGGCTGAATAAGGTTATCTATGGGGAAACTTTAAATTCAGCTTGGCTGAATAAGGTTCTCTATGGGAAAACTGTCTGAAAAAGGTTTCCAATGAGAAAACTGTGACTCAGCCTGGCTGAATAAGGTTTTCTATGAAAAAACTTTAATTCAGACTGGCTGAAGAAGGTGTTCTATGGGAAAACTTTAATTCAGCCTGGCTGAATAAGGTTTTCTAGGAGAAAAAATTAATTCAGCCTGGCTGAATGAGGTTTTTTATGAGAAACCTTTAAAGCAGCCTGGCTGAAAACAACTCGCACGATTGTAATAGTCGCCCCCCGATATCGACCGCTCATATTAAAATGGCAACATTTTACAAAATCGCGATCCGCCTTTGGAACTCTCTGCCATCAAATCTTCAATCTGTTGGCAACGCAAAACTATTCAAAAAAGCTATATTGGAAAATCTCTAAAATCGCTGGTAGTCATACTATTGTTAATGTCACTAAAATTATGTGTAAAAATTGTGATTCTTGAATGTCATTGATATATCACATACTGTAATTATAAGATCATTGTTATCTTGTTGTATGTGAAAATAAATTAAAAGTAAAATCTAAGCCTGGTGGAATAAGGTTTTCTTTGGGATAGTTTTAATTTAATCTGGCTGAGAAAATTTGTTTTTATGGGAAAACTTTATTTATTTTTTTTTTAATTTAATTTGCTCATTAATTAGTCAAGTCGTTAGACCATATATACAATTCATAAAAGCTTTCTTGAAAATAAATCAGGAATTAAATTCTACTCAAGCAAATAAGGGTTTCTGTGGGAAAACTTTAACTAAAATCCACAATTTTATTAAAATAGTGACCAAATTTGGATTTTTATAAAATTCCATGGAGATATTTATTTTTTCATACTCTTTTTTGGTAAATTTCTTTAATTGCTTCTTGGTTTTAAAAGAGTTCCCCTTGTTGTTCTTCTTTAGTTAAAAGCTTAACTCAATCTTGTTAAAATGAGAGAGTGAGAGAAAGAGAGAGAGAGAGCGTTCATACACTTGGCGATTGGAGCACACAGCTGATTAAAGTTGTTTATAAAAAATATTTACCTAAAAAGCATTTCTACGGTAGTACTAGGGGGTCAATCGTTGTGTAAAGAATCGTGGCGGCAGAGGATTACTATTGTTGCTTGGAAATACTAAATAAACAATTAATTATATAAATATTTCAATTAATACTAATAATAAAAAATAAATAAAAGTGCGGGTATAAAAATGTTAAAAGATCCCATAAATCTGGACTCTGAAGGCGATAAGCAAAGGCAGGCAAATTGGCTGGAGTCATACAATGTCATATTGACCGATTGCGATGGTGAGTAGTTGGAGTGGCGTACAGGGATGCCAAAGTAAAAAAATAAAAAAATCTTGCAGGGGAAATCAAGAAAAAATCTTATTTGTGTTTTTACTAGGTGTTTTATGGTATGATGATGAAGTCATTGCCGGAGTTCCCGAAACCATCAATGCCCTGCAAGCTAAGGGAAAGAAAATCTATTTTGTTACCAATAATGGCACCAAAACTCGCGCCGAATTATGCGAGAAAGCTCGACGCATGAATTTTAACATAGAAGAAACTCAAATCATAGCTCCCACTTTTTCGATAGCCGAATATCTCAAGCTTAATCTGAAAAGGAAGGACAAAGTCTATGCCATAGGCAGTTCGGCCTTGGGCAAGGAATTAGCAGCTTTAGAAATTCCATTTTTTGGTTTGGGCCCTGACCCTGTAAAACCTATATGGGTGGATGTATTGCAGGCCATAGACAGACAAACTAAATCGGATACTATTGGAGCAGTGGTGGTGGCTTTCGATGAGCATATTAGTTATAACAAATTGATGAAGGCTTCCAATTTTTTGGGTCAAAATGAGAAATGTCTATTTTTGGCAACAAATGCTGATGCTGTATCCAAATTTCCCATGTATTGTATACCTGGTACTGGGGCTATTTTGAAAGCCATTGAGACTTGTGTTGGCCGCGAAGCTTTGATTATGGGCAAACCAAATCCTTTGGTATGTGAACATTTGGTACAGAGCGGTAAAATTAAGCCAGAGAGAGCCTTAATGATTGGCGATTGGTAAGTACTTTTTGTCAAAAAATTTTTGTTTTCCCACACTTTTAAAACTTAAGGTAAATTGTTCTTTTTAGTTACAAAACCGATGTCTCATTTGGTAAAAATTGTGGTTTCTCCACTCTACTGGTTGGCACTGGCCGCTACAAATGGAATGATGTTGAGGAACTGGTTAAGCAAGGCAGTAAGGAATTCATACCCAATTTTTATATATCTTCCCTAAGTGATCTGAAAGCTTTTCTTTGAAAGCTTTAGTTAGAGTGATTCAAGGAATCGTATCCATCATACTTCCCCTGCCGATCTAAAACCTTACCTTTAACCTTTTTACCTAAAAATTTAAAGCAAGTTGATACTGAATTCATACCCAATTTTCATATATTCGCCTTAACGAATCCAAAAACTTACCTGCAAAAACTTTAAAGAAAGAAATTCAATTTTTTAACAGTTGTACTACGTGTTGATTCACATATTGTAATCGTATATTTTAATAATAAATATAGATGTTAAATGTAATAGTTATATATTAATAATTCATAGCAGCTTACATCAAGTGTTTTATTATTTCAATAAAAATATTACATATGCATTAAATAATATATGAATTTTCTATGAAAACAGGAAAACAACTTCGAACGATAATCATAATACTTAATGCCAAAGTAGAAATAGGATACAGAGATATTTACTCAAGGACTAGAGGAAATAAGAGGGGTAAATCCATTTTGACCAATGGCATTCGTGCTGTCATTTGAATGGTATAGGCAGGTGCGCTGGTGGATATCGAGACGGTATCCGATAGTCTCAGTGTGGATTTTTACTCAGCCCATGTCACAATGGACATACACCCAAGCCATTCGTGGGCTTGTTGCGCGCTCTTCCGAATGAAAACTAACCGCCAAAAGTCCATTTCAGGCATTCCGTACTACTCACAAAATCCCTAATTGTTTTTCATTATATGTCCCTAAATAGGTTAGGCATATGAAATGCTTCAACCTCTCGTCTTTTGCCGCCGGAGGTGCCTGCGTCCATGTGGTCCTCTATTTTGGAACCATCCGTATATAAGTCTATGTAATTTTTAATAACCAGAGATATTGTATTGGGTTGCCCAAAAAGTAATTGCGGATTTTTCATATAGTCGGCGTTGAAAAATTTTTTCACAGCTTGTGACTCTGTAATTGCATTCTTTCTTCTGTCAGTTATCAGCTGTTACTTTTAGCTTGCTTTAGAAAAAAAGTGTAAAAAAGTATATTTTGATTAAAGTTCATTCTAATTTTTATTAAAAATGCATTTATTTTCTTTTAAAAAATCAGCAATTACTTTTTGGGCAACCCAATAGTTGGAATCGGTTCTATCAGGAATAGTGGTAGAGTACTTTTTATCAAAAAGCCAATGTGTAATCCACACTGGTGTTGTATCAAGAATAACACAGTGACCGCAGCCGCCCCATGACCAAAGAGAAAGCTCCCTTAGCCTCACCGCAGTGGTCGCAGCAATTTGTCTAGGCCACATCTCCAGAGGTATAGCATTAAATTTAGTGCTTTAGATGGTGTCGTCCTCAGTGCGACTGTGATGCACAAGCAAGCCAAACTTTGATTCCAGCTGAGTATTTAACAGAAGGTAGATGGACAAAGCGCCGTCCACCAGACGACAACACCATATAGCACACCGGCAGGGGATAGCTGTGAGCACCACACAGGCTGGAATATTGCGGATAGTGAAATGCTCCATACGGAGTAGTTGCAACGGCAGTCGCGGTCAATCAGCGGCATCGAGTAGATAGTCTCAGAGAGAGGCCGGGCGGCACCGGCTCTTGCACAAGAACTGAGTGCCTATGATGCTCGATATGACAAGACGAGTTATAGGCTCTTTTAAATAACCAATGGCCACCTTGTACCCGCGGCGATCGCTTCTTTGACCGGAACGAGCTTACTCACATACAGGAGCTTGACGAGGATCGCCACCTTCATGAAAATGTGGCTATAACAACCACATAGCATTATAGTTCTGCTGTATATACCTAGTGCGTGGCACTAGGTTTAAACCCCCCAACTTTTGCCAATGGCAAAAGGGCAAGAGTTGCCTTTCTTGCCCTTTCCAATATATTTGATTTGAAGTTCAATTTATTGTCCAGCATAACATCCCGGTATTTTGCGTTTTCGGTAAATGGAACATTCTCTCCTCCCGAGGAGACAGGTGCCACTATAGATAATCTCCTGCTGAAAAGACCTAGTTCTGTCTTGCGCGGATTAACGTCTAGACCACTTCGCTTTCGCACGCAGAGCTTACTGAAGTATATCTCTTAGAGTGATGTAGCACTTTCCCCTAACCGCAATAGCCACCTCCTTTACACCTCTTTCTTCCAATGGCTATATTCCAAAGTAGATGAGACAGTAAACCTCTTTGAGTTGTTTCCCTGCTGACCCATCTTTTTAGGTCTATAGATCCCAAGCCTGTTGTAATGCATCTTTTAGTTATTAATAATTTTTTTACGGTACTGTTAATGACTAGAAACTCCAGCTCCTTCATGATTGATGTCGGCTTAACATTGTTGAAAACACCCAGATGTGACAATTTTACGATTTTTAGTCAAAAAGTTTGCATTTTGACGCTGGACGATTTTTACGGCGAATTCCTTTATAAGTTAACAATTTGTTTTCGGGATTTATTCGTATTGAAATTGACCTCAAAATAGAGAAAAAGAAGTAAAAAGGCATTAAGTTCGGCCGGGCCGAACGTTGGATACCCACCACCATTTGTCATAATCTGGTACAAATATCGACAAATGGTCCGATGTAGACCAAGTTCAGCACGGATATTGAGTGGTCACTGTTCAATTTTGTAGAACAAAATAATGGTCTTTTTGGCAGCTAACCTATGTCACTGTGTCAAATTTCAGCGAAATCAGATAATAAATGCGCCTTTTATTGGATCAAGACTTTAAATCGAGAAATCGGTCTATATGGCAGCTATTCCAAATCTGGGTCAATCTGGGCCAAATTAAAAAAAGATATCGTTGGGCTTAACACAACACACTGTCCCAAATTTGAGAGAAATCGGACAATAAATGCGCCTCCTATGGACCCAAGACCTTAAATCGGCAAATCGGTATATATCGCAGCTATATCCAAATCGGGACCGATCTGAACCAAATTGAAAAAAGACGTCGAAAGGTCTAACACAACTCACTGTAGCAAATTTCGTACACCCTCTTTGTACGACAAATTCTCATGATTGCCCAATTCTAATATATAAGGTTGGGAAATTTTAACGGTCAATATTGATTTTGAATAACTTAAACGCTTTGCTCGATTATGTATCTTTCCATCATTGAAATCGGGTTGGTCTACATTGAGAAAATGGAAATGAAACGCAGAAAAAAGCTTAACGTTTAAAAATTTTAGCCCAAAAAATGTAACCACACTTTATATAATAAAATATTTAAATGTTATTAACCCTCGATAATATTATAGTCTGAATTCCGAATCTTTTGTTTTTACAATAAAGATTAAAATTTGAATATAAAAACAATATATATTTATATATATATATATATATATATATATATATATATATATATATATACATATATATATATATATATATATATATATATATATATATATATATATATATATATATATATATATATATATATATATATATATATATATATATATTTAAGTTTTAATTGAAAATATGTTAAAATTAACAAAACCTTCAATGTTTTTGAAGAAAAGACATTGATAAACGTTATAGAAGTCTTCCACCCTTCGAAAATCGCACCATTTAGAGATTGACGATTTTTTGCGCAACAGGCCTGGCAGCACTGAAAGCATCATCAATATCAAGAAATTCTACTATTGCATATTCCTTGACAGCGTGAGAACCCTCTAGTAGGCGACTAGGTCGTGAAGGGCTGTTTTAGTGGACCTACTATATATATGCCGTTGCCGAGATAGGCGATCTTAAGGTATCTTTGCCCTAAGATATGTTTCTACCAATCTCTCTTGAGTCTGCGGCATAAATGATGATAGACTAATAGGACGAAAAAGTTTCGCCTTCGTGTGGTAAGCTTTTCCTGCTTTTAGAATGAAAACGGCCTTTGTGTTGCTCCATTCCACAGGTATATACGACATGCTGATACAAGCAGAGTATATCTCTAAGTCAAAGCGCAAGGGTATTTGGCACAATTTGTAATTCAACCGGGGAGACATCATCAGGGCCTGGAGGAGTCGAAACTTTTAATAATTTCGACTCAGACACGATTTCCCCAATAACCTCCGACGAATGTATATCAGCGACAACCTGTTCTGCCGTCACGTTGTCCGTTGGAGAGTTTCCCGGAAAATGGGCATCAACGAGTAGTTCTAGTCATTGTCCATATCCATTGTCCTTGTAAGTAAAAAAAAAAACATCAATGCCTATTATATCACCCTGTTAAATTTGATTTGGGCTGCGTACCTGGAAGCGAAATTCTCGGTAACGAAAATTTCGTTTAGGATATGTCAATGCATTTCTTATGGTAACGAAAATTTCGCCAGAGGTGCATACAGCCCTTTTCTGCACCAGAAAATTAGGTACTTAGAAGGAAGACCGCACACTGGACTGGACTGTCATTAATTGTTATATAGAGGGGTTACAAGAATTTTAAGTTACGAAGAATTGTAAGCGTTGTAAGTTGTTCTGAAGAGGTATGAGTAAAACCATCACAGGTCAATTATAGATCTCCTGTTTTGATCACCTGTACCAGGAAGGATTTGTGCTTTTTTTAATGAATGTTGAGTATGCGTCTCTAGCGAAATTTTCAGTTGCAACCAAGACATTTATGTGGCCACTGAAAAATAGTTATGTAGAATACAATGTGGCGACAAAGATCGAGATATATTAATTTTACCGAATTTTAATAATTTTTGGCTATGGAGTACATATGTACTGTAATTAATCGTTTTTATTTGCAAATAACTTTATTTCATGTTGCATGGAGCTAAAGGGTGATTTTTTTGAGGTTAGGATTTTCATGCATTAGTATTTGACAGATCACGTGGGATTTCAGACATGGTGTCAAAGAGAAAGATGCTCAGTATGCTTTGAAATTTCATCATGAATAGACTTACTAACGAGCAACGCTTGCAAATCATTGAATTTTATTACCAAAATCAGTGTTCGGTTCGAAATGTGTTCATTCACCGTAACGTTACGTCCAACAGCATCTTTGAAAAAATACGGTCCAATGATTCCACCAGCGTACAAACCACACCAAACAGTGCATTTTTCGGGATGCATGGGCAGTTCTTGAACGGCTTCTGGTTGCTCTTCACTCCAAATGCGGCAATTTTGCTTATTTACGTAGCCATTCAACCAGAAATGAGCCTCATCGCTGAACAAAATTTGTCAAAATTTGAACACATTTCGAACCGAACACAGATTTTGGTAATAAAATTCAATGATTTGCAAGCGTTGCTCGTTAGTAAGTCTATTCATGATGAAATGTCAAAGCATACAGAGCATCTTTCTCTTTGACACCATGTCTGAAATCCCATGTGATCTGTCAAATACTAATGCATGAAAATCCTAACCTCAAAAAAATCACCCTTTATTTGAACGTACATTTTCATTCGTAGTTGCAATTAAAAAAACATCAATGCCTATTATGTCACCCTGTTACTTAAAGAAAATTTGATTTGGGCTGCGTACCTGGAAGCGAAATTTTCGGTAACGGTACTGGTAACGAAAATTTCGTTTAGGATATGTCAATGCACTTCTTATGGTAACGAAAATTTCACCATCTGCGCTTAATAGGTAACTCTTCATGGACTATCACCGTAGGCACCATATTTAGTTTATACTAAAAATTTCAATAGGTGGGGTTGCAAGCATTTTAAGTAGTGAAACTTTTAGGGAACGGCCCCCTAAAACACAAGGAGCCTTTAAACCATTCTGCCTGGGCTACCAATGGATGGATCCTATTAAGTTTTTGGGAAAAAAAGTTTAAATACATGGGGATACAAGCATTTTAAGTTATGCAACTTTCAGGCATAGTGCGACATCTATGTGCCATTTGAACATATAACTCTGTAAAAATAAGATGGTGCGTGAAAAGCTATTATTAGTGTGTAAAAATTAATATAGATACTTCTCAAGGGATATTATATTGGTGTGTAATACATCTTTTATAGAGCGACATCTATGTTAGGTAGAGCTTTTAAGTTATTTTTAAAATAATTCATCAATTGGGAAGTCTCTATTTTAATTTCTCTATAAAGGAATACAATCGATTTTAAATATTTGTTTTCAATAAAATCTTTAAATTGGGCTTAAGACAAAAAGCTCTAATTATATATGTATATATCTTATATAAAGTCCCTTAAGCTTGGCAATTTAGTTCGAAGAAATCATAAAACTTAAAAGCAGAATCAAAAGCTTAAGCTTTCGTCTTAGTTTTTTTTTGTAAAATTTGGTTTAATTTGTAATATGCTAACCATCATCACCATCAATTGATCCCAATTCCAATTCCAATTTTTACGGCCAATATCTTCTGCTTCGATTTCCTCTCGCCTTGGCATCTAAATTGCCAAAAGATAACATCAGGTGGTCGTATTACTAGGCGCCAAAATGCGTGAGCTGCGCGACAGGTAACCATACCAATAGAAGACATTTATAAGTAGGAATAGTATGGGAAAGACAATGCGTGAGGCTCGATCAATTTTCGATACGGAATTGTATTGAGGGGTGCGTTTACCCTTGCGTCGGGCATCCAACTCTTCTCGTCTGTAGTAGGACATGCGACGGCGACCTGAATATTTTTTAGGAGTGATATCTGGAATGATTAATATGTGATTTTTTTTTTGGGAGAATGGGATTTCCATAAGTAATAATAAATCGTTATAAAAAAATTTTAGAAACCTTGTAGTTTTCTTTTACTTTTTAATTTTAAATACACTTCTAAGCTTGATTGGTTTAAGTGCTATATACGCAAGCCATGAAGGTGAAAAATATAGCTCAAAAGTTCCAGTTAGATAATTATTTGACGTGTTTTGGTCAAGCTTTTCTAGCACATAATTCTACTAAATATGATGCAGAGGGTTGTACGTACCGGATTGACACGATGGAGTTCTTCACCGGCAAAGAAACCCGGCTCTTTTTGGTTTGCCATAACCGCCTCCATCATCGATCGGTTTCGGTGAGGTGCAAGCGGTGCATGGAGTGGGTGAATTATCGATCTTGCTCTGGCCTACGTCGCATTGAATATGTTGCAAGTTGCTGTGCGCACATAGACAGCAATGGGTCACAAGCGTCGTCGTCGTCGCCTTCGGCGTCCTCGTCGTCAGACTATGTGACCTCTCTGACCTTTCCCGTGCGGCATTACACGCAATAGCAGCACCCCAGACCCAATATTGTCTGGCCAGTGCCAGGAAGTGTATAAGTCTTGCAATTGAATTGCAAAAGTCTCTGAGGCAAGATCGATGAGATAGTAGATTTTATGAGCAGGTTGCAGCGATGCAGGAGACAAAGCTGACCAACACCCTACACCTATGTAAGGATCGCTTAAGGAATGGAGGTGAGGGATTGGCCTTCGTGATACACCATTCCCGCCTGCGCCGGGCGCTAGTGACCCCTACTTGGAATGTATGGGGATATCATTCAAGTCTGGTAGTGCCGAGATGGAGGTATACAGCGTGTGTATACCGCCGGTTGTGTCTCAATTAATGGCCAAGTTTACAGGCCCGACATTAGTGGCCTACTGTTTGGCCATAATCACCCGGTTCTAGGAGGCTTTTTAATGCGCATCACACTTAATGCCATTCTCGCCTAGGTAACGACCAGCGGGGCATAGTTTTGGCAAGGCAGATTGAAGGCTCCACGTTTTGCACTGTGAATGAGAAGGTGCAGCAGCTCGCCAGACATTTCCATTGCATCCCCTGATCTCCTGAGTGACGTATTCTGGCACGCCGTAATTTCGGACCGCCTCCCCATAATTCTCACTGTCGAATTACCTCTGAGAGATGGAAGTTTATCAATCAGAAGGAGATCGATTTGGTCTGCTTCAGAGAGTACACAAATCGTAGCTTCAGTTAACCTTGTACCCCCCTCAAATGTGCTAGTTGTCGTGAGGAAATTCCCAGATATCATTAACACAGCAGCCGCTCGCTTTATACCAGCCGGTCGAATACCCCAAGTGCGGCCACATTTCCCAGCGCAGGCAGTGGTACTCGCAGACGAGCGGGATGGGATTCGTTGCACGGACCCCACTAACCCCAGAATCATCGAGCTGAATCTGGAAATAAACAGGGTAGTCAACGAACATAAGCGGAATTTGTGTCTGGAACACTTGGAGCAATGTAACTTAGGTACCGGTTTAGACATGGTGTGGTCTACTGCTAAGTCCCTTTCGACAGGAGGAGAGGACCTCAGTTACTTTAGGCGACGTATCGGTGACTGATCCGAAGAGATGCTCTAGGTGTTTCAACCGTCAATTTATTGAGTAACTCGAAAGTGACAAAGCTAGGTGGGCTGCAATTTGTCTTATCCGAGCCGATGGACATCCATCATAATCTACAGTGGACGAAGTTGCGGATGTCGTCCGTGGTGCACAAGTTATCCAAGGTGTTGGGCCTCGACGACATCTCTATACTGATGGTGAAGAACCTGAATCTATCTGAAGACGAGTACCTTACAACTGTCCCAAACCTGCTTTTGAACACTCTTATAGTACCCGATTTGAAAATATCTGCAATCAAATCTTCAACCACATTGTTCGCTACAAATACACGTAAGGTGAAGAACCCCCCATGTTGACGGCTCCCGCAAACGTTTCAAGGATCATGATTTACGTATATGCACTTGGAATTTCCGAACTCTTTATGGGAGAAGTACAAGGCAGACATTACTGCCATACAGGAAGTGCGATGGCTCGGGAAGGGCTCCACAACAACACCGAGAGGTGACACCCTATATTATAGCTACGATGAGACGGCCCATGGATTCGGCTGTGGATTTGTGGTTAGTCGGAGAATGGAAAAGCTTGTCTCCTCGTTTACTCCGGTGAATGAGAGGCTCTCCACAATCCGCATAAGGGTCAAATTCTTCAACGTCAGCCTTGATTGCGCCCATGCCCCGACGGAAGATAAGGACGAAAAGACCAAGGATATTTTTTACGAGCGTCTAGAAAGACCGCTGTCCCGCCCATGATATTAAAATCGTTGTGGGAGATTTTGATGCGAAAATAGTAAAGGAAAATATCTTTGGCCCAACGGAAAATTTAGCCTGAAGGAGAGGTATCGAGAGAAAAGAAGGGGGGAAGAAATGTTTATTTCGCAGAAAGAAAAAGGAAATGGAAAGACGTGAGTGTTAGCGATTTGCGATGTACAGGAGGAGAAACGTTTATTTCGCAGAAAGAAAAAGGAAATGGAAAGACGTGAGTGTTAGCGAATTGCGATGTACAGGAGTCAGAATGAAGTCCGGAAATTATATTTGGTGCAGGCCTATTCCTCCTGCAGAGACAAAGATAGTGAACTGAGGATATGGAAAGAACATTTTACCCAACTGCTAGTGTTCGATGACGCCGGCAAAGGAAATACCGCAAAACCAATTCCTGATGATGGTATAAAATGTTTACTTCCTCGTCAGAATGAGGTCCAAATAGCGGTGACCCGACTGAAGAACAAGACGGCAGCAGAATCTGACGGGTTGCCCGCTGAACTGTTTAAGACCAGAGGCGACACACTTGTCTGCGCGATCTCGCATTTCCGAAGATTGGAACCTCAGCCTACTATGTTCCGTAAACCAGAAATGATACAAGACGGAATGTGCCAACTAAAGAGGAATAAGTCTCCTCCCCGTCGCATACAAGATAGTCTCGAGCGCATAATTAGGGCCCAATTATGAGCTCGAGACTATCTTGTATCAATGCGGCTTTAGACCTGGTAAATCCACCATTTACCAGATATTCACACAGCACCAAATCCCGAGAAGGACAAATCAACACCTACCATCTCTATGTTGACTACAATGCCACTTTCGATAGCTCTATATGTGCAAAGGTATTTCAAACCATGACGGAGTTTGATATCGCTGCAAAATTAATAAGACTGCAGGAAGATTCTCCGTAAAATATATGGACCCGTTTGCGTTAATGGAGAATATAGGCGTCGTATGAATAACGAGCTGTATGAGCGGTATGACGATTTACGACAAAGTAGAAACAAGGTCCTAAGTCACTTGCAATTGGCCGGTCTGCGGTTATATATGCAGCGCTAGTGTGGTCTCATCAGATCATTCAGAATGTCGCTGTTGGAACTGCCTCCTTAGTTCTCACGTGGACCATCTTCATCAGGAGACACTTATTCTACCCGTCCTAAGACAATACTACATGCTGTCTAAGCAAAGGCGTTGAGGCTGTTATCGCAGGGACCATTCAAGTCATCATCTTATAAATAGGTATCCACCACCTAGAATCCTTAAAGTGGATCTACATGGTCTAGAGTGATAGGTTCTGCGCTACAAGAGAGAACCTCTAGACCAAGCGACATATAATGCGGGTCTAGACAACATTCATGCACACACGGTAGCATATGAGGGGAATAGCTACCGGGTGAATGTAGTCCTTGGAGAACGACCGCCTCCCATTGCACCTGAAGAAATGGACCTCCCCCGGCAAACCAGAGTGGTTCTGCCTCAATTGCGATTTGGCAGATTGAGCCGCCTCAACTCCTACAGAGCAAGGGTTGATGCCGACGTGCACGATGTGTGTCCCAATTGTGACCAGGGACCACACGACCCACGTCACCTGCTTAACAGCCAAGCCAGACCCTCTCGACTTAAAACCCAGATCCCTCTGGATGCATCCCACCTCCTGGGTCTGAACATGCAACAGAATCAAGCAGACGAGATTCTGCTAGATAAGTTAATCATCAACATTCATATCCAACCATATCTACATTTCCAATACATTTCAACTCTTACCATGCATAGTTCGAATATTGAACAGTTTAAAAGGTAGTGCAAATAAAATGAAGTCTGGCTACTTTTTATTTAGAGTTCTCACAACTTTGAACGATTTATCATTGCGTGTGATGGTCCCATTGTATTTTCCATTCCATACTTACCCTCACTGGCTCTCAAGTGTACCTCTTCGCCATCTTCATCGGAAGACTCAAAATGCGGTTTATGGCGACCTCGACTTTGTCTACCTCCCGACCAGTTCAGCAATTGACGCCAACAATTCATGAACCCCATACGCCTTTCATAACGGCTGCGTCTCCTTTTCGCTTCTCTACGATTCGGTATATTTATGGAACACATTGATAAAGGTATAACTTCGTAAATTTTCGATTCTGTACTCTCGGTGGGAGTATAATCCGGGGTCATGCCCAATTTAGGTGTCTGTCTTACCGCACTCTCCGCCTCAGTATCCGAATCCAATTCTTCAATTATAAAATAACATTCACCCGAACCATATTTGGTGAAATAATGGACTACGGCAAATTGTAGAATAGTGGCGAAAATAAAGGCAAACGAAAGGAATACGAAAAAGTCCAATGCCGTGGGATATGGTACCTTGGGTAGATCCGTTCTGGCTTCTAAACCCAAAAATGTCATTGTCAAGACAGTTGTTATGCCCAGAGACACACGATCAGCGGTAGCCTCACGATTTAGCCAGAATGAGACCCAAGACAATACCACCAGCAGACAGCAGGGTCCATATACTTGTATTAGAAAATTGCCCATGTGACGTTGCAAGTGGAAGTTGACCATGAGCATGGAGTATTCAGCTGAAAATTAATAAAAAAAGTGTTGTTATTAAAAAATAGGGGCATGGCTTTGAAATATGTCACCACCTGAATTATGGGTGATTGCAGTATTTCGGCTGATATCACAATTTTGTCACCTGGTCTGTTAAATGACGTATCCCTACAAATCGTTATTGCTTTGGAGTCAAAGCACCCTGCCATAAAACCCTCAATAGACTGACAATAGCTGTTCACTGGGAGAAACTCGAAAAAACTAGTTGAGAAGTAAAAACGTATTAAGTTCGGCCGTGCCAAACTTTCGATACCCACCACCAAGGATATAATAATCATCATATTTTATTATAACACCACTACTATATCCATAGCTATATCTAAATAGCGGCTGGTCTCCATCATATTATATTCAGGTCCCGCGAAATCGGGATTAAGATCCAAAATTAGAAAATCGGTTTATTCACTATGACAGCTATATCTGTTTAGTCTGATCTGATTCATATTTGGATCGGATGTTGGGAGACTTAAAACGAAATGGGGTAATAAATAAAGTTTTAATTGCTATAAAAGCTATATCTAAATATAGTTCGATCTGAACAGATCAGCGAAATCGGGTGATAAATAAAGTTTTAATGGACTTCAGACCGTTTATCGGCAGATCGGTCTACATGGCATATTTAAATATAGTCCGATCTGAACCAAATTAAAGTCAGATGTCGGAAGGCCTTAAGCAACTCACTGTTTCAAATTTCAGCTAAATCGTGTAATAAATAAAGCTTTTATGGGCTTCACCCCCTTTATCGGTAGATCGGCCTATCTATATCTAGCTATATCTTTATATATAGCTAGATAAGCTCGTTCAACGAGGTTTCAGATAAGGAGACAGCCTCTCGTGCGATCTCTTTAATATCCTGCTGGAGAAGATTATACGAGATGCAGAAGTGAATAGATATGACACACTAATCACAAGAGAACACATGCTACACGCCTATGCCGACGACATCGATATCATAGGTCGGTCACCGGAAGAAGTAACTGCAGCCTTTGAAAGAATCGAAAGAGAGTCAGTGAAAATGGGTCTGGCAGTAAATGGAGATAAGACGAAATGGATGGTTTCAACTCCCAAAAAGCCTTGTACAACCGAGCGGATAAAGCACATGGAGAAAGTTGGGAACCACAACTTTGAGATAGTAAGTAATTTTATCTACCTCGGAACCGCCGTAACCGAAACGAATGATACCAATTTTGGCAAACAGATGCTACTTTGGACTAAGTAAGCAGTTTAGAATCAAGGCCACCTCTCGACAGACGAAGACTACACTTTACAAGACACTGATACTACCCGTGCTGTTATATGGTTCTGAAGCATGGGTACTTGTGAAAGCAGATGAGGCAGTGCTTGGAGTATTTGAGAGAAAGATTCTTCGTAATATATATGGACCAGTTTGCGTTAACGGAGTATATAGGCGACGTATGAACCACGAGCTGTATGAGCTGTATGACGACGATAGCATCAAAATACAACGGCTGCGTTGGCTCGGTCATGTTGTCAGAATGGATGAAGAAGCTCCAGCAAAGAAGTCTTTTGAAGGCAAACACGGTGGTACATGCAAACCGGGAAGACCAAAAGCCCGATTGAAAGATCAAGTTGTGGGAGACACCTCGAAACTTGGTGTCCGAGATTTTAGAATGAGCGCAGAAGATCGAGGCGCAAGTGGAAGAAATATTCTGTCATAGTCAATTAAAGTAAAGTAAAGTAAGCTCGTTCAAGAGCTTATCACTATCAAAAAGACGTATCCGAGACGATCCGAAATATATATACTTTGTAAGATAGGAAATTGATATTTCAATGTGTTGCAAACGGAATGACTAAAGAATATATCCCCTATCCAATGGCGGTGGGCATAAAAATATGCCGTGTGAGAACGGGTAAAGATATTTCTATTTTTTTTTTCTTCCAGAATAGAAGAATAAAACATTTTGAAAATCCGAACACAAATGAAGATTTGGCATACACGATCTCAGCTCTAACCATTCCAAATTTCAAAGCGATATCTCACACGGTATATTTTTTACTAGTTTTTTTTTTTGGTTTTCTTCCATTGTGCGGTGATTTGAATGGATACAGAGACAAAACCAAACCATATTAAAACACCATTTTCAAGATCATCATTCCTTGCAAATGACTGACTCTTATATATGAACCATTTTAATTACATATGTCCAAAATGACCGTAGACATGTTCAACACAATTTGTTCAATTAATGAAATTGATTTTTCAGCTTCATAATTGGGTTAAAGCTCAGCCATAACCAACCAAACAGTCAACATTTACCCCATCCCCCACACATTTATTGATTGATTTATATTATAGACCATCAGCATCATAGCGGTGTCACCTTGTCTGAGGCCAAACGCAAGATAACTGTTGTAAGAGACCAACAACATGGCCAAAGCAAATTACCAAGCCATTCACCACCACCACCACCACCACCGCCACCAACAATGAACCAAAGGACCAATCGACCATTCGCTCGAACAGTCATGCATGGTACAATTAAAATGGCCTTAATTGATATGAAAATCATCATCGTAATTTGTTGTAATGATGTTGTTGATTATTATGATAATTACAACAAAGAATGACAGCCAAGAGTGCCAACAGAGGAAGACCTCAACATCAATTGATTTCATTTCCTACATTTATATCCTGCAAATTGTCATCTGAACGGAAGGATGCCCAGCCAATGTTACACAAGAAAATGACCACGCAGATGAAGGTGAATTGTAAACTTAATGGTAAGGCCTAGGTGACGTATGATTAACGTGCAACGTTAACTATTTTCCTTTCTTGACAAGTATACGCAATGATGGTCAATTAACTTGGAACGTATGATTAATGTGAAATGTGACAAATATTTTAAATCGAGACAAGTACATGCAAGGATGGTCAATTAACATAATGTGTGCTCGGTTATGAAGTGAAATTGTTATTCATGATACATGTTATAGTTGTTCAATAGTGAATACAAAGAAACAAATTATGTCTGGGGACAATTTTTCTATGCGAAAATTTGTCTGAAAGCAAATTCAACAACTAAAAGCATGCTAAGTTAGATCGGCCCGAACCTTGGGAACCTGGGCCTCAAGAAGTCAAATCGGGAGATTGCTTTATATGGGAGCTATATCAGGTCGAAAATAGCCAAAATTCTTCTGTGAAATAGGTAAAGATCGTCGACACATTGGTGGTGATATTTGGTCATAAAGTCAGAAATGAATTTTATACTGATTTCCAACAGACTATTTATAGGCCGATCCTAAACTTTCAAAACTTTCATAGTTCGGTTGTCTTTGCGAATATCGAAGTTTCATAATGAGTTTCGGCGTATCAGCTCCAGTATTTTGATGGCATGTTTTCATTTGAGTTCATGTTTGCTCTCAAAATAGTTTTTGTTTTCAACTGGATATTTGTGTCGGTCTATTGGTTTTAAATGTCTTTTATTTCCATAAAATTTTACGCAAACAAACTGAAAACATTTAGCAGCTATAATCGTTAAATATTTCAAAAAATAAATGTTGATCAATTTTTTGAAGAGCCATCTACATTCTGCTTACATCATGTCGCTAATTTCTTCTTCGAACTTAATAAAAATTGATCGAAAATCCGTTTTTGATGGAAAAGATGTCCGGTTAAGATTAAGATTAACTTAATAAAAATGGATTGAAAATCCGTTTTTGATGGAAAAGATGTCCGGTTAAGATTGCATCCAACTATAGTCGTATATGGTTATAATGTTCATCATGTTCTTATAAGTCCTAAAGTTTTCCTTATACTTTGGAGATAAAATAAGAAATGGTGGTAGAACTAAAAATTAGGAACACTTTTTTTCTTTCTTTGCCCACTAATTGATGTCAAATGACCTAGCGGCAGATGTAAATCTTATATATTGGGTTGCCCAAAAAGTAATTGCGGATTTTTTAAAAGAAAGTAAATGCATTTTTAATAAAACTTTGAATAAACTTTAATCAAATATACTTTTTTTTCACTTTTTTTTCTAAAGCAAGCTAAAATGAACAGCTGATAACTGACAGAAGAAAGAATGCAATTACAGAGTCACAAGCTGTGAAAAAATTTGTCAACGCCGATTATATAAAAAATCCGCAATTACTTTTTGGGCAACCTAATATAAAAATCAATTTGTGTTTGTTTGTTTGTTCCTTATAGACTCAGAAACGGCTGAACCGATTTTCTTGAAATTTTCACAGATGGTGCATAATGACCCCGTGGTGAAAATAGGGTACTACATTTTTTGACATCTGAAGGGGGAGGGAGGGGGCGGACCCTCCCCCTAACCCTAATTTTCATAAACGCCAGATCTCGGAGATGGGTGGTGCGATTTAAGCGAAATTTTGTGTGCTCTCATATAGTACCCTAAAAGTAAAAATTTGGTATCAAAATTCCGGATGGGGTACCTAGGAGGACTGCCCCACCCTAGAACCTACCAAACATATATTTAGGCCAATCACGACAATATGGGACTCAAATGAAAGGTATTTAGGATAAGAAAACGTATTTGATATCCAATTGTCGGACCAAGTGTTAGGGGGACCACCCCAAGCCCCACAACACCCCTAAATCGGACATATTTACCGACCATGGCAATATGGGACTCAAATAAAAGGTATTTGCGAATAGAATACGAATCTGATATCCAAATGTGAGACCATGTTTCTGGGGGTCCACCCCTTCCCCAAAACAACCCCCAAACAGGACTTATTTACTGACCATGGGAATATGGGGCTTAAATAAAAGGTATTTAAAAGTAGAATACGAATCTGATACCCAAATATGGGACCAAGTGTTTGGGGAGCCGCCTCTCGCCAAAAACATCCCCCAAAGGGGACAAATGTACGACCATTGCAATATAGGACTCAAATGAAAGGTATTTGGGAGTAAAGCACGAATTTGATATCAATATTCGGGAAAAGTGTCTATGGGGCCACCCCACCCCCACAACACCACGCAAATAGTAAGTATTTGCTGACTATTGCAATATGAGGCTCAAATAAGAGGGTTTTTAGTTTTTTTTCAAGGCTAACTCACTGAGTGTCCGCCCATCCCCCAAAACACCCCCCAAGCAGTTCATGTTTGCCGACTATGGAAATATGGGACTCAAATGAAAGGTATTTGGGAGAAGACCACGTATCTGATATCAACATTAGGGACCAACTGTCTAGGGGACGTCCCACCACCACAACAACCCCCAAATAAGACCGATGTGCTCACCAAGACAATTTGGGTCTTAAAGAGAGTGGAACTAAATATTTATAGTTTTAAGGGCCCACACCCCAAACCGGACATATTTGCTGACTTTTGCAATAAAGAGTTTAAATGAGATTAGAAAACGAATTTGATATCCAATTTTGAGGGCAATGGCAATATGGGGTTCAAATAACTGATATATAGATATATGAGAATAGAGCACGTTGCTGATATATTTTCAGGGCTTAGAATTTGGGGGACCACCCCACTCCTCAAAACACCCCTAAATCGGCCATATTTACTTAAAATCGTAGACCAATAAAGATCATATGGGAATCGGACAAAGGCACTTATATTGTTAAACTGTTAGTCAAGCGATATACTATTTTCGTAGCATGGTATTTCACTAAAAGATCTTTTATTGTGGAAAATAAATATTCCAAGTACAACTTTTTACCCGGGTCAGTTAGTTTATGATAAAATTTCAATAAAAGTGTTTTGTTATCAGTGATACTTTTTTTGGAGTTTTCCAAAAAAGTAATTGTGAAAAACATGGGTATTTCACTGTGAAAGACGAACTTTTCGTAAACATGCAATTTTAAGGACTCGACCGAGTTCGAAAATCATTTAATTTCACAATTTTTCGTTTTGTTTTTCTTTTGAGACTAGCTCAATGTTCGGAGATTCGAATGTACGGGACTCAAACCTGGACAAACGGAGCAGCAGTGAGAGCCGTTGCCATTGTCTAGCGTTCAAAGTCATAAATACCACTTCCGAAAGATGCACACAAATGGCATGTGTATACCATGGAAGCTTAGTATGCCTATTAAAAAAAAGTCTATCAATACAAAGAGAATGCAAGCGATGGAAAAGAACAGCAAGTGTGAAAGGCGTCAGACTTGTGTTAGTGTCGTGCTTACATAGTAGACACGTTTTTGCGGTATATTCGATATAAGTACGATCACTGTTTGAAGCCTCCACGCCTAATATGGCCGATGTGTTATTCTAACCAAATGACGAAACGCTTTCCCAAGTGGTTGGTGTGTGTAGTGATCTTTGGCTTTCCTTTTCCATTACAAAAATATTCCATCATAGAGCACGTCTCGAAAGAGAAACAAAACGAAAAAATACTAATTATTATTTGGAAAAGTTATTCAGACTAACAAGCAAAATATTTAATTTAAATAAATTGTATATAAAATTATGTCTTAGAAAAGAGTTTGTTAAATGATTGTCTTTCGGAACAATTTTCATAAAAAAATTTTTGGCAAGAAAATTCCAAGAAGATTTTGGGCTTAAAGAAAAATTCTAGCTCGATTTAGGAAAGAGGCATTGTAATGAAATTTGGATTGGCGTAAAGTGGGCCACTGAAACAATTTTTTCCGACATGTTTGGGGGGAAAATTGGCTTGTCGAAATATCCCAAATATCCCAAAAATCAAACGAGAAAAATAATAAATAAATGTATGGCAATAACCCTACTTCTTTTGACAGCAGGTGCTATTTTATAGCAAAATGATAAAATCCGGCTTTCTTCGGAAAAAAATGGTCAATAGGTGTTAAGAAAATTATTGTTTTATTGTAGTGGCTTAAAAAATAAATAATAAATAAAAACAAGTAAAAGCGTGCTAAGTTCGGCCGGCCGAATCTTATATACCCTCCACCATGGATCGCATTTGTCGAGTTCTTTTCCCGGCATCTCTTCTTAGGCCAAAAAGAATATAAGAAAAGAGTTGCTCTGCTATTAAAACGATATCAAGATATGGTCCAGTTCGGACCACAATTAAATTATATGTTGGAGACCTGTGTACAATTTCAGCCAATTCGTATAAGAATTGGGCCCATTGGGGCTCACAATAGAGAGAACGATTTATATGGGATCTGTATCGGGCTATAGACCGATTCAGACCATAATAAACACGTTTGTTGATGGTCATGAGAGGATTCGTCGTACAAAATTTCAGGCATATCGGATAAAAATTGCGACCTCTAGGGGTCAAGAAGTCAAGATCCCAGATCGGTTTATATGGCAGCTATATCAGGTTATGAACCGATTTGAACCTTATTTGACACAGTTGTTGAAAGTAAAAATAAAATACGTCATGCAAAATTTCAGCCAAATCGGATAGGAATTGCGCCCTCTAGAAGCTCAAGAAGTCAAATCCCCAGATCTGTTTATATGACAGCTATATCAGGTTATAAACCGATTTCAACCATACTTGGCACAGTTGTTGGATATAATAAAAAAACACGCCGTGCAAAAACTCATTCAAATCGGATAAGAATTGTGCCCTCTAGAGGCTCAAGAAGTCAAGACCCAAGATCGGTTTATATGGCAGCTATATCAGGTAATGAACCGATTTGAACCATATTTGGCACAGTTGTTGGGTATCATAACAAAACACGTCGTGCCAAATTCCATTCCAATCGGATAAGAATTGCGCCCTCTAGAGACTCAAGAAGTCAAGACCCAAGATCGGTTTATATGGCAGCTATATCAGGTTATAAACCGATTTGAACCATACTTGGCACAGTTGTTGGATATCATAACAAAACACGTCGTGCAAAATTTCATTCTGATCGGATAAGAATTGCGCACTCTAGAGGCTCAAGAAGTCAAGACCCAAGATCGGTTTATATGGCAGCTATATCAGGTTATGGACCGATTTGAACCATACTTGGCACTGTTGTTGGATATAATAACAAAACACGTCGTGCAAAGTTTCATTCTGATCGGATAAGAATTGCGCACGCTAGAGGCTCAAGAAGTCAAGACCCAAGATCGGTTTATATTGCAGCTATATCAAAACATGGACCGATATGGTCCATTTACAATACCAACCGACCTACACTAATAAGAAGTATTTGTGCAAAATTTGAAGCGGCTAGCTTTACTCCTTCGGAAGTTAGCGTGCTTTCGACAGACGGACGGACGGACGGACGGACAGGCGGACGGACATGGCTAGATCGACATAAAATGTCACGACGATCAAGAATATATATACTTTATGGGGTCTCAGACGAATATTTCGATTAGTTACAAACAGAATGACGAAATTAGTATACCCCCATCTTATGGTGGAGGGTATAAAAATTAAATTTAAAATATATAAAACAAAATGCTACGTCAATATAAATAACGGAATCGAGGGTGAGTCGTAATGGGTTAAAAATTTGTCTTTAAAAATATTTATTGAAATTTGCTCCTCCTCCTAGCTACGTCCCTGGTAGCTACTATATCTGGTTTTAAGCCGATTCGGACGGTATTTGGTACTTTTGTTGAAAGTTATAACGGAACACCACATGCAAAATTTTAGACAAATCGAACAAAAATAGGTCTTCCAGGGGCTCAAGAAGTCAAATCAGGAGATAGATTTATATGGGAGCTATATCTACAATAAAACTGAACCGATATAGCTCAACTGCAGTTCCTAACGACGTACATCAATATTAAGTTTCGGTCTAAAATTTCAAGCGGCTAGCTTTATGCGTTCGACCGCTATAGTGATTTCGACAGACGGCCGGACGGACGGACATGTCTATATCGACTCAAAACGTTGAGACGATCAAGAATATATATGCTTTATGGGGTCTTAGATCAATAATTCAAGGTGTTACAAACGGAATGACTAGTTTAGTATATCCCATCCTATGGTGGTGAATATAAAAACTAAACCATTGGTCAGAAAAGTTTTCGTTATAGAAAAATTGTCGGTCAGACAAGTTTTCGTTATAGAAAAACTGTCGGTCAGACAAGTTTTCGTTATAGAAAAATTGTCGGTCAGACAAGTTTTCGTTATAGAAAAATTGTCGGTCAGACAAGTTTTCGTTATAGAAAAATTGTCGGTCAGACAAGTTTTCGTTATAGAAAAATTGTCGGTCAGACAAGTTTTCGTTATAGAAAAATTGTCGGTCAGACAAGTTTTCGTTATAGAAAAATTGTCGGTCAGACAAGTTTTCGTTATAGAAAAATTGTCGGTCAGACAAGTTTTCGTTATAGAAAAATTGTCGGTCAGACAAGTTTTCGTTATAGAAAAATTGTCGGTCAGACAAGTTTTCGTTATAGAAAAATTGTCGGTCAGACAAGTTTTCGTTATAGAAAAATTGTCGGTCAGACAAGTTTTCGTTATAGAAAAATTGTCGGTCAGACAAGTTTTCGTTATAGAAAAATTGTCGGTCAGACAAGTTTTCGTTATAGAAAAATTGTCGGTCAGACAAGTTTTCGTTATAGAAAAATTGTCGGTCAGACAAGTTTTCGTTATAGAAAAATTGTCGGTCAGACAAGTTTTCGTTATAGAAAAATTGTCGGTCAGACAAGTTTTCGTTATAGAAAAATTGTCGGTCAGACAAGTTTTCGTTATAGAAAAATTGTCGGTCAGACAAGTTTTCGTTATAGAAAAATTGTCGGTCAGACAAGTTTTCGTTATAGAAAAATTGTCGGTCAGACAAGTTTTCGTTATAGAAAAATTGTCGGTCAGACAAGTTTTCGTTATAGAAAAATTGTCGGTCAGACAAGTTTTCGTTATAGAAAAATTGTCGGTCAGACAAGTTTTCGTTATAGAAAAATTGTCGGTCAGACAAGTTTTCGTTATAGAAAAATTGTCGGTCAGACAAGTTTTCGTTATAGAAAAATTGTCGGTCAGACAAGTTTTCGTTATAGAAAAATTGTCGGTCAGACAAGTTTTCGTTATAGAAAAATTGTCGGTCAGACAAGTTTTCGTTATAGAAAAATTGTCGGTCAGACAAGTTTTCGTTATAGAAAAATTGTCGGTCAGACAAGTTTTCGTTATAGAAAAATTGTCGGTCAGACAAGTTTTCGTTATAGAAAAATTGTCGGTCAGACAAGTTTTCGTTATAGAAAAATTGTCGGTCAGACAAGTTTTCGTTATAGAAAAATTGTCGGTCAGACAAGTTTTCGTTATAGAAAAATTGTCGGTCAGACAAGTTTTCGTTATAGAAAAATTGTCGGTCAGACAAGTTTTCGTTATAGAAAAATTGTCGGTCAGACAAGTTTTCGTTATAGAAAAATTGTCGGTCAGACAAGTTTTCGTTATAGAAAAATTGTCGGTCAGACAAGTTTTCGTTATAGAAAAATTGTCGGTCAGACAAGTTTTCGTTATAGAAAAATTGTCGGTCAGACAAGTTTTCGTTATAGAAAAATTGTCGGTCAGACAAGTTTTCGTTATAGAAAAATTGTCGGTCAGACAAGTTTTCGTTATAGAAAAATTGTCGGTCAGACAAGTTTTCGTTATAGAAAAATTGTCGGTCAGACAAGTTTTCGTTATAGAAAAATTGTCGGTCAGACAAGTTTTCGTTATAGAAAAATTGTCGGTCAGACAAGTTTTCGTTATAGAAAAATTGCCGGTAAGACCAGTTTGTCTGACTACAATTTTCGTATAGAAAGATTGATTTTTTGAGTTATTAATTTTCGTATAGTTTTGGTTTTTCTTTGAAATATGACACTGTTTGCTTTACTTGTTTTTAATGCTTTTCAACTGCTACTTACATGATTGATCCATTTCAAGTTGTATGCGTCCACCTCCTGAGCCACCTCCGGCACCCAAAATACCACTATCCAATTGAATACCGGTGCCACGAACATGTTGATTTTTTGCTGCTGGTCCAGCAAATGTTGTTACAGTTTTGTTGTATGTAACAATTTTATTGTGGTCCTCATTGTTGTTGTCATAGCGATGATGGTCGCCGTTTCGTCTCATTTTGCCCATGTCCTTGCCATAGCGGTCAAAGGGTGAGGAAGCTTTGTAGACAACATCGGTTAAATTGCCCGCCGGACAATCAACCAAATCGAATTGTGACAATTTCATATCCTCGGCAATGGCCACAGCCGGCCTTTCATTGTTCCAGCGATAGATGACATCTGATGTAGTGTAGCCAACTGGGAAAGGTGTAAAACATGCAAATGGTGATTACAAATATAAAAAAAAAATCACAAAAAATGCACATCTCCGAAAAAATGATTAGAATAAAATACAAACACGTATCCGTTATAAAGTTTTAGGTACTTGCATTTAAAAATATAAACGAGATATCTATGTTAAGTGTGGTAGACAGGCAAGGAAAGAAAATAAAATCAAAATAAATTGGAATGTAGAAATTTTATTTGGAAATTATGTAGAACTTGTATATGGAAAGACAATCTCATTACATTTTTTTTTAAGAAATTTTAAAAAAACATTTCCTCACAACACTTTTTTAACAAATTATATTTTTATACCCGCCATCATAGGATGGGGGTATACTAATCTAGTCATTCCGTTTGTAACACCTCGAAATATTGACCTGCGACCCCATAAGGTATATATTTTCTTGATCGTCTCGACATTTTGAGTCGAGCTAGATATGTCCGTTTGCCCGTCAGTCTGCCGAAATCATGAAAGCGGTCGAATGCAAAACGCTAGCCGTTTGAAATTTTGCACAGATACTTCTTATTGATGTAGGTCGTTGGGGATTGGCATATCGGTTCAGATTTTGATATAGCCCCCACATTAACCGATCCCCGATTTGACTTTCTGAGCAGCTAGGAGAAGCCTCAATTTCTATCCGATGTGGCTAAAATCTGGAACAAAGACTTGAATTACGACTTCCAACATCCATGCCAAGTATGATTTGAATCGGTCTATAAACAGATACAGCCCCCATATAACCCGATCCCCGGATTTGACTTCCTGAGGCCTTAGAAGTCTCAAATTTCATCCAATTTGGCTAAAATTTGGAACAAAGACTTAAGTTATGACTTCCATCATCCATGCTAAGTATGATCGGTTTAAACAGATATATCGGTCTTAACAGATATATCGGTAAAAACACATATTGTCCCCATATAAACCGATCCCCGGATTCGACATCTTGAGCCCTTAGAAGCCTCAACTTTCATTCGATTTGGCTAAAATTTGGAACTTGATTTATGACTTATATGACTTATTATGACAACGTCCATGCCAAGTATGATCTGAATCGGATGTGGGTCTATAAGAGTGTGGTAAGTTCGGCCGGGCCGAATATTGAAAACCCACCACCATAGATTCTGCTAAAAATGTATTCAAAATAAATTTAGTTGAAGGGCATAATTTTATTCCACATACCAAACTGCTGTCAAACCAGCAAAAGCTAAAGCTTCTAGGAACCGAACAAGGATGATCGAGAGACCGGTTAACACGGGAGCAACATCACGTTATAGACTGATTTGATCCGTACTTGACACAGTTGTTGGAAGTCATAACGGAACACCACATGCAAAATTTCAGACAAATGGAACAAAAATTGCGGCTTCCAGGGGCTCAAGAAGTCAAATCGGGAGATCGGTTTATATGGGAGCTATACCAGGTTATAGACCGATTTGCACCGTGCTTAGCACAGTTGTTGGAATTCATAACAGAACACTACATCAAAAATTTCAGGCAAGTTGGACAAAAATTGCGGCTTCCAGGAGCTCAAAAAATCAAATTGTGAGATCGGTTTATATGGGAGCTACATCTAAGTCTGAACCGATATGGACCATTTGCAATTCCCAACGACCTATTGGGTTGCCCAAAAAGTAATTGCGGATTTTTTAAAAGAAAGTAAATGCATTTTTAATAAAACTTAGAATGAACTTTAATCAAATATACTTTTTTTACACTTTTTTCTAAAGCAAGCTAAAAGTAACAGCTGATAACTGACAGAAGAAACAATGCAATTACAGAGTCACAAGCTGTGAAAAAATTTGTTAACGCCGACTATATGAAGAATCCGCAATTACTTTTTGGGCAACTCATACATCAATATTAAGTATCTGTGCAAAATTTGAAACGGCTAGCTCTACGCGTTCGACCGCTATAGTTATTTCAACAGACGAACGGACGGACGGACGGTCATGGTTAAATCGACTCAGAACGTCGAGACGATCAAGAGCATATGTACTTTATGGGGTCTTAGAACAATATTTCGAGGTGTTACAAACGGAATGACTAGATTTGTAAGCCCCCATCCCATGATGGTGGGTATAAAAATCTGAGCCCTGATCGTTGTGCGGGTTCCACTGAGAAATCTGCACCATTGTAAAACCGTTTCGACGGCTCTTAAGGTTGCTCTGATGGCAGCAGCTGTTGACATTATCGAGGAACCATGGGAGGGTATAAGCGTGTTTTGTGATTTCCAATTCTATATTAATTCATAATTTCCCATTGTTTCATTTGCAAATAAACACACACAGAGCCGTAACAAAAAACAGCAATTCCAATAAATCTCACACATAATCCTTTATAAGCTGTGTAATAACCTACTTAAGGACAATTTACACATACAAGCAGATTTAGCACCATGCATTTCAATGCTCTCCCTAGACAAGAATAGCGCCAGTTTTTCATCGCTCCACCTCTACTAACCATTCAGATAAGTAGTTGATTATTATTCAACAGTTTTAACTGCTCTTGAAATGGCACATCGTTGAGCCTAATGGTCTGCCACCCATTGTGATTTGGTTGTCCTTTCGATGAATGCGAATCGAAGTGACGAAGGGTATTCATGCCTAAAGTCTAAAGCCTAGTTGTCTCTAATGAATATTATTAGTTTTTTATGTGATTTGCTGTGAATAAAAGTCAAGCAAGGCAAGGCAGGGCAAGGCAAGCCTAGACTCAGGGTCTCTATCTCCTCATTGGAAAGAAATTCTTAGGTCAATCATTTGGCCCTAAGATTTGGTTGATGTGTTTTGAGTAGCATTTCTTATTGTGTCTGTTTTTTATTGTCTGCTGGAAGGATATTTTTGTTATCATTGTGTTGTCGGCTAGTTGGCCTTTTGTTAATGTGTTGGTACCATGCCTGTTAATGTGTTTATGTTTTCTCTTCTTACTTAACCGCCGCTCTACTCACCCAATGTTTGTTACTGCAGCCAAAATGTGTTCGTTAACATTCAAAAACATGCAACGCCATCAAACAAAGCCTTGATTGTTGGCATTGAATGCGAAGCGTATGCATGAATCCCTTGTTCTCTTATTCATTTTCAATAGCCCCAAAAGTAGGCAAAGGTTATTGTATTAAGTTGTAAAAATATGCTCGTTTAAGACCTAAGCCCCCTGACATATGCAATGAATTTAATATGTATGTATATTAATTTTGTATGACAGTAACATGGTTTAACTACTCAAAGGTACGGGGAATGGGAGAAACAGAGTCTGTATTCTTACAAAGATTAGTCTAAATATTTTTTTTCTTCCGTCGCTAAGCACTGAAGTAGTAGCCAGCCTCATTACTGGTTGGCTTCCCCATATAAAGCACACGGTTCAGAGATGACGCCTTAAGTTGATGGTTGAAGCCTCTTCTGCAGGGAAAAAGATCCTTGTTGTGGGAAGTGACGCTATTGCACATCACCAAATATGGCCCGGTACGGGATCGCTGTGAGCACCACACAGGCTGGAACATTGTGGTCCGATCTGTGTGGTGTTAATGGCAGTAACGAGAAGCTTAGCTGCGAACTACCGGGAGAGTCCACAGGTCGCGGATAGTGGAATGCTCCATACTGAGTAGCTGCACCGGCAGTCGCGGACAATCAGCGGCATCGAGCGGAGAGTCTCAGTGAGAGGCCGGGCGGCACCGGCTCTCTGAAAAATACTGAGTGCTTATGATGCTCGAAATGACAAGGTGGGTTATTGACACCTTTAATTAACCAATGGTCACCCGGTTCCAGCGGCGATCGGTCCATTGGACCGGAACGAGCTTACTCATCTAAAGGAGCTCGACGTGGATCGCAACCTACACATGAAAATGTGGCAGCAACAACAACAACAACAACAATCAGATATAGGGAAGTTCGGGTATCAACGAAACGGGTGAGTTGCTTACCGATTATATTATAAGCTGTAATCTAGCGATTTGTAATTAAGGGAATAACCGACTCTTATTACCAAGAACAGGCAGGAGGTACTAGATATTGCCTTTGAATCCGAGGATATAAGCGGAAGGATATGCGACTGGGATGTGTTGGATAAGCACAGCTTTTCTGATCACCCTTATATGAGTTTCAGACTTGGAAAAAATACTGCAGAAGGGGTCCCTCGGCTGAACAGAATCGGGTTTGAATAAATGATATCTGCACGTCTATCCCTTCTAGAACCGAAAAGGAAGTGGAAACTGAGGAGGAAATATACATAATTGTCATGCGGATGATTAAGGCCAATTGGCAAACAGCGATCGCCATGGAGGACTCCAGAACTGCTTGGTCTTAGGAAGTGCTCCAGAAAACTCTTCAACAGGACGAAACCAACACGTTCACCAAACAAATGGTACATCTATAAGGCCGAGCTAAGAAAATTCAAGGGTAGGCTGAGAAAGGCTCAGAACAAATCCTGGGTGGAATTCTGCACCTCCGTGGAGTATGCATATGAGGCCAGAAGTAACAAGTAAAAGCGTGCTAAGTTCGGCCGGGCCGAATCTTATATACCCTCCACCATGGATCGCATTTGTCGAGTTCTTTTCCCGGCATCTCTTCTTAGGCAAAAAAGGATATAAGAAAAGAGTTGCTCTGCTATTAAAACGATATCAAGATATGGTCCGGTTCGGACCACAATTAAATTATATGTTGGAGACCTGTGTAAAATTTTAGCCAATTCGTATAAAATTGCGCCCATTGGGGCTCACGAAGTAAAATAGAGAGAACGATTTATATGGGATCTGTATCGGGCTATAGACCGATTCAGACCATAATAAACACGTTTGTTGATGGTCATGAGAGGATCCATCGTACAAAATTTCAGGCATATCGGATAATAATTGCGACCTCTAGGGGTCAAGAATTCAAGATCCCAGATCGGTTTATATGGCAGTTATATCAGGTTATGGACCGATTTGAACCTAATTTAGCACAGTTGTTGGATATCATAACAAAACACGTCGTGCGAAATTTCATTTCAATCGGATAAGAATTTAGCACTCTAGAGGCTCAAGAAGTCAAGACCCAAGATCGGTTTATATGGCAGCTTTATCAGGTTATGGACTGATTTGAACCATACTTGGCACAGTTGTTGGATATCGTAACAAAACACGTCGTGCAAAATTTCATTCCAATCGGATAAGAATTGCGCACTCTAGAGGCTCAAGAAGTCAAGACCCAAGATCGGTTTATATGGCAGCTGTATCAGGTTATGGACCGATTTGAACCATACTTGGCACAGTTGTTGGATATCATAACAAAACACGTCGTGAAAAGTTTCATTGTGATCGGATAAGAACTGCGCACGCTAGAGGCTCGAGAAGTCAAGACCAAAGATCGGTTTATATGGCAGCTATATCAGGTTATGGACCGATTTGAACCATACTTGGCACAGTTGTTGGATATCATAACAAAACACGTCGTGCTAAATTTCATCCCAATCGGATAAGAATTGCGCACTCTAGAGGCTCAAGAAGTCAAGACCCAAGATCGGTTTATATGGCAGCTATATCAAAACATGGACCGATATGGCCCATTTACAATACCAACCGACCTACACTAATAAGATGTGTTTGTGCAAAATTTCAAGCGGCTAGCTTTACTCCTTCGGAAGTTAACGTGCTTTCGACAGACAGACGGGCGGACGGACGGACGGACGGACATGGCTAGATCGACATAAAATGTCACGACGATCAAGAATATATATACTTTATGGGGTCTCAGACGAATATTTCGAGTAGTTACAAACAGAATGGCGAAATTAGTATACCCCCCATCTTATTGTGGAGGGTATAAAAAAATTACTATGTGTCAAATTATATTTGCCCGTATATGGTTACTCTTCATCCTGCGCTACTTACATTTATCAGTAAATAGCTGATTCGACTCGTTCCGACCTTCGTCCTTCGACACCATCCGAAGGCCGCACCGACGCCTTCTACCAAGCCCACCGAAAGTTCTCGATAAAGTATAAATCGCCTGCTGTTGGCTACTACACCGACCAAAAGCAACAATGTGGCCTTGAATTTGCGAAGGCCTCTCCGTCGAGCTAAATCCTCCTACCCTCCAAGAGACGCTACTATAGCAGAGCACTCATAAGCAATAAGCCGAAGACGACAGCCTACTCACCCTTCGGCATATTGTCATATACATACATAACACAAGTAGATTGTAACATAGAATTAAAGCAATAAAGTTGCCTTATTGCCAACAGTCCTTATTTTCGGCTCGTGACCAATGAAGGAAGGAGCCGATAGCTTGGAATATTGTGGCACTCGGCCAATTTCTCGAAACTCTTCAGGAAGTCTACCAAGTCGATGTCGACAGAATACTTTATACCCCATCGGTATATTTTATTCATCACTTCAGCATCGCTTATACGGCCACGATTATTTTGGTTTTCTAGGCGCGGATGATTCTTACGTCCATCAAAATTTTACAGTTTTTACTTCATCCTCCAAGTCACGTAATAAGTTTTCGGATGACACTCGCATCCTTTTTGCTCGGATATGTTAACTGAGCTGTTTCCGTAGGTGGTAAAACCTTCGGTGGCCAACCCTAATTTTCGGCTCTGTTGAAGGAGTTGCTGGCGTTTGAGTATGTAGATCCAGCTGAGTGATTCTCGGCTAAGACTGCGGCAGGTATGACATTTCTGCAGTGCGTATTCGCGTCGGGTTCCTGCTCTCGCGCTATTTGTAACATTTTTGTCGAAGGCTGAAGGAAATTCAGTCGTCTCTAGGGTCAACTTTAAGAACCACAAGCCTTAAGTGATAGCACACATATATGAATGTGACAATGTGGTGAAGGGTAAGTAGGTTGTCGTCTTCGGATCTTGCTTATGAGTGTTCAGCTGTAGAAGCGTCTTTTGGAGGATGGGTGGATTTATCTCCACGGAGAGAACTTCGCAAGTTCAAGGACAACTTATTGTTGCTTTTGGTTGGTGCAGTTGCTGACGGCAGGCTATTAATACTTGATCGGGAACTTTTGGTGGGCGTTGAGGCGGGCTCGGTTGGTGAAATCTCGGCGGCGAGGCCTTCGAAAGTTCAGGGCCCCCTTGGTGCTTTTGGTCGGTGGGTTTACCGACGGCAGTCGATTTATAGTTGATTGGGAACTTTCGGTGTGCTTGGTAGAAGGCGTCGGTTGTCGTTGCGGGCTTCGGATGGTCTTCGTTGTGAACAAATTGGGCACTGGCCTGGCTGACCTCGGAATTGTCGTGTTCGGCTGGAGTCGGAAAATTGGTCGACGAATACGATGACGACGTCTTATGTTTCGGTGGTAAGGAAAGGCAGGAGCGCTCTATACCTATAAATATATAATTTACATTCGGGATTTTATATATCGCTATTTCAAAGTCTATGGGATAAACTACCTTTGGTAGGGGAGCATTCGTGACATCAACTGAGTGAGGATGCAGGCTAAGTGCGGATGCGAACTAAGCGCTGATGCAACTGGGTGCGCATGCAGGCTAAGTGCGGATGCGAACTAAGCGCGGATGCAACTGGGTGCGGATGCGAACTAAGCGCGGATACAACTGGGTGCGGATGCGAACTAAGCGCAAAAGCAACTGGGTGCGGATGCAAGCTAAGTGCGGATGCGAACTAAACGCGGATACAACTGAGTGCGGATGCAACTAAGTGCATATCCAAGCTACGTGCGGGGCAAACACCTGCAGCTGTGTCAGGACAAGTTGTTTCAATTGCGGACACTGCCACTTATCTACTTAAGCCTGTCTTCCTCCCGAACCAGGGAGTTCACGATGATGGCAGCAAAGAACCAACCTTAAGAGCACTAACGAAAACAGACTGATTGAGATTAAGAGCACTAACGAAAACAGATTGACTGAGAATTATCACCATGCAGGCTAAGTGCGGATGCAGGTTAAGTGCGCATGCTAGCTCTGCGCTGATGCAACTGGGTGCGGATGCGAACTAAGCGCGAATGCAACTGGTTGCGGATGCAGTCTAAGTGCGGATGCGAGCTAAGCGCCGATGCAACTGGGTGCGGATGCGAACTAAACGCGGATGCAATTGGGTGCGGATAAAAGCTAAGTGCGGATGCGAATTAAACGCGGATACAACTGAGTGCGGATGCAAGCTACTTGCGGGGCAAACGCCTGCAGCTATGTCAGGACAATTTGCTTCAATTGCGGACACTGCCACTTACCTACTTAAGCCTGTCACCTCCCGAACCAGAGAGTTCACGATGATGACAGCAAAGACCCAACCTTAAGAGCACTAACGAAAACAGACTGATTGAGATTAAGAGCACTAACGAAAACCGATTGATTGAGAAATTATCACCATGCAGGCTAAGTGCGGATGCGAACTAAACGCGAATGCAACTGGGTGCGTATGCAGACTAAGTGCGCATGCGAGCTATGCGCTGATGCAACTGGATGCAGATGCGAACTAAGCGCTGATGCAACTGGGTGCGCATGCAGGCTAAGTGCGGATGCGAGCTATGCGCTGATGCAACTGGGTGCGGATGCGAACTAAGCGCGGATACAACTGGGTGCGGATGCGAACTAAGCGCGAAAGCAACTGGGTGCAGATGCAACCTAAGTGCGGATGCGAACTAAACGCGGATACAACTGAGTGCGGATGCAACTAAGTGCATATCCAAGCTACGTGCGGGGCAAACACCTGCAGCTGTGTCAGGACAAGTTGTTTCAATTGCGGACACTGCCTCTTATCTACTTAAGCCTGTCTTCCTCCCGAACCGGGGAGTTCACGATGATGGCAGCAAAGAACCAACCTTAAGAGCACTAACGAAAACAGACTGATTGAGATTAAGAGCACTAACGAAAACAGATTGACTGAGAATTATCACCATGCAGGCTAAGTGCGGATGCAGGTTAAGTGCGCATGATAGCTATGCGCTGATGCAACTGGGTGCGGATGCGAACTAAGCGCGAAAGCAACTGGTTGCGGATGCAGTCTAAGTGCGGATGCGAGCTAAGCGTCGATGCAACTGGGTGCGGATGCGAACTAAACGCGGATGCAATTGGGTGCGGATGAAAGCTAAGTGCTGATGCGAACTAAACTCGGATACAACTGAGTGCGGATGCAAGCTACGTGCGGGGCAAACACCTGCAGCTATGTCAGGACAAGTTGCTTCAATTGCGGACACTGCCACTTACCTATTTTAAGCCTGTCACCTCCCGAACCAGAGAGTTCACGATGATGGCAGCAAAGACCCAATCTTAAGAGCACTAACGAAAACAGACTGATTTAGATTAAGAGCACTAACGAAAACTGATTGATTGAGAAATTATCACCATGCAGGCTAAGTGCGGATGCGAACTAAACGCGAATGCAACTGGGTGCGTATGCAGACTAAGTGCGCATGCGAGCTATGTGCTGATGCAACTGGATGCAGATGCGAATTAAGCGCGAAAGCAACTGGTTGCGGATGCAGTCTAAGTGCGGATGCGAGCTGAGCGCGATGTAACTGGGTGCGGATGCAAGCCAAGTGCGAATGCAAGCTAAGTGCGGATGCGAACTAAACGCAGATGCAAGCTACGTGCGGGGCAAACACCTGCACCTATGTCAGGACAAGTTTCTTCAATTGCGGACACTGAAACTTATCTACTTAAGCCTGACTTTCTACCGATCCAGAGAGTTCATGTTGATGACAGCAAAGACCCATCCTTAAGAGCACTAACGAAAACAGACTGATTGAGAATTATCACCAGCACTCAATGGTCTCCACATTGATTGATTGCACAACTCATTGGCGGAATTATCATGGGTACACTAGTAAAGACAGCCCGTGTGTCTAAGTGTCCGATAGTATCAGTAGTAGGCAGTCGGGCAGTAGTCATAAGCACATACGAGGCAGGTTCGTTTGACGGAATGAAGTAGCCGAAGAATAAACAAATGGTACGTATCGGCAGAATAAATCGTAGAAGGGCATTGACTAGAACGTAGAACGAGTCGTAAATAGCCGGTAAATGTATTTAAGTAGCGCGGGATTGGAGTAACTATGTACGGGCAAATATAATTTGTCACGTTACAAAATATATGGACAATGTCTAGTGAGGAAACACTAATACTACTCGTTAATACACATTTCTTGGGAAACTATGCAGCAGACAACGTGACGCCAGAAGAGCTTGTCACCTATAT
Source organism: Stomoxys calcitrans (assembly GCF_963082655.1). NCBI lineage: Eukaryota > Metazoa > Arthropoda > Insecta > Diptera > Muscidae > Stomoxys > Stomoxys calcitrans. The sequence goes on from NC_081552.1 coordinate 28,939,643, forward strand.
GCTTTTGTCGTAGGTTATTGGTGAAATTATGTCTGAGTCGAAAATCTGTTGGGCGATAAAATGCTTTTACTTCTTTAAGTCATTGATGTGTCCGATAGACTGGCCCCTTGGCTTAAGCAGATATACTCCGCTTGTATCAGCATGTCGTATATACCTGTGGGATGGAGGGACACAAAGGTTATTTTCATTCCAAAAGCAGTAAAACCTTACCACACGAAGGCGAAAGATTTTCCTTCTATTATTTATTAAAAATCTTTATTATAATTACAAATTATAATAGATTATAAAAAAAAAGCACTAGCGGTTATGACTATCGCCTTAAAATAAGATCTAGCTTATGGGTAAAATCTAAATATAGATATTATTTAATTTCCAATAGTTTTAAATTTAATTTGTATTTTGTGGTAAATTCAATTTCTTGAGGAGGTTGCAAATGGTGGTGATGTTGCTATGTGAAGGGGTTTTAATGCATTTGCTGATGGAAAACATGTTTCTCGCATAGTTTGATTTTCTTTCTATTAGTCAGTCATATAGGATTATATGCTGAAGATTCTAGAGATGTTGATAGAAATATATCTTAAGGCAAGAACCTTTGGAAATAGCCTGTCTCGGCAACAGTATACATATGGTAAGGAAAAGTCCACTGAAACAGCTCTTCTTGACTTAGTCGCCTACATAGATTTTGGGAGGAGGGAATGTATCATTTACTGAAAGCGCAAAATTAATTTAAATCAAACATTTTGGAAAGGGCAAGAAAGGCAATTCTTGCCCTTTACACCTGCAAGAGAGCCGTTGGCAAAAATTCAGGGTTTAAACCGCGTGTCGTGCACTGGGTATATACTGCAGTTGTCAGACCTGTAATGATATATGGTGTTGTGGTCTGGTGAACGGCACTACAAAAGTCCACCTACTTTTCAATACTCAACCGAATCCAAAGGGTGGCTTGTTTTTGCATCAGAGTCGCACTGAGGGCGACACCATCTGATGTTCTAGGTAGTGTGAATTACACATTGCCTGAACCGTTTTTTGAAAAATTTACGGTACCACTGATTCCTGATAAAACCCATTGGAACTACAATATCCCTCGTAATAAAAGTTACATATATACATATGGAGCCAAACTAGACGGCCAGGTGGGCTTTGGGGCGTACCCTGAAGAACTAGGACTGGTCATATCGAGAAGATTACAGGACCACTATAGTGTGTATCAAGCGGAGATCCTTGCAATTAAAGAAGTGGCAGAATGGCTAAGATATAGTGTCATAACGACACTCCAGTGGCGGAATCACATATAGCTCCCAATATGTAGGCATATAAATATACCTCTTTTAGGAGTTAATCCACCCTCAGTCACAACTTCTCAAAATATGCATGCTATAACACATATTTTCTACTTTTTTTCCCCTGAGCGAAAATGCTCTTACATTGCATGAGATGTTTTGTTATGGCTTCCAATAGCTGTGCTAAGTATGATTTAAAACGGTGCATAACCTGATATATCTGCCATATAAACCGATCTGGAATCTTGACTTTTTTGAGCCTCTAGAGGGCGCGATACTCATCCGATTTGGCAGAAATTTTGTACAACGTCTTCTCTTGTGATAACAATAACATAAGTGTCTTATATGGTCTGAATCGATCAACAGCTTGATACAGCTCCCATATAAATCGATCTCTTGATTTTGCTTCTTGAGCCCCTACAAGGCGCAATTCTTATCCGAATGAACTGCAATATTACACAATGACTTCTACAATGTTCAGCACTCGTTTATCGAATTTTAAATAGATCATTTAGTCAACGTTTATATTTTTCCTAGTTATACCAACAAGCCAAGTTTCAGACCTGTAGCTCCATCTATAAAGAAAATGCCAAGTGGTACCAATTTTGGTGTCAAAATGTTCGAATTTTAAACAGATCATCATATGTTTCCTCGTTGTATCTACATGCAAAATTTTGGACCTGTAGCTACATTTATAAAGAAAGTACAAAATGGTACCAATTTTGTTGTCAAAATGTACAAATTTTGAATAGATCATTTAATCAACCATCATATATTTCCTAGTTCTACCGACATGCAAAATTTCAGACCTCTAGCTCCATCTGTAAGGGAAGTACCAAATGATACCAATTGCGGTACTAAACGTACGTTTTCTCTCATTACCAGTACTATTTTTTAAATTTGTCCTTTTCAGCAGATGTCGTTTAAGACAAATTTCTAAATTCTAGCTCTATCCATCCACCCTTTACAAAGCTCACCTATTTCGTCCATTTTTGGTACTTTTTTTAGTACATAAATGTACATAAATGTACTTATGTACCTAAGTTCCAAAATTCAGAGCTCAATTTACAAAGAAAGTACCAAATAGAACCAATTGCGGCACTAAACGTACTATTTTTTCCACTTCCGGTACTATTTTGGAAATAGTATTGCATGCACCTACGAATGCCTGCAAACTGCAATGAAGGGGTATGCTGTCTTCTAAATTTTTGTTGTTAAATTAAACCTTTTGCCGTTCACTGCATTAATTGTGTGGTGGCTGAGGTGGTAGAGTATGCGCTTTGCATTTGAAGGGACCTGAGTTCAAATAACGCCGACAGCAAAAAGTCAACTTCAAAAAAATGTCGAAGCGGGTATGGAAATAATAAACAACACTCGAAAAGGGGCAAAATGTCTCAAATATAATTGCCTAAGAATAAAACAAGTAAGAGCGTGCTAAGTTCGGCCGGGCCGAATCTTATATACCCTCCACCATTGATCGCTTTTGTGGAGTTTTATGCGCGGTATCTCTTTTTAGACAAACATAGAATATTGAATAAGAACTGTTATCCTATTGGAGCAATATCAAGTTATAGTCCGATTCGGACCATAAATGAATGCTGATTGACATTGTAAAAGTCATTGTGTAATATTTCAGTTCATTCAGATAAGAATTGCCCTTTGTAGGGGCTCAAGAAGCAAAATCGGGAGATAGGTTTATAAGGGAGTTGTATCAAGCTATTGATCGATTCAGACCATACTAGACACGTATGTTGAAGGGAAGCCCTTCTACAAAATTTCAGCCAAATCGGTTGAGAATTGCGTCCTCTAGAGGTTCAAGAAGTCAAGATCTCAGATCGGTTTATATGGCAGCTATATCAGGTTCTACATCGATTTACGCCATACTTAGCACAGTTATTGGAAGTCATAACAAAACACCTCATGCAAAATTTCAGTCAAATCGGATGAGAATTGCGCCCTCAATTGGCTCAAGAAGTCAAGATCCAAGATCGGTTTATATGACAGCTATACCAGATTATGAACTGATTTGAAACATACTTAGCACAGTTGTTGAAAGTAATTCCAAAACACTACGTGCAAAATTTCAGTTAAATCGGACGAGAATTGCGCCCTCTAGAGACTCAAGAAGTCAAGACCCCAGATCGGTTATATGGCAGCTATATCAAAATATGAACCGATTTGAACCATACTTAGCGTAGTTGTTGGAAGCGATACCAAAACACTACGTGCAAAATTTTAATAAAATCGGTTAAGAATTGCGCCCTCTAGGGGCTCAAGAAGTCAAGTTCCAAGATCGGTTTATATGACAGCTATACCAGATTATGAACCGATTTGAACCATACTTGGTACAGTTGTTGGATATCATAGCAAAACACGTTGTGCAAAATTTCAATCAAAACGGATAAGAATTGCGCACTCTAAAGGCTCACGAAGTCAAGACCCAAGATCGGTTTATATGGCAGCTATATCAAAACATGGACCGATAATATAATAAGAAGTATTTGTGTAAAATTTCAAGCGGCTAGCTTTACTCCTTCGAAAGTTTGCGTGCTTTCGACAGACAGACAGACGGACATGGCTAGATCGACATAAAATGTCACGACGATTAAGAATATATATATTGTACTTTATGGGTTCTCAGACGAATATTTCGAGTAGTTACAAAAAGAATGACGAAATTAGTGCACTTCATTACAGACCAATACCAAAAAGTACCCGTTTTTCACAATTTTTCAACTTTGATGGAAAATAAAAAAATCCCTCGCCATATTTTCAAAATACACTCTCCGAATGCCCCTTAATATAATTCAAAAAGTTTGACTGCCCGCTTTTGTTCCAATTTTTTAGGGGCAAAAATGTAAAAAAGTCCTGCTTCCAGTATTCGTATGGAGAGCATTCCGGGGAAACCCACTACTATGTTATTGTCATTTAAGGTATATGGCTTAAATTTTTCATTCTGTAATGCATTGGAAATTGCAGGTAAATGTCTATAGATTCAACAATTACATCATAATCAGGTCATATGGACATACATTATGTCACTATGGATATACACCTAATCAGGTTATAGGTACCTGATTATTTTACTTCCGTTAGAACCTATTGAATGAAGTTACCACTTAAATCTGTTATTTACCTGTAAACCTATGCCAATATTTTATCCCAATATGCTCCTACAGATTTAAGATGGACCAATAGCTACCTAACAAGTTATCAGGTACGCACTTGTTAAAAAGTACTGCATTTCAGACCAATACAAAAAGGTACCACTTATTGAATAGTATATAGCGACAAATACACATAATCCATGGACTAGTTTAGGAGTGAAAGTTGGCGCTACAAGTACTGAAAACAAGGAGTTGAACAATTTAAAATTATTTGACCTGTTTAGAAAGTCAATCACGCAAAAATATTTGCCGAAGCTGCATTTAAAGAACTCGTTAGCATAGATGAAAATATTGACAGACGCGAAAGTATAAAAACAATGCTTTATCTGAACTATATAAAAACTAAAAGAAAATGGATCCAATCTAATCAAACCAGTGAAAGATTCAACGCAAACTATCAGAACTGGCTTAAGAAGGACACCATCTTGGATACATTTGTAGAAGAGATACCTAAAACCAAAAACGAGTATGGAGGATTGTTCAGTTTACACAAGAAATATGAGATTTACAGATGCCACCAATAAATTGACCACGCCGCAATTATCGTAGGCGCTGTCTATCAAATATAAAAAGGACAAACAAAAAGTAAGATCGTAGATTACAAAATCTTTTGCTGATGCAAACCCAAGCGTTTAAAAAGGATTATAGATATAATTCCCACGCTTTCAAACATACCCATTATAAAGTATAGTTTTGAAGAAGCCTTGTTTATGGACCTAGAATTTTCCAAAGACAAATTTGACATACTAAGGACATCGTTAATCCAACACGGGGTTGACATTTTAGCCACATATCTACATATTATGCAAGCTAAATCGGATTCACGACCTATGCATACGGAATTTACGGACTTACAGATGCGAAAACCATCCTGCAGGATCTTATGGACCATACTTAAAAACGGCTGTTCGAGAGTCTTCCTGAAAATAAGGTGGCGACCAAAAAAACTTACATTGATCAGTAAATGGGGTTGCGATGGATCATCAGGACAAAACATTTATAAGCAATGGATATCTTCCGATGAAACAATATCGGACGCAAATAAGTTGTTCCTTTGCGGCTAGTATCTGACGTTTCCCTTCACTGGAAAAATCCACGTCCTTCATCAGAGCATTATTGCCGACCAATAATGTTTAAATTTGCAAAGGAATCTGGAAAACTCATAAATGCAACGGTGAAAGATATTGAACCACAAAATAAGCAAGATTAAGCCCACAGTGTTGAACATTGGGGAAGGGAAATATTGTATATTGAATGCAGCTACGAGTTCCATCTGAGCATGGTTGACGGAAAAGTTGTAAACGAACTGACAGGAACAACCTCAACATTGTCATGTCCAATTCGTAAAAAGAGTCATAAGAACTTCGGTAATTTTAACTATTCTACAATCAACTACGAATATGGAATGTCATGCGGTGCATGGAGTTCTTGCTTAAATTGGAGTATACCCTACCACAAAAGGGAGAACAAGTAAAAGCGTGCTAAGTTCGGCCGGGCCGAATCTTATATACCCTCCACCATGGATCGCATTTGTCGAGTTCTTTTCCCGGCATCTCTTCTTAGGCAAAAAAAAGGATGTAAGAAAAGATTTGCTCTGCTGTTAGAGCGATATCAAGATATGGTCCGGTTTGGACCACAATTAAATTATGTGTTGGAGACCTGTGTAAAATGTCAGCCAATTCGAATAAGAATTGCGCCCTTTGTGGGCTCAAGAAGTAAAATAGAGAGATCGATTTATATAGGAGCTGTATCGGCCTATAGACCGATTCAGACCATAATAAACACGTATATTAATGGTCATGAGAGAATCCGTCGTAAAAAATTTCAGGCAAATCGGATAATAATTGCGACCTCTAGAGGCTCAAGAAGTCAATATCCCAGATCGGTTTATATGGCAGCTATATCAGGTTATGGACCGATTTGAACCATACTTGGCAAAATTGTTGGATATAACAACAGAACACGTCGTGCAAAATTTCATTTCAATCGGATAAGAATTGCGCCCTCTAGAGGCTCAAGAAGTCAAGATCCAAGATCGGTTTATATGGCAGCTATATCAGGTTATGAACCGATTTGAACTATATTTGGCACAGTTGTTGGATATCATAGCAAAACACGTCGTGCAAAATTTCATTCCAATCGGATAAGAATTGCGCACGCTAGAGGCTCAAGAAGTCAAGACCCAAGATCGGTTTATATGGCAGCTATATCAGGTTATAGACCGATTTGAACTATACTTGGCACAGTTGTTGGATATCAAAGCAAAACACGTCGTGCAAAATTTCATTCCAATCGGATAAGAATTGCGCCATCTAGAGGCTCAAGAAGTCAAGACCCAAGATCGGTTTATATGGCAGCTATATCAGGTTATGAACCGATTTGAACTATATTTGGCACAGTTGTTGGATATCATAGCAAAACACGTCGTGCAAAATTTCATTCCAATCGGATAAGAATTGCGCACTCTAGAGGCTCAAGAAGTCAAGACCCAAGATCGGTTTATATGGCAGCTATATCAAAACATGGACCGATATGGCCTATTTACAATACCAACCGACCTACACTAATAAGAAGTATTTGTGCAAAATTTCAAGCGGCTAGCTTTACTCCTTCGGAAGTTAGCGTGCTTTCGACAGACAGACGGACGGACGGACGGACGGACGGACAGACGGACGGACATGGCTAGATCGACATAAAATGTCACGACGATCAAGAATATATATACTTTATGGGGTCTCAGACGAATATTTCGAGTAGTTACAAACAGAATGACGAAATTAGTATACCCCCATCTTATGGTGGAGGGTATAAAAATTCGACGAAAATAGATCAACTAAGGATAAGGAGAATAGCAGAAGGAAGAAGGAAGGAAGGAAATGAGAAGGAATAAGGACGTGTATTACGGTTTGCCTTTTAGCCTCCAAACCGGCTATCTGATCGTATATTTTAATGGTGTGACTTTTTTTGTTTACCGTGCCTAGATATCTTTCTTCACAACGTTGTGATCTTCCGCATCTTCGTGCCGTAAACGCCGGTTAACACGAATATTGAAATCTAGTAGGGGGTGCCTCCTACCGACCAATCAGTGCCCAACCATGTAGCGGGGTGTGCTTATGAGCAACCAATCTGCATGACCTACCGAGCATTAGGGTGCGCCTCCGCGTCATCTATCGGCTGCCGAATTGCAGTGTCTAATCGCGTATTAGAGCGTGCCCGCTCGCAAAACCGATCCACCAAGCTCCTCAGCGACCATGCTCGCGAAACACACCCCTATCTAGCTTAAAGGCTCCATCAAGCAAATAAAATGTATATAAAAGCAAATTCAAAAGCGTTTCATTCCCTTAGTCCCAGATCCAAAAAAAATTCTTTGACGAAATTTGCCAACGGTGAGCTGTACCCTAGTATACAGTGGTACCTTGGCTTTGCCTGTACTGGTACATAAGTTACATTGCTTTAGGTGTTCTAGCCACATATTCCGCTTATGTTTATTGGCCACCCTGTGAATTCCCAGATTTAGCTCCCCGATTCTGGGGTTAGTAGGGTCAGTGCAATGAATGCGTTAGTCTGCGAGTACCACTGCCAGTGGCAGGAAGTCGGGCAGCACATGGGGTATTCGATATTCGGCTGGTATAAAGCGGGTGGATGCAATGTTAGAAGCATATCCATGTTTGCCAGTTCCCCTACGATGTCTAATCTGGTTCTTAGTCTTTTAGATTATCCGCTCTCCCATTCCTTGGGATATCTCAACAGCTTCAATGTCAAGAAAAGCTTATTTTAGGGTTTTGTGTTTGCAGCGAATTCAGGCAAGGAAGCAGGTATTTACCCATGATACTATGCTTTCTCTCCTCAATTGCATGGCTATAACACAAAACATGCTCAACCGTCTTCAACATCTCCTCATCCACCATTACACCATGCAGAAGTTTCTCTCCTTCAGTTCAGATATTTCAATGATTAGTCTAAAAATCAGTAGTTAGAGGTCGTGCTTTCTTAGCCTCAGGATAAGTGTTTATCTGTCACGTAAATAATTCGTATGCAGGGCCTTGGGGAAACTGAAACTTAAAGTATAATCCGAGGCCCCATTTGCGCGGCTATTGTAGAAAGCGTTTATTCTACCAATGTGATTGCAAAGGGAAGGGTCACTAATTCAGTAGCATGATCAGCACTCAGCAGCGATCTATTCCCAGCTACCTTATCGGCTGTCACATTACCTGCCCTTCCCAGTCGGCCTATACCTATATCCAGCGCAAAGCCAAAGACATGAAAATGCAATGACCATACAGGCGCAAGCCCCATTTGCTCGGTGAATGTAAATGTAGCCCTTTTTGCGCGGTCAATGTAGTTCATTAGAATGAATAGCACTCACCAGGTATAAATTCCTGGGTATCTCTTCAGCCACTCTATTCCCAGCCACTTCTTGAAGGCCTTTGACCCGGCAATGCATGATAGTCTTCCTCGTGGTTTAAAGATGCGGTTTGCATCTCCCAAACAGTATGGCCCTCACATGGCCCGAAGTCAGACCATTCAACGCCGCTTGACTGTCCACATTTATCGTGAAAGTCTGATTGGGGAGCCGCTCCTCCCTACAAATTCTATCAGTAGCCCAGAGTTATGCTTCCACAGCCCCAGCATTAATGCTGCCTTGTTTTGGGCAAAGTCACCCATCGGGGCTTGACCAAACTTGGACCTATAGCGTTGCCCACTCACCACTTGCGCGGCCATCGTAGAATAAGTCTATCTTACCAAGTAGCTCGCACAGTATTCCTGGCTGGCCTGGCTTACGACTCATTCGTTACCGGCCCTTGAAGGTCATGGACCCTTACAGTTTTCCTTGTGGTTTGAAGATGCTCGAACTCACATGATCCGACGCCAGAGCTTTCACCACATGCAGCCATTCCTGCATCGCAATCGTCTCCGCACCCCTTGCCGATTACAGGCTTATGTATGCCATGGAACATGCCGCAACTTCTTCTTCAACCTAAATCTTACCTTAATGATAGGGGACTTTAAAGCCGAATCCGAACGAGGTGCTACAGGGCGACATATCTTTGGGGAGAAGTTTTTTTATACCCTCCACCATAAGATGGGGGTATACTAATTTCGTCATTCTGTTTGTAACTACTCGAAATATTCGTCTGAGACCCCATAAAGTATATATATTCTTGATCGTCGTGACATTTTATGTCGATCTAGCCATGTCCGTCCGTCCGTCTGTCTGTCGAAAGCACGCTAACTTCCGAAGGAGTAAAGCTAGCCGCTTGAAATTTTGCACAAATACTTCTTATTAGTGTAGGTCGGTTGGTATTGTAAATGGGCCATATCGGTCCATGTTTTGATATAGCTGCCATATAAACCGATCTGGGGTCTTGACTTCTTGAGCCTCTAGAGTGCGCAATTCTTATCCGATTGGGATGAAATTTTGCACGACGTGTTTTGTTATGATATCCAACAACTGTGCCAAGTATGGTTGAAATCGGTCCATAACCTGATATAGCTGCCATATAAACCGATCTTGGGTCTTGACTTCTCGAGCCTCTAGCGTGCGCAGTTCTTATCCGATCACAATGAAACTTTGCACGACGTGTTTTGTTATGATATCCAACAACTGTGCCAAGTATGGTTCAAATCGGTCCATAACCTGATACAGCTGCCATATAAACCGATCTTGGGTCTTGACTTCTTGAGCCTCTAGAGTGCGCGATTCTTATCCGATTTGAATGAAATTTTGCACGACGTGTTTTGTTATTATATCCAACAACTGTGCCAAGTATGGTTCAAATCGGTCCATAACCTGATATAGCTGCCATATAAACCGTTCTTGGGTCTTGACTTCTTGAGCCTCTAGAGGGCGCAATTCTTATCCGATTGGAATGGAATTTCGCACGACGTGTTTTGTTATGATACCCAACAACTGTGCCAAGTATGGTTTAAATCGGTTCATAACCTGATATAGCTGCCATATAAACCGATCTTGGGTCTTGACTTCTTGAGCCTCTAGAGGGCACAATTCTTCACCGTTTGAATGAATTTTTGCACGAAGTATTTCGTTATGATATCCAACAACTGTGCCAAGTATGGATGAAATCGGTCCATAACCTGATATAGCTGTCATATAAACAGATCTGGCGATTTGACTTCTTGAGCTTCTAGAGGGCGCAATTCCTATCCGATTTGGCTGAAATTTTGCATGACGTATTTTATTTTTACTTTCAACAACTGTGTCAAATAAGGTTCACATCGGTTCATAACCTGATATAGCTGCCATATAAACCGATCTGGGATCTTGACTTCTTGACCCCTAGAGGTAGCAATTATTATCCGATATGCCTGAAATTTTGTACGATGGATCCTCTCATGACCATCAACAAACGTGTTTATTATGGTCTGAATCGGTCTATAGCCCGATACAGATCCCATATAAATCGTTCTCTCTATTTTACTTCGTGAGCCCCAATGGGCGCAATTTTATACGAATTGGCTAAAATTTTACACAGGTCTCCAACATATAATTTAATTGTGGTCCGAACCGGACCATATCTTGATATCGTTTTAATAGCAGAGCAACTCTTTTCTTATATCCTTTTTTGCCTAAGAAGAGATGCCGGGAAAAGAACTCGACAAATGCGATCCATGGTGGAGGGTATATAAGATTCGGCCCGGCCGAACTTAGCACGCTTTTACTTGTTTTTTTTTTTAAATGGCCAGCTTTAGGTAAGGATAATCACCGCTGAAATTTTTTCTGATTTTCTCGCCAGGATTCGAACCCAAGCATTCAGCGTCATACGCAGATATGCTAGCCTCTGTGCAAAGATGACTCTGGTCATTTTAGTCTTAGCACTCATATATTCTTCCGTTGGTATTCTTCGATACAAAGTAATATTAAGTAACACCTGTCTGTTCCTGATAATCAAGTGGGTTTATTTTCTTAATTACAATCTGCAAGATAGGAACTGTTTTGTATCTCAAGCCCATTCTCGTTATTATTCTACATGATCTTAGGTTAGGTTAGGTTTAAGTGGCAGTTGACTTGGTCTTCCATCGTGATACCAAAGGACCAAGAGAATGGGGGACTACATCTAGTCCCTACCGTTGAATCATCCAGATCGCTTTAAAAATTCCAACAATTTGCGAATATTAACATCTGCTAAATCAGACAAGTTATCAAAGAAATGGGAACCTAAAGGGGAACTCCTTCGGTCTGTCAGCACGTTTTCCGATAAAACAGTGACCTGTCATGACGAACACAATGACTGTGACGTTTGTTCTAGCCTGCGACAGAACGGCAATGACTGTGACGTATGTTCTGGCCAGTCTTAGATTAGGCTCCCTCTTTGTGACCATCTATCATTCGTTGCTCTTCGGGCCCGAAGACTTAGCTGACATGTAGCTAGAGGCATACCCACAAATTCCAGTTCCCTGGGATGTGTAAGGTAGTTCCTAGTCTCATCTGCTTTACAATTCCCTGGTAAATCTCTGTGGCTCAGCACCCAGAACAGGTGAATTTTGAACTGTTCAGCCATCTCGTTGAGGGATCTGCCATAATCGAGGGCGGTTTTTAAATTCAGAACTGCGGTATATACCCAGTAAATGACACTCAGTTTAAGGCCCCAACTTTTGCCAATCGTCTCGAAGTTTTGAGTTGATTTAGCCTCCGTCTGTCGAAATCACGAAAGCGGTTGAACGCGTAAAGCTAGCCGCTTGAAATTTCGCACAGATACTTAATATTGATGGTCGTTGGTGATTGCAAATGGGCCATATCGGTTCAGATTTAGATATAGCTCCCATATATACCGATCTCCCGATTTGATTTTTGAACCCCTGGAAGCCGCAATTTTTTCCGATTTGGCTGAAATTGTTGTGGTATGTTATGACTTCCAACAACTGTGCCCAGTACCGTCGAAATCGGTCTTTAACCTGATAATATTCCCATATAAGTCGATCTTCCGATTTGACTTCTTGTATCCTTACAAGCCGCAATTTTTGTCCGATTTGGCTGTAATTTTGTAACAACTGTGCCAAATACGGTCAAAATCAGTCTACAACCTGATATAGCTCCCACGTTAACCGGTCTCTCGATCATCCTTGATCGGTTCCTAGAAGATTTAATTTTTGCTGGTTTGACAGAAGTTTGGTATGTACACTCATAGAAGTTTGCTATTAAAAATGTTTGCTGAAACAGCAGAAAGTCAGCTGAAAATGGGACAGCGAACATTTCCTGCTGTTTTCAAGTTTTGAATGGTTAAAAAATGCTCAAAAATGTCATAAATATTTTAAAAATGTTTATATTCCATTTTATTTTTCAATTTTAGAAGAACATAACTTAAAGTTTTTTTTTTTCAAATTTTCTACAATTTGTTAATTTTTGATCGGACAGCAGCAGACAAAATAACTATTACTTTTTATACCCACCCCCACCGGATGGAGGTATACTAATCTAGTCATACCGTTTGTAACACCTCGAAATATTGATCTAGGACCCCATAAGGTATATATATTCTTGATCGCCTCGACATCCTGAGTCGACCTAGCCATGTCCGTCCGTTCGTCTGTCGAAATCACGATAGCGGTTGAACGCGTAATGCTAGCCGCTTGAAATTTCGCACACATACTTAATATTGATGTAGGTCGTTGGGGATTGCTAAGATTTGGATATAATATAAACCGATCTCCTGATTTGATTTCTTGAGCACCTGGAAGCCGCAATATTTGTCCGATTTGGCTGAAATTTCCCACGTAGTTTTCCGTTATGGTTTTTAGATTTGGATATAACATAAACCGATTTCCCAATTTTACTTCTTGAGCTCCTGGAAACCACAATTTTCATCCGATTTGGCTGAAATTTTGCACGTAGTGTTCTGTTATAACTTCCAACAACTGTGTCGAGAACGGTCTAAATCGGTCTATAACCTGATATAGCAGCCATATAAACCGATCTCTCGATTTGACTTCTTAAGCCCCTGGACGCCTCAATTTTCATGCCGAGAGTACTTTGGCTGAAACTTTGCACATAGTTTTCTATCTTGACTTCCAATAACTGTGTGTATAACCTCCTATAGCTCCCCTATATACCGATCTCGCGATTTGACTTCATGAGCCCCTGGAAGCCTCAATTTTCATCCGATTTGGTTGAAATTTTGCTCATGGTGTTCTGTTATGACTTCCAATAACTGTGGCTAGTACGGTCCAAATCGGTCTATAATATGATATAGCTGCCATATAAACCGATCTTTCGATAGGACTTCTTAAGCCTCTCGACGCCTCAATTTTCATCCAATTTGGCCGAAATTTTGCACATAGTGTTCTGTTACGGCTGCCAATAACTGTGCCAAGTACGGTCCAAATCGGTCTATAACCAGATATAGCTCCCATATTTTAGCAGAATCCATGGTGGTGGGTTCCCAAGATTCGGCCCGGCCGAACTTAGCACGCTCTTACTTGTTAATACATCCTTTGGAACACAAAACTAAAGACCAAAATTGCCAATTTTTTTACTAACATATAACAAATGCTTCAATTGTTGTTTTAACATTCAAAAATTTTTTATGGATGTATTCAACAGTTCAAAATGTTTAATTTAATATCAGCAGAAAGTGTTTGCTGATATCAGCAGAGTAATTTTTCTGATATCAGCAGAGTATTAAGTATGTTATTAATAAACATTCTTACGGTAGAAACTAGAAAGTCTATCCCTTAATTATTGACGCCGGTTTCACATTAGTGAAAGCATCTTCAATGTCAAGAAATGCTACTATTATATATTCCTGAGAACCCTCTGTGTAGGCGACTGGGTCGTGAAGGGTTGTTTCAGTGGACTAGTCCTTACTATATGCATGCTGTTGCCGAGACAGGCGATCCCCATTGATCTTTGTCCTAAGATAAGTTTCTATCAACCTGTCTAGAGTCCTGAGCATAAAGTATGACAGACTGGTAAGCTTTCGCCTTCGTGTGGTAAGCTTTTCCTGCTTTTGGAATAAAAATGACTTTTGTGTCCCTCCATCCAACATGTATATACGATATGCAGATACAAGCATAGTATATCTTCCTAAGCCTAGGAGCCACTCTATTAGACACAGCTTGTAATTCAATCGGTGAACATCATAAGGGCCGGGCGACTTAAAAAACTTCGAAGATAATCTCCGAGGAATGCATATCAGTGACAACCTCTTCTGGCTCCACTTTTCTGTTGAAGAGTTGATTGGGAAATGAGTAGTACTTGTGTTTTCTCACCAGAAATTGTCAATACATTCTCTGACTTCTGCATATATCCCACCGTAATAGGTTTCGAGGATAGAATCTTCCTTAGCCGAGAGGCCTCAGATGTATCCTCCGCGGTGCTGTAGAATTCCACACAGGATTTGTTCTGAGCGTTTCTCAGCTAGCCCTTGTATTTTCTTAGCTTAGATTAGCCTAATAGACATCCCAATGGTGCGGAGCCCTTGTGGCTTTCTTTCACCATGTTGAAGAGCCTCCTGCAGCCCTTACCAACCACTTCTGGTTAGTTTGCCCTTTGTCTTGGCTCTAGGTCATACTGACAGGACCTTCGTGGTCCGTTTGACCTTTGTGTCTATGTGCTCCTCAGTCTCAACTTTCTTTTCTGGTCTTGAAGGGACAGTGGTGCAGAATGATTGTCAACATTTATCCCAATCCGCCGAGGGACTACTTCTGCAGTATTTTCTCCTAGGTTGAAACTAATATAGCGATGATTAGAGAAGCTGTGGTCATCCAACACTTCCTAGTCGCATATCCTTCGGCTTATATCCTCCGAAACAAAGGTAACATCGAGTACCTTCTGCCTGTTGCTGGTAATTAAGCAACTTCCTAAGCTCTTCCTCAGCTTATAACATATTCGATAAACAGCTCACCCCTTTCGTTGATATCGAACTTATAGGCGAGGAAGCTCGTTCCGGCCATGAACGCTACTCAGATTGGAGCTCAAAGTTCCGGCCTGTGTGATGCTCATAGTTATCCCGTGCCGGGCCCCATATCTGGTGATGTGCCAATAATGAGACTTATTTATTTCAGGGCTGGCTTCTACTGGCTCTTCAGTGCTTAGCGACGGTAGAAGAAAAACATTCAGACTACTCTTTGCAAGAATACAGGCTTTGTGTCTGACATTCTTCGTACCCTTGAGTAATTTAAATCCAGAAATTATTAGTCCACGAACTATTCCTCCACACACCGATGGCTCCTGGATTAGAACCACGTCAAATCCTCCTGCTATCTGAAGGACCTTAAGTGCTGCCGAAGTGGCCTTAAAATGGTGAAAATTTATTTGCAGAAACAGGACCATAGTAGGAATTTTCAGCACTGTTGCGTAAGCCTAGTCTTCTGAGTCTGCCAGGGGCAGTTAAGAAAGCAGTGGAAACAATCTTCCTCAAGACAATGGACACTTGCGGTGTGGTCGATTCCGCCAGTTGAGTTTCCAAATCAACCGAATGACCCAGCCACATAGGGCTTGTCGGGTCCCGATTCGACACTTTTCCCTCCTGTTTTGATCGTGACTGGGGGATTGTCAGTCTCCTGCAATCCGTCAGACTTTAGAGATGTTGTCGATAGTTCCTCAGACAAATGCTCAGCAACAAGTGCTAAGTCGTCTTCTGATTCCCCAACCCCACCCTTTGTTGAATCCGTAGGATACAATTACTTCAGACTTTTTGAGGTCAGCGAAACAGTCGGAATTTAGTCTCCGGTCACCATCAGCCTCATCCAATCCACCAACCCTCCAGTCAGTTGGAATTACCGTCCCTTACTCTCCCAAGTATGGATTCAGGATCTGAGAAAATTTTTGGTATCCATTTTGGTGTGTCATTCGTCAAGAACGAATACCTTCCTCCTTGACTAAATCCAATGCCGCGCCAGGCCAGATCTCGCCAACTTCTTTAGCGTGCAACGATATATTACAACTGAGCGTTGATCCCTGAAAGCAATTCATTTGTAAAGGCCTCGATACCAGGCTGCATCGTCACAAACTGGAGGGGTCCAGGCAATTCCGCAAGGAAAACTTAGTATACAGATGACAGTCCATTGGCTATTTTTCCTAGCTATGCAGCCCTGATCTTTTCTCTTTTCCACAACAACCGTTACCAAGCTGTCCTTAGCAACATTATCAAAGGTTCTTGGACCCATATGACTATGGATCGTCTTAGTTCTTTTGGGCATGGGGTGGCTTTTAGCTGACCACAGCCTTTTGGCTGAGTACGGTGCTGTTTCCTTTGGGGTTGCCTGTGCAGTGAATCTCCGAGCCCAATTAAGATAGACTTTTGGTGGGGTCTAGGATTTTATGCACTAAGTCTCTAACCAGACTTGAGAGCAATGCATATTTTATTATTCCAACCTCTTAATGAACGCATTGGTTTGCCAGAGAACGCAGATGGGCTAGGCAGATTGTGAGCATGCGAAGATAAAATAGGTTCGGCCTTGTCCTTTAGTCTCGAACCGGGCTTCTTCGCCAATATACTTGCAGAACGAAATAACATGATGTTCGCATCGCTTAACGGTTCAAAGAAGAATGATCTCAAATCAAGTTGTTCCAAATGCAACGAATAATAACACTAGTGATCTATTTCTCAACCCCCTAAAGTATGATGTTTTCCAAAGCATTCCCTCATTCACTCTGTAAGCCTTGTAATAAATATTTTCCCCACTTTTTTCATTTGAAACCACTCAAATATGCAATTAATATCGTTACTTTTATTCATATCTCTCATATCGATTATTTCTATCGCAACGCGGAAAAAAGCATTTGCACTGCGCCTTGTGCCTCTAATTAAATGCAAATTATTCAAAAAATGACACAGAAATCGTTGTGGAACAAGATAATTCCAAGTGTATGACGATGACATGATGCAATCATGTTAACAACACGAAAACTTGAGTGTGGTAGTACTTTTACTCATTAATGCGATTATTCATATGCTCATAATCAATGTAAGTCTCTGTCTACATAACGCCCATTCACACACATACACATAAAGGCCTATAATGAGCAGAGAATACCTATGCAGAAAAATGCTGTACAGACAAATGTGTAACTACGAGTTTAGCAAAGAAAAGGAAGGATGTTGAGTGTAAGACATTAATGGGATTTTTAAAAATTTTTCCAATGTTCCCAAAGCATCGTCGACAGGAAATGTTAGGGGAAGTTTGAGTTGTGCTAATGAGTTTTCAATTCTGATTAATAAGAAATTTTGGAAATGACTAAACGTTGATGCTACCCCCTTTTCCATGCTTCAATTGCCCTTAGATAAATGCTAACTGTTTACATATTTGTTGGCTTTTAGCCCCATATTGTCGTTGCCATTAATGTGTACTTCACTTCATGATTTCACCTGTCCAAACAACCAACCATCCATCCATCCATCCATTTTTGAAGCTATCATTGCCTGCTATACTTTATTGGGAATATGCTCTGAATACCCATATGATTTGCCTGCAAAAAGAAAAGAAAAACATCCGTGTGCAATGATTTTTTCCCTTTCATATATTTGCCACACTTATGACGTAGGAATGTCTATGCCATAAAAGTACTACGACATGATACATTTTCCACCTTGTACTTGTTGGAGGCCAAGCTACCATCATCTGACACTGATGTGAAAATTGCGTGAATTATATTTTTGGGGGTGGCTTGCTCGCTCCATACGTCTAAGCTGTCTTTTGTTAAGGTTGAATCATTCGTTCTTGAGTTCCTTGCTTCGTTCGTTCATTCACTCGATCATTCATACATCGATTCATAGCTTTATTGCGTACATTATTGCCAATTTCCTTTAACAATTCATGGCATTTATGATTGTTTGAGTGCTGTTATCGGAATTGGCGGCCTGCCTGTCTGACAAGTTCCCAAATGTATGCCAGTTTTTTTTTTTGCCATCTTGATTGCTAAATACCAAAGAATGTAACGGCAACACGGAAATGTAATCTTTTTGTGCCATGTTAAGCAAATTGAGACATGTAAAAAGCGAAAATAAAAAAATGGCTATAATTGGTCATATTTATATATAAAAGAGGTCTTATGGAAAGAGATCATATACATAAAGCACAGTAGGTGGAAAAAGAGTGACAAAAATGCTTCACACAAATATTAAAACCAATCCGTCAAAAGAATTTCCAAGGATTACTGGGACAACATTTTCTATGAAAAACTTGTCCCAACAACTTTTTTTATAAAAAGAGTAGTGCCCTCCGTTTTCCATAACAACTATAATAACTTTTTCTATAAAAAAATATTTTTGAAACAACAACAATTATTTTTCTTTTAAAAAAGTTGTGCCCACAACTTTTCTATAGCAAAGTAGTGCCATCTTATTATATAAATAAGTTGACTTTTTCTATAAAAACGTTGTACCAACCACTTTTTCTATAACAAAGTTGTCCCAACAACTTTTTCTATAAAAAAGTTGTCCCAACAACTTTTTCTATAAAAAAGTTGTCCCAACAACTTTTTCTATAAAAAAGTTGTCCCAACAACTTTTTCTACAAAAAAAATTGTCCCAACAACTTTTTCTATAAAAAAGTTGTCCCAACAACTTTTTCTATAAAAAAGTTGTGCCAACAACTTTTTCTATAAAAAAGTTGTCCCAACAACTTTTTCTATAAAAAAGTTGTCCCAACAACTTTTTCTATAAAAAAGTTGTCCCAACAACTTTTTCTATAAAAAAGTTGTCCCAACAACTTTTTCTATAAAAAAGTTGTCCCAACAACTTTTTCTATAAAAAAGTTGTCCCAACAACTTTTTCTATAAAAAAATTGTCCCAACAACTTTTTCTATAAAAAAGTTGTCCCAACAACTTTTTCTATAAAAAAGTTGTCCCAACAACTTTTTCTATAAAAAAGTTGTCCCAACAACTTTTTCTATAAAAAAGTTGTCCCAACAACTTTTTCTATAAAAAAGTTGTCCCAACAACTTTTTCTATAAAAAAGTTGTCCCAACAACTTTTTCTATAAAAAAGTTGTCCCAACAACTTTTTCTATAAAAAAGTTGTCCCAACAACTTTTTCTATAAAAAAGTTGTCCCAACAACTTTTTCTATAAAAAAGTTGTCCCAACAACTTTTTCTATAAAAAAGTTGTCCCAACAACTTTTTCTATAAAAAAGTTGTCCCAACAACTTTTTCTATAAAAAAGTTGTCCCAACAACTTTTTCTATAAAAAAGTTGTCCCAACAACTTTTTCTATAAAAAAGTTGTCCCAACAACTTTTTCTATAAAAAAGTTGTCCCAACAACTTTTTCTATAAAAAAGTTGTCCCAACAACTTTTTCTATAAAAAAGTTGTCCCAACAACTTTTTCTATAAAAAAGTTGTCCCAACAACTTTTTCTATAAAAAAGTTGTCCCAACAACTTTTTCTATAAAAAAGTTGTCCCAACAACTTTTTCTATAAAAAAGTTGTCCCAACATCTTTTTCTATAAAAAGGTTGTCCCAACAACTTTTTCTATAAAAAAGTTGTCCCAACAACTTTTTCTATAAAAAAGTTGTCCCAACATCTTTTTCTATAAAAAAGTTGTCCCAACAACTTTTTCTATAAAAAAGTTGTCCCTGTTATTAGTGTGGGTCGGTAGGGATTGATAACGAGTCATATCGGTCCATGTTTTGGTATAGCGTCCATCTAAACCAAGTATGGTCCAAATGGGCCCAAGTCCTGATAAATTCCCATACATTCTTATCCGGTTTGGCTAACATTTTGCTCAATGATTTCTCCTATGAGTTCCAACATATGTGCCTAGTATGGTCTGAATCGGTCTTAAACCTGGTATAGCTCCCATTCAAACCGATCATCCGATTTTACAATTCTTATACAAATTTGCTGAAATTTCTTCTTCTATGGTTTCCAACATCCAAACCAAGTATGGTCTGAATCGGTCCATAACCTGATATAGGTATAATAGCATAGTAATTCTTATCAATTATCCGAATTGACTGAAATTTTGCACAATAACGTCTACTATGGTCTCCAATATCCAAGCCATGTATGGTCCGAATCGGTACATAACCGGATATAGCTCCAATAGAATAGCAATTCTTTCGCGCGCATTAACCTTTGTTTGCCTATAAAGAAACACCGGGCGAAGAAGTTGACAAATGCGATTTATGGTAGAGGGTGGATAAGACACTGCCCCCGGAAATTAGCACACTTTTACTTGTTTTAAACGTCTTTCTTTCCAAAAAATGTGTCCCGACAACTTTGTTTTATAAAAAGTTGGCCTCATAAATTTGCTTCACTACATTTTCTGCAAATAAATATCTATAAACATTTTCTTTACTTACAGGATCCAAACTTCAAAGGACACTTCTGTATATCCATAGGGAAATCTTCCAAATTCATGGGACAGCCAGCCTTTATTGTTAATCTGTAAAAGAAAACGCAGGAAACCAGCCAAACACACAGTAAAAAAAAAACAACTAAAATTTAAATGGTGTTTAAATATGGTACTGCTTATAGTTAGTATATCAGTTAGAAAGTTTGTTTAGTCGCCTAAAGACACTTAAAACCTTTTCTATAAACCATAGCAATAAGAGCTTTAAACGCCTTTAAGGTATGGCGCATAGCTATCCGTTGCTGTCGGATGGCTGGTAATCAATGCAAACAACTACTAGTGCATACGCTTGTTGCGGGTTTGTTTCGTTTTGGGGACGGGGCTCACCTGCTGGAATACAACACCCTACCATCCTGATGGATGCGCACAAATTTATTCGGTGTTGTTATTGTATGCAAATAGCTCTGTTTGCCATTGTAAAAATAGGTATCGGGCTTCCAGATACGCGCCAACATTGAGACACTCAAAGCCAGCGTGTCTTGGGCTCCCTTGAACGCCAAACGTTTGTCAACCCATGATTGGCGAAAATAGCAATCCATGGAATAAGTCTAAATATTGACGCACGAATATAATTTATGAGTACAATTAATTAGTGAGAAGGCTTGAGTGTTGTATTAAGGGGGGGGGGTGTTTTTTTTGTTTCGATGGGATTTAATTTACAATAATAAATTACCATATCCACTTCTGAAATGGGACCCATGCTACGAACCATGATATCCACTTCAACGGTAGCAGGTGGACCTGTAATGACAAAATATTTGTCTTGTTTCAAAGAAATCAAAGAATTAAAATATTTAGTAAAAGATAAGAAGTGATGAAATGTCTAGAAACAAAGCACTAAAAGTACAAAGGAGCGTATAATTGATAATAATAAAAAATTGCTGCGTATCCTTAGGCGTAATGTATATGGATTTGTAGGCTTAAAGCCTAGTATTGACTTCGATTGTGCGGAAAATGTTGCTTAAGATCAATTAAATTTTGTGAAATCTCACAAGGTTTCCAACAGTGTTGCTAATTTGTTTAATTGTAATTAAACCATTTTATTTGGCGTGTAAAGCGTTGATTTGGTAGAAAACAGCTGTATGTTGACATCATTGTTATCGTATGACTGCCAACCAAGCTGAAAACAAATTTTTCTACAAAATGGTAGATTTAAGTACAAAGCCATCAGTGTAGAAGTCTTTGCTACTTTCATTACCAGGGAGATATTAGTTCCAGTAGATTCTATCAGGAAAAAAATACAGTACTTTTTATCAGAAGTGTGTAATCCATAACGCCTGGGAAATCGGGCTTTGTATTATGAATAACACAGTGTTCGTAGGCGCCACATGACCAAAGGGAAAGTCCATTAGGCTCTTTCGTAGATAGCGACTTGGAGTTTGTCTTCTCGGAGAGAAAGCTTTGGGCCGGGGGCGCCCGAACTTCTCTGGTCCCTCTATATACACGGATTGGTCCAATATGAATGAGGGCACTGGCGTAGTGGTTTTTATTGAATTCGTAGGGATTAGGGAGTCACATAGTCTTCTGATCGAGTGTAGTGTCTTTCATATCCCCAATATCTCTACACAAATTAAAAAGACAAAATTTCTTAAAAAATTTAAACTAACAATTTTTGTAAACAGTTGATTGCCATTGTTCGCTGCATTTAATGGACATGTAATCATTTCACAAAATTTCGTTTTGACAACTGTTCGGGCGAAAACTCGAAGTCAGTACTAGGCTTTACTTATGAACAGATGCTGAATTGTTCTGAGTAGTTTTTAGAATTAAGAAAATGTATGCCAATATGTTACCCCCTCCTTTCCTTTCCCCCTTGCCCAGCCTTTTATTTCTGCGAAGTGAACACTTTTTAATGAGTTTGCTACAGTGATAAGTTCTCCATTTCATTTGCTGCGAGAATTCTCCAGCTTCACCAAGCATGGAGGACAAAAACTCTCGACTTTTGTTTAATATGCAAATGTTCGCATAAATGTATGCCTCTTTGTATGTCTGTCTTAATGCAGGGAGTTGTTAGAAAGGCCTAACTGCACTAAGTTAAATCATATTCACCCCACTGTCCGCATTCATTTCGCTCATATGTTTATTGCGACATTCTCCCCCACCCTAGGGTCCATTTAAGTGTAAAAGTGCGTGTGTGTGTGTGTGGGCATGAAAGTATAAGTGTTCTTGGTGAATATGTTAATATCCGTATCCGGGGCTTAAGCGGAAATGGCAAACACAACGCGAGAAAAAAGAAAGAAAGAAAAAAAATGAACCCCATGTAATTTGTGTATGAAAGCCTCACTAAAACCATTTCCATTGCCATAGTCATCACACTGATTGGCAAGAGACAAGGGGCCAAAATGCATTGCAAGATTGTGTTAATGCTGTAATGAAGTGAAGTGTTTAACATAGTCATATAATTTTATGGGAACAAAAACGAAGAACACAAGGGGAAGCCAACCACTACATCATCAGAGCATGAATCAAATTGAGAATGATGATAAATGAGAGCTTGTTAGTGTAAGTATTTTGTGCACACAAGCATACTTTCTCATTTTTAAAATCAAACTTAAAACACCCACAGGACAAATCTTTTATTTTGTTATTTGCAAGTGAAAAGAAAAAATTGGCAATTTCTGAAAGGCACAACCGTCCAGAATAAAGCCATTTCAATCAGATTAAATTTCTATGAACCATGGAATTGTAGAACTTTTGCTTTAGTTCAATAGAAGACTATTTCAAAAAATGCATCAACTGAAATTAAAATATTAACGCACACACTAAACCAGAAGCTTAACAAAGAGGACAAAAGGCATTATAAAAGGCCTTTTTTAATAGAAAAGTTTCCAAACCAATCTTTTAAATGAAAACTAGCTCTTTTACCATTTACTCTTTTTTGCACTCACTATATGTATTTCTGTTTATATACCCGCCACCATAGAAGGGGGTATACTAATCTAGTCATTCCGTTAGTAACACCTCGAAATATTGAACCCCATAAAGTATATATATTCTGGATCGTCTCGACATTCTGAGTCGGTCTAGCCATGTCTGTTTGTCGAAATCCCGATAGCGGTCGAACTCGTAAAGCTAGCCGCTTAAAATGTTGCACATATAATCAATATTGATGTGGGGATTGCAAATGGGCCATATCGGTTCAGATTTGGATATAGCTCCCATATAAACCGATCTCCCGATTTGACTTCTTGAGCACTTACAAGCCGCAATTTTTGTCCGATTAAGTTGAAATTTTGCATATAATGTACGGTTCAAATCTGTCTACATCCTGATATAGCTTCCATATAAACTGATCTCCCGATTTGGTTTTTGGAGTCCCTGGAAACCACAACCACCGATTTGTCTGAAATTGCACGCGGCGTTATATTACGGCTTCCAATAACAGTGCCAAGTACGGTACAAATCGGTCTATAACCTGATATAGCTCCCATGTAAACTGATCTCCCGATTTGACTTCTTGACCCCTTGCGGAAATTTTGCATGCGGTGTTCTGTTTCGACTTCCAACAACTGTGCCAAGTACAGTCTATTAGTCCATGACACAGGAAATGCTCCAACGTCCCTTCATCTTCCCCACATGCCCTACACATGTCATCCCCTTCCGCACCGATTTTGCTTAAGTGAGTCCTTTGTGTCCCGTTATGACACCATTAGCTATACTGACCTCCTTCTTACTTCCTTCCAGTAATAGTCCCGACCTCTCACGATCCGGATTATCCCATAGAATTTTCGCCGCCCTATCGACTGTTTCGCTGTTCCACAAAGTTAGCGTTTGTCGCCCACGCCCCTAAATCGGACTGAGTCCGCCCGAAAGGCTTCGGGTTAACCAAGATTATCGACGGCAGTTCTCCGGCCTTCACTGCCAAATCGTCAGCCTTTCACTCCCCCTTACTCCGTTATGGCCCGTCACCTAAACAATGTGGATTGTGCCATCCTCAGAGAAGGTGTTAATCTCTAATCTAAGTGCAAGAGTGTTCGGGACCTTACCGTCCCTTATGACCATTTTTCTGTCGGTAAAGATTTTCACATTCGACGTCCACGCGTTAGTAACACACTACCTCACGCATTGCGTGATCGCAATCTCTGCCTGAAGGACCGTTTTATAGTCAGGCAGTGTAAAACAGATCTCAGTCTCCGGGCTCTCAATGTAGAATTCCAGGCCCACTTTGTCCCCTAGTTTTGATCCATCCGTGTAACATGATCTTCCAGACGGCAATACTAGGGTTCCGTCAGTCCAAGACTGTGCTGCTGACAGCAGTGCCTCGCACTCGACCTCAAATGTCGTCTCAGGTATCCGATCGGAAATCTCTTCCCTTCCCTCCAGGTTTCCTATCGTAGCCTCGATTATACCGTGATGGTATGAGCTGCTCTGATCCTCAATCCATTCTCCCATCACCTTAAGCCTCATAGCCGCAGTGCCTGCCTCACATTTAATCTGTATGTCAATGGGTCGGATATCTAGAATAGTCTCCAGTGTCCTAGTTGGCGTGGTCCTCACCACTTCATCTATGCGAAGACAACATGTTCTCTGAACTTGTTGTATGGTCCTAACGTTGCACTTTTCATCCATAGCAATCGACTAAACTCACGCTTCTGTAGAGCCTGTGGAATATCCTCGGATTCAGTCCCCATTTCGAGCATACTACCCGTCTACATAGTTTCCAAAATCTGTGAGCCTTTTCAGTATGCTCATGAATGTAACTCTTCCAATTAAGTTTACTATCCAAGATCACTCCTAAATATTTGACCTTGCCAGATTTTGAAATCGTTTTATTGAGGAAACGTGGTGCGTCAAATTGGCCCACCTTCGTCTTCCTCGTGGACATGCATATTTCTGTCTTCTCTGGGTTAACATTAAGACCCCTGGGTCTAGCCCAGTCATAGCTGGTTTAGATCCTTACCCCTAAGAAGTATTATAACATCGTCTGCATAGCAGGCGGACTCAAATCATCAACTAAATTTAGTTTGTAAAAAATTTTAGCAGAATCCATGATGGTGGGTTCCCAAGATTCGGCACGGCCGAACTTAGCACGATGTCACTTGTTTTTTATATAATAGAAAATCAAAAGTTATTCCCCCAGTTCCTGCTGTTTATAGGTTTTTTTTTCAAAATTTTTCATTTTATAGAAAATTTTCGTATATTTTAAACCCAACACCATAGAATGATGTAGCAAATGGGCCATATTGGTTCAGATTTAGATATAGCCCCCATATAAACCGATTCCCCGATTTGAATTCGTGAGCCCCTAGAAGTCTCAAATATATCCGATTTGGCTAAAATTTGGAACAAAGACTAGAGTTATGACTTTCAACATCCACGCCAGGTAAATGTAATTCGAACCGGTCTATAAACTGATATGGCCCCCATATAGATCGATGCACGGATTTGAATTCTTGAGCCCTTAGAAGCCTTAATTTTCATCCGATTTGGCTAAAATTTGGAACAAAGACTTCAGTTATGATCATGGACCAAAATCCATGCTAAGTATGAGCCGAATCGGTCTATAAACAAATGTAGCCCCCTATAAAAAGATCCCCGGATTTGACTTCTTCAAATTAGGTCCAAAAATCTTTCTTAGGACTTGCGACATTCTGTCTTTTGTCAAAGGGTGGGCGATTGGGATAAAGGTTTAAATACAAACGGCCTTTTCACAAAACTTATTGAGAAATAGTAAAAAGGCGTTAAGTTCGGCCGGGCCGAATTTTGGATACCCACCACCTCGGGTATATATTTAAACCACCTTTCGTCAAAATCCGGTGCAAAATTCATACCTTATGACCCAAAGCAGCTATATCAATATATGTTCCAATTTGGACCAAATACTAAAAAGTAAAAGTCATTGTTCAATTGTTTATAACAAAATATTGATTTTTTTAGAAGTTATATCTAAAAATAAACTGATCTGAACTATATACGTCACGGATATCGAAAAGCATAACATAAGTCAGTCTGTCAAATTTCAGTGAAATCGGACTAAAAATGCGCCTTTTATGGGGCCAAGACTTTCAATCGAGAGATCGGTCTATATGGAGGTCTATATTGCAGAAATATGTGTAGGGGCTTAACTTAACTCTTTGTCCCAAATTTCGGTAACATCGGACAATAAATGGGCTTTTTATGAGCCCAAAACATAAAATCGAGAGATCGGTCAATATGGCAGCTAATCTAACCTAACTCAACTCACTGTCCCATATTGCGGCGACATCGGACAATAAATGCGCCTTTTATGGCCCTAAAACCGAGAGATCGGTCTATATGGCAGCTATATCCAAATCTAGACCAATCTATACGATAATGCAGAAGTATGTCAAGGGGCTTAACTTAACTCACTGTCCCAAATTTCGGCGACATCGGACAATGAATGCGCCATTAATGGGCCTACGACCCTAAATCGAAGGATCGGTCTATATGGCAGCTATATCCAAATCTTGACCGATTTGAGCCAAATTGACGAATGATATCGAGGGGCCTTACACAACTTACTGTCCCAAATTTCAGCAAAATCGGATGATAAATGTAGCTTTTATGGGCCTAAGACCCTAAATCGGTGGATCGGGCTATATGGCAGCTATATCCAAATCTGGACCGATCGGGGCTAAATTGAAGACAGATGTCTTCGGATAATATATGTGGCTTTTATGGGCTTAAGACCCTAAATCGGAGGATCGGTCTATATGGTAGCTATATCCAAATCTGAACCGATCTGGGCCAAATTGAAGACAGATGTCTTCGGATAATAAATGTGGCTTTTATGGGCTTAAGACCCTAAATCGGAGGATCGGTCTATATGACAACTATATCCAAATCTGGACCGATCTGGGCCAAATTGACGAAGAATGTCGATGGGCCTAACGCAATTCACTGTCCCGAATTTCAGCGAAATCGGGTTATAAATGTGGCTTTTATGGGCCTAAGACCCTAAATCGGCGGATCGGTCTATATGGCAGCTATATCCAAATCTGGACCGATCTGAGCCAAATTGACGAAGGATGTCGAAGGCCCTAACACAACTCACTGTCCCAAATTTCAGCGAAATTGGATAATATATGTGGCTTTTATTTAAGACCCTAAATCGGCCGATCGGTCTCAAGATATAGACCGATATAGCCCATCTTCGAACTTAACCTGCTTATGGACGAAAAAAAAAGAATCTGTGCAAAGTTTCAGCTCAATATCTCTATTTTTGAGGACTGTAGCGTGATTTCAACAGACAGACGGACGGACATGTCTAGATCGTCTTAGATTTTTACGCTGAT
Organism: Stomoxys calcitrans; assembly: GCF_963082655.1. Taxonomy (NCBI): domain Eukaryota; kingdom Metazoa; phylum Arthropoda; class Insecta; order Diptera; family Muscidae; genus Stomoxys; species Stomoxys calcitrans. The sequence goes on from NC_081552.1 coordinate 28,967,659, forward strand.
CAAGAATATATATACTTTATAGGGTCGGAAATGGATATTTCGGTGTGTTGCAAACGGAATGACAAAATGAATATACCCCCATCCTTCGGTGGTGGGTATAAAAACCAGTAAGGAAGGGCAAAAGTCGGCCCGTGCCGACTGTATAATACTCTACACCTACCCAATAAGTACAATGTGGGAGCTATATCCAATGGTAGTCGTCGAGGAAAGCGGTGTGCAAAATTTTGCTAAGATTGGTCAAAAAATGTGCTTCCAGTGGCTCCTGGAGTAAAAACAGGGCAATATACATATATATCACACCTATATCTAAATCAGGGTTGATTTCTATGAAACTTACCAGTAATGTGGAGAGTCATAAGAAAATACTTCCTGCCAAATTTCGAGAGAATCGGTTAACAAATGAGCACATTATTGCAATATTTCTCAAAATCGGACAAACATATATATGACAGCAACTTCTAAATCTGAACCGAGTTGAAGCAAACTTCTCAGATATTGTGTTAGTCGTCGGGGAAAGCATTGTACAAAATTTTTGCAAGATTGGTCGATAAAGGCGCTTGCAGTGGCTCTAGGAGTGCAATATTACTGCAAACCGCACGGATCCAAATCTGAACCGATTTTTTCCAATTTCAATTGGCTTCGTTTCTATAAATCGGATGAAAACTGCGACCTGTACTTTGTACACAAATGAACATGGACAGACAGACAGACAGAGAGACGGACATAGTCTATCTCTCTTCCTTCTGGGTGTTACAAACAAATGCACTAAGTTATAATACCCTGTACCACAGTAGTGGTGTAGGGTATAAAAGTTATGCTGACAATGATTTCAAGTGTTGCCACTTTAATTTTTTTGCATTTTTCTCGCTATATGCAAAGTACTACTTCTTCGCCTATTATAAGCCAACGATTCACCGATGTTTTTTTTTTATATGGAGTTTGACAGCATTCCGCTTAAAAAGCTGAACAGAATACTCAACTATAGGTGGGAGAAGTGGCTGGTATATGCAAGAGAAACATTTAAGCCAAATTGGACAAATATTGCGGCTTCCAGGGGCTCAAGAAGTGAAATTGGTTTATATGGGAGCTATATCAGATTTTAGACCAATTTGGAACGCACTTAGCGCAGTTGTTGGAAGTCATAACGGAACACTACATGCACAATCTCAACCAAATCGTACAAAAATTGCGGCTTCCGCAATTTTTCTTGCGGGGCTCAAGAAGTCAAATTGGGAGATTGGTTTATATGGGAGCTTCTTCTTTAATTGGGTATGACAGAACATTTGTTCCACTAGCCGAACGTTGAATAGCATTCCAAGAGCCTTGATCTTCTGCGCTCATTCTAATAACTCTGACACCAAGTTTCGAGGTGTCTGCCACCACTTGATCTTTCCATCGGGCTTTTGGTCTTCCCGGTTTGCGGTGATACATGCAAGCTTCTTCATCCATTCTGACAACATGACCTAGCCAACGCAGCCGTTGTGTTTTGATGCGTGTAACTATGCTATCGTCATCATACAGCTCGTGGTTCATACGCCGCCTTTATTCTCCATTAAAGCAAACTGGTCCATATATTTTACGAAGAATCTTTCTCTCAAATACTCCAAGCACTGTCTCATCTGCTTTCACAAGTACCCATGCCTCAGAACCATATAACAACACGGTTATTGTCAGTGTCTTGTATAGTGTAATCTTTGTCTATCGAGAGGTGGCCTTGTTTCTAAACTGCTTACTTAATCCAAAGTAGCATCTGTTTGCCAGTATTATACCTCGCTTTATCTCAAAACTGTTGTCATTCGTTTCGGTTCCGGCGGTACCGAGGTAGATAAAGTTGCTGACTATTTCAAAGTTGTGGTTCCCAACTTTCTCCATATTCTTTATCAGCTCGGTTGTACAAGGCGTTTTGGAAGTTGAAACCATCCATTTCGTCTCATCTCGATTTACTGCCAGACCCATTTTCACTAACTCTCTTTCGATTCTTTCAAAGGCTGCAGTTACTACTTCCGGTGGCCGACCTATGATGTCGATGTCGTCGGCATAGGCGAGTAGCATGTGTTCTCTTGTGATTAGTGTACCATATCAATTCACATCAGCATCTCGCATAATCTTCTCCAGTAGGATATTAAAGAGATCACACGATAGGCTAAATGATTCGGAGAGATTCTTTCCTATTCATACTGAGGAACGCGTATCAACAAGTTTAATCCTGCAGACTCTTATTAATTTCGCAGGGATACCAAACTCGGACATGGCTTGAAATACCTTTGAACGGTGTTGATTTGTCCTCCTCGGGTCTTTTCCAGGATTTGGCGCAGTGTGATTATCTGGTTCAGGGTGGATTTACCAGGTCTAAAGCCGCATTGATAGGGCCCAATTATCTCATTGACTTTTGGTTTAAATCTTTCACACAGTACGCTCGACAGTATCTTGTATGCGATGGGGAGGAGACTTATTCCTCTGTAGTTGGCACATTCCGTGTTGTCTCCTTTCTTGTGTACGGGACATAGTATGCTGAGTATGCGTTCTTCTAGCCACATTGCGCAGATAAGCTGATGCATACGCCTTATCAGCGTGTTGCCTCCGGTCTTAAATAGTTCAGCGGGTAACCCGTTGGCTCCTGCTGCCTTGTTGTTCTTTAGTCGGGTGGCTGCTACTTGGACCTCATTCTGACGATGAAGCAAACGTTCTACACCATCATCAGGGATTGGTTCTGCGGTATCCTCTTCGCCGCCACCGTCGGACACTAGCAGTTTGGTAAAATGTTTTTTCCATATCCTCAGCAGCAGATTTCCTTCTTTGTCCAATAAAGCCATCGTTTTGATGTTTAATTCTTTGGTAGAATTTCCGGACTTCATTCTGACTCCTGTACATCGCAATTCGCTGAGACTCACGTCTTTCCATTACCCTTTTCTTTTTGCGGAATAGACGTTTCTCCTCTCTCCTTTTCTCCCGATACCGTTCCTTCATCTGGCGCGTTGCTACTGATTGCAGGGATACTCTATGTGCCGCATTCTTGGCTTCAGTAGCATCTCGACACTCTTGGTCGTACCATGTGGGTTTCTTGGAGGATGCTTCCGGTACCCAAGTATGGATTTCGCGGCATTTTTCAAGGAGTGGGGAATAGTTTGCTACTGCGCCATTATATCATCGGAACAAGGAGTGATTTTATCAACCAGTTGGATCAGTTGAGTGGAGTATGCTGCTGTCATCTGTTGTGTTTGCAGCTTTTCAATGTCCAGCTTCCTTGCAGTGTCAGATCGTACTTTTCTCGCCATGTTCAAACGGGTGCGAACCTTTGCTGCCAGAAGGTAATGATCCGAATCTATATTCTCTCCACCGATGGATCGTACATCTAACACACTGGGTTTGGTTCCTCGTGTTTTGATCGGGTGACAGAAATGTGGCTTTGTGAATATTTTTATGTTGAAATCTGGTGCTACTAACTACCATGTTTTTTGCTGCGGCGAAATCTATCAGCCTTAACCCATTACTGGACTCGTGGAGGCAAAATTTTCCGACTGTTGGACCAACAATGTCTTCCTTCCCTATCTTCGCATTAAAATCTCCCAGAATGATTTTAATATCATGGGGAGGCATCGGTCATATTCTCCCTCTATGCGCTCGTAGAAAATATCCTTGGTCATCTCGTTCTTGTCTTCCATCGGGGCATGGGCACAAATAAGGCTGATGTTGAAGAATTTGGCTTTGTGGCTAGTCTCTCATTCACCGGAGACAAGATGATTCAGTCTCCGACCAACCACAAATTCACAGCCAAATTTATGCTTCGTATTATAGCAGATATAGTATAGTTGGTCACCATTTCGTGTTGTAGTGACGCCATTCCCAGTCCATCTCATTTCCTGTAAGGCGGTAATATCTGCCTTGACTTCTTTAATACATCCGCCAGTAAATGTATACTGCATCTTCGCTATATCAGTTTATAGACCGATTTGGATCGTACTTGACACAGTTGTTGGAAGTCATAACAGAACACTCTGTGCAAAATTTCAGCCAAATCGGACAAAAATTGCGGCATCCAGGTGCTGAGGAAGTAGAATCGGGAAATCGGTTTATATGGGAGCTATATCAGGTTATAGACCGATTTGGACAGTACTTTGGACCGCGTTCGACCTCTATCGTGATTTCGACAGACGGACGGACATGGCTAGATCGATTCAGAATGACGAGACGATCAAGATTATATATATATACGATATATATATATATATATATATATATGTATATATATACAAACGGAATGACTAGATTGGTATACCCCCATTCCTTACCATGACAAATGGGGCTCAAATTCAGGGTAATTGAAAATAGAGTCGAAATTTGACATCGAAATTTCGGGTCAACGGGTCAACAATTTAAAAAAATCTAGGTTTAAATGAAAGGGTTTTAGGAGTAGAATACGATCGAAACATTCCCACATTTAACAAATGGCTGAGAGTCCGCCTTATACCTAAGTTGACATGTAGCCCAATAATGGCAATATGATATTCAAATGGAAGGTTTAAGGCAGTAGGATAAAAATTTGTTCCGTCCACATGTAATAGCTCTAAACTGTAAGTATGGTTAGCACCTGAAATAGCTATATAAGTTAAATTTCTAGCGCTCGACCCTTCTTCCCACCTATCGGACATCTAACCCGATAATTACAATATGGGGTATAAATTAAAGAAGAGGGGTACGAAACCTACAAATAATAAAAGACAATGAACAAGTAAAAGCGTGCTAAGTTCGGCCGGGCCGAATCTTATATACCCTCCACCATGGAGGATATAAGAAAAGATTTGCTCTGCTATTACAGCGATATCAAGATATGGTCCAGTTTGGACCACAATTAAATTATATGTTGGAGACCTCTGTAAAATGTCAGCCAATTCGAATAAGAATTCCGCCCTTTGGGGGCTCAAGAAGTACAAAGCTGAGATTGATTTATATGGGAGCTGTATCGGGCTATAGACCGATTCAGACCATAATAAATACGTATGTTGATGGTCATGAGAGAATACGTCGTACAAAATTTCAGGCGAATCGGATAATAATTGCGACCTCTACAGGCTCAAGAAGTCAAGGTCCCAGATCGGTTTATATGACAGCTATATCAGGTTATGAACCGATTTGAACCATACTTGGCACAGTTGTTGGATATCATAACAAAACACGTCGTGCCAAAATTCATTCAAATCGGATAAGAATTGCGCCCTCTAGAAGTTCAAGAAGTCAAGACCCAAGATTGGTTTATATGACAGTTATAGCAGGTTATGGACCGATTTGAAACATACTTGACACAGTTATTGGATATTAGAACAAAACACGTCGCGCAAAATTTCATTCCAATCGGGTAAGAATTGCGTACTCTAGAGGCTCAAAAAGTCAAGACCCAAGATCGGTTTATATGGCAGTTATATCAAAACATGGACCGATATGGCCTATTTGCAATCCCAACCGACCTACACTAATAAGAAGTATTTGTGCAAAATTTCAAGCGGCTAGCTTTACTCCTTCGGAAGTTAGCGTGCTTTCGACAGACAGACGGACGGTCGGACGGATGGACAGACATGGCTAGATCGACATAAAATGTCACGACGATCAATAATATATATACTTTATGGGGTCTCAGACGAATATTTCGAGTAGTTACAAACAGAATGACGAAATTAGTATGCCCCCCATCCTATGGTGCAGGGTATAAAAAGAAACTTTTTGGGCTAAGTGCATGTATGGCTGAACAATCTTAATTTTTTGAAATGTGCACTGCACTCAACCGAAAGGTATTGGCAGGTTGTTTATGCCAACAGTTTGGAGTATATTTGAAGTCAAGATACACCCATGAAACCTAGAAGTTTAGATTGTAAATATAGGAACATTTTTATTCTGTGTATAGTAGAATGTACAGCGGATTGTGCTTGGGTGGGGCAGTTTTCATAAAATGTCATTGTGCCCAAAGATGATCATATCGCCCAAAAGTGTGCAAAAACAACTAACATTAGCATAGTTTGGGCGATATGACATATGTAGTTTTGGCCGAAATTACGCCACGCCCATTTATGTAGTAGCGTCGCCAGTCTTTTATTTGTTGTTTTAAGCGTCTCGGACGTTTGTCTATTTATTCATTTAGTTTCCCTTTTAATTTGTTCGTCATTCCGTCCAGGTTTTTGCCTTTTGTCTATTCATTTGTCCTTTGTCCACCCAAACTATTGGTCGTGCTTCCTCCTTAGGTTGGCTTGACACTATATCTGTTTATCGCTCAGTTCGTTTGAACCTCCAAAATTTGGCTCTTCCGTCTGTCCATACTGTTCTTGCCTCTCAGCTCGTTTTCCTTAAATCCGCCTCAATGACCTTAAATGCTTTCCTTGGCCAGTCTTTTCTTCCGTTTGTCGATGAATGAGTTTGAACAATCTTCTGTCTATTCTTCAGCTCTTCTAACCGGCATTATCATTGCCCGTTAAGGCTTTATTTGCTAGAGCCTTACCAGTTTTTCCTCTGCGTAAACTTATCGGCATTGTGGTATGGTCTCACAGATTTCCTTTAGGAAGTGGAAACGACCTTTTATTTCCGTTATGTCAGTGGTGGGAGATTACAAGAATGAATGCTAAAATATATTTCAGCTTTAAATGCCATTAGTTTGCGGCAGAAATGAAAAACAGTTGAAAATGATATAAAGTAAAAAAAGTTATTTGGCACCTTTTGCTTGGGAAGCAAATAGGGGTTTAAAAATGTTGGAAATGTGAACATCAAATAAACAGTGCAAAGGAGTGTTACAAACATGGAACATAAGTGGGAATGGGACTACATTTAATGGGGTTCGTTTAAACGAAGAAGTCCCAGCTAAAAATTCATTTGATAATAAAAATTCATTTGATAATGAGGAAAACCAAAACTCTGTTTAAAGGACCTGGTGGAAAATCTCATTTCGAAACTAGAACGAGCGAGAGACGAAGATCGTTGCGGTTGGAAATCTTTTCTGAGTTCGGATACTTGAGCAAACGTTCTGCGCAACTCAACTAAGAATGTAAGTTAGGTTTTCGTTTGCTGGCATTTGTTCGCAGAGGCATCCGAATTGACTGTTTCACTCTACAAAATCAGCTAATGGAATAAAAAACAAGCCGTTTGTTTGAGAACCACCGCTCTTATGTTTCAGACTGGTCTTGATGGTTGCCCTTGTGAACGGTAAGAAAGGAGGAGTGGTATCGCAGTAGTTTCAGGATAATCAAATGTATGACCGATTTTTTAAAGTCTTGACTTGAGCTGAGTTGGGCGTCCTTAGGCTGAATCTCGTCCTGGAAATCAAGATGAGACTTTGAAAACTAACAAGTAAAAAGGCATTAAGTTCGGCCGGGCCGAACTTTGGATACCCACCACCTCGGGTATATATGTAAACCGCCTTTCATCAAAATTCGGTGAAAAATTCATAACTTATGTCCCATATCAGTTATATTAAAATATGTTCCGATTTGGACCAAATACTAATAAGTACAGTAGATATATCTAAAAATAAACCGATCTGAACCATATACGACACGGATGTCGAAAAGCCTAACATAAGACTTTGTCAAATTTCAGTGATATCGGATTACAAATGCGAATTTTATGGGGCCAAGACTTTAAATCGAGATATCGGTTTACATGGCAGCTATATCCAAATCTGGACCGATTTGGGCCAAGTTGCGTAAAAATGTCGAAGAGCCTAACTTAAAGCACTGTCCCGAATTTGAGCGAAATCGGGCAATAAATGCCTCTTTTATGGGCCCAAAACCTTAAATCGAGAGATCGGTCTATATGGCAGCTATATTCAAAACTAGACCGATCTGGGCAAAATTGAAGAAGGACGTCGAAGAGTCTAACTAAACTCACTGTTTCAAATTTCAGCGACATCAGACAATAAATGCACCTTTTATGGCCCCAAAACCTAAAACCTAGATATCGGTCTATATGGCAGCTATATCCAAATCTGGACGGATCTGTGCGATATTGCAAAAGTATGTTTAATTTAACTCACTGTCCCGAATTTCAGCGACATCGGACAATAAATGAGCATTTTATGGGCCCAAAACCTTAAATCAGGAAATCGGTCTATATGGCAGCTATATCCAAATCTGAACCGATCTGGGCTAAATTGAAGACAGATGTCGAAGGGCCTAAGACAACTCACTGTCCCAAACTTCAGCAAAATCGGATAATAAATGTGGCTTTTATGGGCTTAAGACCCAAAATCGGAGGATCGGTCTATATGGCAGCTATATCCAAATCTGGACCGATCTGGGCCAAATTGACGAAGGATGTCGATGGGCCTAACACAATTCACTGTCTCGAATTTCATCAAAATTGGATAATAAATATGGCTTTTGTGGGCCTAAGACCCGAAATCGGAGGATCGGTCTATATGACAGCTATATCCAAATCTGGACCGATCTAGGCAAAATTAACGAAGGAGCTAACATAACTCCCTGTCCCAAATTTCAGCAAAATCGGATAATATATGTGGCTTTAATGGGCCTTAGACCCTAAATCGGAGGATCGGTCTATATGGCAGCTATATCCAAATCTGCAAATTGACGAAGAATGTCGAAGGGCCTAACACAACTCACTGACCCAAATTTCAGCAAAATCGGATAATAAATGTGGCTTTTATGGGCCTAAGACCCTTAATCGGCGGATCGGTCTCTATGGGGGCTATATCAAGATATAGTCCGATATAGCCCATCTTCGAACTTAATCTGCTTACGGACAAAAAAAGAATCTGTGCAAAATTTCAGCTCAATATCTCTATTTTTAAAGACTGTAGCGTGATTTCAACAGACAGACGGACGGACATGTCTAGATCGTCTTAGATTTTTACGCTGATCAAGAATATATATACTTTATAGGGTCGGAAATGGATATTTCGATGTGTTGCAAACGGAATAACAAAATGAATAAAAATTTGAAGTCAATAATAAAAATCCTTAATCCTTTCGTCCCACAGTATCCAAATTTCCTATCATTGGATAAAAAACAAATAACAGTAAGTTTTCAAATGTTTTTAAACAAGAAATAAATTTTTGTTTGTTTGATCGGTTTGCAACAAAAGTTTGTTCAACAAATGATAGGCATTGTTTTTTTTTATTATTGTCTAAAAAATCTCAACTTACCTCCAAAATCTGGCCTTATGCTGTTGTCATAACCCCTTAGCAGATTATCTAACAATTCGGATATGTTGGCATGATTATTACGCTGTGTTAGACGCATGTGAGATCCTGCCTCGGCTGTTAATTTTGCGGTCGTTAGGCCATACCACATCAAGGCATAGAGGCATGTAAGCCATGTTAACTTAAGGCCAAAGGCAATACCACAGGCATTGCCACCACTTATACCACCACCGCTGCTAGGACCGATGTGGCCGCGTCCACAGCAAATGTTGAAGAAGTGAAATTGAGGAAACCAAGGCTTAAAAGTCACCAACTGTTTGAAACTTATCAGCGGCAACATCGGCATTACCATCGGCATCATCATCATACACAAAAATAGCAATAGGAGTAGCAGCAGAAGCATGAGCATCATGTCATACAAAAGGCATACAACATATGCTGATGTCCTTATGTCCTTATGGTGTATGGAAGGAAGGAAGGATGGATGGATGGATGTTAGCTCGTAGTTTGAGATTTCCGTTTGGCTTTTATTCGTTTATGGTCAAATAGTTGGTCTTGTTGGCTCTTCGCTTACTGGTGTTGCTAGACAATTCCTCTTTTTTTGCCTTATTGCCGCATTAAGGCTGTTGTGGCATAGTTGCTGTTTCTGCCAGGATCTGTTGTTGACAAGTTTGCATTTGTTGTTTGTTTGTTGTTGAGATTGTCCTCTAGTTTATGTTTTGTTGTTGTTTCAATACCTTTCTCTTTCTGTGGATGAACTTTAAATTCCTTTGCACTTTGTTTTATAAGAGGATCTAATGTTTTTGTTTTGTTTTCTTCCTTCTACAGGATTCTCGTTTAATTTTAAGATACTGCTGAAAAAACAAAAGCCAAATTCGTGCTTAGTTGGATTTATGCAGTTCTTTTGAAATCTGTTTTTGTTTTCTGTTTTTGTTTTCTGGTTTTATTATGACTTATTTTGTTTTAGATCAAGAGATTAGAAATTGTGAAAGGACAACAAAAGAGAGAAATGATACGGACGAAGCTAATTAATGAAAAAAATTAACAGAGTACATAATTGAAAGGACTTGGCGCTTGGGCACAAGGTCATTTCTTCAACAACTTAAGAACAGTGAAATGAAATATCTTGAGAGGTCCCCAAAATCTTTTAGCATAAAGTAGGTTTAATGTGTTACTTAATGTCGAATGTGGATTTTATATGGGGAATGTGGATTTTATGTGGATTTGATGAACAAAAATATAAATTTGTTTGGAAACGTGAATTTAATGTAAAAAATGGATTTAATGTGTATTGAAAGTGGAATGCGAGTTTAGTGTGGATTTTATGTGGTTCGAGGTTCTTATGTGAATTGGGGATTTCATGGGGAATGTATATTTTATATGGTACTAGCTAAACCGGGCCCGCTCCGCTGCGCCTTCTTTTACTTTATATGGAACAAAAGTTTCCTTGGAATATTTATTTTCGACAATTAAAGAGCTTTTAGTGAAATAACATGCTACGAAAATAGTATTGTATATCGCTTGACTAACAATTTAACAATATAAGTGCCTTTGTCCGAATCCCATATGATCTTTATTGGTCTACGAATTTAAGTTTGGATGTAATGTGTACTCTATTCTAAAAATACTTTATTTCAGCCCGCTACTCTCATGATATCTGATTTAGGGGTGTTTTCGGTGGTGAGGTGGTCCCCCAGGCACTTGGCCGTGAAAAAATATTAACTTTGTGCTCTTCTTTCGAAAACCATTTATTTAAACCCCATATTGCCATTGGCTTAGGGGAGGCGTCCCCCATACACATGGCCCAAAATAGGTTATGAAATTCGTTTTCTAATCTTAAATACCACATATTGGTATGGTCGAAATTTGTTTACGCTTTCTTCTTTTCTTGCTCTACCCCTCAATACCTTTCATTTAATCTCCACATTGACATGGTCGGTAAATATGGCCGATTTAGGGGTGTTTTGGGGATGGGGGTGGTCCCCCAAACACTAAGCCCGGAAAATATATGGGCAACGTGCTCTATTCTCATATATCTATATATCATTTATTTGAACCCCATATTTTGGGAAAGGGGTTGAGCCCCAGATAATTGGTCCCGAAAGTGGGTATCAATTTTTGCTCTACCCCCCAATACCTTTCATTTAATCTCCACATTGACATGGCCGGTATATATGACCGATTTATTAAGCCCGGAAAATATATCAGCAACGTGCTCTATTCTCATATATCTATATACCATTTAATTGAACCCCATATTGCCATTGACCTTAAAATTGGATATAAAATTCATTTTCTAATCTCATTTAAACTCCTTATTGCAAAAGTCAGCAAATATGTCTGGTTTGGGGTATTGGCCCTAAAAAATATAAATATTTAGTTCCACTCTCTTTACGACCCAAATTGTCTTGGTGAGCATGGAGGTTGTTTTGGTGGTGGGACGTCCCCTAGACAGTTGGTCCCTAATGTTGATATCAGATACGTGGTCTACTTCCAAATACCTTTAATTTGAGCCCCGTATTTCCATAGTCGGCAAACGTGACCGGCTGGGGGGGTGTTTTGGGGGATGGGTGACCACTCAGTGAATTGGCCTTGAAAATATATATAGGATTCGTGTTCCACTCTAAAAACCCTCTTATTTAAGCCTCATATTGCAAAAGTCAGCAAATACTTACCATTTGGGTGGTGTTGTGGGGGTGGCCCCATAGACACTTTTCCCAAATATTGATATCAGATTCGTTCTTTGCTCACAAAGACCTTTCATTTGAGACCCATATTGCTATGGTCGTAAATTTGTCCCCTTTGGGGGATGTTTTTGGGGAGAGGCGGCCCCCAAACACTTGGTCCCATATTTGGATATCAGATTCAAATTCTACACTCAAATATCTTTTATTTAAGCCCCATATTCCCATGGTCAGTAAATAAGTCCTGTTTGGGGGGTGTTTTGGGGAAGGGGTCCATCCCCAGACACGTGATCCCACATTTGGATATCAGATTCGTATTCTACTCCCAAATACCTTTCATTTGAGTCCCATATTGCCATGATCGGTAAATATGTCCGATTTAGGGGTGTTTTGGGGGGTTGGGTGGTGTTGTGCGAGTGGGGTGGCCCCATAGACACTTTTCCCGAATATTGATATCAGATTTGTGCTTTACTCCCAAAGACCTTTCATTTGAGCCCCATGTGGCTATGGTCGTAAATGTGTCCCCTTTGGGGGAGGTTTTTGGGGATAGGCCTTTCATTTGAGTCCCATATTGCCATGGTCGGTAAATATGTGCGATTTAGGGGTGTTTTGGGGGTTGGGGTGGTCCACCTAGCACTTGGTTCGACAAATGGATATCAGATACGTTTTCTTATCCTAAATACCTTTCATTTGATTACCATATTGTTGCGATTGGTCTAAATATATGTTTGGTAGGTTTTAGGGTGGGCCGGGCCCCCTAGGTATCCCATCCGAAATTTGGATACCAAATTTTTATTTTTAGGGTACTATATGAGAGCACACAAAATTTCGCTTAAATCGCACCACCCATCTCCGAGATCTGGCATTTCTGAAAATTAGGGTAAGGGGGAGGGTCCGCCCCCTCTTCAGATATCAAAAAATGTAGTTCCCTATTTTCACCACGGGATGATTATGCACCAGCTGTGAAAATTTCAAGAAAATCTGTTCAGCGGTTTCTGAGTCTATAAGGAACACAAAAACATACAAACAAACAAACAGAAATTGATTTTTATATATAAGATGTGGATTTTATGTACTACGTGGTTTTAATGTGCAATGTGGCTTATTATGTCAAATGTGAAGTCTGATGTGGAATGTGGATTTTAATCGAATCGTGGCTTTAATGTGCAATGTGGTGTATTATGTTAAATGTTGATTTTTATGTGGTACGTAGACTTTATGTGAAATGGTGGTTTTATATCGTACGCGGTCTTTTGTGTGGAATGTGGACCTTATGTGGCAAGGGAATTTTAAGTAGAATGAGAATTTTTTGTCGCACGTGGATGTGAAATGTGATTTTATGTGAAATGATGATTTTATGTTGAATGAACATTTTATGTGAAATGTGGATTTTATGACAAAGGTGGATTTTATGACTGTGGTATTTGGATTTTTGTAGATTTTATGTTGAAAGTGAGTTTTATGTGGCATGTACATTTTATATGGAATGTGGATTTTATGTTGAATGTTAGTTTTATGTGTTACGTGCATTTTATGAGGAATATTGATGTTATATTATGAAATGTGGATTTAAGGTATTATGCAGTAGTTTTATGAGATACGAAAACTTTATGTACTACGTGGATTTATGTAAATATTGAATTTATGTGGTAAATGAATTTTAACTATATGAGATGCGTAAACTTTATCTGGAAGGCGGATTTGATGTGGTACGTAGATTTATGTAAATAATGAATTTTATATGAAATGCGGATTTTATGTGGATGGTATGTGAAAAATGGATTTTAAGTTAAAGGTGGTTTTGGATTTGATGTGTGTGGTTAGATTTTTATGTGCGTTGTGGATTTAATGTAGTACGTGGCTTTTTATATGCAATGTGGATTTTTACGTATAATGTGGATTTTAATGCGGTACGTGGATTTTATGTGGAATGTGTGTTTTATGTCATACGTGAGTTTTGACGTGGAATGTGGATTTTATGGGATTGTGGTTTTTATATATGAAATGGGTATTATGTGACGAATGTGAGTGAAAGTAAAATGTGTAGCTATTAGTAAAGTAATTAGTGTGAATGGTGTTTATTTGGCATGTGAATTTTATGTGCTATCTGGATATTTTGAGGCATGTGTATGTTAAGTGGTATATGAATTATGTGTTGCTTGGATTTTTATGAGAAATGTGGTATTTTATGTGGTGCGTAGATTTTTATGTGAAATGTGGATTTTATGCGGAGCGTAGTTTATATGTGAAATTTTATCTCTATAACTAGCTGAACCGGGCCCGTTCCGCTGCGCCTCTTTTACTTTATATAGAATAAAATTATCCTTTAAATATGAAACATCATGCTACGAAATTGGTATATGTATATCCCTTGACTTACAGAATAACAATATAAATCCCTTTATCTCAATCCCATTTGATCTTTATTGGTCTATGAATTTGCTCGGAGAGTTTAGGGTCATTAACGTTTGGGTGTTAGTATACTCCATTTTTTAAAGGCATTATTTCAGTCCGATATTGTCATGATGTCCGATGTAGTGGTATTTTCGGGGGTGAGGTGCTCCCCTAGACACTTCTCTTCTCCCAAATACCATTTATTTAAATCCCATATTGCCATTGGTTTAAGGGGAGTTTATAGGATGAGGCGTCCCCTAACATTTGGCCCCGAAATTTATACTCTTTGGGGGGTTTTTTGGGAAAAGGGCGGTGCCCCATATACATGGTCCCGCATATCAGATTCGTATTCTACTCCCAAATATTTTTAATTGAACCCCATATTGCGATATGGGGTTGTTGGAGGTCATAACAAACACCATATGCAAAATTTCAGACAAATAGAATAGTAATTGCGCCCTTTAGCGGCTCAAAAAGTCAATATCCGAAATCGGTTTATATGACAGCTATATCAGGCTATGAACCGCTTTGAATCTTACTTGGCACACTTGTTGGAAGTCAAAATCAAACACCTGTTTTAAAATTAAAGCCAAATCGGATAAAAACTGCACCCACTAGAGGATCAAGAAGTCAAGATCCGAGATCGGTTTATATGGCAGCTCTATCAGGTTATAGACCGATTCAGACCGTATTTGCCACGCATGTTGAAGGTCTTAGGAGAAGTCTACAAGAGCTATAGGAATGTTTTTCAAAAGCATAAATTTCAGAAAAATTCATGACATTTTTATTGAAATTTATCCGCTTAGTCCAATTTTGGCATAATCTTTCCAATATTTTGAAGCATTTATAAGTGAGATACTGATTAAATGCATCAATGTTGTCTTCCAATGCGTTAATTGAAATGGACTTGTCTGAAAAGACATGAGCTTTAACATAGCCCCACAAAAAATAGTCTTCAGGCGTTAAATCTCACGATCTAGGCGGCCAATTGACCGGTTCCGAACGTGAAATAAAATGTTCACCGCACTCGCCACTCAATAAGTCCATTGTTACGCGTGCTGTGTTGTATGTGTCACCGTCTCGTTGAAACCACATGTCATGCAAGTCAAGTTCTTGCATTTTGGGCAAAACAAAAAAGTGGGATATCATCTCACGATGAATAGTGAGCGCATTCACAGTTACGTTACGATTCGCATCATCTTTGAAGAAGTACGGTCCAATGATGCCACCAGCCCATAAACCGCACCAAACTGTGAGTGTGTTGTAGCTCTTGCAATATTTCTGGCTGATTTTCACTCCAAAATCGACAATTCTGCTTATTTACGTATCCATTAAGCCAAAACTGAGCTTCGTCACTGAACATTTTGATAATAAAATTCAATAATTTGCAAGCTTTGCATGATAAACCGCTCACGCCAATGTTGCCAAAAAGTTAATAGCTAAAAAATCACCCTTTACAAAATTACAGTCAAATCAGATATGAATTGCGCCATCTATAGGCTCAAGAAGTAGTATCGGGAGATCGGTTTATATGCGACTTATACCATATTTTGAACCTATTTGAACCACACTTGGCATTATTGTTGGAAGTCAGACTTCATGCAAAATTTCAACCAAATCGGCACAGTTATTGAAAGCCGATCGGATACGAATTGCGCACTCTAGAGGCTCAAGAAGTCAAAATCCAAGATCGGTTTATATGGCAGCTATATCAAAACATGGACCGATGCAGCGCATTTACAATCAGAACCGACCTTAATTAGTAGGAAATATTTGTGCAAAAAAGGGCCTATCTTTACTACTTCGAAAGTTAGCATGCCTTCGACGGACATGTTAAGACGATCAAGAATATATTTATTTCGATGTGTTACAAACGAAATGACGTAAATAGTATACCCCCATCCTATGGTGGAGGTGGAGGGTATACAATTAAATTTATGGGGATAAGCCTTCTATGAGGGTTCCTATTTATTGGAAGTAATGCACGAATCTAATATCAATGTTCGGTAAAAGTGTCCATGGGGCCACCCCACCCCCATAACACCACCCCGATTAGGAAGTACTTGCTGACCATTGCAATATGACGCTCAAATAAGAGGTATTTTAGAGTAGAACACGAATCTGATATATATTTTCAAAGCCAACTTACTGAGTGGCCGAGCGGCCACCAAAACACCCCCCATGTTTGCAGAGTATGGAAAAATGGAGCTCAAATGAAGGGTATTTGGGAGTAGACCATGTATCTGACATCAACATTCGGGACCAACTGTCTAGGGGACGTCCCACCACCATAACAAACCCCAAGACAATTGGGGTCTTCTAGACAGTGGAGCTCGATATTCATAGTTTTTAGGGCCCATATCCCAAACCGGACATATTTGCTAGCTTTTTCAATAAGGAGTTTAAGTGAATGGTATTTGAGATTACAAAACGAATTTGATATCCAATTTTGAGGCCAATGGCAATATGGGGTTCAAATATATGAGAAGAGAGCACGTTGCTGATATATTTTCAAGTCTTAGTGTTTTGGGGGACCACCCCACTCTCCAAAACACCCCTAAATTGGGCATATTTACTGACCATGTCAATGTGGGGCTTAAATGAAAGGATTTGGGGGGTAGTGCAAGAATTAATACCTACTTTCGGGACCAATTTTCTGGGGGCCCCTTTCCCAAAATACCCCACAAACAGCAATTTTTTACCGACCATCGCAATTTGGGAAGCAAATAAAGGTATTTGGGAGTAGAATATGAATTTGATATTCAAATGTAGGACCATGTATTTAAGGCATCACTCCTTCCCCAAAAACAACCCTCAAAGGGTAAAAATTTTTCGACCATGCCAATATGTGGCTCAAATGAAAGGTATGTGAGATCAGAAAACGAATTTGATAACCAATATTGAGGCCATTTTGGAGACGCCTCATCCTCTAAACTCCCCTCAAAACCAATGGCAATATGGTGTTTAAATAAATGGTGTATTAGAGAAGAGCACGATGCTAATATTTTTTCAGGGCCAAGTGTCAGGGGGACCACCTCACCCCGAAAACACCCCTTAATCAGACATCATGAGAATATCGGGCTGCAAAAAAACTATTTTTAGAATGAAGTACACCTTACATCCAAACATAAATTCGTAGACCAATAAAGATCATATGGGATTCAGATATTTTTTATAAAACCTTCGTACGAAAACATCAATTAGTTGAAGGGAGACTTCAAATATAAAAATGTGTTTTTTTTTTTAAAGATTAGTAAAAAATTTCATAACAATTTAATTTTTAATTTTCGCACTGTGCGTCATCCACATATCCGATTAGTTTTACGCCATCTCCGTTGAGATCCAATAGGATTTCGCTAATCACCAGGTTCCACAGAATCGACGAGAACACCCATCCCTTAGGCGTTCCTCTCGTCGTCCGCCTTCTGATCACACTTTCACCCAAGTCCGCATTAATAACTCTGCTGCCAAGCATATTACCCGTCCACCGGGAGATATCAAGTGTGGTCTAAGGCGGCCACCATCGACCTTTCTCCACGTCATTAAATGCCCCCCCTCAATATCGAGAAAGGCCGCCATCATGTACACCATTTACTGGATAGACATCTGGACCTTTCCTAACACTTCATGAAGGGCCGTCTCCACCGACGTTCCCATGAGATATGTATGTAGTGCCCTACTGAAATTATCCGGTCTCAGTCCCACCCTTACCTTCAGATCAAACAGCAGGAAGGGAGGGCAGTCTTTAGACTTTTTTTCAAACTATGTAGTGCATCGAGTTACATGTCACAAGCATTTCCACGTCATAAAATGCCCCCCCCCCCCAAAAAAAAAAAAAAAAAAAAAAATCGAGAAAGGCCGCCATCATGTACACCATTTACTGGGTAGACATCTGGACCTTTCGTAACACTTCATGAAGGGCCGTCTCCACCGACGTTCCCATGAGATATGTATGTAATGCCCTACTGAAATTATCCGGTCTCAGTCCCACCCTTACCTTCAGATCAACCAGTAGGAAGGGAGGGCAGTCTTTAGACTTTTTTTCAAACTATGTAGTGCATCGAGTTACATGTCACAAGCATTTCTGTGAAGAAGGGTTTTAGTATGTCATGATTTTATTTATTTTTTTTGTGGGAAGGAAAAATTCAAACATCTTTAAGGTTTTCTTTTTTGCTTTATTGACTAATTGACAAGAAGGAGAAATTATTTTTGTTTTCGCTTTGAAACCACTTTAATTTCGACCTTGCTAGTCTCAAGTTTAATGAGCCTATTTTGAGCTTGAGAAAAGAAAAAAAGAAAAAAAGAAAAAATTAGAATTTGAAGAAAGACTTTTGCCTTAGTGTTCACTTCTAATGAATGTCCGTAGCATTTAAATGGTACGCAAAGGTCACCATTGCTAAAAAATTATAACAAAAAACACACTCTCATGCTTCCATAGAGGGCATTTGCCATGTGACCATAAAAATGGCAAATATATGTGTGCTGATGCAAGAAGGCTTGCAGCTAACATCTGAATTCCTTAAAAGCAGCATTTGTTGAGAGAACACAAATCTTGACACGAACCCAATGATGCACAGTGGGA
This sequence comes from Stomoxys calcitrans, assembly GCF_963082655.1. Lineage (NCBI taxonomy): Eukaryota > Metazoa > Arthropoda > Insecta > Diptera > Muscidae > Stomoxys > Stomoxys calcitrans. Next base: position 28,986,459 of record NC_081552.1, read on the forward strand.
TGAAAAACATAAGAAATTGTAAACATTTTGAAGGATAAGAATAAGTCTATAAAAAATATCTTTTAAGGATCTAAGGGGTGCTCCAAGAACAAATCATCAAGGAAATGTTTGGAAACCTCTTTTGATAAGTACTGCTCAATACAACTTCCATGGGACTTGGAACAGAAATGAAATCCAAATGTTAGGTCGGGTTAGATTGGAGGGCATTCCACAAGCAAACATGGTTACTAGCCGCTTCATTTGGTGACTTGAACCTAAGGTAAGGAAAAAGAAGACTGAGAATCTGAAAGTTTATATCATTTGTTCTAGTGCGTTTTTCAGATTTTCATACCCACCACCGATGGATGGAGGTATATTCATTTTGCCATTCCGATTGCAACACATCGAAATATCCATTTCCGACCCAATAAAGTATATAGATATTCTTGATCGTCATAAACTATAAGACTAACTAACCATGACCGTCTGTCTGTTCGTCCGTCTGTCTGCTGAAATCACACTTAACAAGTAAAAAGGCGTTAAGTTCGGCCGGGCCGAAGTTTGGATACCCACCACCTTTCATCAAAATTCGGTGAATATTTCATACCTTATGTTCCGATTTGGATTAATGCTAATAAGTACAGTAGCTATATCTAAAAATAAACCGATATGAACCATATACGACACGGATGTCGAAAAGCCTAACATAAGTCACTGAGTCAAATTTCAATGAAATTGGATATAAATACGCCTTTTATGGGCCTAAGACCCTAAATCGGCGGATCGGTCTATATTGGGCCCAAATCTGGAACGATTTGGGCCAAGTTGCAGAAACATGTCGAAGAGCCTAACACAAAGCACTGTCCCAAATTTCGGCGAAATCGGACAATAAATGTCCCTTTTATGGGCCCAAAACCTTAAATCGAGAGATCGGTCTATATGGCAGCTATATTCAAATATGGACCGATCTGGACAAAATTGAAGAAGGACGTCGAAGTGCCTAACTAAAGTCACTGTCTCCAATTTCAGCGACATCGGACAATAAATGCGTCTTTTATGGCCCCGAAACCTAAAACCTAGATATCGGTCTATATGGCAGCTATATCCAAATATGAACCGATCTGTGTGATATTGCAGAAGTATGTCAAGGGGCTTAACTTAACTCACTGTCCTGAATTTCGGCGACATCGGACAACAAATCTGAACCTATCTGGGCCAAATTGAAGAAAGATGTCGAAGGACCTAAGACAACTCAATGTCCCAAAATTCATCAAAATCGGATAATAAATGTGGCATGTGTGGGCCTAAGACCCCAAATCGGAGGATCGGTATATATGGCAGCTATATCTAAATCTGAGCCGATTGAGGCCAAATCAACAAAGAAAGTCGAATGGTCTAGCACAACTCGCAGTCCCAAATTTCAGCGAAATCAGATAATAAATGTGGCTTTTATGGCCTTAGACCCTAAATCGAAGGATCGGTCTATATGGCAGCTATAGCGAAATCTGGACCGATCTGAGCCAAATGGACGAATGATGTCGAAGGGCTTAACAGAACTCACTGACCCAAATTTCAGCAAAATCGGATAATAAATGTGGCTTTTATGTTCCTAAGACCCTAAATCGGCGGATCGGTCTATATGGGGGCTATATCAAGATATAGTCCGATATAGCCCATCTTTGAACTTAATCTGCTTATGGACAAAAAAAAAAAAAAAGAATCTATGCAAAATTTCAGCTCAATATCTCTATTTTTAAAGACTGTAGCGTGATTTCAACAGACAGACGGACGGACATGTCTAGATCGTCTTAGATTTTTATGCTGTACTTTATAGGGTCGGAAATGGATATTTCGATGTGTTGCAAACGGAATATCAAAATGACTATACCCCTATCCTTCGGTGGTGGGTATAAAAATGGAGACATTGAGCTGAAACTTTGCACGGATTCCTTTTTTGTTCATGGGCAGGTTTTATTGGAAGATGGGCTATATGGGACTATATCTTGATATAGCCCGATCTGCCGATTTAAAATCTTGGGCCCATAAAAACCACATTTATTATCCGATTTTGCTGAAATTTGAGACAGTGAGTTTTGTTGGACCACTCGGCATCCTTCTTCAGTTTGGCCAGATCGGTTCAGATTTGGATATAGCAGCCATATAGACCGATCTCTCGATTTAAGGTCTTGGGCCCATAAAAGGCGCATTTATTGTCTGATTTTTCGAAATTTGGGTCAATGAGTTGTGTGAGGCCCTTTGACATCCCTCTTCTTTTTGGCCCAGATCGGTCCAGATTTGGATATAGCTGCCATATCGATCTCTCGATTTAAGGTCTTGGACCCATAAAGGTGCATTTGTTGTTCGATTTCGCTGTAATTTACGACAGTGGGTTGTGTTAGGCCCTTCGATATCCTATCTAGAAGATGACCCAGATCGGTCCAGACTTGGATATAGCTGCCATATAGACCAATCTCTCGATATACGATAAAAGGTGCATTAATTATCCGATATCGCTGAAATTTGAAACAGTGACTTGTGCTAAGCTCTTCGACATCCGTGTCCTATATATTAGTTCAGATCGATCTATATTTGGATATAACTACCAAAAAGTTCAATATTGAACAGTGACTTGTATTTATTAGACCACTCTATGTCCGTGTCGAATTTGGTCCAATTCGGAACATATTTGGATATAGCTGTTATAGTGCATAAAGAATGCATTTTACACCGGATTGTGAAGAATGTTAGTTTACATATATACCCTAGGTGGTGGGTACCCAAGATCGTCCCGGCCGAACTTAATGTCTTTTTACTTGTTTTAATTCATATAATCGGATATTGTGCGGCTGCAGACCGTAGTCTTGTTGTACCCACTGTGCGACATTCGCCTTCAAATATTATCTAAGTACAAATCTCAGGGTGCAACAATATTTTCAAATGACAGAGAATAGGAAAAATAAACCCCGTTAGCAACATTTTCAACATAATCACTTCTTGGATCACCCATCCCAGCAAGGAGTCTTATGTGAGAAAACACAAAGGGGGTAATGTGACAATGGCAACACCTCAATGTTTCCATTTATTTTTGTTTGATGTAGGTTGGTGGTTAGGTAAGAGTGAAGCCATAAATAAACAAGTAAAAGCGTGCTAAGTTCGGCTGGGCCGAATCTTGGGAACCCACCACCATGGATTCTGGTTAAATATGGCAGATATATCTAGTTATAGACCGATATGCACCGTAATTGGAACAGTCGTGAAAGTCATAACAGAACACTATAGGTAAAATTTCAACCAAATCGGACACAAATCGCGGCTTTTAAGGGCTCCAGAAGTCAAATCGGGAGATCGGTTTATATATCATATTCTTGACCCATTTGAACCGTACTTGGCATAGTTGTTGACAGCCATAACAGAACACCTAATGCAAAATTTCAGCCAAGTCGGACAAAAATTGCGGCTTCCAAGGGCTCACAAAGTCAAATCGGGGGATCGGTTTACATGGGAGCTATATTAGGTTATAGACCGATGTGGACCGTACTCGGCACAGTTGTTGGAAGTCATAACAAAATACTATGTGAGAAATTTGAGCCAAATCGGATAAAAATCGAGGCTGCCAAGGGCTAAAGAAATCAAATCGGGAGATCGGTTTATATGGGAGTTATATCAGGTTATTGAACGATTTGGACCGAACTTGGCACAGTTGTTGGGAGTCACAACAGAACACATGGTACAAAATTTCAGACAAATCGAACAAAAATTGCTGCTTACAAGGGCTTAAAAAGTCAAATCGGGAGATCGGTTTATATGGGAGCTATATCAGGTTATAGACCGATGTGGACCGTATTCGGCACAGTTGTTGGAAGTCATAACCGAACACTACATATCAAATTTCACAAAAATTGCGGCTTCCAGGGGATCAAGAAATCAAATCGGGAGATCGGCTTATATGGGAGCTATATTCAAATCTGAACCGATATGGTCCATTGGCAATCCTCAACGACCTACATCAATATTAAGTATCTGAGCAAAATTTCAAGAGGCTAGCTTTACGCGTGCGACCGCTATTGTGATTTCGACAGACGGACGGACGGACGGACATTGCTGGATCGACTTAGAATGTTGAGACGATCAAGAATATATATGCTTTATATCGTTCTAGATCAATATATCGAGTTGTTACAAACGTAATGACTAGATTAGTAAACCCCCATCCTATGGTGGTGGGTATAAAAAAATAGTTGTAAACCCCGAGAAAAGGCTACCTCAGTAATGTTTATCAACACCATGGCCATCGTAGAAAGGGGTAAAACTCCTCCCTTCACTTGGGTGGCTGAAAAAAATCATTCCATTGTCAACGTAACTACAAAACTGATGACATACGAGGAATATTACTGAACGTGCTTAAGATGTAGTTTTTTTCAGCAGCTATGCCCCTGTTTGAAAACCACCTTCTGGTAGTGCTCTACCACATCATCATTATCATCGCCTCTAGCCCATTATTGACAATGGAGTGTGCATGGAACTACTCCGTATACACTCTTTCACTCTTTGAAAAAACTGCAATTAGTTTTTGTTTAACAAATATTGATGTGGCATCCTCTTGGGAAGACCTCATTTTTACTGCAAACATCCTATTTGGTAAGTCCTTGCTGGCTCCTTCTTATGTGTTGTATTTGTTACACGTTTTCAATAAATTTCCATGCTATCGATTATCATCGCTTTGTGTTAGAAAAAAATACAAGCGATAGGCTTTAACTTAAATTGAGCGTTATTGATTTCATGGCGTGGTTTGCCGTTCATTTGAGACAGATACAGTGAGATATTTAACTGTGTTTAATGTTAGTAGTTCAAGGCGGCAAACAATGAAATTGAATGACCTGAAGAAATTTCATCACCATCAGACGCCAAAAAACTACTGAATTCAAATTTTTAAAATTTTGGGCAAATATTTTCAAAAAAAAAAAAACTTCAATGTTTTGTTAATCCTGATCGAAAACCAAACGCATTGAAGAAACGATATTGAAGAAATCTTATACAATGAAAATTTGCCCATGAACATTCCATTAAGGAACTGGGGCAAACTTCTCACAAATCAATGAGTGTTGTCCGATTTAATTTTAAGCTCAATGATAGGCGACACCTTTTTGGGCAGAAGTTTTTGCATGCCAACGTACCTCACAAATGTCGCCAACATTAGGAAGGGATAACCACCGCTGAAACATTTTCTTATGTTCCAGCCAGGATTCGAACCCAGGCGTTCAGCGTTCAGCGTCATAGACAAACATGCTAACCTCCGCGCTACTGCGGCCTCTGATGCGTTAAACAAATGTATGTCCTAATTTTACAGATTTGAGCTGCAACGACTGGTGAGGAAGGCAAAACAAACAGGAAATGAGGCGCTTAAAATATGCGATGTGAGCTCTCACATTATTTCGTGGGGTAGTACCAACATTAATAAGCGGGGACCAAGCCCTGACAGAATTTTTGAATACTAACGACCTTATAACACTTAATATTGGTACAACCGCTACCTTTGTTAATAGGGTTAAGAAGTAGGTTTTAGATGTGACAATATGTTCGGAAAGTCTTATCGATGTGGTTCAGGATTGGAGGGTCTCCATGCAGCACTCATTCTCTGACCATCGTTACATTAGGTTTAGAATGTCATGGCCAGCAGCGAATCCGATAAGCTTCTGTCATAAGTAGAAAACCAACTGGGCGAAATTCGAAAGACTACTCAGAAGAAGACTTGGACCAGATAATTTAGATTGTCCAAGCATAGAAGTCATTGACAACAATATCAACAGGATTACGAGTGGGGCCTTCCGAAGATACTTCTTCTCCAGGTCCCTGGATGACCACGAAAATTCTCAACATTGGAAAAGAGGCAGAGCTCGTCGTAGAAAAGCGGCAGTTTATTGCGATGTGTATTACACACGGCTCAATGAATACAATGAGATGATCATAGCGAAAAAACGCGTTTGAAGCTTTTTTGCGAACAGGTCGATAGCGTAAATGACGCCGCCAATATGAAAAAGTTTCTCTCAAAAGTCCATGCCCAAACTGAAAAGTTTGTTGAAGACATGGTTGTGAGAGCAGAGACAACGCAGAACATGTTGATGCTTTTGTTGAAAACGCATTTTTCACAGGATACGAACGGACTCTCGGAGACTCCGGAATTTTGGAATAATCGAAGGCTTATCAATACAAAATTTATGGTTAAGGAAGGCTTAAGGAGCTTCCAACCGTTTAAGTCACCCGGACCTGATGGAGTATTTCTGGCGTCACTACAGAAGGAGTCCAACTAAATGGCGCCCCATATGGCGACTGCCTGCCTAGGACTTGCATATACTCTGAAAGCCTGGCAGTAGCCAAGGCTGGTGTTTTTAACCAAACCCGGAAAGGCAAGCTATGCGACACCAAAGGGCTAACTAAGCCTAATTTCCTTTCAAATCATGCCATGGTACGTATTGGGGATACCATTATAAAGAGTTGGTTAGATCAGGTGGAAAAGAGGGTGCGAATATTAATCCGCTCCATGCAACTATGTACATACACCTAAGCCAGTTATTGGCTTGTTGTGCGCCCTAATTACTAAAAAGTAACTACGCCCTTAACTTGGACTGCGTCAACCCGAAAGGCTTCGGGTTAACTAAATTTTTGACGGCAGTCCTCTGGCCTTCACTGCCAAATCGTCTGCTTTTTCATTCCCCTTACTCAGCTATGGCCCGGCAACTAAACGATGCGGATCGTACCCTCCTCAGGGAGGCATTAATCTCCTTCTTACACTCCAAGACTGTTTGTGACCTTACCGTCCTTCTTGTTATAGCCTTGATGGCTTGATCCAATGGTCCATCCGCTTAGTCCAATTTTGGCATACTCTTTCCAACATTTCGGCCGGTATCTCAGAAATAAATGCTCAATGTTGTCTTCCAATATTTCAATTGAAGCGGGTTTGTCTGTATCGACATGACCTTCAACATGAAGGTCATGTTCACCGAACTCGCCTCTCAATAAGTCCATTGTTACCCGTGCTATATGGCATGTGACACCATCTTGTTCAACCACATGTCATGCAAGTCAAGTTCTTGCATTTTGGGCAAAAAAAGTTGGATATCATCTCACGATAGCGCTCACCATTCACAGTTACGTTATGATTCACATCATCTTTGAAGAAGTACTGTCCAATGAAGCCACCAGCCCATGAACCACACCAAATTGTGACTTCTTGTGGATGCGTTGGTTGCTCTTGCAATGCTTCTGGTTGACCTTCACTCCAAAATCGACAATTCTGCTTATTTACGTACCAATTGAGCGAAAGTGAGCTTCGTTGCATCATTAGAAGAAGCGCGCGATGATCTTTCGTAACAGGGCACGCATTTTGATAATAAAATTCAATAATTTGCAAGCATTGTTCGTTTGTAAGCCGATTCATGATTAAATTATAAACCAAACTGAAGATGTTTGACAGTGAAACAAAACACGAAACGTTTGTAAGCTGTTTAGACCCGTGTGGACAAAAAGATAATAGCTAAAAATCACCCTTTATTTGACCTTGTCATTTATCGAAATCGGTTTATTGTGGAAACGTGCCCACCTAAATTAGCCCACCTTTGTCTTCGTCGCCCAATCGTATGACATCTGCAAGACCTTTTCGGCATCTGCAAGATCCTGGTTCGAGTCCTAACTTCTTAGAAGCATTTTAACATCGTCTGCATAGCAGACGGGTTCAAATCCCTCCTAAGTCAGCATCCGTAATAGGTCATTTATGGTGGTCACCTATAGGAGTGGCGATAAAATGCCCTCCTGTGGCGTGCCTTGTGCTACTTTCTCCCTTATATTTATGTCAGGGACCCACAATTTATCCACCCGTTTCTTAGCATATGGTTTGTCCAGTCTCCAAGGACCAGATTCACCCGGTACTTGTGTAAAGATTGGATCAGTGTGTCGGTCTGCACATTGTTAAAAACCTCCTCTATGTGTACGTCGTAGGATCGAAGGATTCTTCTATTTTATGCACAACCTCGTGCAGGACAGTCTCCACCGACGTTCCCTTGGCATGCTGTTTGTTTTGAGCAGTTCGCTGGATGTCCTACTATTTATCATAATATCAGCAATACGTTCCATGGTTTTTAGTAGAAAGGTCGTAAGGCTTAAAGGTCTGTAGGCCTTTGGTGTGGCATAACTTACCTTGCCGGGCTTGGGTATAAATATTATCCTTGTCTCCTGCCAGCAGGACATCCAGTGAACTGCTCAAGTACAAACAGCATGCCTGTATCAAGGCATTAGGTTGTGCAAAAAATAGAAGAATCCTTCGATAGTAAGTATGCATTGACATTAAAGGGGTTTTTAACAATGTGTGGACCGACAATCATTAGACCAGTGCTACTAAGGAACAGGTGCATGAAACTGGCACTGGCATTTTATCGCTACTCCTTTTACGGATGCTGACTGAGGAGGGATTTGAACCCGCCTGCTACGCTAGACGATGTTATAATAGGGGTAAGGATCCAAATCAGCTATGCAGAGGGACCAAAAGGCTCCTGCAGATGACAAATGACTGTTCAAGATCTTAATGTTAACCCAGAAAAGACCGAAATCCTCTACAGAAAGATTTCGATCAAACACTTTAAGGTAATCTTAGACAGGAAACTGAATTGGAAGTGTCAGATTCGGCTCACTGATGTTGGCCACTATGTATACAGGTCATAGGTTCGAAATGGGGCTTGAATCCGATGACAGTTCACTGGCTCTACAGAAACGTGACTAGACCAATACTTACTTACGCCTCTGTAATTTGGTGAAATGCGATGGAGAAAAGGTGCAAGGATAATACAAACATGTAGTCTTGGCATAGGCGGAACGTTGAGGACCACGCCCAATAGGTTACTGGAGACCATTCTAAATCACCGACCCATAGATATACAGATTAAGCGTGAGGCAGCCACTGCGGCTATGAGACCTAGACGATGGGAGAATGAATAGAGAATAGGAGCGACGATTGGAAACCTGTAAAGAATGCAAGAGGTTTTGCATCGTATACCGGAAACGACATTTGAGGACAAGTGCGAGGCACAGTTGCCAGCGGTAGTGTCATAGATTGGTGGAACTTTGGTATTGACATCTGGAAGTTCATGCCAAAGCTAGGGGACAGAGTGGACCTGAGGGTCTACATTGAGAACCCAGGGACTGAGATCTATTTTCGACTACCTCACCGTAATACGGTCCTGCAGGCGTAGCTATGGGCTACCACGGAATGCATAAGTTGGTGCGGTGTTAAACCGAACAGGGTCAAACTTTTTACATAACAATGAGTACTGTCCAATTCAAGTTTAAGCTCAATGAAATAAAAGGCCCTCCTTTTATACCCTCCACCATAAGATGGGGGGTATACTAATTTCGTCATTCTGTTTGTAACTACTCGAAATATTCGTATGAGACCCCATAAAGTATATATATTCTTGATCGTCGTGACATTTTATGTCGATCTAGCCATGTCCGTCCGTCTGTCCGTCCGTCCGTCCGTCCGTCCGTCCGTCTGTCTGTCGAAAGCACGCTAACTTCCGAAGGAGTAAAGCTAGCCGCTTGAAATTTTGCACAAACACTTCTTATTAGTGTAGGTCGGTTGGTATTGTAAATACCAACGGTTCATGTTTTGATATAGCTGCCATATAAACCGATCTTGGGTCTTGACTTCTTGAGCCTCTAGAGTGCGCAATTCTTATCCGATTGGAATGAAATTTTGCACGACGTGTTTTGCTATGATATCCAACAAATGTGCCAAGTATAGTTTAAATCGGTCCATAACCTGATATAGCTGCCATATAAACCGATCTTGGGTCTTGACTTCTTAAGCCTCTAGCGTGCGCAATTCTTATCCGATCAGAATGAAATTTTGCACGACGTGTTTTGTTATGATATCCAACAACTGTGCCAAGTATGGTTCAAATCGGTCCATAACCTGATATAGCTGCCATATAAACCGATCTTGGGTCTTGACTTCTTGAGCCTCTAGAGGGCGCAATTCTTATCCAATTTGAATGAATTTTGGCACGTAATATTTTGTTATGATATCCAAAAACTGTGCCAAATATGGTTCAAATCGGTTCATAACCTGATATAGCTGTCATATAAACCGATCTGGGATCTTGACTTCTTGAGCCTGTAGAGGTCGCAATTATTATCCGATTTGCCTGAAATTTTGTACGACGTATTCTCTCATGACCATCAACATACGCGTTTATTATGGTCTGAATCGGTCTATAGCCCGATACAGCTCCCATATAAATCGATCTCTCTATTTTACTTCTTGAGCCCCCAAAGGGCGCAATTCTTATTCAAATTGGCTGACATTTTACACAGGTCTCCAACATATAATTTAATTGTGGTCCAAACCGGACCATATCTTGATATCGTTCTAATAGCAGAGCAAATCTTTTCTTATATTCTTTTTTGCCTAAGAAGAGATGCCGGGAAAAGAACTCGACAAAAATGCGATCCATGGTGGAGGGTATATAAGATTCGGCCCGGCCGAACTTAACACGCTTTTACTTGTTTCTAATGGCATAGTTCCTTACAAATGTTGCCATCATAAGTAGGAGATAAAAACCGCTGAACAATTTTTTCTGATGTTCTAGCCAGGATTCGAACCCAGGCGTTCAGCGTCATAGTCGGACATACTAACCTCTGCGCTTTGGTGGCTTTCATGAACATCTTTACGAATAGTAAACTGGCCATCAGGGCTATAATAACCACGACGGTAAGGTTAGCGCCTTATCTGAGGATGGCACGAGGAGGAACAAAAGAGAAGAACATTTGACCGTTGGGACCAGAGGACTGCCATCAGTAAGCTAATGAACCTGAACCTAATCGGTACGATGTAGTCAAAATTAAAGGCGTGGGCGACGTGGATCAGTGAAATTTTCCTTAGGAGGAGGAAAATCCTATGCAGAAATCCGGATAGTGAGAAACGATGCTATTACTGAACGGAAGTAAGAAGGTGTGTAGCTGTCGTAATGGGACGCAAAGTTCTATGAGCGCACTTATGCAGTATGGGTGCGGCAAGTTGTAGCATGTGGGGAAGATGATGATACCTTGGAGAATTTCCTATGTCATTGCCCGGCTTTCCCGGGAAACAGACATCAGCACTTGGAACTGGGAACATAATACTAGACCTGAGTCAACTTGGGAGCGTTTGAATGGAGAACAATTAGGGATTTTGTGACTAGCACGGAAATCCTGTTTAAGAATTTTTCTTCGAGATTAATGTTTTTGTGATTTTTTGAACATATTCTACAATAGCTCGAGATCATATTCAAGGCTTTCTATTAAAAGAATAGCAAACCTAAGAAAAGTTAGGCAAGTGTGTGCTTTTTTTTCAAAACACTCCGCCATGTATCTCCAACTTTGTCAAATTGATTGAGGTGCTCTTCATACCCAACGACTTTAATGTTAATGTTTAGTATTTGCACAAGAAGCCAATCACTGGCTTAGGTGTATGTCTATAGTGGCAGGTAGAGGGGTCGGTAACCAATCAGTGGAGGATTAAACCGAAACTGGAGACTTCAAGCGCACCAAGGCAGTGTGCACTAGATATTGAAGTAAGTAAACACAAAGCAAAGGCAAACAATGTGAGCGGTACCATTCAAAGATTTTCATGAAGCGTAAATTGGGCTCTTTAAGCTCAATGGGAGAACGATTGATGAGTTTTAAGTAGTAAGGGAATCATATGGACTTTAGGGAGCATGGTCTTTCCAGCGGAGGCTTTTCAGAAAGCGAAGGATGCCTGTCAACGAGCTTCTTCTTAACTACCAAAGATTGTCGACCTAACTTAGTGGGAAATCGACACATTAGGCTTAATGGACGAGCGATTTGGCACCCAAGGACTTATTCAGACTTATCGAAACAAAAGACCCATTTAATGACCTTCGGTATTTACAAACGGCTCCAGTAAAGGGGTCATTATTGAGTTTTTAGAAGTTAGGGAATCATACGCAAGGCCAAATGATTGTACCACGATTAAACGACAAGAAACCAAATTGATCAAGTGGTGATCAATGGAAGCCGTTCGTCCATTAGACGTATGTTTGACTCGAGGGGCTGCAAACGCAACGACATACTTCATTCGACTGACCCAATTCCTTGAAGAAAGTACTCGTTGCCCTGATGATATAATCCAATAATGGAAAATAATTACCCACCTCGTGGAAAATGCCACGAAATCCGTACTTCTGTACCAAAAGCCAAACCCAACGATCTCATGGTACTAACAGATGTGTAGAAATGCTACTGAAGCCAAGAATGCGGCATATTTAGTAACGCTCCAAACTGTAGCAATGCGCCTGGCGCCTGGTACCGCTATATAAGAAAATATCGGGAGAAACGGCTATTCCGAAGAGCAAAGTGGGAAATGGACAGACGTAAATCTAAGGGAATCGAGATGTTCAGGAGTCAGGACGAAGTGCGGAAAATCGATCACACCCATGGCTTTGGAACAGGCATATTATCCAAAAATATGCCTGTTCCAAAAAAGTTAAAACAAGTAAAAGCGTGCTAAGTTCAGCCGGGCCGAGTCTTATATACCCTCCACCATGGATTACATTTGTCGAGTTCTTTTCCCGGCATCTCTTCTTAGGCAAAAAAAAGGATATAAGAAAAGATTTGCTCTACTATTAGTACGATATCAAGATATGGTCCGGTTTGGACCACAATTAAATTATATGTTGGAGACCTGTGTAAAATGTCAGCCAATTCGAATAAGAATTGCGCCCTTTGTGGTCTCAAGAAGTAAAATAGAGAGATCGATTTATATGGGAGCTGTATCGGCCTATAGACTGATTCAGACCATAATAAACACGTATGTTAATGGTCATGAAAGAATCCGTCGTACAAAATTTCAGGCAAATCGGATAATAATTGCGACCTCTAGTGTCTCAAGAAGTCAAGACCCCAGATCGGTTTTTATGGCAGCTATATCAGGTTATGAACCGACTTGTACTTTATTTGACATAGTTGTTGAAAGTAACAATAAAGAACGTCTTGCGAAATTTCAGCCAAATCGGATAGAAATTGAGCCCTCTAGAAGCTCAAGAAGTCAAGTCCCCAGATCTGTTTATATGACAGCTATATCAGGTTATGAACCGATTTGAACCATATTTGGCACAGTTGTTGGATATCATAACAAAATACTACGTGCCAAAATTGATTCAAATTGGATAAGAATTGCGCCCTCTAGAGGCTCAAGAAGTCAAGACCCAAGATCGGTTTATATGACAGCTATATAAGGTTATGGACCGATTTGAACCATACTTGGCACAGTTGTTGGATATCGTAACAAGAAACACGTCGTGCAAAATTTCATTCCAATCGGATAAGAATTGCGCCCTCTAGAGGCTCAAGAAGTCAAGACCCAAGATCGGATTATATGACAGCTATATCAGGTTATGGACCGATTTGAACCATACTTGGCACAGTTGTTGGATATCATAACAAAACACGTCGTGCAAAATTTCATCCCAATCGGATAAGAATTGCGGACTCTAGAGGCTCAAGAAGTCAAGACCCAAGATCGGTTTATATGGCGGCTAGCTTTACTCCTTCGGAAGTTAGCGTGCTTTCGACAGACAGACGGACGGACGGACATGGCTTGATCGACATAAAATTTCACGACGATTAAGAATATATATACTTTATGGGGTCTCAGACGAATATTTCGAGTAGTTACAATCAGAATGACGAAATCAGTATACCCCCCATCTTATGGTGGAGGGTATAAAAATTCCAGCTGTTAGCATCCGGTAGTGGCGATGAGGAAACATAGAACAAATTAATGATGACAGTATTAAAGGAATATCAAGTAGTCGGAGTACGTTTAGCGTAGCGGTAATTCGGCTGAAAAATAACAAAGCAGCAGGAACTGATGTGTTAACAGCTGGCTATTTGAGAGCGGAAGCGGCACGCTTTTTAGGTGTCTACATTAGTTTGCATGCGCAATTTGGCTATAAGAATGCGTTTAATGGATCTTTAGATTATATTGTCTCGTACACAAGGAGAGAAGATAAGATAGTATATGTCAAATACTGAGGAATAAGTCAACTTCCTTATTTACAAAAGACTACTGGTGGAATGGGAACACCGGGTTCGGGGTCTTAATTGAGTTCTTAGCTGTTAAAGAATCATACAGAATTCTGATTAAAGCATTATCAAGAAAGCGAAGGATGTCTATCAACCAGCTTGTGATACCTACCTCCATAGGATGGGGGTCAACTAATCTAGTCATTCCGTTTGTAACACCTCGAAATATTAATCTGAGACCCACAAAGTTGATCGTCTTGACGTTCTGAGTAGATCTTACCATGTCCGTTCGTCTTTCAAAATCACGATAGCGGTCAAACGCGTAAAGCTAGCCGCTTGAAATTTTGCACAAATACATCTTATTAGTGTAGGTCGATTGAGATTGTAAATGGGAAAAATCGCTCCATGTTTTGATATAGCTGCCATATAAACCGATCTTGGGTCTCGACTTCTTAAGCCACTAGAGGGCGCAATTCTCATCCGATTTAGCTTAAATTTTGCATGAATTGTTTTGATATGACTTCCAACAACTGCAATAAATATGGTTCAAATCGATACATAACCTGATACAGCTGCCATGTAAACCAATCTGGGACCTTGACTTTTAAAGCCTCTAGAGGGCGCAATTCTTATGCAATTTGGCTGAAATTTAGCATGAATTATTTTGTTGTGAATTTCAACATCTGCAATAAATATGGTTCAAATCGATACATAACCTGATACAGCTGCCATATAAACCGATCTGGGATCTTGACTTTTAAAGCCTCTAGAGGGCGCAATTCTTATGCAATTTTGCTGAAACAACGGCCTTCAGCATACGTGTCCAATATGGTCTTAATCGATATATTGCCTGATACAGCTGCCATATAATCCGATCTCCAAAATATGGTACGTGAGCCGCTACAAGGCGCAATTCTTATCCGATTGGACTGAAATATTACCCAATGACTTCTACTATGTTCTTCAATATTCAATTTAGTTTTGGTCCGAATCCGACTATAACTAGATATATCTCCAATAGCATAACAATTCCTTTCCATTATTCTTTGTTTGCCTAAAGAGAGATATCGCGGAAAGAACTTGACAAATGCGATCCATGGTGGAGGGTATATAAAATTTGTCCCGATCGAACTTAGCACGCTTTTACTTCTTAAATACTGCAGTGTGATTACAACTGACGGGCAGACACATGGACATCGTTAATTCGACTTGGAATTTGACGACGATCGGAAATATATATCCGTTGTAGGATCGGAAATAGATATTTTGATGTGTAGCAAACGGAATGACTAAATGAATAAACCCCCTATCCTATTGTGTGGGGTATAAAAAGTGTCAAATGGCCAATGCAATGTCGCCGCTTGAAATTTTGCCTAAGTACTTCCTATTGGTGTGTGTAGGTCGGTTGTATCCGTCCTTAACTTGATATAGCTGCCACATAAAACCGATCTCTGATCTTGAATCCTAGAACCGCTTGAATATATATATATATATATATATATATATATATATATATATATATATATATATATATATATATATATATATATATATATATATATATATATATATATATATATATATATATATATATACATATATATATACAGGGTGGCTGATGAAAGCCGCTACCAAAAAAAAATGTAATAACTTTTTTTCTATTTAATAATAATAATTTAATAATTAATTTAATTAATTAATTAATTAATTTAATTAATAATAATTTAATAATTAATTTAATAATTTAATTTAACATGAATAAAAGAAAAATGTATTCCATACACCGAAAAAAAAATGTAGCAATATTCATCATTGTAGCAATATTCATCAGCCACCCTGTATATATATATATATATATATATATATATATTCTTGATCGTCATGACATTTTGCGACGATCGAGGCATTTCCGTCCGTCTGTCGACAGCACGCCAAATTTCGAAGGAGTAAAGCTAGCCTCTAGAAATTTTGCACGAATACTTCTTATTAGTGTAGGTCGGTTGAGATTGTAAATGGGCAAAATCGCTCCACGTTTTGATATAGCTGCCATATGAACCGATTTTGGGTCTCGACTTTTTGAGCCACTAGAGGGCACAATTCGTATTCTTCTTGGCTGCAATTTTCTATGAAGTTGATGAGTTCTATTTTGACATTCAACCACTGGTATGATTAAAATCGGTGCATAATTTGATATAGCTGCCATATAAACCGACCTCAGGTCCTTCTAGAGCCTCTAAAGAGTGCCATTTTTATCCGATTTGGCTGCAATTATTATCCAAATTGGCAGCAATTCTTATCCGATTTGGCCGCAGTTTTCCATAATCTATTTTGACTTCCAACAACTGGTATGGTTGAAATCGGTGCATAACCTGGCCATGCTCACCTCTGCACCACGGCATATAAAGGAATCTAAAAAAAAGTTTGGCCTGAGAATTTTGAAACCTTTTGAGGGGTTTCCTTGCTGAGCTTATACCAACACCTTAATTTGGAATACCCACCCCCTAGATGGGGTGTTGTAATCCACATTAAGACTAAGATTTGGACTCTCAAACATTTTGAGTCTTATTTGAAAGATTCCACTCATGAAATACCTATAGGAAACGATGTTGTGTTTCCTGTACTTAATCCAAATTCATAATCTTCAGCATTGTTTCCCACCTCCCCCCGCCCATGAAATCTTGTTAATTATGTGTCGCCTAATATTATCTATCTATTTTGTCCTATTGAATTTTTATCAACGCTAATAAAACCAAAATATTTCATCATTCTTCTTTGATGTCTGGTTCATTTAATAGCAAAAACTGATCATTTAAGTCCCAAATCCCTTAAGTAATTTTGGTAATGGTTACCAAACACCTGAACTGTTCAACCTTCTACTACCCAAGCCATGGCACAACCTTAACAGAAGAGATAAGCGAGAGAAAAGCCGATATGGGATTTGCTCACAACATAGAAGACTGATTTAATTAAATGCAGTTTTGGTTGAAAATGTTCATTTTTTCTTCACCACTTGAATTCGCTTTTTCTTGTGGTGGCTTCCGTAGTTTTCTTCTCCTTTGCTTTTGGTCAAAGCTGATTTTCGAAATAATCTTTTATGCGCTTAGAGACAATTTACATTTTATGCCATTTACCGGCTACCAGTGTTGCAAATCTCCAGAGAGAAAAGTCATTGTCATAGGATAGAATTTTGTGGGTGTTGTCAACTGAGGTGGCATGGTACTTGCAGATGAGTTATAAAATAACAAAAAAGAACAAGCAAAAGCGTGGTAAGTTCGGTCGGGCCGAATGTTGGGAACCCACCACCATGGACACTGCTAAAATTTTATACGAAATAAACTAAGTTAAAGGGCATAATTTTATTCTACATACCAAACTTCTGTCAAACCAGCAAATATTAAAGCTTCTAGGAACCGAACTAGGATGATCGAGAGACTGCTTTATATGGGGGCTATATCATGTTATAGAATGATTTGGACCGTATTTGTCACAGTTGTTGGATGCAAAATTTTAGCCAAACCGGACAAAAATAGGGGCTTGTAGGAACTCAAGAAGTCAAATTGAGAGATCGGTTTATAGGGGAGCTATATCAGATAATAGACCGATTTGAACCGTACTTAACACAGTTGTTGAAAGTAATAACAGAACACCACATGCAAAATTTCAGTTGTTGGAAGTCATAGCAAAACACTATTTGCAAATTTTCAGCCAAATCGGACAAAAACTGCGGCATGTAAGGACTCAAGAAGTCAAATTGGGAGATGGGTCTATATGGGAGCTATATCAGGTTATAGACCGATTTGAACCGTACTTGGCATAGTTGTTGGAAGTCTTAACGGAACAACACATGCAAAATTTCAGACAAATGGAACAAAAATTGCGGCTTCTAGGGGCTCAAGAAGTCAAATCGGGAGATCGGTTTATTTGGGAGCTATACCAGGTTATAAACCGATTTGCACCGTACTTAGCACAGTTGTTGGAATTCATAACCGAACAACACATACATAAATTTTAGCCAAATCGGACAAAAATTGGGGCTTGTAAAACTCAACAACTCAATTCGCTATATCAGGTTATAGACCGATGTGAACCCTACTTGGCATAGTTGTAGGAAATTGTAACAGAATACTAAATGCAAAATTTCAGCCAAATTTCAACAAAAATTGCGGCTTCCAGGGGCTCAAGATCGGTTTATATGTAAGCTATATCTAAATCTGAACCGATTTGGCCTATTTGCAATCCGCAATGACCTACATCAATATTTAGTATCTGTGCAAAATTTCAGATGGCTAGCTTTACGCATTCGACCGCTATCGTGATTTCGACAGACCAACGGACATGGCTACTTCGACTCAGAACTTCGAGACGATCAAGAATATATATACTTTATGGGGTCTTAGACGAATATTTCGAGGTGTTACAAACGGAATGACTAAATTAGCATACTCCCATCTTATGGAGGTGGCTATAAAGGAGGGTGAGTTGGAAAAGCTAGAACATACAAGGAAAAATAATTCAAGCCATTTGTCTTTTTTTATCTATTTTGACAGGATTTTTTTTTTTGGCTTTTTATCTTTAAAAAAAAATTTATTCATGATTTAATTTTGAGGTTTAGAATTTTATCAATGATGACATATTTTTATGCTCCATCTCTAATGAGCATGGTTGTTATTCTTTTAGTTTACTCAATCATACCCAGGAGTATATATCAGTTGTATTGACAAAAGTAATTATTTTGGCTTTTAAACCATAATAATTGCTGTATAGTGATTTTGCAAATAGTTTTTAATTGCTGTGGTTTACCAGAAAAATTACAAACAATTTGCCTTTTGACTTAATTATTGGGTTTAAATTCAATTATATGTCCAATTAATCCTTAAAAAGCCTAATAGTATGCTTTGGATTTGCGACGAGCCTATAATTAGGTAATAATTTATAGGATAATTTATAGATTGACATACCGCAAATGAAATACATTATACAAATTTTAGTATTTGTTTTTGCTATATTTCAATAACAAAACAAATATTTTTATAATTGCATGGTAATTTGATCTATTATTTATGTGCCTAGATGTATGCTCTAAATTATTTTTATATCCACCGCCATTCTGGCGAGAACATTTTTTCTGTGGTAGTTATGCTGGTGACATTTGTGAGATACTATGCCATGTAAACAATTCTCCCCAAAGAGGTGCACTCAACCAAATTTGTTATTCAAAACAACAAAAATGTTTGCTAAAACAGCAGACATTACTGCTTTACTTTAGACATTTTTTAGAATTTTTTTTTAGGAATTTTATTGGAAGAGATGATTTTAATTTGTGGAATATTGCTGCAAAGAAGCTACCTGATTCATCCATTTGTATACATTGCGAAATATGGCTGAGCTAGCTCGCATTTTTTGTTATTGCTCTACTAATGTGCACATGACTGGTATGGCCGTTTGTATCTAAATTATAAGAAAAAACGAAATTTAAAGAAAATGCAATAAAGCTTATTATTGGTCCACTGGGAGATTAAGGGGTGAATCTCCGTGCGATCCAGTGCGGCGACTATCGTCTCTATCTCCACATTATTGAAGGATCCTTCAATATCCAAGAAGGTCACCAAAGTGTACTCCTTCTGTCGGAGAGACGTCTCGACCTCCTGTACCACCTCGTGAAGGGCCGTCTCCACCGACCTGTCTTTGAGGTATGCGTGTTGTTTCCCACTGAAGTGTTCCGGCGTCAATCCCCCTCTCACCTTCCTTGAAAGGTGTTTTTGCTAATTCCCACCCCCAAGGTGGGAAGAATAAACCACAGTTTAGATAAAGACCACCTTGACTTCCCTCCACGCCCTTGATATGTACGACCATGCCGGACTCGCTCGGACTATCCGCCGAGATAACTATTTCCTCACTTTTCTGTCTTAACAAGATTCCTTCAAAAACATTCTACGGCAATTCACACTACGGTCAGATTTTCAGCCTGCTCTTGACCATTACCAGTTTTTTTATTGTAGCTCCACTCTGTTTATGGCGGTATAAGATCTTAAAAATAGACGTTTTTAAATAATACTGTGTTGGATTTGGTTTTCCCGCTGTGGCTGTGTTTAAATAGCTTGCAGCAGTGACATTCGGCGAAAGTCCCTGCACGGGCGCCAATTTATAATATAGTTTTGCCTTCAATTGTGTTTAGATTAGATTATCTTGAAGTGGCAGTCTGCCATCAGACTCACTTAGACGTTTATGTTCATGGCAATACCACAGGAACAGGAGAAGGAAGATATCCTCTAGTTCCTACCATTGAACCATACAGGTCCAGGAACCATCCACTAATTCAGACAAATTGCCAAAGCAATGAGAACCTAAAGTGGAACTCTTGCTGGCTGCCAGAGCGGGACACACACACAACAGATGTTCTATAGTCTCCTCATCCTCGAAGTCCTCACAGCTTATGCAGAAGTCTTTACTTACAGTCTGTCAGCATGTTTTCCGATCATACAGTTACCTGTCAAGACGAAAACAATGACTCAGACGCCTGTTTTTCTATTTGCAACTTCTATTACCAGGGATATCGCAATCGGTTCTAGCAAAAATAGTGATACAGTAATTTTTATACCCACCACCATAGGATGGGGGTTTTGAGTCGATCTAGCCATGTCCGTCTGTCGAACCCGTAAAGCTAGCCGCTTGAAAATTTGGACTGATACTTAATATTGATGTAGATCGTTGGGGATTGCAAACGGGTTATATCGCTTCAGATTTAGATATAGCTCTCATAAAAACCGATCTCCCGATTTGACTTCTTGAGCCCCTGAAAGACGCAATTTTTGTCCGATTTGGCTGAAAATGAGCTTGTAGTGTTTTGTTACGACTTCCAAAAAGTATGCCAAGTACGGTGCACATTGGTCTATAACCTCATATAGGTCCCATATAAACTGATCTCCCGATTTGACTTCTTGAGCCTTTACAAGCCGCAATTTTTGTCCGATTTGGCTGAAATTGAGCATGTAGTGTTTTGTTACGACTTCCAAAAACTGTGCCAAGTATGTCGAAACTTTTGCATATGTCGTTTTGGTATGACTTCCAACAACTATTCCTGACTGGCGTTTTTCTATTTGAAAAAGTCATTCAAAGAACTTGACAAATGCGATCCATGGTGGAGGGAATATAAGATTCGGCCCGACAGAACTTAGCACGCTTTTACTTTTCTAAATTGTTGAATATTACTCTAAAGAAGCCACTTGATCCATCCATTGGTATACATTTCGAAATGTGGCTGAGCTAGCTCGCATTTTTATAACCAATACCGAAGAATGGTGGTATATTAATTTTGTCATTCCGAAATATCCATTTTCGACCCTACAAAGAATATATATTCTTGATCGTCGTAATAATCTAAGACGATCTAGCCACGTCCGTCCGTCTGTCTGTTTTTTAAAATAGAGATATTGAGCTGAACTGTGCAAAGATTCTTTTTTTTCATGTTAAGTTCGAGGATGGGCTCTATCGGACTATATCTTGATATAGCCCCCATATAGATTGATCCGCCGATCCGCTGATTTAATGTCTAAGGTCCATAAAATACACATTTATTATCCTATTTTGCTGAAATTTAAGACAGTGAGTTGGGCACGCGACAGATCGGCTCATAAAAGGTGCAATTATTGTCTGATCTCGGCACAAATTGGGACAGTTAGGCCCTCGATGTCCCTCTTTAATTTGGACCACATCGGTTCAGATTTGGTTATATAGCTACCATATAGATTGATCTCTCGATTTAAGATGTTGGGCCCATTTGTTGTTTGAAATGAACTCTTGCCTTGTACACCTGCAATAGGACCTTTCGCCAAAGCGGGGTGTTTAATTTGCGAGTGATGTACTGGATTTATAGCTTCGTTGGCCAACTTTTAATGCTATATGGTGTTGTGATTTGGTGGACGAGGCTTCAAAAAATCATCTTCTGTTGAGTATTCAGCCGGACCCAGGCGTTCAGCGTCATAGGCGCACATGCTAATGTCTGCGCTATGGTGTCCTCCATTTAAGGTCGATTCATTGTCCGATTTCGTTGCAATTCAGGACAGTGAGTTGTGTTAGAGATAGGGTACAGCTGCCAAATAGACCAATATTGAATCAAAATTGAACAGTGACTTGTATTTATTAAACCACTCAATGTCCGTGCCATACTTGGATATAGCTGCAATGGGTGCATAAATAATCCATCTTTCACCGGATTATGACGAAAGGTGGTTTGCATGTATACCCGAGGTGGTGGCAATCCAAAGTTCGGCCCAGCCGAACATAATACCTTTTTACTTCTTCTAACATAAAATTAATATTTTTACCACAATACAATTACCATATAGTGATTTTACAAATAACTCAAAACTGCTACGGTTTACCATACAAAATTACAAAACAATTGGTCATTTGACACTATTGTTGAGATTTTAATCAAATTATATATCTAATTAGTTCTCTAAATGCCCCCTAATATGCTATTGATTTGTATGCAGCCTATGAATATGCTATAATTTGTAAGCAAATAAGTTGACTAGCATGCGAAGTTTGAAGCTCAGTTGTAACATTATGAAAAAAAAAATAAAAAGAAATGTAAATATAATTTTTTTCCGAATTCAATGGCAACATTAATATTAATTATACAATTGTAATTAGATTTTAAGTGAATTCTGATTTATAGTTATTTAAAAAATTTAAATCAATTTTAATTGAAACAAGTAAAAGCGTGCAAGTTCAGCCGGGCCGAATCTTGGGAACCCACCACCATGAATTCTGCTAAAAATTGATACATAATAAATTTAGTTGAAGGGCATGAATTTATTCTACATACCAAACTGTCAAAAAGGCAAAAATTAAAGCTTCGAGGAACTGAACAAGGATGATCGAAAGACCGGTTTACATGGGAGCTAATCAGGTTATAGACTGATTTAGACCGTATTTGGCACAGTTGTTGGAAGTCGTAACAGAACACTACATGCAAAATTTCAGCCAAATCGGACAAAGCTCCCATCGGTCAAAAAACTGATATAGCTCCCATATAAACCGATCTCCCGATTTGACTTCTTGAACCCTTACAAGCCGCAATTTTTATCCGATTTGGCTGAAATTTTGCATATGGTGTTCTGTTATGACTTTCAACAACTGCGCCAAGAACGGTTCAATTTGGTCTATAACTAGATATAGCTCCCATATTTTAGCAGAATCTATGGAGGTGGGGTCCCAAGATTCGGCCCGGTCGTACTTATCACGCTTTTACTTGTTTTAAAAATATATACCGAAGAAAAGCTGGGAGACTTCTTTAATTTCAATGAAGAAAAACCTATAATTATGAGATTTGACCTGAAGCGGCCAGAAGGACGATCTCTAATATGTATAATTCTAAGGATAAACATGTTACTCAAATGAGTGATATAACACCTTAGGTCAGGGCAATGCAAAGCCTGTGAGAATACTGGTAGGTAGTTTTAAGCATGCTAAGTGTAATTATACAACTCGAAATTTGTAATTTTAAGTGCTATAAATGCATTTCATTTATTTTACTTTGCAATTTTTCAAAATATATCAATACTATTTATCTTCTCTTACATTTACGAATTTATATTTAAAATAAGTATACATTATATTGTACAATGAATATACATATGCCCATCATAATACCATTATCACATTACAATTGCCGCTAGCACGTTTTATTTTACCTTTAGCGGTTAGCCACTTTCAGGTTAACTTGCAGTGTGTGTGTCAGTTCCATGTATTTCAATCGGCCACGATTATGTTGGCATAGCTGCGCCACAACATATGCTTTAAATTTAACTGCGTTTAAATAGTTTGTTGTTTACCTACAGGATGCACAGATGCTTATTTCAAATTGCATGCTATTAGGGGAGAAGTGCATGGTTGACCGAAAGGTACTACATGCTTATAGTGGGGAATTAAGTCATTAAATTATTGTGTCTATGAATAAAAGATGTAACTGAAAGTAGTTAATTCATTCCAATTTTAGAAAATAAATAAAATACTTTAAGCCCTTTGGTAAAAATGTACAAGACTACGGCATTTCCGGACTACAAGCATCGGCGGGTATAAACATTGTTGGGCAATTACTTTCGTTGTTGTTGTTGCTGCAGTGTGTTGTACACCGAGGCGGCAGCCCTTGCCGATGATGGATTCCATCGGGTCAATCCGGTACGTACAACCGGCTGCCATGGGATTACTTTCGTGATAATGATTAGCGACCTTTGTATGAATGTGATGCAACTTACAGTGGGATGATATTAAAACATTGGGGAAATTAATTTATGAAAATCGTTACATTTGCTTTATACATTTCTCATACAGAGAACGATAATACCGAGTGAAAAGACAAGGCCAGCCAAAAGATGTGAGCGTCTATCATCATATGCTGATCGGGGCACAATGTAGAACGCTGAAGAAGATGAACTTTGAGGGCATCTCAATGAAAGTGTCAACCCAACAAAAACCCCTCAAACGATCGCTAAAAAATTGGACTCATGGAATCTATACAGCGCACTGTTAGATAGTACACTGAAAAAAAAAAAAAAAATCACGAACATTTTTCAATTAATAATTTAATTGGATATAAAAATATTTTCAAATAAAAAATTAATTGAATCAATGTTTATACCCACTACCATAGGATGGGTAAAGTATATATATTCTCAGAACGTCGAGACGATCACCATGGTGGTGGGTTCCCAAGATTCGACCCGGCCGAACCTAGCACGCTCTAACTTGTTTTAATTAAGTCCTGATTTTTTTCACGATCGTCATTAAATTTAGGAAATTTTCAATTAAAAACCTAATTGATTTAATAATTTTGAACTTGAACTTTTTTCAATTGGGCTTGAATTTTTATTTCATTTTCAATTAAACAATTAATTGATTCAATAATTTTTTTAATTGAGTATTAAAATCGCTGCGCCTTCTTTAACTCTCTAATATCTCTTAAGGGTGGGGACACTTCACCTTGAATGCGGATATCGAATTCGTGCCATTGTAGCCTATGACGCTGAATGCGTTCGAGTCCTGGTGAGAACATCGGACGAAGCGGTGGTTGACGACATTTGCGAGGTACAATGCCATGGTATCACACTGCTGGAAGTCGTTCGGACTCGGCTGTAAAAAGGTCCCTTATCATTGAGTTGAATCGGAAAGCACTCATTGACGTGTGAGAATTTCGCCCCTGCTCGGTTCCTGGTGTTTTTAAAAATTAGGGTAATGAGAAGTGCTTTTTAGGGGAGGGGTGGCACCTCACATATTTCGACTCAAATATGGATATCAAATTCGTGCTGCACTTCCAAATCCCATTAATTTGAGCCTCAATATGCCATGCCCGGTAAATATGAACCGTTTGGAGGGTATATTGGGGCTGGGGCGCCACCGGCACTTTGCACTGAAAATCTGATATCAAATTCGTTCTTTATTCCCAACGGAAATGAAGTTCAGATTAGGGCGTACCCCAAAACACTTGGCTCCAAAATTGGATATCAAATTCGTATTCTACTCTCAAATACCTTTCATTTGAGTCCCATATTGTCATAATGGGTCAAATAACCCATTTGACATATCTAGAGGAGGAAAAGCGCCATCTAGACATGAACGCTAATTTTAATGTCATATTTGTAATTTACTCCCGAATACCTTTCATTTGAGTCCAATATAGCCATGGTCGGCTAATATGCCCATTTGTGGGTATTTTGGGGGGTGGGCGACCTCCCATTACTTAGACCTAATTTTGTATGCCATATTTGTAATCTACTGCTCAATACCTTTCATTTGAGTCCCATATTGACATGGACATCGAATATATCTGTTTAGATGAGTTTAGAGGTTGGGGGGCCCGCTAAGTTCTTGGACCCAAATTTTAATACCATGTTCGTTTTCTGGTCTCCAATACCTTTCATTTGATATCCTTGTTGTTCCCATCGGACCACTTTCGGATATGGGTGGCTATGTTTCCTTCCAGACAAATATACAAAGTCTATAAAAACTGTAAGAAAATCGGTTCAGCCAAGTATCAAATAATCAGAATGGGTCTAATGGCGTTTTTGAGGAGTGCGTGACCCCTTATACTTCGATCTGATTTTGTCTGCCACATTCGAAATCTACTCCCGAATACCTTTCATTGGAGCCCCATATTGAAACTAAGGTTCAATATATGGAGTTTCGGGGTTGAGGCGGCTCGATGGGTACTTAGACTTAAATTTTGATACTATACTCGTATTCTACTCTCCAATACCTTTCATTTGATACCTTAATTGTCTCGATCGGTCCGCTTTTGATTTTGGGTTGTGCTTTTGGCATGGGGAGGGTCCGTCCCCGTCCGATATCGAAAATTATATAGCCTATGTTTCCTTCCAGACCAAACCACACAATATGCGAAGTTTAGAGAAAGTCGGTTCTGCCGTTTTTCAGTCTATGCTGAACAAACAATCATAATCCCAAATATCCGTGATTGGGTAATGTGCCCATTTTGAGCGCTTTTGTGGGAGTGGGGTGGGGTGTCAGATTCGTGTGGGTGGGAGTGCCAGATTCGTTATCTACTCCCGAATACCTTTTGAGTCCCATATTGTCATGATCATCAAATAAACCTATTTTAAGGGGTTTTGGGGCTGGGTCAGCCCCCCGGTACTTGGACCCAACTTTTGTTATGAAATTCGCACTTTACTCTTGAATATCTTTCATTTGAACCCCTAGCTGAACCCGGCCCGCTTCGCTGCGCTTCCTTTTACACGTTCTTTATTCCCAACGGAAATGAAGGGTAACTTTCTTCTCAATTACTCTTTGCATTCACTTAGTTACGTATATATTTTGCGGCCATGTTTTTATAGAACTTTTGGACCATTGTCGCAGGCTAGGAGTAGTGAAAAGCATATGATCAACTTTGAATGCTCTCCTGTACCTCTCGCGCTCTTTTTATACCCTCCACTATAAGATGGGGGGTATACTAATTTCGTCATTCTGTTTGTAACTACTCGAAATATTAGTCTGAGACCCCATAAATTATATATATTCTTGATCGTCGTGACATTTTATGTCGATCTAGCCATGTCCGTCCGTCCGTCCGCCCGTCCGTCTGTCTGTCGAAAGCACGCTAACTTCCGAAGGAGTAAAGCTAGCCGCTTGAAATTTTGCACAAATACTTCTTATTAGTGTAGGTCGGTTGGTATTGTAAATGGGCCATATCGGTCCATGTTTTGATGTAGCTGTCATATAAACCGATCTTGGGTCTTGACTTCTTGAGCCTCTAGAGTGCGCAATTCTTATCCGATTGGAATGAAATTTTGCACGACGTGTTTTGTTATTATATCCAAGAACTGTGCCAAGTATGGTTCAAATCGGTTCATAACCTGATATAGCTGCCATATAAACCGATCTTGGGTCTTGACTTCTTGAGCCTCTAGAGTGCGCAATTCTTTTCCGATTGAAATGAAATTTTGCACGACGTGTTTTCTTATTATATCCAACAACAGTGCCAAGTATGGTTCAAATCGGTTCATAACCTGATATAGCTTCAATATAAACCGATCTTGGGTCTTGACTTCTTGACCCTCTAGAGAGCGCAATTCTTATCCGATTGGAATGGAATTTCGCACGACGTGTTTTGTTATGATACCCAACAACTGTGCCAAGTATGGTTCAAATCGGTTCATAACCTGATATAGCTGTCATATAAACCGATCTGGGGATTTGATTTCTTGAGCTTCTAGAGGGCGCAATTCCTATCCGATTTGGCTGAAATTTTGCATGACGTATTTTGTTTTTACTTTCAACAACTGTGTCAAATAAGGTTGAAATCGGTTCATAACCTGATATAGCTGCCACATAAACCGATCTGGGATCTTGACTTCTTGACCCCTTGAGGTCGCAATTATTATCCGATATGCCTGAAATTTTGTACGATGGATCCTCTCATGACCATCAACAAACGTGTTTATTATGGTCTGAATCGGTCTATAGCCCGATACATATCCCATATAAATCGTTCTCTCTATTTTACTTCGTGAGCCCCAATGGGCGCAATTCTTATACGAATTGGCTGACATTTTACACAGGTCTCCAACATATAATTTAATTGTGGTCCGAACCGGACCATATTTTGATATCGTTTTAATAGCAGAGCAACTCTTTTCTTATATCCTTTTTTGCCTAAGAAGAGATGCCGGGAAAAGAACTCGACAAATGCGATCCATGGTGGAGGGTATATAAGATTCGGCCCGGCCGAACTTAGCACGCTTTTACTTGTTCTTTGTTCGGTTTTGCTTGGCTATTCAAATAATTTCTATCTCCATATAGATGGCGCTGAATTTGTTGTTGGTAATGCTCGCTGTTGATTCCCATCACATTGTCATAATTTTGTCAATTTTTGAATTCAATCGATTTTCCAGTTTTGTCGGCCTACCCATGACAAAAATATCAGAAACATTTTTCTGCACTGGTTATTCCTTCAATAATAGTGGCGACAATAATCATTATTCATTTATGATATCATACGATAATCATTATTCATCATTTAAACAGCTATTTTCCCTTTATAAAATCAGCTGTTTTCAATGACTTGGCGAACGAATCGAGTGACAAAACGAAAAAAAATGCTTATCGGCACGCTACTTGGGCTCGACTATAAAAATGAGGCTTCTTATCTTAGAGCTACATTTTCAGCCAAACCTGCTCCACTGAGCTTTCACTTTTAAAACGCAGAAAATGACCTCTGTACGTTCGTTGAGCTTCCCCTCTAACAGATTAACACAAACTTGGATATTCGCAATCTACAAAATAATTTTTTTTTTTATCTATGGCAATGATAGGCACTTAAACTATCTGAAACACTTATTGATAGAGCCCGTCTTAGGGTGGGAAATTGAAAAAAATAATACAGCAAACAACCGCAACGAAATTTCTATACATTATTTTTCTTTATTTTACGAACTGATAGGCTGCAAATGCTGCATGATCAATTTTCACCACTCTGCCCTCTCTCTGATCGGGGTGGCGTCTCCATTCAGTTGATCCATTTGCAAACAGAATAGATGGCGCTTATTTAAATGTTAATGCTGTCATCGATAAGGGAAAGGTTTAGACTTTAATACCCAACATGTTAACAAAATAACTTAAAAGTTCTCCGTTCCATGTCACCCCGGATCCTTGCGTAATCACATATAAGCGACTGAAAATTTGTCATTTCTCCCATCTGTAAGAGATTTTTTGCGCATATTGTTATGAGTCTTTAGATTTCTTTTGTCTATGCTGCTACTCGCTTGGAGCGGCTTAGCGCCTATAATATTGATCATGATGTGGTAGTTGTCTATAACATACTATATGGTTACCTGTTGAATAGTAATAATTTAGTCTTTTTTAAATCAAATCAAATTGCCATAATAAACGATCTCAGTGGTAGGGAACTAATTTGCCGGTATTTATATTAGGTGCGGTGGCGACAGTTCTTAGTAATTTAACCATGTAAAACTTTTGAACATGCCTCACGACATCTGCCACTTGAGCACAAATTTGAATGGCGCACTCCACTTAAAAATATCTATCACTTGATCCCCCATTGTGATTATCGTCCAATAAACCTATTTTAAGGGGTTTTGGTGTCGGTGATATCGGTACACAAATGGTTATTGGCTGCCCGAATTATTTTTCGAAATGCTGAAATGAACAACTGCAGGGCATGCCAAAAGGAACCCAGACCACCTAGGGCTATGTCAGATTTATGTAGCATTCAGCCATCAGACTCACTTAGACGTTTTCGTCCATTAGGGTACCACAGGAACAGAAGAATGAATATGCCTTCTAGTCCTTACCGTTACCGAACCATACAAATCCCTTTAAAAAAAAAACTTGCGAATGTGTACATCCGCTAAATCAGACAAGTTCTCAACGGAATAAAAACCTAAAGTGGAACTCCTTCTGACTGCCAGAGCGGGACACACATACAGCAAATGTTCTATAGTCTCCTAGTCCTCAGCAGAAATTGTTATTTGCAACCTTCAGTCTGTCAGAATGTTGACCAATCAGACAGTGGCCTTTCATGACGGACACAATGTCTGCTCTACAAAGCGATAGCAAAGACCCAG
This sequence comes from Stomoxys calcitrans, assembly GCF_963082655.1. Lineage (NCBI taxonomy): Eukaryota > Metazoa > Arthropoda > Insecta > Diptera > Muscidae > Stomoxys > Stomoxys calcitrans. Next base: position 29,016,611 of record NC_081552.1, read on the forward strand.
CGGTAGCAGAGACAAAGATAAAGTAGGCATCCCCAAGTCTAGATTGAGCCCCCACTTTGTGACCATCTGGCACTCGTTAGCTTTGGGGCTTGATCCTAAAAATAAAAATTGCAAATTTTGCCCATGAACATTCCACTAAGGAACAGGGGCAAACTTCTCACATATCAGTGAGTGCAATCCGATTCAAGTTTAAGCTCAATGATAAGGGGCCTCCTTTTTATAGCCGAGTCCGAACGGCGTGCCGCAGTGCGACACCTCTTTGGAGAGAAGTTTTACATGGCATAGTACCTCACAAATGTTGCCAGCATTAGGAGGGGAAAACCACCGCTGAAAATTTTTCTGATGGTCTCGCCAGGATTCGAACCCAGGCGTTTAGCGTCATAGGCGGACATGCTTACCTCTGAGCTACGGTGGCCTTCGTAGCTTAAATGTCGCTAAACGCATACCCATAGATTCCAGTTCGCCTGGAATGGAAATATAGTTCCTAGTCCATCAGAACAGGGGATATCGTTGAGAGATCTGCGACAATTGAGGGCGGTTTTTGAATTCATAAATATGCTCCCCGAAGATTTAATGGTTCTCAGGCTGTCTGAGAAGATGTTTATGCCTATCGTCGTTATCAAGTTATATCTTAGCCACTCCACCACTTCTTTAATTGCAAGGAACTCCGGTTGATACACATTACAGTGGTCGAGTTACTTTATCGATATGACCTACCTAGTCGTCTACCTTGGAACCATCCATATAGAAGTCTATGTAACTCCTATTACCACGGGTATCGTAGTTCCAATCGAGCAATTTGTATAGCCACAATGTCTAGTGGCATTAGTTGTAGCATTAAATTCAGTGCATCAGATGGTGTCTTCATCAGTGCGGCTGTGATGCACAAACAAGCCATCCCTTGGATCCGGTTGACTATTGAACAGTAGGTGAACTTTTGAAGCGCCGTCCACCAGACTACAACACTATTTAGTATTATAGGTTTTACAACTGCAATATATACCCAGTGCGTGACACACGGTTTAAGCCCCTACCACCTATAACCATTCAAAATTTCAAAAAGTTATCTGTTACCGTTTTCATGCGGCAGATTTTTTTACTATTTTTCCCCCACTTTATCCCACTGTGCAGCTTAAGATAGCTATCATGTCTGCCCATCTGACAATTTGTATATTGCTGTTATAAAATTATTGCCTAATTTAAGGCTCAATATATAAATGATTTTTTCCAAAAATTTTATGAACAATTGTTTCGTTCCTCATGATTTTTTTTTTTTGACTACAGTTATGTTCCTGCCTTTTAAAAAGTTGCTTGTATTTCCTTCATACAACTTAGCTAACTCACTTAAATGCAAAGCAACCAGCATTTGAGAGCAAAACAAATCAAAACTTTCCATTGCAGTTGCAATTTTCATTTGCCCATCTTTTTATATCCACCGCCATAGGATGGAGGTATACTAATCTAGTCATTCCGCTTGGAACAACTCGAAATATTCGTCTTAGACCCCATAAAGAATATATATTCTTGACCGTCTCATCATTCTGAGTCGATCTAGCTATGCCCGTCCCTCCGTCTGTCGAAATCACGATAGCGGTCGAACGCGTAGAGCTAGCCGCTTGAAATTATGCACGATACTTAATAATAATGTTGGTTATTGGGGACTGCAAATGGGCCATGTCGGTTCAGATTTAGATATAGCTCCCATATAGACCGCAGTCCTGATTTAATTTCTTGAGCCCATGGAAGCCGTAATTTGTGTCCGATTTGGCTGAAAATGAGTAAGTAGTGTTTTGTTATGAGTTTCAAAAACTGCGCCAAGTACGGTGCAAATCGGGCTATAATCTGATATAACTCCAATACAAACCGGATTCACGACTTGGCTCCTTGAGCAACAACAAGTGTGCCAAGTACGTTCCGAATCGGATTGAAACCTGATAAAGCTGCCATATAAACCGAACTCCCGATTTGACTTCTTAGCCCCTTATAAGCCAGTTGGTTGAAATTTTGCAGATTGTGTTCCGTTATGACTTCGAACAACTGTGTACCAAGTACGGTTCAAGTCGGTATATAACCTTATATAGCTCCGGTCTCTCGATCATCCTTGTTTGGTTCCCAGCAGCTTTAGTTTTTGCTTGTTTGACGTAAGTTCGGTATGTAGAATAAATTTATGCCCTCCAACTATATTTATTATGCATACATTTTTAGCAGTATCCATGGTGGTGGGTTCCCAAGATTCGGCCCGGCCGAACTTAGTACGCTTTTACTGGTTTTTTGTTCACTTCTCAAGAAAAGGCAAGTTACGCGGCTTATAATGGCAAAAGCTTTTAAAAAGGAAAACCATGCCAAAAATAAAGTCAAATAAAACTATTTATGATAAACCATAGAGAATAGCATAGAAAACAAAAAACAGAAAAACTGCGTAATATACTTTTAGGCTGGCTGGCTTTTCTTATAACATTGCATACTTGGTGGCTGGATGCCTTTGGCAAACAGCTTCTATTTATAAAATCAGTTTACCAGCTTCAATAGAACAAAATATTAATTTTTTTCATTCACTTTTTTCGAGGCAATTCTCTTGCAAAGGTTAAGCATTTATGAGACTTGTACTTGTAACACTGCAATTAGACACAACTAACATTAAAGTAGACCAATGTCAATGATAACAGAACAGCATGGGAAATTTTAATGAGATGTACGATTCATTACTATAAGGGCGAAGAAATTTAAAGAAATATTGTGGTTTTTTGTTTATTTAAAGAACCATTAAAGATGCCCAACAAGTTAGAGATGCGTTTAAAGAGAAAATGTGTCTAAGAAATTTTAAATTTTAATGCGTCAAAATGTAAGCTTTAACGGGAGGCATTCTGAGTTAAATTAAATTTTTAAACCAGTAAGGAAAGGCAAATGTCGGGCGGTGCCGACTTTATAATACCCTACACCTACCCTATAAACACAAAAGGGGGGGCTACATCTAATTCTGAAACAAATTTGATGTATCCAGTTAGATTATTAAAATTCCTGTTTCAAATTTCGAGCAAAGCTGATATGTTCAAAATATAATAACTACGGTTGACAAATGACAACAAATTATCCAAAACCTGACGAACAAATATATGGGAGCTATATCTTAATCTAAACCGATTTCGACAAACTTTATGGATATTGTGAAATTGGTCGAGGAAGATTAGTCAATAAATGCGCTTGCAGTGGGTCTAGGAGTGAAAATCGGGCTATATATATATATCTGAACAGATGTCTATGAAATTCACCAGTAATATCGAGAGTCATAAGTAAATCCTTCCTGTTGAATTTCGAGAGAATCGGTTAACAAATTACCATTTGATTGGTGTATTACTGCAAATTTGACAAACATATATGGGAGCTATATCCAAATTTGAACCGATTTCTATGAATATCACCAGTAATATTGAGAGTCATAAGAAAATCATTCCTGCTAAATTTCGAGAGAATCCGTTGACAAATGACCATTTTATTGCTGTATTATTCCAAATCGGACGAAAATATATATGGGAGCTATATCCTAATCTGAACCGATTTTTATCAAATTCATCAGTAATACCGAGAGTCATAAGAAAATCTTTCCTGCCAAATTTTCGATAGAATCGGTTAATAAATGACTATTTTATTGCATTATTACTGCAAATCGGACGAACATATATATGGAAGCTATATATAAATCTGAACCGATTTTTTCCAATTTCGATAGGCTTCGTCTCTAGGCCGAAAAACATGCCCATACCAAATTTGAAGAAGATCGGATGAAAACTGCGACCTGTAGTTTGTACACAAATTAACATGGACAGACGAACAGACGGACGGACAGACAGACGGACATAGCTAAATCGAATCAGAAAGTGATTCTGAGTCGATCGGTATACATATCAATGCGTCTATCTCTCTTCCTTTTGGTTTTTACAAACTAATTCACTAAGTTATAATACCCTGTACCACAGTAGTGGTGTAGGGTATAAAAAAACAAATTCTATTTTATGAACTTATTCCAGTGTGATCCAATGTTTAAATTCTTATAGTTGAGATTAAGTTTGAGGTTCAGATTATTCTAAATACAATAGACGCAGTTTACAAAAAGGTCAAGCTTCAATAACCTTATAATACAGAGGAATTATGTGAAGAGTTAAATATAATGCCTTAAATGGTGTTACCCTAAGCGTGGTTGTTAGTCATAGTCATTTTTATATCCTCCTTTCCTATAGGATGGGGGTATACTAACATCGCCATTCCGTTTGTAATACATCGAACTATTAGTCTAAGACCCCATAAAGTAAAGGGTGATTTTTTTGAGGTTAGGATTTTCATGCATTAGTATTTGACAGATCACGTGGGATTTCAGACATGGTGTCAAAGAGAAAGATGCTCAGTATGCTTTGACATTTCATCATGAATAGACTTACTAACGAGCAACGCTTGCAAATCATTGAATTTTATTACCAAAATCAGTGTTCGGTTCGAAATGTGTTCAAATTTTGACAAATTTTGTTCAGCGATGAGGCTCATTTCTGGTTGAATGGCTACGTAAATAAGCAAAATTGCCGCATTTGGAGTGAAGAGCAACCAGAAGCCGTTCAAGAACTGCCCATGCATCCCGAAAAATGCACTGTTTGGAGTGGTTTGTACGCTGGTGGAATCATTGGACCGTATTTTTTCAAAGATGCTGTTGGACGCAACGTTACGGTGAATGAACACATTTCGAACCGAACACTGATTTTGGTAATAAAATTCAATGATTTGCAAGCGTTGCTCGTTAGTAAGTCTATTCATGATGAAATGTCAAAGCATACTGAGCATCTTTCTCTTTGACACCATGTCTGAAATCCCACGTGATCTGTCAAATACTAATGCATGAAAATCCTAACCTCAAAAAAATCACCCTTTATATAATATATATTCTTGATAGTCGTGATATTTGAAGTCTAACTATCCATGTCCGTTCGTCTGAACGTCTGTTCGTCTAACTAAATAACATTCGAAGGAGTTTAGTTAGGCACTGGAAATTTTGCACAAATACTTCTTATTAGTGTAGGTCAGTTGGGATTGTAAATGGGCCATGTTTTGATATAGCTCCCATATAAACCGATCCCGGTTTTTTGACTTCTTGAGCCTTTAGAGAGCTCAATTCTTATCCTGTGACATTCAATAGATGTGTCAACTATGGTTCGAATCGGTCCAAAACCTGATATACCTCCCATATAAACTGATCTCCCGATTATACGAAATGTGATCCATCAATAACCGTTATTTGCAAATTTCGTGGGTTACGTATGTTCGAAGGATGGTCAGATGTGTTAGGCCACTCTGTATACTTCTTCATTTAGTTCAGATCGCCCCAGATTTGGATACAGCTGCCATATAGACCGGTGTCTCGATTTAAGGTCTTGGGCCCATAAAGGCGCATTTATTTTCCGAATTTGCTGAAATTTGGGAGAAAGAGTTGTGTTAGGACCTTCTAATTTTCTTTTTTAATTGAGCCAAATCGGTCTAGATTTGGATATAGCTGCCATAAAGTCCCATTTTTCGATTTAAGGTCTTGGTCCCATAAAAGGCGCATTTATTGTCCGATTTCGCTGAAATTTAAGACAGTGAGTTGTGTTAGGCCCCCCGATATTCTTCGGTCCAGATTTGGTTATAGCTGCCATATAGACCGATCTCTCAATTTAAAATCTTGGCCCCAAAAAGGCGTATTTATTATCCGACTTTGCTAAAATGACTGACACCATGACTTATGTTAGGCTTTTCGACATCCGTATCCTATATATTGGTTTGCCCAAAAAGTAATTGCGGATTTTTCATATAGTCGGCGTTGACAAATTTTTTCACAGCTTGTGACTCTGTAATTGCATTCTTTCTTCTGTCAGTTATCAGCTGTTACTTTTAGCTTGCTTTAGAAAAAAAGTGTAAAAAAAGTATATTTGATTAAAGTTCATTCTAAGTTTTATTAAAAATGCATTTACTTTCTTTTAAAAAATCCGCAATTACTTTTTGGGCAACCCAATATATGAGAGTTATATCTAAATATATCTATCGAGAGAATCGGTTAATAAATAACCATTTTATTGCACTATTTCTGTAAATCCAATTTTTTTCCAGTTTCAATAGGCTTCGTCTCTAGGTCGAAAAACATGCCTGTACCAAATTTGAAGACGATCGGATGAAAACTGCGCGACCTGTAGTTGGTACACAAATTATCATGGACAGACGACGGACATAGCTAAATCGAATCAGAAAGTGATTCTGAATCGATCGGTATACATTTCAATGGGTCTATCTCTGTTTCTTCTACGTGTTACCAACAAATGCACTAAGTTATAATACCCTTACCGCAGTATTGGTGTAGGGTATAAAAATATCTGAAGTGTATTACTTTTAAGGGTAAAAGATGGTTATTGATGAATAAAGAAATATTTTTTGAAAAAATTTAAGACAACGGTTATTTGTTGATCAGACACGAGTCTGATCAAAAAATAACCGTTGTCTTAAATTTTCTCGGGCCTCTAGAGGGCGGAATTCTTATTTGATTCGGTCCAAAACCTGATATAACTCCCATATAAACCGACCTCCGTATTATATTTCTTGAGCCTCTAGAGGGCGCAATTTTTAACCGAAAATTACTTCTTCTATGAGCCTCAACATACGCGCTAAGTATGACCTGAATTGGTCTTGACCTTGATATAGCTTCCATATAAACCGCGCCCCTAAGGTGGGCAGTCTGGGTCTGATTTGGCTGAAGTTTTGCACAACGACTTCTACTAGGATCTTTTACATACGTGTAAAATATACTCTAAATCTGTCTATAGCCTGATATTGCTCCCAAATAGACCGATCTTAGGTAATTCTTATACGATTTGGCTGAAATTTTGCACATTAGCATTTACTATGGTCTCCAAAGTCCAAGCCAAGTATGCCCAAAATCGGTTCGTAACCTAATATAATCCCAATAGCATAGCAATTCTTATCCATATGCAGTGATGTTTAATCGGGAGATCGGTTTATATGGGAGCTATTACAGGTTATTGACCGTACTTGGCACAGTAATTAGGAATTTCCGATTCCAAAAAAGTTTTAGCCCAATCAGAAAAAAAATTGCATCTTCTAGGGGCTCTAGAAGTCAAGCTGAAAGACCTCTTTATATTGGAGCTATATCCAAATCTGAAACAATGTGGCCCATTTGCAATCGCTAACTACAAGTCAAATCGGTAGATCGGCTTATATGGGAGATATATCTATTTCTTGACCGGCATATCTGTTGGAAGTCAAAGGTGAACACTACATGCAAAATTTCAGCCAAATCGGTTTATATGGGAGCCATGTCAGGTTATAAACCGATTTAGACCGTACTTTTCACAGTTGTTGAAAGTCAAATTTCAGCCAAATCAGACAAAAATTGCGGCTTGAAAGTGCTTAAGAATTCACATCGGGAGATCGGTTTATATGGAAGCTATATCTAAATCTGAACCAATGTGGGCCATTTGCAACCTCCAACAGCCTACATCAATATAAGGTATCTGAGCAAAATTTTAGGCTTCCAGCTTTAAGCGAAAGATCAGGCCTTTGGTGGAAATCGAACCCACGATCCCCGTATCAGTAAGTTGAGCACGCTACCAACTCGGCTACCAGGGCGACCTAGGAGTGGATAACCACTGCTGAAATTTGTTTCGGATACTCTCCCCCAAGATTCGAACTCAGGCTTACGGCGTCGTAGGTGGACATGCTAACGTCTGTACCACGATGGTACTGTACGTTTTATACCCACCACCGACGGATGGGGGTATATTCATTTTGTCATTCCATTTGCAACACATCGAAATATCCATTTCCGACCCTATAAAGTATATATATTCTTGATCAGCGTAAAAATCTAAGACGATCTAGACATGTCCGTCCGTCTGTCTGTTGAAATCACGCTACAGTCTTCAAAAATAGAGATATTGAGCTGAGACTTTGCACAGATTCTTTTTTTGTCCATAAGCAGGTTAAGTTCGAAGATGGGCTATATCGGACTATATCTTGATATAGCCCCCATATAGACCGATCCGCCGATTTAGGGTCTTAGGCCAATAAAAGCCACATTTATTATCCGATTTTGCTAAAATTTGGGACAGTGAGTTGTGTTAGGCCCTTCAACATCCTCCGTCCATTTGGCCCAGATCGGTCTAGATTTGTATATAGCTGCCATATAGACCGATCCTCCGATTTAAATTTGGGGCAGTGAGTTGTCTTAGGTCCTTCGACATGCTCCGTCAATATGGCTTAGATCGGTTCAGATTTAGATATAGCTGTCATATAGACCGATCCTAAAATTTAGAGCCTTAGGCCCATAAAAGCTGCATTTATTATCCGATTTTTCTATAATTTGGGACAATGAGTCGTGTTAGGTCCTTCAACGTCCTTTGTCAATTTGGCTCAGATCGGTCCACATTTGGATATAGCTGTCATATAGACCGATCCTCCGATTTAGGGTCATAGGCCCATAAAAGCTGCATTTATTATCCGATTTTGCTGAAATTTGGGACAGTGAGTTGTCTTAGGTCCTTCGACATCCTCCGTCAATATGGCTTAGATTGGTCCAGATTTGGATATAGCTGTCGTATAGACCGATCCTCCGATTTGGGGTCATAGGCCCATAAAAGGCGAATTTGTTGTCCGATGTCACTGAAATTTAGGACAGTGAGTTAAGTTAAGCCCCTTGATATACTTCTGTATTATCGCACAGATCGGTCCAGATTTGGATATAGCTGCCATATAGACAGATCTCTCGGTTTTAGGTTTTGGGGCCATAAAAAGCGCAATTATTGTCCGATGTTGCCGAAATTGTGGATAAAGAGTTAAGTTAAGCCCCTCCACATATTTTTGCTATGGGACATAAGGTATGAGTTTTGCACCAGATTTTGACGAAAGGTGGTTTACATATATACCCGAGGTGGTGGGTATCCAAAGTTCGGCCCGGCCGAACTTAACGCCTTTTTACTTGTTATTAAATATTTAGCTGCTCAGGCAATGTTTAAACCATACAGTCAGGAATATCGGGCATTGTATGAAGGATAGCACAGTATCCGGATTATAAAATGGACAGCTCCCTTGCCCTCACAACAGTGACCGCATCAATTTGTCCAGCCACAATGTCCAGAGGCATAGGGTGTAGAATTAAATTCAGAGAATTAGTTGAGTCTCTCTCAGTGGGGCTGTGATGCACACACAAGTATTGAAAAGTAGGTGGACTTTTGAAGCGCCGCACAGTGGGCCAAATGGCAAAAAAATTGGAAATAAGTCTACAACTTTTTATCTGTTGATTTTAGCCATACAAAATGTTCTAGACATTTGTAGAGGAGGACATAGGCTTTCAGAAAAGTGCTGTTGTTGGTCCATATCTTTAATACAGGGTGAGCTACAGGGTGTCAAAGTTGACCACTTTTGACTTCTCCAAGCTTCTGGGGGCCATAACTTTTGATCTACTCAACCGATTTACATGATTTAGGACTCTAGAGAAAGAGCTTGACAAGATCTAAAAAACTTATGCATAAAGTACCATGCCATCGTGTACTGTTAAGGAGTTATGAATTGTTTAATTTTAAAATATGAAAATTTGGCCTTGGTTTTTTTCAGTGTTTTTTAAATAACTCCGTCAATTTTAAAGCTATAAACTTCATACTTCACACAAATTATGCCAGCATATGTGTGCATAAAATACAAAAGGAATCACGTGAATATCTTTGGCGGTTTAAAAATGGCATCGTTTTCAATATGAAAAATATTTTTTTTGTCAAAAAATTGCAAAATTTTTCAAAAAAGATACTCCCATTTCCTTTAAGTTTTCGCAAACTTTGGCCGTCAAAGCATTATCATTTCTTTCCATTTTCACAAAGTCGAGGTATTAAGAAAAGTTTTAAGTGCTAATTTGGCTAATTTCGATATCAAACAACACCGTTATCTTAAGACCAAAATGGCCAATTTTTTTACTAAACTTCAAAAGTTTCTCACTGGAAAAAAAGTTCCACGGGGATTTTTTCGCTTTTTTTGAACTTAAATGAAAGCTTAAAATGTTCCCAACATTTTAAGGTATGTCTCGCCATATCCTAGCCATAAATGAGATCGTAGCGATCAAAATACTGAAAAAAGTCAATTTTCAAGTAGTGCTATATTCATTGCTAAAAAACAAGTATTACGTCACATTTTATTGCAAAGATGTTAAATAAACTTTTATTTGGTAACACTTCTTCTACAAAACACAAAAAGAATCATGGAAATATCTCTATTCTATTCCATTTTATGGAACCGGCAATAAAAAAGTCAATTTTTCAAAAAAGTCGAATTTCCCAAATTTTGTTTTTGTTGTCCTAATTGCACATGACACACTATAGCCATATTTACGCAACATACCTTATCGTAAAGGAAATTTTCATACCTTTCCAACAATGTATAAAACATTTCTCAACTCGGATTCTATCTACTCTAAAATTCATTTACACTTCATTAAACTCTATATAAAAATGTCTATTTGTGAAATGGAACCTTATATGGGGCCTACACTAAAACATTGATAGATTTGCCCAGGGTTTACAATACAAATGTGTTAGAATAAAAAAAGGTCTCCTGCCAAAGTTTAAAAAAATTGGAATAAAAATATGTGTTTTAGAGCGAAAACACTTCGCATCGGCGTGCGTTTGTATAGTACCTACATCTATTTTTAATGTAAGCTGATGATTTTTGAATAAAAAGTAACCTAGAAATATACCTGCATATATATATATATTTGTGTTAAGATTTGATGCAGACAAATGTTACCTGTTTCGCTATGTCGAATTCCCAGGAAATCCACCGTATCAATGAATGTGAAAAAACCTACCCATAAAAAATTCATTGTCATTTTTTTTAACCAAATTCGAGTCCAGGTAAATAATTATAGAAGAGTAAGTAAAAAGAGGCACTTTGGACCCCTTTTTACGATTGCGTCTGATACCTGAAATGGGTCATTAATTGTGAATATATTGCATAAATATTTGAACAAAATCCAAATTTTCTTCATTATATTTTGTAGAGGCGTAAAGGACATTTATAAGTTATGGAAGTCATACTGAAGTATTCCACTCTTTCGAAAATTGTATGGGACATCAAAAATGATTCCAAATCATACACGGAGTCATTTAAGGAACTTGTTTACACTTTGGACCACATATATGGAATAAGGCTAAATAAAGACGCTTTAGACAAACTTGAAAAATTCTACAAATCATTTGAGAGAAGGTTGCCAGAATGTTCATTCGCAAAAATCAAGTTTTTCAAAATGTATGAGAAGTGGCTGAAATCGGATCTACTTATTGAAATTAAACCGCTGATTCCCGGCCGGCCTAGCAAAGCATACGACGAAGTTACGGAGAAAACCAAAAAGAAAAAACAAGAGGAACTATTGGCGGCACATCCGCCAAATTTAATAAAAGATACGTTCAAAACAGCATTGTTAAAAACACAACCAAAAAATGTTGGACGAATTGTCGATGTTTTACCATTAGCATCTCCGAAAAGGGTAAAGAGAATGGTAGAAAGTATTCCAACTCCAAAATCGACTACAGAATTCACGGAGGAAGATGCACTGGCCCTGATTTTGAACCTAGGCCTCTCAAGAAACAAATACTCAACAATGAGGAAGGCTCTTCGTGAAAAAGGATGGGGTTGTTTACCCTCAAAACATAAATTGTACAACACCAGGACGAAAATGGTGCCATCAAATATATACGTGGACGAATTAAAAGCAAGAGTGAAACTTGCTGATCTTGTTGAAAATACAGCTGTTAGAATTATTTCTAATTTTACTGAAGAACAGTTGAACACATGTAATAATTCCGAAGTGGTTTTGATCAGCAAATGGGGTTGTGATGGATCATCTGGATTTTCCGAATATAAGCAACAAACAGAAATAGATACCAACTTCGCATCAATTTTCATGGCATCATTAGTACCATTGAGAATGAGATTGTACAAGGACCAATCTTCATCATCGAAAGAAAATGCATTTCAAGATATATGGATAAATAGAACACCTGGGTCAAAATATTTATGTCGCCCAATTCGGTTTGAGTATACAAAGGAAGACCGGAACACAACACGATCTTTGGTGAACGAAATAAAGGAAGAAATTGCTGCATTACCCATGATTGTTATAAACCAATTGGGAAGAAATATAAAAGTTTCGTTTCAACTACAACTCACTATGATCGATGGAAAGGTGGCAAACGCATTAACTGGCGTTATGTCCAATTGGAGATGCAATATTTGTGGCAAGAAGATTGGGCAATTCGAGGACAAGTCTGATGAAAATTTAGTAAACGAAAATGCGCTCAATTTCGGTATTTCGCCCCTGCACTGTAGAATTCGATTCATGGAGTATTGTTTGCATTTATCGTATGACCTTAAATATCGGACTAGCCCTGGAAACCGCGATGTCTCTGCTAGAAACAACCAAGATCTTCACAAAATGAGGCAGGAAGAGAAGAATCGAATCCAGTTGGAGTTTAAACAAAAGGGACTTATAATAGATAAACCTCTTTACGGATACGGAAGCACAAATGATGGCAACTCGGCAAGGCGGTTTTTTGAGGACCCCGTATCGACATCTAAAATAACCGGTCTTGATGAACACTTGCTAAGACGATTCAAAGTGATTTTGGCTGTAATCAATAGCAAAAAGATGATAAATTCAACCAAATTTGAAGCTTATAGTAATGACACAAAAAACATTTTATCTGATTTATATTCGTGGAAAGCTTTAACACCGACAGTACATAAAGTCTTACATCATGGCAAGGAAATTGTGGAATACAACATACTTCCGTTAGGAGAACTTACAGAAGAAGCTCAGGAATCCCGTAATAGAGATGTTAAACAGTTCCGGCTTTTCAATACCCGAAAGAGCACCAAATTTAACCAAAATTATGATTTACTTCAATATTTATTGTTATCGTCTGATCCGGTACTATACAGCATCAGAACTAAATGGCTACCAAAAATATGTGACGATATAGATAAGGACGATCCCGATGCCATTCAAATTAAAGAGCTTTTAAATTTTGATACCTTAGATTATTTGGTAGAGAATAAAATCAAATAATACAAAACTAAAATGCTTTTTTATTTTGGGAGTAGCTAATATACATATAAACGCACGCCGATGCGAAGTGTTTTCGCTCTAAAACACATATTTTTATTCCAATTTTTTTAAACTTTGGCAGGAGACCTTTTTTTATTCTAACACATTTGTATTGTAAACCCTGGGCAAATCTATCAATGTTTTAGTGTAGGCCCCATATAAGGTTCCATTTCACAAATAGACATTTTTATATAGAGTTTAATGAAGTGTAAATGAATTTTAGAGTAGATAGAATCCGAGTTGAGAAATGTTTTATACATTGTTGGAAAGGTATGAAAATTTCCTTTACGATAAGGTATGTTGCGTAAATATGGCTATAGTGTGTCATGTGCAATTAGGACAACAAAAACAAAATTTGGGAAATTCGACTTTTTTGAAAAATTGACTTTTTTATTGCCGGTTCCATAAAATGGAATAGAATAGAGATATTTCCATGATTCTTTTTGTGTTTTGTAGAAGAAGTGTTACCAAATAAAAGTTTATTTAACATCTTTGCAATAAAATGTGACGTAATACTTGTTTTTTAGCAATGAATATAGCACTACTTGAAAATTGACTTTTTTCAGTATTTTGATCGCTACGATCTCATTTATGGCTAGGATATGGCGAGACATACCTTAAAATGTTGGGAACATTTTAAGCTTTCATTTAAGTTCAAAAAAAGCGAAAAAATCCCCGTGGAACTTTTTTTCCAGTGAGAAACTTTTGAAGTTTAGTAAAAAAATTGGCCATTTTGGTCTTAAGATAACGGTGTTGTTTGATATCGAAATTAGCCAAATTAGCACTTAAAACTTTTCTTAATACCTCGACTTTGTGAAAATGGAAAGAAATGATAATGCTTTGACGGCCAAAGTTTGCGAAAACTTAAAGGAAATGGGAGTATCTTTTTTGAAAAATTTTGCAATTTTTTGACAAAAAAAATATTTTTCATATTGAAAACGATGCCATTTTTAAACCGCCAAAGATATTCACGTGATTCCTTTTGTATTTTATGCACACATATGCTGGCATAATTTGTGTGAAGTATGAAGTTTATAGCTTTAAAATTGACGGAGTTATTTAAAAAACACTGAAAAAAACCAAGGCCAAATTTTCATATTTTAAAATTAAACAATTCATAACTCCTTAACAGTACACGATGGCATGGTACTTTATGCATAAGTTTTTTAGATCTTGTCAAGCTCTTTCTCTAGAGTCCTAAATCATGTAAATCGGTTGAGTAGATCAAAAGTTATGGCCCCCAGAAGCTTGGAGAAGTCAAAAGTGGTCAACTTTGACACCCTGTAGCTCACCCTGTATTAAAGATATGGACCAACAACAGCACTTTTCTGAAAGCCTATGTCCTCCTCTACAAATGTCTAGAACATTTTGTATGGCTAAAATCAACAGATAAAAAGTTGTAGACTTATTTCCAATTTTTTTGCCATTTGGCCCACTGTGCGCCGTTCCCCAGACCACAATACCATATAGTATATATACGATACTTGGTTGAAACACCCAACTTTAGCCAATGGCGCTCTTGCAGGTGTATAGGACACACTAAAAACAAGTAAAAGCGTGCTAAGTTCGGCCGGGCCGAATCTTATATACCCTCCACCATGGATCGCATTTGTTGAGTTCTTTTCCCGGCATCTCTTCTTTGGCAAAACAGGATATAAGAAAAGATTTGATCTGCTTTTAGAGCGATATCAAGATATGGTCCGGTTTGGACCACAATTAAATTTTATGTTGGAGACCTGTGTAAAATGTCAGCCAATTCGAATAAGAATTGCGCTCTTTGTGAGCTCAAAAAGTAAAATATATATATATATAGACTATAGACCGATTCAGAACATAATAAACACGTTTGTTGATGATCAAGAGAGTATCCATCGTACAAAATTTCAGGCGAATCGGATAATAATTGCGACCTCTAGAGGCTCAAGAAGTCAAGATCCCAGATCGGTTTATATGGCAGCTATATCAGGTTATGAACCGATTTGAACCATATTTGGCACAGTTGTTGGATATCATAACAAAATACTACGTGCCAAAATTCATTAAAATTGGATAAGAATTGCGCCCTCTAGAGGCTCAAGAAGTCAAGACCCAAGATCGGTTTATATGACAGCTATATCAGGTTATGAACCGATTTGAACCATACTTGACACAGTTGTTGGATATCGTAACAAAACACGTCGTGCAAAATTTCATTACAATCGGATAAGAATTGCGCACTCTAGAGGCTCAAGAAGTCAAGACCCAAGATCGGTTTATATGGCAGCTGTATCAGGTTATGGACCGATTTGAACCATACTTGGCACAGTTGTTGGATGTCATAACAAAACACGTCGTGCAAAATTTCATTCCAATCGGATAAGAATTGCGCACTCTAGAGGCTCAAGAAGTCAAGACCCAAGATCGGTTTATATGGCAGCTATATCAAGTTATGGAGCGATTTGAACCATACTTGGCACAGTTGTTGGATATCATAACAAAACACGCCGTGCAAAATTTCATTCCAATCGGATAAGAATTGCGCCCTCTATAGGCTCAAGAAGTCAAGACCCAAGATCGGTTTATATGACAGCTACATCAGGTTATGTACTGATTTGAACCATACTAGGCACAGTTGTTGGATATCATAACAAAACACGTCGTGCAAAAATTGATTCCAATCGGATAAGAATTGCGCACTCTAGAGGCTCAAGAAGTCAAGACCCAAGATCGGTTTCTATGGCAGCTATATCTAAACATGGACCGATATGGTCCATTTACAATACCAACCGACCTACACTAATAAGAAGTATTTGTGCAAAATTTCAAGCGGCTAGCTTTACTCCTTCGGAAGTTAGCGTGCTTTCGACAGACGGACAGACCGTCGGACATGGCTAGATCGACATACTTTATGGGGTCTCAGACGAATATTTCGAGTAGTTACAACCAGAATGACGAAATTGGAATGACGAAATCCTATGGTGGAGGGTATAAAAACCTAAATATGAAGGAAAATATTGTTCAGCAATGGAAATGTTCCCTTAAAAAGTTGGAAATTTTGTCATCTTTAAATTAAGTTTGCTAATCTTCGGCTCGAATCTTTAGAATAAATAAAAATAAATAAAAAAAAATTGAATAATTTTTCAGCTCAGGATTTGTCATTATTGCCTTTTCTAAAATATTGGATTTGAATTTTAATTTTCTGAAACATTCTCTTCTCTCAAGCAGACAAATGCCACTTTGGATAACTTGTATTTCTTGCTGAAAAGCACGTGCTCTGTCTTTGAAGGGTTTACGTCCTAACCACTTTCTTCTTCGCTGGCATACGTATAGTTTCCTGACTTAAACACCTTTTTCAAGAAAATGCATGACAAATTGTTTGAAACTCAAAATGTTGGATTTGAAACTCAACCGGCCTACATCATTGGCCTTAACCCACTGCACCTTGGCGAAGAGAATTTTATAAATGTGTATATCTGTAACAGTTCTTATAAACTTCCTCACAGTCACATAGGGCCGTTTTAGTGATCTAGCTTTTGCTGCGGTTAAGAATACAGCCTAACTGAACGAACGGGTTTTACCCTACACCCTACACTGTACTTCATTAGTTTCTTACACTCAAAAGGAGAGGATTCATAGCCATGTTAGTCTGTCTGTCCATATATGTTTGGGTAAAAAGTAAAGTACACATTTTTTTCGGACAGAGTGGGGCCTGAAGAAAAGTATCCCTCGGCGATCGACTTAGTATCTGATTCTTTATCTGATTTAGCCGTCTGTCTTTTCGTGTATGTTTAGGTAAAAACTTCAAATAGATTTTCACAAAATTTTGCAATTAATTTTTTAATTGAAACTGCTTTAATTACGAAAATAGTAAAATCAATTACTAATTACTACGAGTATACTTTGTGGGGTCGGAAATTTCGATGTGTTGCAAACGGAAAGACTAAATGAATATACCCCCTATCCTGTGGTGGTGGGTATAACAATAGAGATATTGAGATGACACTTTGAACAGATTTGTTTTTGTCCATAGTCAGTTCGGACTTTATCTTGATATAAACCCCATGTAGATCGATATTGCGATTCAAGTTCTTGAGGTCACTGAAATTTGACACAGTAAGCTGTGTTAGGCCCTTCCAAATCCGTATTGAATGTGGCCAAGATTGGTCTATATTTGGCTATAGCTGCCATATAGGCCGAACTTCTGTTTAAGGTCTTGGGTCATATTGTTGTGTTGTCCACTGAGGCGAAAGTTCTTGCCGATGAAGGACTTCATCGGGTCAAACCGGTTCGTACAACCGGCTGCCATGGGATTGCGGATCGGTCCACATTTGCATATAGCTGCCATGTAGATCGGCCTCTCGATTTTAGTTGTTGGGCGCATTTATGAACTGATTGTGAAATTTGGTACAATAAGTTGTATTCGACCCGTACATATCCTTCCCGAGCAATTCTTATCCAATTAGGCTGAAATTTCCAACAACTGTGCTAAGTTTGATCACAATCAGCCCATAACCTAATATAGATGCCATATAAACAGATCTGGGATTTTGATCTTGGCTGAAATTTTGTACAGCGGCTTCTCCCATGACCTTCAACATACGTATCAAATATGGTCTGAATCGGTCTATAGCCTGATACAGCTCCCCTATAAACCGATCTGCCTTTATTTCTTCTTGAGCCCCTAAGGGGCGCAATTCTTCTACGATTTGACTGAAAT
This sequence comes from Stomoxys calcitrans, assembly GCF_963082655.1. NCBI lineage: Eukaryota > Metazoa > Arthropoda > Insecta > Diptera > Muscidae > Stomoxys > Stomoxys calcitrans. Next base: position 29,034,484 of record NC_081552.1, read on the forward strand.
TTTACACAATAACTTCTACTATGGGTCTCCAACATTCAATTCAAATATTGGTCCGAATCGGCCCATAACTTGATATAGCTCCAATGGCATACCAATTATTTTCTTTAATCCTAAGCTTGCCTAAAATGAGATACCGGGAAAACAACTCCACAAATGCGATCCATGGTGGAGAGTTTATAAGATTCGGCCCGGCCGAACTTGATCTAGGACCCCATAAAGTATATATTCTTGGTCGTTTTGACATCCTGAGTCGATCTAGCCATGTCCGCAGTCCGTCTGTCGAAATCACGATTGCGGTCGAATGCGAAAAGCTAGCCGCTTGAAATTTTGCACAATACTTAATATTGATGTAGGTCGTTGGGGTTTGCAAATAGCCCATATAGCTCCCATATAACCCGCTCTCCCGATTTCATTTCTTGTTCCCTTGGAAGCCGCAATTTTTGTCCGATTTGGCTGAAATTTTGCATTTAGTATTCTGTAGGGTTTGAATCGGTTTATAACCTGATATAGCAACCATGTAAACCGATCTCACGATTTGACTTCTTGAGCCCTAACAAGCCACAAATTTTGTCTGAATTGGGTGAACATCTGCATGTGGTATTCTGTTATGATTTCCAATAACTGTTCCAAGAACGCTCTGAATCGGTCTACAACTTGATATAGCTCCCATATATACCGATCTCGCGATGTGACTTCTTAAGCCCTAACAAGCCACAATTATTGTCTGATTTGGCTGAAATTTCGCACATAGTAATCTGTTATAACTCACATCAGCCTAGTATGGCCTAAATCGGTCAAGATACTGATATAGCTCCCATATAAACCGATCTCCCGATTTGACTTCTTGAGCCCGTACAAGCCACAATTTTCGTCTGATTAAACTGAAATTTTACATGCGGTGTTCTGTTATGACTTCCAATAACTGTGTCGAGTACGGTCCAAATCTGTCTATAACCTGATATAGCTCCCATATTAACCGATCTCCTAATGTGACTTCTTGAGCCTTTAGAAGCCACAATTTTTGCTCGATTTGACTGAAATTGAGCATGTAGTGCTTTGTTATGACTTTCAACAACTATGTCTGGTACGGTTCAAATCGGTCTATAACTTGATTTAGCTCCCATGTTAACCCCTCTCCCGATGTGACTTATTGAGCCTTTACAAGTTGAAGTTGAGCATGCGGTGTTCAGTTATGACTTCCAATAACTGTGTCGAGTACGGATCAAATCGGTCTATAATCTGATACAGCTCCCATATAAACCGTTCCCCCGATTTGACTACTTGAGCCCTTACAAGCCAAAATTTTTGTCTGATTTGGCTGAAATTTTGCATGCGTTGTTCTGGTATGACTTTCAACAACTGTGTTTAGTTAGGATTAAATCTGTCTATAATCTGATATAGTTCACATATTGACCGATCTCCCGATGTGACTTCTTGAGCCCTTGAGCATGTAGTGTTTTGTTAAGACTTCCAACAACTGTGCTTAATGCGGTCCAAATCAGTCTATCTAAGCCGGTCTCTCTATCATCCTTGTTCGGTTCCTGGAAGCTTTAATTTTTGTCCAAGTTTTTTTGACCGAAGTTTGGTATGCAGAATAAAATTATTTTTAGCAGTATCCATGGTGATGGGTTCTCAAGATTCGGCGGCCGAATTTAGCTCGCTTTAACTTGTTTATTATAGCTCCACAACATCCAGAGCTATATCCAAATATGGACCGATTTGGTTCATATTCAGTTTAGAAGCCGAGGAGCTTTATACTGTTCCAGTTTCAAATTTCAGAGAAATTGGGTATCACATGCGCCTGTTATCGGAGATCGGTCTGCAACTGCAACTTATTGTTTTAAATTTTAGCGAAATCGGCGTATGATAGCTCATGTTATAGCCTTAAGACACTATACCTACAATTCGGTCTACATTGCAGCTATACCTAAATATAGCCCGATCGGGGCCATATTTGGCATGGATGACAAGACTTTCAATGAAATAGGGTATTAAATAGGGCTTTCATAGGCTTAAGAGGCGTTTTTCGTTTTGGATATCGGGCAATTATATTTTTATATAGTCCGATCGAGACCATATATGGCATGGACGTCAAGACTTTCAATGAAATCGGGTAATAAATTGGCCTTTTATAGGCTTAAGACCAAAATCGCCATATCGGTCTGTAATACAGCTACATATATTCAAATATAGTCCGATATGCACCCTATTCGTTTGGGATTTCGGGATGTCCAATGCAACTTATTGTTTTAAATTTTAGCGAAATCGGGTTATAATAGCTCATGTTATAGCCTTAAGACCTTATACCTACAATTCGGTCTACATTGCAGCTATACCTAAATATAGTCCGATCGGGACCATATTTGGCAAGGATGTCTAGGGGCTTAAAAGAACCCACGGAAGAACCTGCGCATGTAATAAATACGAGTTTGTGCCAAATTTTATCTCAATTTCACAATTTTTGAAGGCTGTAGCGCGATTGTAACAGACTGACTCCCAGGCGGAAAAAGGGGCGGACAGACACACGGACATCGTTAAATGGCTTTAGAATTTTACGACGATCAAGAATTATATTCTATGGTGGTGGGTAAAAAAATGTATTTTAAAGATATTTATTTTGTCAGAAAACCGCTCCACTCCGGGTTCAAAACATTTCGGTCCCAGAATTTGATTACCGTCAAAGAATTTGAGTCCCAAAAAAAATGTGTCGTCCCGATGTTGCAAATCTTCTTCTTATATATACAAGCTGTGTTTGTTTGTGGGTTCCGTATAGACAAAAAAAACGGCTGAACCGATTTTCCTGATATGTTCAAAGATGGTGCATTATGGACCCGTGGTCAAAATAGGCAAATTTTTTTAATATCGGAAAGGGGCGTACCCTCCCCCTTACCCTAATTTTCAGAAACGCCAGATCTCGGAAATGGGTGGTGCGATTTAAGTGAAATTTGCGTGCTCTCTTATAGTAACCTGAAAACTAAAATTTGGTATCCAAATTTCGGATGGGGTACCTAGGGGAGCGCCTCACCTCCTAAACCTACCAAATATATGTATAGACCAATAACGACAATATGGGACTTACACGAAAGGTATTTAAGATTAGAAAACATATCTGGTACCCAACTGTCGGACCAAGTCTTAAGAGGACCTCTCTAGCCCAAAAAACACCCCTAAATCGGACATATATACCGGCCACTGCTATATGGGGCTCAAATTAAAGGTATATGCGAATAGAATACGAATCTGATATCCAAATGTGGGGCCAAGTTTCAGGGGCTCAAATGAAAGGTCTTTGAGAGAAAAGCACGAATCTGATACAATATTCGGTAAAGAGTCTATGGGGCCACCCCACCCAAGCACCCCCAAATAGGACGTATTTACTGACTATTGCTACATGGGGCTCAAATAAAAGTGTTTTAGAGTAGAACACGAAACTGATATATATTTTCATGGCCAAATCACTAAATGGCCGCCCAACCCCAAAATACCCCCCAAACCGGACAAGTTTGCGCGCCTATGGAAATATGGGGCTTAAATGAAAGGTATTTGTGAAAGGTAAACCAGACATTCTTACTGACTTTTGCAATAAGGGGTTAAAATGAAAGGCATTATGAGTTTCAAACAAGTAAAAAGGCGTTAAGTTCGGCCGGGCCGAACATTGGATACCCACCACCTCGGGTATATATGTAAACCACCTTTCATCAAAATTCGGTAAAAATTTCATACCTTATACTCATATACCTCATACCGATCTGAACTATATACGACACGGATGTCGAAAAGCCGAACATAAGTCACTGTGTCAAATTTCAGTGAAATCGGATTATAAATGCGCCTTTTATGGGGTCAAGACTTTAAATCGAGATATCGGTCTACATGGCGGCTATATCTAAATCTGGACCGATTTGGCCCAAGTTGCATAAACATGTCGAAGAGCCTAACACAAAGCACTGTTCCAACTTTCGGCGAAATCGGACAATAAATGCCTCTTTTATGGGCCCTAAACCTTAAATCCAGAGATCGGTCTATATGGGAGCTATATTCAAATCTGTACCGATCTGGGCAAAATTTAAGAAGGACGTCGAAGAGCCTAAACAAACTCACTGCTCCAAATTTCGGCGACATCGGACAATAAATGCGCCTTTTATGGGCCCTAAACCATAAATAAAGAATTCGGTCTATATGACAGCTATATCCAAATCTGAACCGATTTTGACCAAATTGAAGAAATATGCCAAAGGGCCTAACACAACTCACTGTCCCAAATTTCAGCAAAATCGGATAATGAATGTGGCTTTTATGGGCCTTACACCATAAATCGGAGGTTCGATCTATATGGCAGCTATATCGAAATCTGGACTGATCTGCGCCAATTTAATGAAGGATGTCGAAGGGCCTACGACAACTCACTGTCCCAAATTTCAGCGAAATCGGATAATAAATGTGGCTTTTATGGGCCTTAGACCCTAAATCGGAGGATCGGTCTATATGGCAGCTATATCCAAATCTGGACCGAACTGAGTCAAATTGACGAAGGATGTCGAAAGGCCTAACACAACTCACTGCCCCAAATTTCAACAAACTCGGATAATAAATGTGGCTTTTATGGGCCTAAGACCCTAAATCGGCGGATCGGTCTATATGGGGGCTATATCAAGATATAGTCCGATATAGCCCATCTTCGAACTTAACCTGCTTATGAACAAAAAAAGAATCTGTGCAAAATTTCAGCTCAATATCTCTATTTTTAAAGACTGTAGCGTAATTTCAACAGACAGACGGACGGACATGTCTAGATCGTCTTAGATTTTTACGCTGATCAAGAATATATATACTTTATAGGGTCGGAAATGGATATTTCGTTGTGTTGCAAACGGAGTGACAAAATGAATATACCCCCATCCTTCGGTGGTGGGTATAATAAATGATAATAGATAATGATATTTGAGAGTACAGAAAAATGCTGGTATATTTTCCCGGCTAAGTGTTTGAGGAACCACCCCATTCCCCAAAACACCTCTAAATCGGACATATTTATCGACCATGTCAATGTGGGGCTTGAATGAGGGGTATTGGGAAGTAGAGTGCGAAATTGATACCCACTAACGAGACACATGTTCTGGGGGTCTACCCTTTCCAAAAACAACCAACAAACAGTAATAATTGACTGACCATCGCGATATGGGGCTCAAATAAAGGTATTTGGGAGTCGAATACGAATCTGATATCTAAGTGTAGGATCATGTATTAGGGGCACCGCCCCTTCCTCAAAACACCTCCCAAAGAGTACAAATTTAATGACCATGGTAATATGTGGCACAAATGTACGGTATTTTAGATTAGAAAACGAATTTGATAACCAATTTTGGAGCCAAGTGTTTGAGGGATGCTTTATCCTCTTCAACCAATGGCAATATTGGGTTCAAATTAATGGCATTTGAGAGTAGAATACGTTGCTGATGCTTTTTTCAGGGCTAAGTGTCTGGGGGACCACCTCAATCGCGAAAATGCCCCTAAATGGGACGGTGAATGAACACATTTCGAACCGAACACTGATTTTGGTAATAAAATTCAATGATTTGCAAGCGTTGCTCGTTAGTAAGTCTATTCATGATGAAATGTCAAAGCATACTGAGCATCTTTCTCTTTGACACCATGTCTGAAATCCCACGTGATCTGTCAAATACTAATGCATGAAAATCCTAACCTCAAAAAAATCACCCTTTATTTACCGATTGCGGCAATGTGTGGCTAAAATTAAAGGTATATGGGAGCACAAAATTCATAACCACTTTCGGGAGTCCACACCAACTCCTACACCCACCAACCACCACCCTGGAGGCCTTTCCACTCTCAAAATCCCCATGGAAATATCGAGCTCAAATAAAGTCTTTTAAGAATGGATTACATCTAACATCCAAACACTAATGACCCTAAAACCTAATTTTCGTACCATAGTATTTCACTAACCGCTCTTCAATTGTCCAAAATAAATATTCAAATGATAATTTTGTTCCATGTAAAGTAAAAGAAGGTGCAGCGAAACGACCCCGATTCAGCTAGTATTTTTATAAAAAAAATTAAGACTCCTTTCCAAAGGTCCAAAAAACCGATTTCACAGACACACTTCACTCATATTTTATTATAATTCCATTTGAATATTTCACGTTGACATTTTCAGTTTACAATTTTGGTTTCTTTTTAGAATTTTTGAAATATTTAACAATTTTTATAAAATTTACTTTTCTATTTAACCACACCGTTTTTCAATAAGCCGTCGGTTCTGAAACGTGCAAATTTAACAATAGTTTCTAACAACAATTAGATTTTTTGTCCAAGAAAAAGCCGTTTGAACGCGCCAAAAGCCTCGAGATGACTGACTATGCCAAAGCATGCAGGAATCCTTAAAAGTAGACAACCAACAACTGCAGACAAAACAAGACTTAATTTACTTGTGACACCCACACTCACAAAACAACAGCAGCAACAGCAACAACAACAACTACGTCTATGAGGCACACATTTAGTGTAGTGGTGTAGTGGTGGAAATAAAATTCATTGATAAATTAAAAAAAATTGGCGGGAAATTCTTGCTTACCATAGCGCAGACTCTTTGGACAACATATGATTATCCGTGTATGTATGTATGCAGGTGTTTAGGATGACCTCCTTAAAGTATGCAATACGTATAGACACTTGTTGCTACCGGCTGCAAACAAAACAAAGAGCTTTATGGACAATTAAGTCAGCTATTCATCATACATATTTTATAAGGACAATTCGCTTTGACAATTTAGTAGCTACAAAGGCATTTATAAATGCCAAATTGTCTGTCAAATCTTTCCTCATCATCATGCTGTCGTTGTTTTTTTTTTTGGCATACTTAGTCTATGGTGACATTATGGGTCCATAGAATGAGGCAAAATAAATTTTTATGATATTCTACAGGTAGTTTGAGGATATGAGGGCAATTATGTTGTCATCGGTAACATCATCATGACGACTCTAATGCATTTGTCACTAAGAAAATTAGCTTGAATAGTAAATGTTATTAATGGGCAGTATAGATTTTTGTAAGATGTTTTTTTTTTTTTTGGAAAAACCTATGTGCTATAAATACCAATGGCTTGTTGAAATGAATATCAAAACATTTTTGGAGCTTTAACGATTAACAGTGCAGTGGTTTGGTAAATGAAGCAAAATGTGGCACTTATATAATATGATTTTATATAATTTTTTGGATGTAAGATTATACCAAGTTGTGATGTTTCATTGTTGGTCCCATAAATGTGAGTAAAAAATAGTAATAATAAAAACAAGTAAAAGCGTGGTATGTTCGGCCGGGCAGAATCTTGGGAACTCACCACCGTGGATTCTGCTAAAATATGGGAGCTATATATAGTTATAGACCGAATTGGACCGTACTTTGGACTTCACCGAGTCATATGATCACACTATATGCAAAATTTCAATCAAATTGGATGAAAATCGCGGCTAGTAAAGGCTCAAGCTGTCAAATCGGGAGATCGGTTCATATGGGAGCTATATCAGGTTAAAGACCAAATTGAAGCGTACTAGGGACAGTTGTTGGAAATCATAACGGATAACTACATGCAAAATTTCAGCCAAATCGGACAAAAATTGACCAAATTGAACCGTACTAGGCACAGTTGTTGGAAGTCACAACGGATTACTATATGCAAATTTTAAGCCAAATCGGACTCAGAATGTCTAGACGATATTTCCAGGTGTTACAAACGGAATGACTAGATTAGAATGCCTCCATCCTATGGTGGTGGGTATAAAAATCAATCACTACTGTGGTACAGGGTATTATAAGAGAGATAGACCCTTTGTAAATATACCGATCGACTCAGAATCACTTTCTAATTCGATTTAGCTTTGTCCGTCTGTCTGGCTGTCTGTCCGTCTGCCCATGTTACTTTGTGTATTAGCAACAGCTTGCAATTTTCATCCGATCATCTTCAAATCTGGTACAGGCATGTTTTTCGACCTGAAGCCTATTAAAATTGGAAAAAAATCGGTTCAGATTTGGATATAGCTCCCATATATATGTTCGTCCGATTTGGAGTAATAATGCAATAAAATGGTCATTTGTTAACCGGTTCTCATGAAATTTAGTAGTTTAGTATTTAATGAGTTCAGATTTAGATGTAGCTCTCATATATATAAATATATATATATATATATGTATATATATGTATAATTTTCAGAAACGCCTGATCTCGGAGATGGGTGGTGCGATTTAAGCGAAATTTTGTGTGCTCTCATATAGTACCCTAAAAATAAAAATGTTGTATCCAAATTTCGGATGGGGTACCTAGGGGACCGCCCCACCCTAAAACCTACCAAACATATATTTACACCAATCACGACAATATAGGACTCAAATGAAAGGTATTTAGGATAACAAAACGTATCTGATATCCAAATGTCGGACCAAGTGTCAGGGGGGCCACCCCAAGCCCCAAAACACCCCTTAATCGAATATATTTACCGACTATAGCAATATGGGACTCAAATGAAAGGTATTAACGAGTAGAATACGATTCTGATATCCAAATGTGGGACCACATTTCTGGGGGTCCACCCCTTCCCCAAACAGGACTTATTTACTGACCATCGGAATGTGGGGCTTACATAAAAGGTATTTGAGTGCTCAATTAAAATCTGATATCCAAATATGAGACCAAGGGTTTGGGGGGCCGTCTCTCCCCAAAAACATCCCCCAAAGGGGACACATTTACGACCATATCCACATGGGGCTCGAATGAAAGGTATTTGGGAGTAAAGCACAAATCTGATATCAATATTCGGGAAAAGTGTTTATGAGGCCACACCACTCCCACAACAACACCCAACCCCCAAAACACCCCTAAATCGGACTTATACCGATCATGGCAATATGGGACTCAAATGAAAGGTATTTGCGAGTAGAATACGAATATGACATCCAAATGTGGGATCTGGGGGGTTTCTGGGGGGTGGACCCCTTCCCCAAAACACCCCCCACACTGGATTTATTTACTGACCATGGGAATATGGGGCTTAAATAAAAGGTATTTAAATGTAGAATACGAAACTGATATCCAAGTATGGGACCAGGTGTTTGGGGGCCGCCTCTCACCAAAAACATCTCCTAAAGGGGATAAATTTAAGACCCTAGCAATATGGGGCTCAAATGAAAGGTCTTTGGGAGTAAAGCACGACTTTGATATCAATATTGGGGAAAAGTGTCTATGGGGCCACGCCACCCCCACAACACCACCCAATATGAGGCTCAAATAAGAGGGTTTTTAAAGTGGAACACGAATCCGATATATATTTTCAACAACTCAACAGTCTAGGGGACGTCCCACCGCCATAACAATCCCAAATGGGACGTATTTGCTTACCAAGACAATTTGGGTCCTCAAGACAGTGGAGCTCGATATTCATAGATTTTAGGGCCCATACCCCAAACCAGAAATATTTGTTGGCTTTTACAATAAGGAATTTAAATGTATGCTATTTGAGAGTAGAAAACGAATTTGATATCCTATTTTAAGGCCAATGGCAATATGGGGTTCAAATAAATGATATATAGTTATATGAGAATATAGGACGTTGCTGATATATTCTTAGGACTTTGTGTTCGAGGGATCACCCACCTTCCGCAAAACACTCCTAAATCGGCCATATTTACCGACCATGTCAATGTAGGGCTTAAATGAAAGGTATTGGGGGCTGAGCAAGAATTGATACCCACTTTCGGGATACCCCAAAATACCGCACAAACAGCAATTTTTTACTGACCACGCAATATGGGGCTCAAATAAAGTTATTTGGGAGTAGAATACGAATTAGATATCCAAATGTAGGACCATATATTTAGGGTATCACCCCTTCCCCAAAACACCCCCCAAAGGGTAAAAATTTTTCGACCATGCCAATATGTGGCCCAAATGAAAGGTATTTGAGATTAGAAAACGAATTTGATAATCAATTTTGTGGCCATGTGTTTGGGGGACGCTTCATCCTGTAAACTCCTCTCAAATATGGATTTAAATAAATGGTATTTGAGAGAAGAGCACGATGCTAATATCTTGTCAGGACCAAGTGTCTGGGGGACCACCTCACCCCCGAAAACACCCCTAAATCAGATATCATGAGAATATCGGGCTGAAATAAAGTATTTTAAGAATGGAGTACACCTTACATCCAAACTTAAATTCGTATACCAATAAAGATCATATGGAATTCAGATAAAGGCACTTTTATTGTTAAACTGTTAGTCGAGCGATATACTATTTTCATAGCATGAGATTTCACAAAAAGCTCTTTAATTGTCGAAAATAAATATTCCAACGAAAATTTTGCTCCATATAAAGTAAAATAAGGCGCAGCGGAGCGGGCCCGGGTCAGCTAGTTTTTATCTATAGCTACTAAAAAAAACAATATTTTGTTATACATAGTTGAACAATGACTTGCACTTATTTGTATTTGGTCCAAATCGGAACATATTTTGTTATAACTGCTATGGGACATAAGGTATGCAATTTTCACCAGGTTTTGATGAAAGGTGATTTACATATATACCCGAGGTGGTGGGTATTCAAAGTTCGGCCCGGCCGAACTTAACACCTCTTTACTTGTTTTTAAAAAAATATTTGTAATCTAATCTTCTAGGGTTCATGGTTGCATCTTGGCTTCAAAGGTTTGTGAACGAAACGAAGTAAAAGCGTGCCAAATTCGGCCGAACCGAATCTTGGGAACCCACCACCATGGATTTTGCTAAAAATTTATACAAAATAAATTAAGTTCTAGGACATAATTTTATTCTACATACCAATCTTCTGTCAAACCAACAAAATTTAAAGCTTCTAGGAACCGAACAAGGATGATCGGGAGACCGGTTAACATGGGAGCTATATCAGGTTATACACTGATTTTGGTCGTATTTGGCATTTGGTTGTTGTAAGTCTTAACAAAACATCGCGTGCAAAATGTTAGCCTAATATTACAAAAACTGCGACTTCCAGTGGCTCAAGAAGTCAGTGGCTCAAGAGATCGGTCAAGACAACATGTTCTCTGAACTTGTAGTATGGTCGTAACGTTGCACTTTTTCCCCATAGCAGTCCACCAAACTACTGAGGCTTAAGTAAGTATGGGTCTAATCACTCTCCTGTAGTGCCAGTGGACTATCCTCGGATTCAGGCCCCATTTCGCCATCTACATAGTGCCCAAAATCTGTGAGCCTTGTCAGTACGCTCCTGAATGTGACACTTTCAATTCAGTTTCCTATCCAAGATCATACCTAAGTATTTGATCTTGTCAGATATCGAAATAGTCTTATTGAGGAAACTTAGTGTGTTTAATTGGCCCACCTTCGTCTTCCTCATCACCTCTGGATCTAACTCAGTCATATGCCATATGCAAGACCTCTTCGGCACTTCTGTATAGCTGGTTCGGATGCTTACCTTTAAGAAGTATTACAATATCGTCTGCGTAACATACTGGTTCAAATCCCTCCTTAGTTAGCATCCGTAATAGATCATTTGTGGTGGTCACCCATAGGAGTCTCCCTTATATTTATGTCATGGGACCCGCAGTTTATCCACCTGTTCCTTAGCATATGCTTGATCCAGTCTCTAAGGAGCCGGTCCATCCGGTATTGGTCTGAGGATTGTATCAATGTGTCGGACAGCACATTATTAAACGCCCCCCATATGTCAATGCAAACCGCCAATGTGTACGTTTTGGCATCGAAGGAATCTTCTATTTTATGCACAACCTCGTGCAGGGCAGTCTCCACCGACCTTCCCTTGAGATAGGCATGCTGTTTATAATAAAGCAGTTCGCTTGATGTCCTACTCTTAACAAGGTATCCACAATGCGTTCCATGGTATTGAGTATAAAGGCGGTAAGGCTTATAGGCCTGTAGCCCTTCGGTGTCGCAAAACTTGCCTTGCCGAGATTGGGTATAAATACCATCCTTGCCTCCTGCCAGGCTTTCGGCGTATATGCAAATCCCAGGCACGCTGTGAAAATATTGGCCGGGTAGTAACGCCGGAAATGTTCCATCAGGTACGGGTGACGTAAATGGTTTAAAGCTACTCGAGGATTCCTTCACCATAATTTCTGTAATGATAAGCTTTCGATCAACATCATTACTCCGTATTCTGGTGTTTTTTATGTGAGTCGTATCCTGTGGAAAATGCGTTTTCATCAATAGCCTCAACTTTTCCTCCGTTGTCTTCGCTCTCACTCCCTTGTCGTCTACTAACGTTTCAGTTTGGACATGGATTTTTGAGAGAAGCTTTTTCATCTTGGCGGCTTTATTAACGCTTTCTACCTGGTCGCAGAGAAGCTTCCGTTTTGCCGCTCTGGTAATCTTATCGTATTCCTTGAGTCGTGTGTAATACACTTCCTAATATACTACTACTTATAAAGTCCGCGGACCTCTTTGCCAATGTTGTGAATCTCCCCGGTCATCCAGGGCAAACATCTTCTATAGATCCCACTAGTGCAGTCGTACTCCTGTTGACATAGTCGTCAATGCCTTCTACGCTTGGACAATCTAAATTATCTCGCCCAAGTCATCTTTTTAGTAGTCTTCCGAGTTTAGGCCAGTTGGTTTTCAACTTATTACGGAAGCTTATCGGTTTTGGCGCTGGCTGTGCTATTCTAAACCTAATGTAGCGATAGTCAGGGAAGGAATGCTCCATGAAAATATTGTCATATCTAAAATTTCCTCCCTAATTCTACACACAGAGGTAGCGATGTTACCAATATTAAGTGTTATAAGGTCCCTATCGTTACCGGGAAGCTGCATGACAATGTTTCTCGTATGTTCACGTAACAATCGTCATTTTAGACGATTCGTTTTTCTACTCACATTCCTGCTCGGGCGCCACTGTGACTGAATTTGACTGAAATTCAACTTTTGAAGTTTTGCTCGCCCTACTCACGTCCCTGCTCACACTACTGTCACTACATTCGTTCGGTCTTACGGTCGTTTGCTTCACTACTCAATATCCCTGCTCGGGCGCCACTATAACTGAATTCAATATTTGAAAATTTTTCAGGTTATTCTATATTGTTGGAGGCCAACGCTAGTATTCAAGAATTTTTCCAGGGTTTTGGCCCCGCTTATTAGCTTGGAACTACCCCACGGGTTGTGGTGAGAGTTCGCATCGCACCCTATTAGTGTCTCGTTTCCTGACTGTTTTGCTTTCCTCACCAGCCGTTGGAACTCCGACGTAGGTGGCGGTGTTGGAGAGTCGAAAGGCAGATAAAGTGATACCAGGTATCCAGATATGAATATTGTACTTGCCGATGTTCTCCGTCAGAGCGTGTGTTAAAAACTTGCACCCGTTATTTGAATAAGCTCAGTCTTCGAACAGTTTGAAAGTCCGTACTCAGAAACATAGTACGACACAATTATTACGTATTTTAAAATTGTTTAGTATAATTAACTTACATCAATCTGGACTGAATGACCCATTTGCAAGGGCCAACGACTTACCTTTTGACAGTAGGTGCGGCTTGATATAATCAAGTTCATTAATATCCACTTTTCTTCGCTATCAATTATTTAACAAGCAAATGCGTGCTAAGTTCGGCCAAGCCGAACCTTAGGAACCCGTCACCATTAATTCTGCTAAAAATTTATACAAATGGTTTACATAGAAGCTATATCAAGTTATGGACCGATTTAGACCGTACCGTCATAACGAAACACCACATGCTCAATTTCATAGAAATCAAAAAAAATTGTGGCTTTTAAGAGCTCAAGAAGTCAAATCCGCACTTGGCACAGTTGTTAGAAGTCATAACGGAACACCACATGCCAGATCGGGAAAAATTCTTGTAAGGGCTCAAGAAGTCAAATCGGGAGATCGGTTTATATAGGAGCTATATCTAAATCTGAACCGATATATTATATCTCAATAACAGAAATTTGGTTGTCTGGAACTCAAAAACAGAAATTTGGATGTCAGCCAAATCGGATGAAAGTTGAGGCTTCCAGGGGCTCAAGAAGTCAAATCGGAAGATCGGTTTATATGGGAGCCATATCATGTTCTTGACCGATTTGAACCGTACTTACCATAGTTGTTGGGAGTCAGAACGGAACACCATGTACAAAATTTCAGCCAAATCGGACAAAAATTGTGGCTTCCATGGGCTCAAGAAGTGAAATCGGGAGATTGGTTTATATGGGAGCTATATCCAAATCTGAAGCGATATGGCCCATTTGAATTTCAAGGGGCTAGCTTTACCCGTTCGGATGAATGGATTAGTATACCCCCATCCATGGTGGTGGTGGGATTATAAAATGATAGCCGCTGATTTTAAGTGCGACATTCTCCACCAAAGATTTGACACGGTGTAAGAAATGCAGCATTTTTCCACTCTCTGTAGGTAAGACCATTACAAACGAATACTACACACGGCGGTGAAGTTAAATTTTTTTGGACAACCGAACACAATATTTCATATTACATATCGAAAAAATTTTCACTTTTTTGCATAATCGAAATCACCATAATACTCATCCGAAACTTGCGTGACAGGGTACTTATCTATAACTCTCAAGATGGAACGAGTGAATATAAGGTTACATCAGGAGCGACGCAAGCATCCATACTTGGGCCGGAACTTTGGAATGCCAGTTATGATGGACGGAACCTTTCTAGTAGGATATGCTGACGACATTATTGCAGTCATCACGGCAAGAGACGCGGAAGATGCAGAGCACAAACTACGACAGGTGATGCTAAGGGTAAAAGACTGGCTAGACTCCCACGGCTTGCAACTTGGCGTGCAGAAGACGAAGTTACTACTCCATGGGATTGGATACGACGACATACTGGTGAAGAAGAGATCAGTCAAATATCTTGGAATCCGACAAGATACAAAGCTGACCTATGTGGAGCGAGGATAACGGCGCAACTAAGTCGACTGATGGAAAACATAAGTGAGCTTCTCCCGAGCAGCCGCAGACTCTTGATGGAAATATGCAATAGCATTCTCCTTTATGGGTGTGAAATATGGGGCCAGACACTGCTGCATGTCGAGTGAAATCCCTGCTCTCGGTATCGAACAGTGGCGGAGCCCGCAGCCCTTGTAATAGCCGGAATTGCTATTAAAAGGGCTTCACTCTACACTGCGAAGTGCAATACCCAGAGAGGACAGGGTGAGATTCGAAGGGATCATACGAGAGGAGACTATCGAGAGATGGCAACAAAGGTGGACGAATGCAAATCGGACCAGCTGGACGCGACGACGTAGAATGATATGAAGCACGGCGACGTCAACTACTACGTCACACAGCTGTCGACAGGGCATGGTTACTTCCGCAAATACTTATATAGAATGGGCAAATGCTCCTCAAGCAGATGCATTTATGAGGAGCCAAAAGTTGCGGACAATGTGGAATACGCTTTCTTCCATTGCGAGCGATAGGTTGAAGGACTCAGGGAATTGGAAACAGCGATTGGTGAAATTTCGCTTGGTAACATAGTCCAGAGGATGCTGGAACTCGAAGGGAAATGGGAGGTTGTGATGAGATACTGCTCAGGAGAAAGGTAGAACTGGACGCAGCGGCGTAGAGTATGAATGCGTAGGTCTGGACGCAGGCCCAATGAAGATGATATGGGGTCTACCTTGAAGTAATGCGAACGCGGTTCCGAGTTGGAATTAATCGCCAGGGGTGACACAAGGTGGAGTTTCAGCCGGTACCATTGATAACGGAGTCAGGCATAAGGCGAGAGACGTACTCGTCACATGAAAAAAAAAAAACACAAATAACAAATAACAAGTAAAAGCGTGCTAAGTTCGGCCGGGCCGAATCTTATATACCCTCCACCATGGATCGCATTTGTCGAGTTCTTTTCCCGGCATCTCTTCTTAGGCAAAAAAAAGTGATATAAGAAAAGATTTGCTCTGCTATTAGAGCGATATCAAGATATGGTCCGGTTTGGACCACAATTAAATTATATTATGTTGGAGACCTGTGTAAAATGTCAGCCAATTCGAATAAGAATTGCGCCCTTTGTGGGCTCAAGAAGTAAAATAGAGAGATCGATTTTTATGGGAGCTGTATCGGGCTATTGACTGATTCAGACCATAATAAACACGTATGCTAATGGTCATGAGAGAATCCGTCGTGCAAAATTTCAGGCAAATCGGATAATAATTGCGACCTCTAGAGGCTCAAGAAGTCAAGATCCCAGATCGGTTTATATGGCAGCTATATTAGGTTATGAACCGATTTAAACCTTATTTGACACAGCTGTTGAAAGTAAAAATAAAATAGGTCATGCAAATTTTCAGCCAAATCGGATAGGAATTGCGCCCTCTAGAAGCTCAAGAAGTCAAATACCCAGATCTGTTTATATGACGGCTATATCAGGTTATGAACTGATTTGTACCATACTAGGCACAGTTGTTGGACATTATAACAAAATATTTCGTGCAAAAATTCATTCAAATCGGATAAGAATTGCGCCCTCTAAAGACTCAAGAAGTCAAGACCCAAGATCGGTTTATATGACAGCTATATAAGGTTATGGACCGATTTGAACCATACTAGGCACAGTTATTGGACATTATAACAAAATACTTCGTGCAAAATTCATTCAAATCGGATAAGAATTGCGTCTTCTAAAGACTCAAGAAGTCAAGACCCAAGATCGGTTTATATGACAGCTATATAAGGTTATGAACCGATTTGAACCATACTTGGCACGGTTGTTGGATATCGCAACAAAACACGTCGTGCAAAATTCCATTCTGATCGGATAAGAATTGCGCACTCTAGAGGCTCAAGAAGTCAAGACCCAAGATCGGTTTATATGGCAGCTATATCAGGTTATGAACCGATTTGGACCATACTTGGCACAGTTGTTGGATATCATAACAAAACACGTCGTGCAAAATGTCATTCCATTCGGATAAGAATTGCGCACTCTAGAGGCTCAAGAATTCAAAACCGAAGATCGGTTTATATGGCAGCTATATCAAAACATGAACCGATATGGCCCATTTACAATACCAACTGACCTACATTAATAAGAAGTATTTGTGCAAAATTTCAAGCGGCTAGCTTTACTCCTTCGGAAGTTAGCGTGCTTTCGACAGACAGACGGACGGACAGACGGACGGACCTGTCTAGATCGACATAAAATTTCACGACGATCTAGAATATATATACTTTATGGGGTCTCAGACGAATATTTCGAGTAGTTACAATCAGAATGACGAAATTAGTATACCCCCCATCTAATGGTGGAGGGTATAAAAACGTGCTAAGTTCGGCCGGCCTGAATCTTGGGAACCCACCATCATGGATGCTATTGAATTGGACCGTACTTGGCGCAGTTGTTGAGAGTCATAACAGAACACTATATGCAAAATTTCAGCCAAATCGGATAAAAATCGCGGCTTTTAGGGGATCAATAAGTCAAATCGGAAGATCGGTTTATATGGAAGCTATATCATGTTCTTGATCAATTTGGAACGTACTTCGCACACTTGTTGAAAGTCATAACAGAGAGAGTCAAATCGGACAAAAATTGCTGAAGAAGTCAAATCGGGAGATCGGTTTATATGGAAGCTAGGTCAGGTCCTTGACCGATTAAAACCGTACTTGGCAGAGTTTTTGGAAGTTATAACGGACCACTACGTGCAAAATTTCAGCCAAATCGGACAAAAATTGAGGCTTCCAGGGGCTCAAGACGTCAAACCGGGAGATCAGTTTATATGGGAGCTATATCAGGTTCTCGACCGATTTAGACCGTATTTGGCACAATTGTTGAAAGTCATAACAGAACATTATATGCAAAATTTCAACCAAATCGGTTGAGAAATGTTAAAAAAAATTAAATTTTTTGTTTAGATTAAATTTATGTTACATTTTTTCTTTAGACAAAATCAGTTTGGGGGGCTCGGGCCCGAAGTCGCCCTCTGGCTACGTCCCTGGCTCCCATACATATATGTTAATCAGATTTTGAGTAATTTGCATTAATGTTGTCATTTGTCAATCGTAGTTATTACAGTTTGAACATATTTGCTCGAAATCCGATACGGATTGTTTAATAACCCATCTGAAAACATCCTCCGAGATCCATCGAAATTGGTGATTTTCATTACTGGTTTTTTGTTGCCTCAGAATATTGCCATTATTTTCTAATATTTTCTCTCTCTCTCTCAATTTTTAGATCTCTATCAATTTTCCTCAGCGGCTATTGATCAAAATATCTTTGTTCAATATGTAAACTTAAATGACCTAGGAAGCTTACAGGATATAACCTATGACTATCTGCGCTTGCAGAAACCCAAAATTGCTGTCTTTTTGGATTTAAATTGCAATGGCAGTCAGAGTGTGATTAAACAGGTAAGTCAATTGTGTCAAAAAAAAGGATTCGTTTTGATTTCAAGTCCTTGCAGACCAGTCGAATAAATTTCTTCAATCAACATTACCACTGGCTTGTCTACGATCACTTTTCGAATATGAATCGCTTCTATGAGACATTTAAAAAAGTCAATCTTTCAGTGGACACGGATATGACCTACATGCTGCCCAGGGAAGAGCAAATGAACGATAAGAACTCCCAAGTCTTTATAGCTTTTGATGTTTATAGTAATGGCAGATTGATAGGAGGTCAATTGAATATAACCTCCAACTATGAAGTGCGGTGTCATCCTGAAGGTTGCTACAAATCTAAATACCTATCGGATTTACATAAACGGAGCGTGTCGGGGAATCGAGAATCTCTGAGGGATGTTACCATGAGGGTTGCAGTGGTGGTATAAGGAAAAGAGTTATGAAAGGAGTAATGACATTTGAAAAGATTTTTTTTTTTAGGTGACCAGATTTGATTTGAAAGCTTCGCCTGAGGATATTAATAAGTTTCTAATGACACAAGCGGATTTTCACATTGACCCTTTGGCTCGTTTGGGATTTCAGGTGTTAATACTTTTAAGGGAATCTTTGTATACAAAGTAAGTCTGTTTCTGTGTAATTTCTATGTATCTAGGTGTAGGCTATTTTATAGTTGGGCACTCCACGTTTGCGTTTTTTATACACTATACCACTACTGTGAATTTGTTTGTAACACCTAGTAAGAAGAGAGATAGACCAATTTATAAGTCTACCGATCGACTCTGACTCACTTTCTGATTCGATTTCTGTCTGTCCATGTTAATTTGTGTACAAAGTACTGGTCATAATTTTCATCCGATCGTCTTCAAATTTGGCACAAGCATTCTCTCTAGGGCCTAGAGACGAAGCCCATTGATATTGAAAGATATAGTTCCCATATATATGTTCGTCCGATTTGGATTAAAATTGCAATTATATCGTCATTTGTAAGCCGATTCTCACGAGATTTTGCGCAAGGGGTTCTCTTATAAGTCGCGACATTGAGATTGATATGTATTGGGTTGCCCAAAAAGAAATTGCGGATTTTTCATATAGTCGGCGTTGACAAATTTTTTCACAGCTTGTGACTCTGTAATTGCATTCTTTCTTCTGTCAGTTATCAGCTGTTACTTTTAGCTTGCTTTAGAAAAAAAGTTTAAAAAAAGTATATTTGATTAAAGTTCATTCTAAGTTTTATTAAAAATGCATTTACTTTCTTTTAAAAAAATCCGCAATTACTTTTTGGGCAACCCAATAGCTCCCATATATATATATATGTTCGTCCGATTTTGATTAAAATTGCAATTATGTCGTCATTTGTAAGCCGACTCTCTCGAGATATTGCACAAGGGGTTCTCTTATAAGTCGCAACATTGTTGGTGAATTTCATAGAAATCGGTTCACATTTAGATGTAGCTCCCATATATATATGTTCGTCCGATTTGGACTAATATTCCAATAATTTGGTCATTTGTTAACCGACTCACACGAAAATTGGCTCCAAGAATTCTCTTACGACTCCCAGTATTTTTATCGAATTTAATAGAAATCTGTTCAGATATACATTTTCATCCGAATTTGGCTAATACTCAATTATTCAGTTATTTGTTAATAGATCTTCACGAAATTTCTCAAAAAAAAGGTTTCTCTTATAACTCTTCTGATGACTGATGAATTCCATAGAAATTTGTTCAGTTTTAGATATAGCTCCCATATATAGGCATGTCCCGATTATCACTTTTAAGGCCTTTGTTAACCCATTTACCAATCGATCTTCTTAAAAAATCAAATTTAAGCAAATTTTAAATTCCACGACTTAGCATGCATATCCAATGTGGTGTAGGGTATCCAAAAGATCGGCTTCGCCCGACTTTAGCCCATCCTTACTTGTTGTATTATTGCCCTTTTTATTTACTTTACAGCGTCACCTATGAATATTTTGATCGCTGGACCGATGTGGAATATACCGGTGGCATTGTGGGCTCTTTGGTTAATGAGACAGCAGATTTGACCTCAGCGCCCTTTTTTATGACAGCCAATCGTTTTCGTTTTCTCTCGGCCATTGCACCAACGGGTGATTTTCGTTCAGTGTGTATGTTCAGGACCCCTAGGAATTCGGGCATGCATGGTGGAGTGTTTCTGGAACCTTTTAGCACTCGGGTATGGATATTATTTGGATGTATACTTTGCTTGACTGCAGTTTTCTTGTGGTTGGCTTTCTATGTGGAATATCATCGCTTGGAAGATTATGTAGTGTCATTTATGCCATCTCTGCTGACAGCGGGATTGATTAGTTTTGGCTCAGCCTGTGCTCAAAGTAGTTTTCTTATACCCAGATCCTGGGGTGGGAGAGTGGTTTTTATTTCGCTATCCCTAATAACATTCATCATGTACAACTATTATACATCGGTGGTGGTGTCCTCTTTATTGGGTTCTCCCGTCAAATCAAAAATTAAGACTTTGGAGCAATTGGCCAATTCAGATTTGGAAGTTGGTTTGGAACCTTTGCCCTACACCTACACCTATTTAAATGTAAGTCAGCTTTGAGAAAAATAACTGAAACTAACAATTTGCCTCCTCAACAGTTCTCCTCTAATCCTGATGTCCAACAATTTGTCCGCAATAAAATTTTGGTGAAAAAAGATATTCAAAGCCTTTGGTATTCAGCCAATGAGGGTATTGAGAAAATGCGCCGCAAACCAGGATTTGTCTTTGTTTTTGAAACTTCCACAGGCTATAATTTAATTGAGCGCCAATATGATGCCCATGAGATATGTGGTTTGAATGAGATTCTATTTCGCTCCGACACCCTATTGGCCACCCATTTGCATAAGAACTCAAGCTACAAGGAGATTGTAAGGCTCAAGTAAGTTGAGCTTCCCTTAAAAATATGGAATATTGTGGCAACTCATTTTTTTTTTTATAGAATAATGCGTATCCTGGAAACTGGTGTCCATTCCAAACATCGTCGCCAATGGGTACGAACCCACTTGAATTGTTTATCCAGTAATTTTGTCATTAATGTGGGTCTTGAGTATATGGCTCCTCTATTTCTTATGCTGGTTTGTGGTTATGGTTTCGCGTTTGTGTTGCTGTTGTTGGAAATGTTATGGAAGCGTTGGGAGTCAAAGGGACAAAGACATTAAACCAAATTATAAAGAAACAAAAAAGTAGAACTTTACACAAAGCACTTAGTTGCAAAGAATAATATGTAAATGTATGTAGTCCGAACATAGTATCGATGGCTTCATTTAAAGGATGAGGGTATTTTGTGCAAGCTTTTCTAACACCATATTGTCCAATTTCTCAATTTGACTTCTTAGAAGGCAATATGTATTCTAATATACCATCACCTTCAGGCTAGGTTATGTTGAATGGCTAGGTTAAATCTAGAAAAGGAGAAGAAGTAGCAATGCCCCCCACACCCACCTACGTATCAACTCGATGTGGGACAACCACTTGCCCGCTGTGTCGTGGAACTTATAGCTTGTCCTGTCGGAACCTTTTTTATGTATTTGAAGAAACCTCTCAGAAATATGTTTGCAAGATCGGAAGAAAATTGCACCCTCAAGATGGAGATCTGCCTCCGCAGACCCGTACACAAACAATGCAAGTGCATCACCTCATCAATATACCATGGCTGCCCCCATTAGGCTTATCGCTCAATGACCTCTTGTCAAAAGCCAGCCATTCGACCCTCTTTCCCCAGTCGCAGTTCTCTACCACCAGTGTACCGGTCGGTCACCCATACAACTGTTCTTTGTTCAGTAGCTCGCAAATGGCTGTCTGGTTAATGGAACATTTGCCGAGGATGGGCCCTTTTCTGGCTTATTTGGCTTATTCGAGCGCTTTTATTTTCCGGAATATAATTGCGATCGGTAACCGAATTCGAGGCTATGTTAGGGACTCTAAACATTCCGCCACTCATTTCTACCTCACTTTTCTTCAATTCTTGAGTTGATTCTTTTCTACAACTTAAACTACTTACCAAGATCCCGTTTCCGTCTCCGCCTTGAACCCATCAGGCGAGGTGAGATTTCTTACACTTTAACTCTAGCCGTGAACTAATTACCCTGCAGGGGAAACAGGTCCTGGCCTCGACTTCTGGTAGCATGGGACCTTTTTCACCCTTCCCATAGCTATCACCGTTGTTCAATCCAAGCTCTCCCAGTTTGTAACCAACAGCTCATTCATGAGAAGTTGGGAGGGGACATTGGCTATGCAGGCTAAGTCGGCGAAATTTCGATTCCTATAGAAAATTGGTGAGCAAGATTTTGAGAAGATGGGTTGATAAATGCGTTTGCAGAAACCTTAAAAGTAAAATTCGAGAGTTACATGCATATGGGAGCTATATCTAAATCTGAACCGATTTCTTAGAAATTCACCAGTGATAAGTGAAAACTTTGTGTCAAATTTGGTACGAATAACAAATGGCGAAATTATTTCAGCACACTGGACCGATTCAACCACGCATAATAGAAGTCAGAAAAAAAGGCATTTCTTAACTGACTTTCTCAAAATGTTGAATAATTTTGAGAAAGTCAGTTAAGAAATAAGCTGACAAGGGCTCTAAAAGTTAAAATTGCATGATTCATAGGTTTTGTTAGGATGGAGGGCACGTTCGGAGGGGGGCACCATAGAGGTTAGCATGTCCGACTATGACTCTGAACGCCCGGGTTCGAATCCTGGCGAGACAACCAGAAGAAATTTTCAGCGGTGGTTTTCCCCTCCTAATACTGGCAACCTTTGCGAGGTACTATGCCATGTAAAACTTCTCTCCAAAGAGGTGCCGCACTGCGGCACGCCGTTCGGACTCGGCCATAAAAAGGAGGCCCCTTATCATTGAGCTTAAACTTGAATCGGACTGCACTCATTGATATGTGAGAAGTTTGCCCCTGTTTCTTAGTGGAATGTTCATGGGCAAAATTTGCAATTTTGGTCGGGCACGCTCGGAAACCTTAGCTCCATTGTGTTCAGCCTACAAGAAAGTAGAGGAGAAGAAGATGTAGACAAATTCTATAAACATACACCACAGGACGATACAAGGTTCCAAAAGACTGACGATCTTACACCAAAGCAAACAAGTGAAAAAGGCATAAGTTTAGCCGGGCCGATCTATTGATACCCACCATCTCTGGTATATATGTAAATTACCTTTCGTCATAATCTGGCGAAAAATACATCATTTATACAAACATAGCAGCTATATCATAATATGGTCCGATTTGGATCAAATTCGGCGCGGACATTGAGTGGTCTAATAAATACAAGTCACTGTTCAATTTTGTAGAAGAAAATATTGTTTTTTTTTGCAGCTATATTCAAATATAGACCGATCTGAATCATATAGTACACGGATGTCGAAAAGCCCAGCATAAGTCACTGCGTCAAATTTCAGCAAAATCGGATAATAAATGCGCCTTTTATGGGGCCAAATCTTAAAATCGAGAGATCGGTATATATGACATCTATATCCAAATCTGAACTGATCTGGGCAAAATCGAAGAAGAATGTCGAAGAGTCCCATATTTCGGCGAAATAGGACAATAAATGTGCCATTTATGGGCCCAAGATCTTAAATCGAGAGATCTGTCTACTTGGTAGCTATATCCAAATCTGGACCGATTTGGGACAAATTGAAGAAGGATCTCGAGGGGCCTAAATGTGGCTTTTAGAGGTCTAAGACCTCTAATCGGCAGAACGGTATATATGGGAGCAATATAAAGATATCGTCCGATATAGCCTTCTTCTTCGAACTTAACCTGCCTGTGGACAAAAAAAAAAACTGTCCAAAGTTTCAGTTTAATATCTGTATTTTTAAAGACTGTAGCGTGATTTCAACAGACAGACGGTCGGACATGGCTAGATCGTCTTAGATATTTACGACGATACTTTATAGGATCGGAAATGGATCCTTCGGTGGTGGTAAGTAAAAGCGTGCTAAGTTCGGCCGGGCCGAATCTTATATATTCTCCACCATGGATAGCATTTGTCAAGTTCTTCGATTTAATTTTTCAATAATACAATATATGAGCAATAGGAAGTTATTGACCGATATAGACTGTACAAGTCATAGAAAATTATTAACTCGAAAATTTCAGGCAAATTGAATAATAATTGCGCCCTCAGTAGGCTTAGAAAGTTAAATAGGGAGATCGGTTTATATATCAGCTATATCAGGTTATGAAACGATTTGTATCATACTTGGCACAGTTTTGGAAGTCATTCCAAAACGACATATGCAAAATTTTAGCTAAATTGGACAATAATTGCGCCGTCTAGGACTCCAGAAGTCAAATCAGGAGGTCGATTTATATGGAAGCTATACCAGGATATGGACTGATTTAGACCATACTTAAGACAGTTGTTGGAAGTCATTCCAATACGACATATGCAAAATTTCAGTTAAATTGGACAAAAGTTGCGGCTTGTAAGGGCTCAAGAAGTCAATTCGGGAGATATGGCAAGTATATCAGGTTATGGACTGAGTTAGACCATACTAAGCACAAATGTTGAAAGTCGTAACAAAACACCTTATGCAAAATTTCAACCCAATCAGATAATAATTGCGCCCTCTAGAAGCTCAAGAAATCAAGACCCAAGATCGGTTTATATGGCAACTATATCAAAACATGGACCGATTTGGACCATTTACAATCCCAAGCGACCTACACTAATAGGAAATATTTGTGCAAAATCTCAAGCGCCTTGCTTTAATCCTTCGTAGGTAAGCGTGCTTTCGACAGACACACGGACGGACATGGCTTAGAATGTCATGACGATCAAGAATTTGTATACTTTATGGGGCCTTAGACGAATATTTCGATATACCCCCATACTATGGCGGAGGGTATAAAAACGAAAGTAAAGCAGAAGACAAGAAGAAAACAAGCAAAAAAGAAATCACCGTCAAGAGTATGGTCCTGTAGCCAATTCAGCCGAACTCAAGAATAACAAGTGAGCTAAGAGCATGTAGGGCATACAGGTTCGGGAAGAGGTGTTAACCCATTAATCTGAGTCTTCTCCTCGCATTTGCTGGAAAGTGATACAACAGGTGCTCGACCGTCTCCAACTCCTCTTCGACATCGCGCATTCTGCAGAAGATTGATTCTTCCAGCACCCAACGAGACGTACAGTGGGATAGAAACAAATCAGTGGTAACGGATAAAGATATCATCACAAATTTATGTGCAAATTTTCAGGGCCCAATGGTGGGGCTTCAAACTTAATCCCCTCGGCCCCACAAAATTTTGTTCAGGCTGCCAAAAGCGCATTTATGATATCCTAATATAGCTGAGACATAAACCGATCTCCCGATTATACTTCTTGAGCTTCTAGAGGCCGCCACTCTTATCCAATTTGGGTGAAATAGTGCACATGACGCTTTGGTATGACCTCCAACAATTGTGCCAGGTATGAACTAAATCAAGTCCATAATCTGATATAGCTGCCATATAAACCGAACTCCAAATTTAATTTCTTGAGCCTCTATACGGTGCATGTTTTATCCAATTTGGTTGAAATTTTGCATATGTCTTCCAACAACTGTGGCAAGTATGGTCTTAATCGGTTCATTACCTGATATAGCTTCGATATAAACTGATCTGGAGGGCACAGTTATTACTCAATTTGCCTGAAATTTTGGAGTGTTATTTTTCTATGGCTTCGAAAACCCATACCAGGTATGGTCTATATCGGTCAATAATTTGATACAGCTCGTATATATTTGACAAAGTCATTCAAAAGAACTTGACAAATGCGATCCATGGTGGAGGGCATATAAGATTCGATCCAGTCGGACTTAGCACGCTATTGATTGTTATACCCACTATCCAAGGATGATTCCGTTTGCCACACGTCGAAGTATCCATTTCTGACCCTATATATTCTTGATCGCCGTAAAAGTGGAAGACGACGTCATTCCGTCTGTGCGTCCGTCTTTCTGTTGAAATCACGCTACAGTCTTTAAAAATAGAGATATTGGGCTGAAACTTTGCACAGATTCTTATCCATAGTCCGGTTAAGTTCGAAGATGGGCCATATGGGACTACATCTTGATGTAGCTGCCATAAAGACAGATCTCTCGATTTAAGGTCTTGGGTCCATCAAAGGCGCATATATTGTCTTATTTCGCCAAAATTTGGGACAGTAAGTGTGTTAGACACTTTAATATTTTTTTTTTGCAATTTGGCCTAGATCGGTCCAGATTTGGATATAGTCAGATCTCTCGATTTAAGGGCTTGGCCCCATAAAAGGCGCATTTATTATTCGATTTCACTGAAATTTGACACAGTCACTTATGTAAGGCGTTCCGACATCCGTGTCCTATATGATTCAGATCGGTCTTTATTTGTATATAGCTGACAAAAAGGCCAATTTTGAACCAAAATTGAACAGTGACTTGTATTTACTAGACCACTTAGTGTCCGTGCCGTCTAAATCGGACCATATTTCGATATAGCTGTTATGCATAAATAATGCATTTTCAGCGGATTATGACGAAAGGTGGTTAGTTATTTTTGTTAAATTTTGCAAAAAATTTAACTAGTATCGATAGGAATATATAAAAATATAAATCGATATTCAGACAAAAAATTAAATATCGATAGTACCATCGATATTTTGCCAGCTATAGCTCAAGTTTCTGTCACAGTAAATTTATATTTGCTGCGACCAAAGTAGAGAACACGGGTTCTGGTTTCACTTTTCACAATCTGTTTATAGAGTAGGTTCCAACAGGGCTAGCCCTTCGTTCGTTTCTCGCGTGTACTTGGCCAATTTGAGCACAACGGCATGGACGATGACTGTGTAAAAGGGTTAAGTAGTAAGGCGGATTAAGGTTTCAGTCATAGCTTAACGAAAGAACGTACATAACTATCGAAATTCTATCATTCATGTTTCGCTAATTAGTTTCTCATTATCAACTGTTATTGTTACAAATATAACAAGTAAAAGCGTGCTAAGTTCGGCCGGGCCGAATCTTATATACCCTCCACCATGGATCGCATTTGTCGAGTTCTTTTCCCGGCATCTCTTCTTAGGCTAAAAAGGACCTCTAGGGGTCAAGAAGTCAAGATCCCAGATCGGTTTATGTGACAGCTATATCAGATTATGAACCGATTTGAACCAATTAAGGTTGAAAGTAAAAATAAAATACGTCATGCAAAATTTCAGCCAAATCGGATAGGAATTGCGCCCTCTAGAAGCTCAAGAAGTCAAATCCCCAGATCTGTTTATATGACAGCTATATCAGGTTATAGACCGATTTCAACCATACTTAGCACAGTTGTTGGATATCATGACGAAATACTTCGTGCAAAAACTCTAGAGGCTCAAGTAGTCAAGACCCAAGATCGGTTTATATGGCAGCTATATCAAAACATGGACCGATTTGAACCATACTTAGCACAGTTGTTGGGTATCACGACAAAACACGTCGTGCGAAATTTCATTCCAATCGGATAAGAATTGCGCACTCTAGAGGCTCTAGAAGTCAAGACCCAAGATCGGTTTATATGGCAGCTATATAAGGTTATGGACCGATTTGAACCATACTAGGTACAGTTGTTGGATATCGTAACAAAACATGTCTTGCAAAATTTCATTCCAATCGGATAAGAATTGCGCACTCTAGAGGTTCAAGAAGTCAAGACCCCAGATCGGTTTATATGGAAGCTATATCAGGTTATGAACCGATTTAAACCATACTTGGCACAGTTGTTGGATATAATAACGAAACACGTCGTGCAAAATTTCATTCCAATCGGATAAGAATTGCGCTCTCTAGAGGCTCAAGAAGTCAAGACCCAAGATCGGTTTATATGTCAGCTATATCAGGTTATGGACCGATCTGAACCATACTTTGCACAGTTGTTGGATATCATAACAAAATACTACGCGCCAAATTCATTCAAATCGGATAAGAATTGCGCCCTCTACAGGCTCAAGAAGTCAAGACCCAAGATCGGTTTATATGACAGCTATATCAAAACATGGACCGATATGGCCCATTTACAATACCAACCGACATACACCAATAAGAAGTATTTGTGCAAAATTTCAAGCGGCTAGCTTTACTCCTTCGGAAGTTAGCGTGCTTTTGACAGACAGACGGACGGACGGACATGGCTAGATCGACATAAAATGTCACGACGATCAAGAATATATATACTTTATGGGGTCTCAGACGAATATTTCGAGTAGTTACAAACAGAATGACGAAATACTAATTTCGTCCCCCCATCTTATGGTGGAGGGTATAAAAACCTTAGGGAAAAATTGTTTTATTAAGATGTTGATAATCGAATTTTTAACATTTTTTAGTCCCTATTCAGTCACTCATGGGTATATATCGCCAAGTGGCACGTTTTCTTCCGTACCAAGACACTAATTATAGTAAAAAATGATGTCGCCTGAGATTGTTTTCAACTTCCTTGAGTGCAGATTTAGTGACTCTCACGATACAAAATGTTTGCAGGGTAAGCTTATTTAAAAAATAGACTTTTTTTTCTAACACAAACAAACAAATTTGTGTTCGTGTGTGTGTATATGCGCAAAAAGTGTGCGTGCTTGAGCAGGAAATATGCGTGAAAGAAGAAAAGAACAAAGTGAAAATACACAAAATTTTGACATCAAACCTGGGCGACTATTAACGGCTGTTCGGTGAGAACAACCTTTAGTGTTTGAGCCATTCGTTTCAATTTTCATAATCTTTTTATGGTGTACGTTACAACAGGTGGTACGTTAGTATTTTAGGGATAACTTTTTATTGCCAATACCTGGAACGGTACTCGGGAGTTCTTGGCCAATGCGGACAGTTCTTGGGCGTTGTGGGTAGAAGGATGCTCTTACCTTCGAACTACAGGTTAAGGCTCTGAGTTGGGGTGGGGTTGCACAACGGCATGGACGTTGCCTGGGCGATGTGGGTATAACCCTGACGCGGTACTTCCAATACGGAACACGAATTTAGGTGCCAGTTTTAACAACATTTGTATACTCTACACCACAACTCTGGTACAGGGTATTATAACTTAGTGAATTTGTTTGTAACAGCCAGAAGGAAGAGAGAGATAGACCCATTGATAAGTATACCGATCGACTCAAAAGCATTGTGATTCCATTTAGCTAGGCCCTTCTGTCTGTTTATGTTAATTT
Source organism: Stomoxys calcitrans (assembly GCF_963082655.1). Lineage (NCBI taxonomy): Eukaryota > Metazoa > Arthropoda > Insecta > Diptera > Muscidae > Stomoxys > Stomoxys calcitrans. The sequence continues at coordinate 29,064,062 of NC_081552.1, forward strand.
GTGTACAAACTACAGGTCTCAATTTTCATCCGATCGTGTCCAAATTTGGTACAGGCATTTTTTTCGACCTAGATACGAAGTCTATTGAAATTGGAAAAAATCGGTTCAAATTTATATACTGCTCCCACATATATGTTCGTCCGAATTTGACTCAAATTGCAATTTTATAGTCATTTGTAAACCGATTCTCACGAAAATTTTCACGAATGATTCTCTTACAGGTCTCGACATTATTGGTTCGCCCGAATAGGACTAGTATTACAACAATTTGGTCATTTGTTAACCGACTCACACGAAAATTGGCACAAAGTATTCGCTTATGACTCCCGGTATTGGTATTGAATTTAACAGAAATCGGTTCAGATTTAGATATAGCTCCCATATAATATTTTTGTCCGATTTTGAATAATACTCAATAATTATGTAATTTGTTAACCGATCTTCACAAAATTTGGCACGAAGGTTCCTCTTATGACTCTTCTGGTAACTGGTCTCTGGGTTAGACTAATTTCGTCAATCTGTTCGTAACTACTCGAAATATTCGTCTGAGACCCCATAAAGTATATATATTCTTGATCGTCGTGACATTTTATGTCGATCTAGCCCTGTCCGTCCGTCTGTCTGTCGAAAGCACGCTAACTTCCGAAGAAGTAAAGCTAGCCGCTTGAAATTTTGCACAAATACTTCTTATTAGTGTAGGTCGGTTGGTTTTGCAAATGGGCCATATCGGTGTATGTTTTAATATAGCTGCCATATAAACCGATCTTGGGTCTTGACTTCTTGAGCCTCTAGAGTGCGCAATTCTTATCCGATTGGAATGAAATTTTGCACGACGTGTTTTGTTACGATATCCAACAACTGTGCCAAGTATGGTTCAAATCGGTCCATAACCTGGTATAGCTGTCATATAAACAGATATGGGGACTTGACTTCTTGAGCCTCTAGAGTGCAGAGTTCTTATCCGATTGGAATGAATTTTGGCACGTAGTCATTTGTTATGATATCCAACAACTGTGCCAAGTATGGTCCAAATCAGTTTATAACCTCATATAGTTGCCATATAAACCGATCTTGGGTCTTGACTTCTTGAACCTCTAGAAGGCGTAAATCTTATCCGATTGGAATGAAATTTTGCACGACGTGTTTTGTTACGATATCCAACAACTGTGCCAAGTATGGTTCAAATCGGTCTATAACCTGGTATAGCTGCCATATAAACAGATATGGGGACTTGACTTCTTGAACTTCTAAAGGGCGCAATTCCTATCCGATTTGGCTGAAATTTTGCATGACGTATTTTTTTCTTACTTTCAACAACTGTGTCAAATAAGGTTCAAATCGGTTCATAACCTAATATAGCTGCCATATAAACCGATCTTGGGTCTTGACTTCTTGAGCCTCTAGAGTGCGCAATTCTTATCCGATTGGAATGAAATTTTGCACGACGTGTTTTGTTATGATATCCAACAACTGTGCCAAGTATGGTTCAAATCGGTTAATAACCTGATATAGCTGCCATATAAACCGATCTTGGGTCTTGACTTCTTGAGCCTCTAGAGGGCGCAATTCTTATCCAATTTGAATGAATTTTGGCACGTAGTAATTTGTTATGATATCCAACAACTGTGCCAAGTATGGTTCAAATCAGTTCATAACCTGATATAGCTGCCATATAAACCGATCTTGGGTCTTGACTTCTTGAGCCTCTAGAGTGCGCAATTCTTATCCGATTGGAATGAAATTTTGCACGACGTGTTTTGTTATGATATCCAACAACTGTGCCAAGTATGGTTCAAATCGGTCTATAACCTGGTATAGCTGCCATATAAACAGATATGGGGACTTGACTTCTTGAACTTCTAAAGGGCGCAATTCCTATCCGATTTGGCTGAAATTTCGCATGACGTATTTTATTCTTACTTTCAACAACTGTGTCAAATAAGGTTCAACTCGGTTCATAACCTGATATAGCTGCCACATAAACCGATCTGGGATCTTGACTTCTTGAGCCTCTAGAGGTCGCAATTATTATTCGATTAGCCTGAGATTTTGTACGACGGATTCTCTCATGAACATCAACATACGTGTTTATTATGGTCTGAATCGGTCTATAGCCCGATACAGCTCCAATATAAATCGATCTCTCTATTTTACTTCTTGAGCCCCCAAAGGGTGCAATTCTCATTCGAATTGGCTGACATTTTACACAGGTCTCCAACATATAATTTAATTGTGGTCCAAACCGGACCATATCTTGATATCGCTCTAATAGCAGAGCAAATCTTTTCTTATATCCTAAGAAGAGATGCCGGGAAAAGAACTCGACAAATGCGATCCGTGGTGGATTCGGCCGAACTTAGCACGCTTTTACTTGTTTCAGTTTTAGATATAGTTCAAATATATGCATCTCTTGAGATTCACTTTTAAGGCCTTTGCTTACCCTTTTATCAATGGATCTTCTCAAAAATTTTTACAATGATTTACTCTATGGCTCCTACTATATGCACTGATTTTGACCGACATTCTACATTTGGAATTTAATCAAATTTTAAATTCGACGACTAAGCGTACATATTCAATGTGGTGTACGGTATCAAAAGGTCGGCTTCGTCCGACTTTAGCCAGTCCTTACTTGTCATTGAGTAGGTTAAAGCAGACAAATGATCTAAGGGACAACTTTATATTACAGAGATCTGAAATGGTACTCGGGCGTATTTAGCCTTTGATCTACAGGTTTAGACTCTGAGATGGAACTGGAATGCAGTCTCAGACAGACCGCAAGATTAGGGTTGTATAACGCAGTGACCACGAAAATTCACTATCGACAGACGGAAACAGGAATTAAGGGAGGGTTGTACGGTGCAGTTATCATGAAAAAAGCTTCTGTTCTGACATGGTTTTGGCAACGGCTAAGCAGATGTCGAATCTGCTTTTTGGTCAAATTCCTTGAAAATTGTGCCTATGTTAGGGTTAAGGTCGGTGTTTTATGTTTCAGCTCCAGTTGCTCTTAGAGAATTCGTTTCGAATTAACTGAATTTTATGATGTAAAAAATGTTAGATAGTTCTTTTTGAATGCTAACTACACATTTATTTAAAATTACAATGTTTACTCAAACTGTCAACGCATGGTGACACGCTGTCAAACTTAAACAAATATTGGACATCCTAGTTAAACAGATCAATTACCAATGAAATAGGTCTTCATTTACATATGTATATGGACAATATAAAATCTATTAGAGAGTTTAGTTTAGCAAACAGTTTAGTATTGGATCTTAAGGCTTTTCAAAGGGTAGAATCGACAATTGGGCTAAAAAATTTTAAAAATGGTATCTTTGACTGTACTCAATTTGATTTTATATAATTTTCTGGAGCATCACATAAAATGGGCCATCATTTTCAATTGCTGGAATATGAATAGTAAGTTTTTAGCCAGAGTCCGGATAAAAAGATATTTTAAAGAGTAAAACCTTGCATTTTAGCTCAAGTAGAATTGACCGAAATATTGATGGCCAATAATGTGTATGTGCAATTATGGAATATAAACCGTCTAAAGCTGGAGGTTAATATTAATGGCCATTATGTAACTCATAATAGTCCTCATATAGGCATATTTTTCGATTTTAATTGCGCAAAATCGGATAAAGTTCTCAATAAGGTGAAGATAACACAACTCTACGGTTTAAATACAATTTTTAACCTATTTTTATTTGTAGACCAGCCAAGAAAAACTATTCACCGATCGTTTTCATTGGCTGATTTACGATGATAACTCCAATGTGACCAAATTTCGTCAACAATTCAAACATTATAATATGGCAGTAGATGCTGATGTCAACTACGTTTTTCCCAATCAAGCCCTGTTGAATTCGGAGCACAATTTTTCATATCTCCTTTATGATGTCTATAATAATGGATACAATTTGGGTGGAAAGTTGAATATGACACATGATAAGGAAATAATTTGCAGTCGAAAACAATGTGAACTGAAGGAATATCTTTCCACTCTACATGAGAAAAGTAAATATGAAAATCGTTGGTATCTAGGTGACATGAAAATGCGAGTATCCACTGTGGTAAGTTATGAAGGACTTCAATTCATTTGATATTTTCAGAAACTTATAGAAGAAAATGCAAATTTGCTCACCAACGAAGTTTTTACTGTTATGTCATTTAGTTTATGAAGATTCTTTAGGATTGCTATGGAAACAGATTCGAGAACAAAATGTTGTGTATTGTGATATCGCAAAGTAGCGTCTAGTGAATTTCGAATTCAAGCGTTTCTGAAAATTGGGGTAAGGGAGAGGGTCCGATCAGATATCAAAAAATTTAGTACCCTATTTTCACAGCGGGTTCATTATGCACCATCTGTGAAAATGTCAAGAAAATCGGTTCAGCCGTTTCTGAGTCTATAAGGAACAGACAAACAAACCTACAAACAAACACAAATTGATTCTTATATGTAAGAAGATTTGTTCGGGAGATGTTGTTTTTAGCAACCGTTTGTTATTCATTTGAATATTTTTAGATAACGTATTTTTCAGTTTATAGTGTTGAACTATTATCTATGGCAGACGATATATGTGGTGTTAACTCAGCTGTTTATTGTTCGGTTATCGAGTTTTGTTTATCGACAGATAGCAATGAAGAGCACAGCTGTAGTATAATTTTGTTCATCCTAGTATTTGTGCACTTCGCATCTTTCCAGTCAAATTGCAATTTTTTGAGACTTTTTTAACCACGAGCATTTAAATAGTTCTTGTTCAGCCAGTCAACTCTGCCACTATTGATTGTTCCAAGAAAATACAGTGCATTTCGTTATAATCCAAGTCGAACCGTTGCCGCTAAAGCAGTAATTCTGGAATATTATCAGAGCCATCAAAAAACACAGGTAAAATATAATTTTTATACCCTCCACCATAGGATGGGGGTATACTAATTTCGTCATTCTGTTTGTAATTACTCGAAAGATTCGCCACATTTTATGTCGATCTAGCCATTTCCGTCCGTCCGTCAGTCTGTCGAAGGCACGCTAACTTCCGAAGGAGTAAAGCTAGCCGCTTGAAATGTTGCACAAATACTTCTTATTAGTGTAGGTCGGTTGGTATTGTAAATGGGCCATATCGATCCATGTTTTGATATAGCTGCCATATAAACCGATCTTGGGTCTTGACTTCTTGAGCCTCTACAGTGCGCAATTCTTATCCGATTGGAATGGAATTTTGCACGACGTGTTTTGTTATGATATCCAACAACAGTGCCAAGCATGGTTCAAATCGGTCCATAACCTGATACATCTATCATATAAACCGATCTAGGGTCTTGATTTCTTGAGCCTCTAGAGAGCGCAATTCTTATCCGATTTGGCTGAAATTTTGCATGACGTACTTTTTTTAACTTTCAACAACTGTGTCAAATAAGGTTCAAATCGGTTCATAACCTGATATAGCTGCCATATAAACTGATCTTGGGTCTTGACTTCTTGAGCTTCTAGAGGGCCCAATTCCTATCCGATTTGGCTGAAATTTTGCATGACGTATTTTATTTTTACTTTCAACAACTGTGTCAAATAAGGTTTAAATCGATTCATAACCTGATATAGATGCCATATAAACCGATCTGGGATCTTGACTTCTTGAGCCTCTAGGGGGCGCAATTCTCATCCGATTTGGCAGAAATTTTGTGCGACGGATCCTCTCATGACCATCAACATACGTGTTTATTATGGTCTGAATCGGTCTATAGCCCGATACAGCTCCCATATAAATCGATCTCTCTAGTTTACTTCTTGAGCCCCCAAAGGGCGCAATTCTTATTCGAATTGGCTGACATTTTACACAGGTGTCCAACATATAATTTAATTGCGGTCCAAACCGGACCATATCTTGATATCGCTCTCATAGCAGAGTAAATCTTTTCTTATATCCTTTTTTGCCTAAGAAGAGATGCCGGGAAAGAACTCGACAAATGCGATCCATGGTGGAGGGTATATAAGATTCGGCCCGGCCGAACTTAGCACGCTTTTACTTGTTTTTTCTTTAAACTTATTTAAGAAAATTCAGCTTAAAAAATATGTATTTCTTATTAAACATTTTTTTAAGTGGCTTCTACAGAGTTTTTTATTTTAATTTAATTGAGAAACTTATTACTGTACAGTAAGGCTTATTGCCCTGTATCATCATTAAAAAAATTATGTCGGTAGGCTAGAAGATGCATGAAAGACTATCAAACATGACATCATGAGTTCAAATATCCCCTCGACCACCAACAAAACTAATAGGATTTATTTTAAAGAATAATAAATCGAGAGAGAAAAATCCGAGGGAGAAGCTGCAGCAAGCAGAAAAGAACGAATAAGCGCAGCGCGCCCGAACGACGCACGCTGAAAGCAATTTTTATTTTTGGTACCATAACATAAATTAGACAATAACCACAACACCAATGTTGGTTGTCACAACAACAAAGTTTCGGTTGGCAAAAAAATTGGTTGAGGTTACAAATCTGTTTTCTGGGAGTACCATCATCAGGGATTGGTTCTGCGATATCCTCTTCGCTGCCAGACGCTAGCAGTTGGGTAAAATGTTCTTAACATATCCTCAGCATGCAATCTGTGTCTGTTCGCCACATTTCTTTTTTTGACTCTGCAGGAGGATATGCCTGCACCAAAGCCATCGGTTTGATGTTTAATTCTTTGGTAGAATTTCTGGACTTCAATCTGACTCCTGTACATCTCGATTCGCTCACACTCACGTCTTTCCAATTCCTTTTTCTTTCTGCGGAATAGACGTTTCTCCTCTCTCCTTTTCTCCCGATACCTCTCCATCATCTGGGGCGTTGCAGGGTTGCTCTATATTCCGCGTTCTTAGCTTCAGTAGCATTTCGAGACTCTTGGTCGTACCATGGGTTTCTAGGGGGAAGCTTCCGGTACCCAAGTATGTAGTTTGCCACTGCGCCATTATATCAACGGAACAAGGAGTGCTTTCATCAAGCAGTTGGGTCAGTCGAGTGGAGTATGCCGTTGCCATCTGTTGTGTCTGCAGCTCTTCAATGTCCATCTTTCCTCGCCATGTTTAAACGGGTGCGAGGATTTGCTGCAACAAGATAATAATGCGAATCTATATTTGGATCGATCGTACTTCTAACACGCTGGATGAATGCCTTCCATCTATCACAACGTGATCAATTTGGTTCCTCGTGTTTTGATCGGGTGACAGTCATGTGGCTTTGTGAATATTTTTATGTTGAAATCTGGTGCTACTAACTACAATTTTTTTTGCCGCGGCGAAGTCTATTAGCTTCAATCCATTATGGGAAGTTTCTTCGTGTAGGCTACATTTTTCGACTGTTGGACCAAAGATATTTTTCTTCCCTATTTTTGCATTAAAATTTCCCAGAACGATTATAATATTCTCTCGCTCATAGAAAATATCCTTGGTCTTTTCGTCCTTGTCTTTCGTCGGGCAGGGGCACAAATAAGGCTGATGTTGAAGAATTTACCTCTAACGCGGATTGTGGCTAGCCTCTGATCTACTGGAGTTAAGCTTGAGACAAGGAGTTTCAGTCTCCGACTAACCACAAATCCACAGCCAAATTCATTCCTTGTGTTATGGCAGCTATAGTATAATTCGTCACCATTTGGTGTTATTGGAATACCATTCCCAGTCCATCGCATTTCCTGTAAGGCGGTAATGTCTGCCTTTTACTTTTCCAATACCTCCGCCAGGCGTGTAATGCACCTTATCTATAGAGAGTTCGGACATTCCAGGCAGGACATTCTATGGTCCTTTTTATACCCACCATCATAGGTTGGGGGTAAACTAATCTAGTCAATCCGTTTGTAACACCTCGAAATATTCGTCTAAGACCCCATAAACTGGATTGAGGATTGCAAATGGGCCATATCGGTTTAGATTTAGATATAGCTCCCATATAAACTGATCTCCAGATTTGAATTCTTAAGCCCTTACAAGCCGCAATTTTGTTTTGATTTGGCTGAAATTGGGAAAATGTAGTGGTTTGTTATGACTTTCAATCACTGCGCCAAGTACAATTTAAATCTTTCTATAACCTGATATAGCTCCCATATAAACCGAGATCCCGATTTAAGTTTTTGAGCCCCTGTAAGCCACAATTTTTGTCCGATTTGACTTAAATTTTGCATGCGATGTTTCGTTATGACTTCCAATAACTGTGCCAAGTACAATTCAAATCGGTGTATAACCTGATATAGCTCCCATATAAACCGAGATCCCGATTTGAGTTCTTGAGCCTTTACAAGCCGCAATTTTTGTCTGGCTGAAATTGGACATGTAACCGTGCTAAGTACAACTCAAACCGTGATCCCGATTTGAGTTCTTTACTAGCCGCAAATTTTATACAATTTGGCTGTAATTTTGCATGCTTTCAATAACTTTTATGACTTTCAATAACTGTACTAAGTCAAGTCCAAATCGGTCTATAACCTGATATAGCTAACATATAAACCGATCAGCCGATTTGACTTCTTGAGTCCTTACAAGCCGCAAGTTTTGTCCGATTTGGCTGAAATTTTGCATGCGGTGTTCTATTACGACTTCCAACAACTGTGCCAAATACGACCAAAATCAGGCTATAGCCTGATATAGCTCCCATGTAAACGATCTCGATCATCTTTGTTCGGTTCCTAGAAGCTTTAATTTTTGCTGGTTTGACAATAGCTTGGTATGTGAAAAAAAATTATTATACTAAATTTAGTTTGTATAAATTTTTAACAGAATCCATGGTGGTGGGTTCCAAAGATTCGGTCCGGCCGAACTTAGCACGCTTTTACTTGTTACTATTCTTTTGTTTCTCAGAGTAGTTGTAATTTCAAGAGGGCGGGTTACTGGCCCAGCGCCCCAACCGCATGGGTTTTGTGGAATCTCACATGCAATCCCTCGTTGTCGCGAGCCACTTGCTCCAAGATCCGACGCTCGCCTTCAGCCGCCCCTAATCTGGGAGCAGACGCTGATGTTGGGCATTGGTTATTGAAGGCGCCCATAACTTGCCTTGTCATCTCGAGTTTGGAAATCAGTTTTAGTTAAGAGCCAGTGCCACCTGACCTGATCTGGCACAGATACTTTTTATCCATGTAGGTCGTTGGGGATTAAGATTGGGCCATGTCGGTTCAGTTTTGGATATAGCCTCCAAATAAACCGTTCCCCAGTTTTGACTTTTTTGCTCCTAGACACCTCATTTTTCAGCCTATTTGGCTGAAATTTGAAAAACGGGCTTCAGCTCTGACTTGTGATATAGCCCCCATACATAGCAGTTCCTCGGATTTGACTTCTTGAGGTCCTAGAAGCCTCAATTTTCATCCAAATTGGTTGAAATTTGGCACAAGTACTTCCGTTCTGACTTAAAATATACATGCCAAGTATAATTCAAATCGGTCTATATATAGATATAGCCCCTATATATGTAAACCGATCCCCAGATTTTACTTCTCGAGCTCCTAGGGTCCTCAATTTTCACTTGATTTGTCTGAAATTTCGCACAAAGACATCTGCTATGACATCCACCGTCTTTCAATGTACTGATATAGGCCGATTCCTCGATATGACTCCTTGAGACTATAGCAGCCGCATCCAATTCTGAATTTCATTGTTGTAAGGCAAGTTTTAGCGGAGTCCATGGTGGTGGGTACCCAAGATTCAGCCCGGCCGAACTCAGCACGTTTTTACTTGTTGCCTGTTTAACGTAAATACAATATTGTCTCCAAGGTTTCAACGGTTTATGCCATTCCATTGAAATATTTGTGTCTTTCGTAATAAGATTTTATTTATCCTATTGTTCTTTCCAATACCAAACCTAATGCTGGGCGTTTTTTATTTCAGGTTACTAAGTTGCCCTTTACAGAAGACCCTGAAAAAATACTAAATTTTCTGGCTTCTGAGGATCATAAGCATATTGATGGGGTGGCTCGATTTGGTTTTGGTTATCTAATGATTCTAAAGGATACTCTGGGCTGCGAGTGAGTGCAATTTAGAGTTTTCACAGGAATCCTTTGAAATAGTTGAACTTTTACTCTATTGCACAGTTTTGCTTACAACTTCACCAATGCCTGGAGCGTGACCTTAACAGAAGGTGGCATTTTCGGTGCCATGACCATAGAGCAGACAGCCGAGATTGGTTCATCGCCCCTTACCTTGGCAAGGGGACGTTTTCCGCTGGCGCAACCTACCATAGCTATGGGTAACTTTCGTCAAGTTTGCATATTTCGCACGCCTCGTAATTCCGGCATTAGAGGTGAGGTATATTTGAAACCTTTTGCCTCTATAGTATGGATATTTTTGGTTGCCATCATAACAATGACTGCAATACTCTTGTGGATCACCTTCAAAGTGGAGGCAAGTAAATTGAAAATTTATTTGAGATTTATACCCTCGCTGCTGACTAGTGGATTGATTGCCTTTGGATCGGCCTGTTGTCAGGGTAGTTTCCTGGTTCCCCGCTCGATGGGTGGCCGAGTGGCCTTTTTCTCACTCTCACTGCTGACATTCATTATTTACAACTATTACACATCAATAGTGGTGGCTATACTTCTGGGTTCACCCGTCAAATCAAATATTAAAACTTTGCTGCAGCTGGGAGAGAGCAATTTGGAGATGGCAATTGAACCCATACCTTATACGAAAATGTATATAAATGTAAGTTGAATGGAGTGATTGTATATGATGGAGACAGGTTGTATGGTAGTCTACAATGAAATGGGTTAAAGGGAGACTAAAGTTTAAACTTAAACAAATAATAAATCTACAAGTAAAAAAGCAATAAGTTCGACAGGGCCGAACTTTGGATACCCACCACCTCGGGTATATATTGGGTTGCCCAAAAAGTAATTGCGGATTTTTTAAAAGAAAGTAAATGCATTTTTAATAAAACTTAGAATGAACTTTAATCAAATATAGTTTTTGTAAACTTTTTTTCTAAAGCAAGGCAAAAGTAACAGCTGATAACTGACAGAAGAAAGAATGCAATTACAGAGTCACAAGCTGTGAAAAAATTTGTCAATGCCGACTATATGAAAAATCCGCAATTACTTTTTGGGCAACCCAAAATATAACCCCCTTTCGTCATAATCCGGTGAAAACTGGATATCTTATGCACTCAAATTCGGCACGGACATTGAGTGGTCTAATTAATATATAAGTCACTGTTCAATTTTGTAGAACAAAATATTGGCCTTTTTGGCAGCTATATCCAAATATAAACCGATCTAAACCCTAAAGGACAAGGATGTCGAAAAGTCTAACATAAGTCATAAGTTTATACCGCCAAGATTTTGAAACGAGAGACCATTCTGGCACCTATAACCAAATTTGGACCAAATTATACAAGGATAGTATAACTTCACTACTATATCCGTAGTTAAATCTTAATTAGGGCTGGTCTCGAACGTTTTTTGTTCAGGTCCCGAGAACTCATATACAAGTAACATTTTCAGAAAATAAATCTGCTTTTTATGGGTTTAAGACCCTAAATTGGATGATCGGTCTATATGGCTGCTATATCTGTATAGTTTGATCTGACTCATATTTGGGTCGGATGTCGAGAGGTTTACAACCACTAACTATTTAAAATTTCAGTGAAATCGGGTAATAAATAAAACTTTTGTGAGCTTCAGACCCTTAATCGATCCGATTAAGGGCTCCGATCTTTACCATATTTGGGTCAAATGGCTTAAATGGTGGCTTAAAACAACTCACTGATTCAAATGATTCAACGAAATCGGGTAATAATTGCAGCTTTTATGGGCTCCAGACCCTTAAAAGGCAGATCGGTCGATATGGCAGCTATATCTAAATATAGTTCGATCCAAACCATATTTATATCAGATATCGGGAGGCTCAAAACAACTCACTGTTTTGATTTTCAGCGAAATCGGATAAAAAATAAAGCTTTAATGGGCTCCAGACACCTTATCAGCAGATCGGTCTATACGACAGCTATATCTAAATATAGGCCGATCTAAACAATATTCGGATCCGATACTGTTTAAAATTTTAGCGAAATCGGTTAAAAAATAAAGCTTTTTTTAGCTTCAGACCCTTTATCGGGAGATCGTTCTATAAGAACGAAATATAGTCCGATCTAAACCATATTTAATAGATATTGGCAGGCTTAAAAAAAGCAATCATGGGCTTAAGATCCTTTATCGGCAGATCGGTCTATAAGACATATATATCTAAATATAGTCCGATCTGAATAATATTCAGGTCGGATATCGGGAAGCTTAAAATAACTCACTGTTTCAAATTTCAGCGAAATCGGATTAAAAATAAAGCATTTATGGGCATTAGACCCTTTACCGGCAGATCGGTCTATACAGCAGGTTTATTCAAATATGGTCCGAGTTGACCCGTTCAAGAACTTAACCAGCGTGCATCAAAAGGACGTATCTATGCCAAATTTCAGCTCTATATCTCAATTTTTAAAATCTGTAGAGGGATTACAACAGAAGGACGGTTAGACGGACAGACACACGGACATCATTAAATCGTCTTAGATTTTTACGACGATCCGAAATATGTATACTTTGTAGGATCGGAAATTGATTTTTCGATGTGTTGCAAACGGAATGACTAAATGAATATACCCCCTGTCCTATGGTGGTGGGTATAAAATGGAAGTAGATGGGCAGAAATCTAATCATCTTCACTAACCTAATTATTTGGGTTTTTTCCTTCTCTATGCCACCATTTGAATTCTCTAGACCTCTAATGATCCCGCAATTCGTAGCATTGTTCGCAATAAAATTCAACCCCTTAAGGACCCGCAATCTATATGGATGCCTATTAAGGAAGGTTTGCATAGAATCCATGATGATCCCGGCTTTGTCTATGTTACGGATACTTTTGCTAGTTATGATCTCATCGAAAGGTCTTTTACGGCTCAAGAAATATGTGACACCAATGAGATTTTATTCAGACCTGAGCAATTGCTCTATGAGCAGATGCATCGCAATTCCTCTTATAGAGAGTTTGTTAAAATCAAGTAAGTTGCTATTGGCGATTAAGGCAAATTATACCTAACACTTGTTTCCTTGGTTTTATTTTTAGACAATTGCGCATCTTGGAATCTGGTGTCCATCGCCGCCATGAGGGTAAATGGATCAAGAAACGTTTGCATTGCTATCTCTCAAGTGGCGTTTTGCTACAAGTCGGCTTGGAATACACCGCCCCTTTGTTCATAATGATGGCCAGTGTTTATGGTTTGGTCATCATTCTGCTCTTAATGGAAATTTGTTGGTTCAAGTATTGGAAAGGCGTCAATGTGGCTCGTTTCATGACATTTGGAAAAAATTAAGCTGTTATATGGAGTTCAAAAGGAAATATGGTCTTTCACACTATCATGAATTATATGCACAATTTTGTAGGCCCTGAGCACCGAGTTACTTGAAATAGATTCAATATACACTAGCAAAAAATAAAGACGCTTTAAAGTTTTAACAAGTAAAAGCGTGCTAAGTTCGGCCGGGCCGAATCTTATATACCCTCCACCATGGTTCGCATTTGTCGAGTTCTTTTCCCGGCATCTCTTCTTAGGTAAAAAATGATATAAGAAAAGAGTTGCTCTGCTATTAAAACCATATCAAGATATGGTCCGGTTCGGACAACAATTAAATTATATGTTGGAGACCTGTGTAAAATTTCAGCCAATTCGTATAAGAATTGCGCCCATTGGGGCTCACGAAATAAAATAGAGAGAACGATTTATATGGGATCTGTATCGGGCTATAGACCGATTCAGACCATAATAAACACGTTTGTTGATGGTCATGAGAGGATCCGTCGTACAAAATTTCAGGCATATCGGATAATAATTGCGACCTCTAAGGGTCAAGAAGTTAAGATCCCAGATCGGTTTATATGGCAGCTATATCAGGTTATGGACCGATTTGAACCATACTTGGCACAGTTGTTGGATATCATAACAAAACACGTCGTGCCAAATTTCAGGCAAATCGGATAATAATTGCGACCTCTAGAGGCTCAGGAATTCAAGACCCAAGATCGGTTTATATGGCAGCTATATCAGGTTATAAACCGATTTAAACTATACTTGACACAGTTGTTGGTTATCATAACAAAACGCGTCGTGCAAAATTCCATTCCAATCGGATAAGAATTACGCCCTCTAGAGGCTCAAGAAGTCAAGACCCAAGATCGGTTTATATGGCAGCTATTTCCGGTTATGGACCGATTTGAACCATACTTGTCACAGTTGTTGGATATCATAACAAAACACGTAGTGCAAAATTTCATTCCAATCGGATAAGAATTGCGCACTCTAGAGGCTCAAGAAGTCAAGACCCAAGATCGGTTTATATGGCACCTATATCAGGTTATAAACCGATTTGAACCATACTTGGCACAGTTGTTGGATATCATAACAAAACACGTCGTGCAAAATGTCATTTCAATCGGATAAGAATTGCGCACTCTAGAGGCTCAAGAAGTCAAGACCCAAGATCGGTTTATATGGCAGCTATATCAAAACATGGACCGATATGGTCCATTTACAATACCAACCGACCTACACTAACAAGAAGTATTTGTGCAAAATTTCAAGCGGCTAGCTTTACTCCTTCGGAAGTTAGCGTGCTTTCGACAGACAGACGGACGGACGGACGGACAGACGGACGGACGGACAGACGGACGGACATGGCTAGATCGACATAAAATGTCGCGACGATCAAGAATATATATACTTTATGGGGTCTCAGACGAATATTTCGAGTAGTTACAAACAGAATGACGAAATTAGTATACCCCCCATCTTATGGTGGAGGGTATAAAAATTAAATTTGTATTTTTTAATAAAAACGCAATTAAGTTAGTTTAGGTATCAAAAGATTCTTCTTTCTTATGTACAACCTGTTGCAGGACGGTCGCCACCGATCTCTCTTTGGCATAGTCATGCTGCTTTTAATTGAGCAATTGGTTGGCTATTCTGATTTTTATCATGGTATTCATTATACGCTCTTTGTTTTTGAATAGAGCCAGTACACATTGGTGGCTGGGTAGCCATTATTGAAACATTTTCAAATGTTGATGGTAGGGCTCGAACCCAGTTGTTCAGTGTCATAGGCGGACATAACTCTAATGGTTTGATTCTCTTCTCGATGGGTTCTTGAGGGTAAATGGTGTATTATTGTTGATTTACCTCAGCTATATTGGCGCCCGAGCAGGGACTTACTCCAAATGGAACAGCGCTGACATTGTGGGAGAATGAAGTCCAACACATAATAGTGTAAAAATTTCTAATTTGAAGATTTCATCATCCCATAAATAGAGTTGAGCTACATTAAACAAGTAAAAACGTGCTTAATCTTGGGTACCCACCACTATGGCTTCCGCTAAAAATTTACCCTTATGTGAGGAAGTGATGCTAATGCATATCACCAGATATGGGAAAGTTTGGAAATCAGAATAAGTTACGGAAATAAACCGTCCTTTATTACCAGGAACAGGAGTGAGTTACTAGATATTACCTTTGTATTGGAGAATATAAGTGGAAGGATATGTGACTGGGAATTGTTGGATGACCACCAAACCCATTGGAAAAAGTTGGAGGTTTAGACCGCGTGTTATGCACTGCACTGCATACTGCAGTTGTCAGACCTATTATGCTATATGGTACCGTGGTCTGGTGGGTGGCGCTTCAAAAGTCCTCCTTCTGTTCAATAGTTTGCTGGATCCAAGGGATGGCTTGCTTGTGCGTCACAGCCGCACTAAGGACGAATTTAACTACACCTTATGCCTTTGAATTTAATGATACATCTAGTGCCTCTGAACATTGTGGTTAGAAAAATTGCTGCGTCTAGTACAGTAAGGCTAAGGGTGCTTTCTCTTTGACCTTGCGGCAGTTAGGGGTACTGTGTCATCCTTGATACAATGTCTGATGTTCCATGTAGTGTGGAGTACACATTGGCTGAGCCGATAAAATTTGTAGTGTGCTAAGATCGGCCAGGCCGAATCTTGCGAACCCACAACCATGGATTCTGCCAAAAATGTATACAAAATAAATTTAGTTGAAGGGCATAATTTTATTCTTCATACCAAACATCAATCAAACCAGCAAAAATTAAAGCTTCTAGGAACCGAACAAAGAAGATCGAGAGACCGGTTTACATGGAAGCTATGTCAGGATATAGACTGATTTGGACCGTATTTGACACAGTTGTTGGAAGTCGTAACATAACACCTCATGTCAAACGTTGGCCAAATCGGACAAAAATTGCGGCCTGTAAGGGCTCAAGAAGTCAAATCAGAAGATCGGTTTATATGGGAGCTATATCAGGTTATAGACCGACCAGGTTATAGGACCATATGTGACACAGTTGTTGGAAGTCGTAAAGGACTCCTCATGCAAAATGTCAGCCAAATCGAACAAAAATTGCGGTTGCAGAGGCTCAACAAGTCAAATCGGGAGAGCTATATCTAAATCTGAAGCGATAGTTGGCCCATTTGCAATCTCCAACGATCTACATCAATATTAAGTATCTGTGCAAATTTTCAAGCTGCCAGCTTTACGGGTTAGACAGCTATCGTGATTTCGACAGACGGACGGATGGACATGGTTAGATTGACTCGGAACGTCGAGACTTTCAAGAATATATACACTTTATGGGGTCTTAGACGAATATTTCGAGGTGTTACAATCGGAATGACTAGATTAGTATACCCCATCCTATGGTGGTGGGTATAAACATTACTGTACCACTATTCCTTGTAGAACCGATTGCGATATACCTGGTAATAGAAGTTGCAAATTGAAGAACACACGTCTCAGTCAATGTTTCCGTCATGACAGGTAAAACATGCTGACACACTGTAAGTAAGGACTTTTGCAGAAGCTGTGAGGACGTCGAGGAAGAGGAGACTATAGAACATCTCTTGTGAGTGTGTCCCGCACTGGCAGCCAGCAAGAATTCCACATTAGGTTTTCATTGGTTTGACAATTTGTCTGAATTAGTGAATGGTTCATACCTTAAGTTGCAGGACTTTTTGAAGGGACCTGTATGGTTCAATGGTAGGAACTAGAGGACATCTTCCTTCTCCCGTTCATGTGGTAGGTCGAGACGTCTCTCCGACAGAAGGAGTACACTTTGGCGGCCTTCTTCGATATTTTGGGGGTGCCTCAATAATGTGGAGATAGGGGCGATAGTCGCCGCACTGGACTGCACGGGGATTCACCCCTTAATCTCCCAGTGGACCAATAATATGCTTTATTGCAAGTCTATAAATGCTAACCTGGGAGATAGTGTAGTCAGAGGGCGGGTGATTAGAGGAAAGCCCCAAGGAGGGGTTTTTTGACGATTCTATGGAAGCTCGTATTTAATGAAATCCTGATGGATCTTGTTGGGGACGGCACGAGCATTATCGCTTATGCGGACGACGTCGTTCTGCTGGTCCGAGGCAGGTTTCTGTCGATGATCAGCGAGATAATTGAAGGGTCACTGAGGAGATTGTCACGATGGGCTACCAGGAAATGGGTTGAGGACCAACCCAGGAAAGAAGGAGCTGGTGCTCTTCACGCGTAGATATACGATATCGGAGTTCAGACTCCCGTCCTTGGACGGTGTCACTCTGCGGCTGTCGAAGGAGGCGAAGTACCTAGGCAAGAAGCCGTAAGGCAATGTGGGGAGTACGAAGGTTCTGTAGGAAGTGGGGGGTAACTCCCAAGATGATTATTGGATTGGATTGGGCACTGGTATGGAGGAGTCCGAGGAGGTCCAGAGACTGGCCTGCGTCGGGATCACAGGGGCACTGAGATCCGCACCGCAGGAAGACCTGGAGGCGATGCTGGATATGCAGCTCATTGGGGCCTTTATTTGCAACTGCACTGAGGGAGCTCGGCATGCTGAAGGAGGATGGTTGCCTCCACAATTCTATTCTGGGTATTATTATGATGCACTCAATATCAGTGTGTCTTTGAGACTGCCGGAAGAGTGCACGGTCTTTCAGGCAAAGGTCTGTGCCACTGCAGTGGCCGCAAGAGAAATTCTGGTAAGGGACTTACAGCCCTCGAATCTCTGAATTTATGTCGACGGTATGGCGGCGCTCAAGGCCTTAGGGTCGAGGATGATGAGGTCGAGATGCGTGGCGGATTGTTTCTAGTCCCTGGATAGGCTCCGTGCCCACGATGTGACGCCGACATGAGTTAATGGTCATGAGGGGATTCCGCGAAATGAGAGGGCGGACGAGTGCGCCAGGAGGGGTTCGTCTGAACGGGTCAAATCGGACTATATTTAGATATAGCTACCATATAGACCGATCTCCCGATAAAGGGTCTGAAGACCATAAATGCATTATATATTACCCGATATCGCTGAAATTTTCAACAGTGGGTTATTTTAAGCCTCCCGACATCTGACCTAAATATGGATAGTTCCATATATACATATAGCTACCATATACACCGATCTCCCGATAAAGGATCCGAAACCCAGAAAAGCTATATATTACCCGATTTCGCTGAAATTTAAAACAGTGTTACAACTTTAGTCCGATTTGGCTGAAATTTTGCATGTAGTGTTCTGTTACGACTTCCAATAACTGTGTTAAGAACGGTTTAAATCGGTTTATAACTCCCATATAAACCGATCTCCCTATTTTATTTCTTGAGCCACTGGAAGCCATAATTTTTGTCCGATTTGGCTGAAATTTTGCATGTAGTGTTCTGTTATGACTTTCAACAACTGCGACAAGTTCGCTCTGAATCGGTCTATAACCTGGTATAGCTCCCATATAAACCCATCTCCCGATTTGACTTCATTAGCCCTTACAAACCGCAATTTTGTCCAATTAGGCTAAAAATTTGCATGTAGTATTCTGTGACGGCTTCCAATAACTGTGCCAAATACGGTTTTAATCAGTCAATAAACTCATATAGCTCACATATAAACCGGTTTTTCGATTATCCTTGGTCGGTTGCTAGTAGCTTTAATATTTGCTGGTTTCACAGAAGTGTGGTATGTAGAATAAAACAAAAGCGTGCTAAGTTCGGCGGGGCCGAATCTTATATACCCTCCACCATGGGTCGCATTTGTCGAGTTCTTTTCCCGGCATCTCTCCTCAGGCAAAAAAGGATATAAGAAAAGATTTGCTCTGCTATTAAATCGATATCAAGATATGGTCCGGTTTGAGCCACAATTAAATTATATGTTGGAGACCTGTGTAAAATGTCAGCCAATTCGAATAAGAATTGCGCCCTTTGGGGGCTCAAGAAGTAAAATAGAGAGATAGACTTATATTGGAGCTGTATCGGGCTATAGACCGATTCAGACCATAATAAACACCTATGTTGGGGGTCATGAGAGAATACGTCGTACAAAATTTCAGGCAAATTGGATAATAATTGCGACCTCTAGAGGCTCAATAAGCCAAAATCCCACATCGGTTTATATGGCAGCTATATCAGGTTAAGAACCGATTTGAACCATGATTGCAAAATTTCAGCCAAATCGGATAGGAATTGCTCTCTCTAAAAATTTCATTCCAATCGGAATTGTGAAAAGGGTCCCAATGCTACCCGAAGTCGAGACCAGGATCTGTTTCGCCTGAAGGTTTATTGGTTGGCGGCTAGAGTTGAAGTGCACGTAATCTTCCCTCGCCTGATGGCTTCAAGGCGGAGAAACAGGATCTTGGTAAGCATTTTAAGTCGTAAAAAGGAATCTACTCAAGAATTCAAGAAAAGTGAGGTAGAAATATGGGGCGAAATGTTTAGAGTCTCTAACATAGCTTTGAATTCGGTTCCCGATCGCAATTATATTCCGGAAAAGAAAAGCGTTCAAGTAAAAATTGCTTGACTCCGCAGTACTGGGTCTTAGGCCCATTTAAGCAACATTTATTATCCGACTTGCTGAAATTTAGGACAGTGAGGGCCCTCGATATCGTTGTAGAATTTGGATATAGCTGCCATATAGACCGAGCTCTTCATTTAATGTCTTGAGCCCGTAATAGGCGCATTCATTTGGGACAGTTGATTGTATTAGGGTGCTCGACATCTTTGTTCAATTTGGCCCAGATCGGTCCAGATTTGAATATAGCTGGCATATAGACCGATCTTTCGATTTAGGTTATTGAGCCCTGATCTCTTAATTTATGGGGCATTTATTGTCTGATTCGTGGAAATGTGGGATAATGGGTTGTGTTAGGGTCTTCGACGATCTGCGATTTAAAGTTTTAGGTTCACAAAAGGTGAATTTATGAACCAAATCTGCTGAAATTAAGCACAATGTCCTATATTGGGCCCCTCCACATTCGTACCAAGAGTGTGCAAGATTGGTCTTTATTTGGATATAACTGCCATATGGACTGATCACTCAATTTAAGGTCTTACACCCATATTAGGCGCATTTATTGTCCGATTTCTCAGAAATTTGGTACAGTGAGCTATGTTGGGCGCCTTAGCATCCTACTCCCCTACGGCCAAGATCGGTACAGATGTTAATATGTGTGTTTGGGGGTTGGGGTGATCCCCCTAACACTTGGTCCGACAATTGGATATCAAATACGTTTTCTTATCCTAAATACCTTTCATTTGAGTCCCATATTGTCGTGATTGGTCTAAATATACAATATGTTAGGTACCCCATCCGAAATTTGGATACCAAATTTTTATTTTTGGGGTACTATATGAGAACACACAAAATTTCTCTGAAATCTGGCGTTTCTGAAAATTAGGGTAAGGGGGAGGGTCCGATATCAAAAAATGTAGTACCCTATTTTCACCACGGGAGCATTATGCACCATCAGTGAAAATTTCAAGAAAATTGGTTCAGCCGTTTCTGAGTCTATAAGGAACACACAAACAAACAAATACAAATTGATTTTTATACCCTCCACCATAAGATGGGGGGTACACTAATTTCGTCATTCTGTTTGTAACTACTCGAAATATTCGTCTGAGACCCCATAGTGTATATATTTTCTTGATCGTCGTGACATTTTATGTCGATCTAGCCATGTTCGTCCGTCTCTCCGTTCGTCCGTCCGTCTGTCTGTCGAAAGCACACTAACTTCCGAAGGAGTAAAGCTAGCCGCTTGAAATTTAGCACAAATACTTCTTATTTGTGTAGGTCGGTTGGTATTGTAAATGGGCCATATCGGTCCATGTTTTGATATAGCTGTCATATAAACCGATCTTGGGTCTTGACTTCTTGAGCCTCTAGAGGGCGCAATTCTTATCCGATTTGAATGAATTTTGGCACTACGTGTTTTGTTGTAATATCCAACAACTGTGCTAAGTATGGTTTAATTATGATATCCAAAAACTGTGCCAAGTATGGTTCAAATCGGTCTATAACCTGATATAGCTGTCATATAAACCGATCTTGGGTCTTGACTTCTTGAGCCTCTAGAGTGTGCAATTCTTGTCCGATTGGAATGAAATTTTGCACGACGTGTTTTGTTGTAATATCCAACAACTGTGCTAAGTATGGTTTAAATCGGTCCATAACCTGTTATAGCTGACATATAAACCGATCTTGGGTCTTGACTTCTTGAGCCTCTAGAGTGTGTAATTCTTGTCCGATTGGAATGAAATTTTGCACGACGTGTTTTGTTATTATATCCAACAACTGTGCCAAGAATGGTTTAAATCGGTCTATAACCTGATATAGCTGTCATATAAACCGATCTTGGGTCTTGACTTCTTGAGCCTCTAGAGGGCGCAATTCTTATACGATTTGAATGAATTTTGGCACGACGTGTTTTGTTATGATATCCAACAACTGTGCCAAGTATGGTTCAAATCGGTTCATAACCTGATATAGCTGTCATATAAACCGATCTTGGGTCTTGACTTCTTGAGCCTCTAGAGTGTGCAATTCTTGTCCGATTGGAATGAAATTTTGCACGACGTGTTTTGTTATTATATCCAACAACTGTGCCAAGAATAGTTTAAATCGGTCTATAACCTGATATAGCTGTCATATAAACCGATCTTGGGTCTTGACTTCTTGAGCCTCTAGAGGGCGCAATTCTTATACGATTTGAATGAATTTTGGCACGACGTGTTTTGTTATGATATCCAACAACTGTGCCAAGTATGGTTCAAATCGGTTCATAACCTGATATAGCTGTCATATAAACCGATCTGGGATATTGACTTCTTGATCCCTAGAGGTCGCAATTATTATCCGATTTGCCTGAAATTTTGTACGACGGATTCTCTCATGACTATCAACATACCCGTTTATTATGGTCTGAATCGGTCTATAGCCCGATACAGCTCCCATATAAATCGATCTCTCTATTTTACTTCTTGAGCCCCCAAATATGTACGATTTGAGTGTTTTTTTTTTGGGTGGGGTGACCCACGAAACACTTAGTCTCACAATTGGATATAAGAGGCGCTTTCTAGTTCTTACTTGAAAACCATGTAATACTTTTGAACAAAAAAGTATTGCCCAGCAGCACGTCGTTATGTCTTGTCTATCGGTGAGTTAAAAATGGTTGCAATCTTAACCTTAAGGTTTGCAACTCCTCCCCACACATTAATTAAATCACACAGTGTCAATCATAATGACATTGATCAACTATTTTGGGGTGAGATGGTCCGCTAGATATATGACCAGAATGAAGATATCAGATTCACAGTCCACAACCTTATACCTTTAATTGAACCCCATATTGTCATGATAAGTGTATACAGCCGTTCGGTGGAGGGTATCTATATGAGGGTTGTGCGCCACACTCCATCTTGAGCACATATTTGAATGACGCACTCTTCTCAAAAATATCTGTTATTTGATACCGATTTTTGGAGGTAAAACTCCATCTAGATTCTTGGACACAAAGTTTAAAGTTATATTCTTATATAGCTTTGATCGAGTAAAATTCCCATTTGGGGGGCCTTTTTGGAGTGGCGCGACCCGCAAATACTTAGATATCATTTTCTATGTCATATTCGCAATTTTCTCCTGAATACCTTTCATTCGAGCCCCATATTGAAATGTACGTCCAATATGTTTGTTTGGAGGAGTTTTTTGGGCTTGGAAGACCCCTTGGATACTTGATTCCAATTTTTAATACCATATTCGTATTCTACTATGCAGTACTTGTCATTTGATACCCATATTGTCCCCATCGGTCCGCTTTTCATTTTAAGCGGTGTTTTGTGGTAACGGGGGAGGGTCCGCCCCCGTCCAATATCAACAAATTATGAAGCCTATCTCTCATTCCTGACCATAGTCGTAGTCTACTCTCGAATACCTTTCATTTGAGTCCCATATTATCATCATCATCTAAAAAGCCTATTTTAGGTGGATTTGGGGTCGGGCGGCCTTTCCAGATACTTGGAGCCAATTTTTAATAATGAATTTGTGCTCTACTCTTGAATATCTTTCATTTGAGTTCCATATTGTCCCTGTCGGCCAATTTTTATTTTTGGGTCGTACATTTGGAGTTAGGGGGGGGGGGGGTCCACCCCCTTCCGATATCAAAAAAATATATATCCTATTGCTCCTTCCAGACCCACCTACACAATCTGTGAAAATTTGAAAGAAATCGGTTCAGCCGTTTTTGAGTCTATACGGAACAAACAAATTTACAAACCCACAAACAAAAATTAATTTACGGATAACGGCCATATATACCGATCTCCCGATCCTTGGAAGTCCGAAGTTCTTGGGACCATAAAAGAACGTTTATTATTCGATTTCGGAAATCGGACGACAATTATAGATTTGGCAGGCCCAACAATTTTTCGAAATGCTGAGGTGAACAAATTTAGTGTCCTGGCAAGAGAAGCCAGGACCACCTATGGCCTTAAAATTTTGCACATGATCTCGATAACACCTTAGCTCCGACCATTTCAAGTTTCGAATGTTATCTCTATCCATTCTCAAACGGCATATTGTTTGCTAGTTTTGTTTTCGATTCTATTCCACTGTACGTCATCAGTTGTTCTTGGCCGTTGAGGAGTGAGCATGTGGTGTTACTGTGGTTGTTTTTAAATGAATAGCGATGTGTAAATTTGTTAAAATGTCCTAAAGTGTAAACCAAAAAAAAGACTCTCTTACTGGTTAATGAAACAAATGTTTGTGTCGACCCTAGCCATCCTGAGTTTTAGCACTGGTTCTGTGTGGAAACATGTCGTTTCAATTTTGAGGCTCAAAGGCATTTGAAAAAAAAAAACAAGTAAAAGCGTGCTAAGTTCGGCCGAGCCGAATCTTATATACCCTCCACCATGGATCGCATTTGTCGAGTTCTTTTCCCGACATCTCTTCTTATGTAAAAAAAAGGATATAAGAAAAGATTTGCTCTGCTATTAGAGCGATATCAAGATATGGTCCGGTTTGGACCAGAATTAAATTATATGTTGGAGACCTTGTAAAATGTCAGCCAATTCGAATAAGAATTGCGCCCTTTGGGGGCTCAAGAAGTATACTAGAGAGATCGATTTATATGGGAGCTGTATCGGGGTATAGACCTATTCAAACCATAATAAACATGTATGTTGATGGTCATGAGAGAATCCATCGTACAAAATTTCAGGCAAATCGGATAATAATTGTGACCTCTAGAGGCTCAAGAAGTCAAGATCCCAGATCGGTTTATATGGCAGTTATATCAGGTTATGAACCGACTTGTACTTTATTTGACATAGTTGTTGAAAGTAACAATAAAAAACGTCTTGCGAAATTTCAGCCAAATCGGATAGGAATTGCGCCCTCTAGAAGCTCAAGAAGTCAAGTTCCCAGATCTGTTTATATGACAGCTATATCAGTATATCAGGTTTTGAACCGATTTGAACCATATTTGGCACAGTTGTTGGATATCATAACAAAATACTACGTGCCAAAATACATTCAAATCGGATAGGAATTGCGCCCTGTAGAGGCTCAAGAAGTCAAGATCCAAGATCGGTTTATATGACAGCTATATCAGGTTATGGACCGATTTGAACCATACTTGGCACAGTTGTTGGATATCATAACAAAACACGTCGTGCAAAATTTCATTCCAATCGGATAAGAATTGCGCACTCTAGAGGCTCAAGAAGTCAAGACCCCAGATCGGTTTATATGGCAGCTATGTCAGGTTATGGACCGATTTGAACCATACTTGGCACAGTTGTTGGATATCATAACGAAACACGTTGTGCAAAATTTCATTCCAATCCAATCGGATAAGAATTGCGCACTCTAGAGGCTCAAGAAGTCAAGACCCCAGATCGGTTTATATAGCAGCTATGTCAGGTTATGGACCGATTTGAACCATACTTGGCACAGTTGTTGGATATCATAACAAAACACGTCGTGCAAAATTTCATTCCAATCGGATAAGAATTGCGCACTCTAGAGGCTCAAGAACTCAAGACCCAAGATCGGTTTATATGACAGCTATATCAAGTTATCCACCGATTTGAAACATACTTAAGAATAAAACACGCCTTGCAAAATTTCAACCAAATCGGATAGGAATTGCGCCCTCTCAAGAAGTCAAGTCTCCAGATCTGTTTATATGATAGCTATATCAGGTTATGAACCGATTTGAACCATACTTGGCACAGTTGTTGGATATCATAACAAAGCACGTGGTGAAAAATTTCATTCCAATCGGATAAGAATTGCGCACTCTAGAGGCTCAAGAGATCAAGACCCAAGATCGGTTTATATGACAACTATATCAGGTTATGAACCGATTTGAATCATACTTAAGAATAAAACACGTCTTGCAAAATTTCAACCAAATCGGATAGGAATTGCGCCCTGTAGAAGCTAAAGAAGTCAAGTCCCCAGATCTGTTTATATGATAGCTATAGATAGAATTGCGAACTCTAGAGGCTCAAGAAGTCAAGACCCGAGATCGGTTTATATGGCAGCTATATCAAAACATGGACCGATATGGCTCATTTACAATACCAACCGACCTACACTAATAAGAAGTATTTGTGCAAAATTTCAAGCGGCTAGCTTTACTCCTTCGGAAGTTAGCGTGCTTGCGAAAGGCAGAAGGACGGACGGACATGGCTAGATCGACTTAAAATGTCGCGACGATCAAGAATATATATACTTATGGGGTCTCAGACGAATATTTCGAGTAGTTACAAACAGAATGACGAAATTAGTATACCCCCCATCCTATGGTGGAGGGTATAAAAACGATGCAAATTTGGGTTTTGTAAGCGCTTCATGATAACATGATGGATGATTTGAACCGTTTTCCATGAAAATAAAATGGTGGCATAATTTCTTATAGAAATCAAAATTTTACCATGTATGTTATTTATGTGTGATATATAGACGTCAAACATTATTGGGATTGTACCCAAGGAGTCCTTAATGCCTTCGATAAATCATCTATTTTAATCCGGACAAATAATTTGTTCATCACGTTTTGCAGCTTTCGCACCATGCATAAAATCCATTTTACCACCGTTTTAAACACTTCTTGCAAAAAGGCAAAAACAAAATTGTATCCATTGGTTGCTCGAAATCTACGGATGTGCAAATCCCCAGAAACATTTTCACAACAATTGCATTACATTTTGCTGTTTTATTTTTGTCCCCTTAAGAAAAAGAAAATAAAAACATTTCCATAAAAATCACAAACCATGACGAAAAAGGAATAACCGACAAGGGTATCAAAGTTCATAACCAAGGTGTACAACAAGAATGCTTTCTAATATCTGCAGCAAACTAAAAATAAAAATCCCCACATTTGGGGGATGGCAGGCCAAGTGCCATTCAACGATGCCGCTTTTCGATATCTGCTGAAAAACACTAACCGCTGCTTTAAGGACTAAAACGCAGAGAGCCAGAGGTAAAATTTGCAATTAAAATGTAAAATATGGTTGGTAGAGTTAACAAAACAACGACAATATGTTTAAGGCCAAATGGACATAAACCACAAACAAGCGATTTTATTTTATTTTTTTATTTTTCAATGCTGCATTGCTTGGGTAAGATAAGTACAGCGAACTGTCTACCCAGCAGGCAAAGATATTCGCATTTAATACCCTGCACTTGTTGACAAGGATTTTCCTTGTACATATTATGATGTAATGGGTCAACATTGTGATGAAAATATGTATGAAAGGACTACAGGGTGGACAGTGTGTTTTGTGTGGCGTTTTGTGCAAAAGGCTTAGGAGCAGTTGTAAACAAATTTGATGAAAAGTCTGGACAAGATAGTATGGGAAAATTATTGGGTTGCCTAAAAAGTAATTGCGGATTTTTTAAAAGAAAGTAAATGCATTTTTAATAAAACTTATAATGAACTTTAATCAAATATATAATTGCCATTTTGTTCGATAACCTTTTGCCATCTTCCTGGCATATTTAGTATTCCACGCTCATAGAACTTTTGGCCTTTATCTGCAAAAAACTGAACCAAGTGCGATTTTATATCCTCATCATTGCCGAAAGTTTTACCATTTAAGGAGTTCTGCAAAGATCGAAATAAATGGTAGTCTGATGGTGCAAGGTCAGGGCTATATGGTGGATGCATCAAAAGTTCCCAGCCAAGTTCACTCAGTTTTTGGCGAGTGACCAAAGATGTGTGCGGTCTAGCGTTGTCCTGGTGGAATATGACACCTAAACCTTTTTAAAACGGATCGAATTCATTGCGTTTAAGGTGCATATCACAAGCGTTGATTCGGGTTGTTAAATGAATTTCTTTCAATACATGTGGTACCCATATTAAAATTGACGCCAGACAAATGTAAACAAAATTTCGCGCACTTTTTTCTAAAGCAAGCTTAAAGTAACAGCTGATAACTGACAGAAGAAAGAATGCAATTACAGAGTCACAAGCCGTTGAAAAAATTTGTCAACGCCGACTATATTACTACTATATTACCGACAATTACTTTTTGGGCAACCCAATATAATAAATATAAATTATGTGTACATTGATCAATTTGTACCAATACATAACATAACCACAAATTGTGTCATTGGACATACAAATTATGAACAATTGGTGTCATTGTATCCTTTAATTGAGGCCACATAAATGGAGATAAGGACATTAATGTCAATTGGCCAAAAACCACAAAATTTCGTAGCAAATATAAAAATACACCTTTAATGAACAGAAATCCTATGGGGGGATCCAGATCGTGAGAAGACGAGTCTATTACGGAAAGGAAGTAGAAAGGAGGTCAGTATAGCTAATGGTATCATAACTGGACACATAGGACTTCGAGCTCACTTATGTAAAATCGGTGCGGCAAGTGATAGCATCTGTCTTTTTATACCCTTCACCATAAGATGGGGGGTATACTAATTTCGTCATTCTGTTTGTAACTACTCGAAATATTAATCTGAGACCCCATAAAGTATATATTTTCTTGATCGTCGTGAAATTTTATGTCAATCTAGCCATGTCCGTCCGTCCGTCCGTCTGTCTGTCGAAAGCACGCTAACTTCCGAAGGAGTAAAGCTAGCCGCTTGAAATTTTGCACAAATACTTCTTATTAGTGTAGGTCGGTTGGTATTGTAAATGGGCCATTTTGGTCCATATAAACCGATCTTGGGTCTTGACTTCTTGAGCCTCTAGAGTGCGCAATTCTTATCCGATTGGAATGAAATTTTGCACGACGTGTTTTGTTATGATATCCAACAACTGTGCCTAGTATGGTTCAAATCGGTCCATAACCTTATATAGCTGTCATATAAACCGTTCTTGGGTCTTGACTTCTTGAGCCTCTAGAGGGCGCAATTCTTATCCAATTTGAATGAATTTCGGCACGTAGTATTTTGTTATGATATCCAACAACTGTGCCAAATATGGTTCAAATCGGTTCATAACCTGATATAGCTGTCATATATACAGATCTGGGATCTTGACTTCTTGAGCTTCTAGAGGGCTCAATTTCTATCCGATTTAGCTGAAATTTTGCAAGACGTTTTTTATTGTTACTTTCAACAACTATGTCAAATAAAGTACAAGTCGGTTCATAACCTGATATAGCTGCCATATAAACCGATCTGGGATCTTGACTTCTTGAGCCTCTAGAGGTCGCAATTATTATCCGATTTGGCAGAAATTTTGTTCGACGGATTCTCTTATGACCATTAACATACGTGTTTATTAAGGTCTGAATCGGTCTATAGGCCGATACAGCTCCCATATAAATCGATCTCTCTATTTTACTTCTTGAGCCCCCAAAGGGCGCAATTCTCATTCGAATTGGCTGACATTTTACACAGGTCTCCAACATATAATTTAATTGTGGTCCAAACCGGACCATTTCTTGATATCGCTCTAATAGCAGAGCAAATCTTTTCTTATATCCTTTTTTTTACAT
Organism: Stomoxys calcitrans; assembly: GCF_963082655.1. NCBI lineage: Eukaryota > Metazoa > Arthropoda > Insecta > Diptera > Muscidae > Stomoxys > Stomoxys calcitrans. The sequence goes on from NC_081552.1 coordinate 29,093,351, forward strand.
AAGAAGAGATGCCGGGAAAAGAACTCGACAAATGCGATCCATAGTGGAGGGTATATAAGATTCGGCCCGGCCGAACTTAGTACGCTTTTACTTGTTATTTATTCGATAGGCAGACAACTTGTCAAAACAGTAGTGGAAAGCATATGATCAACTTTGAACACACTCTCTTGTACCTCTAGCGCTCTTTTGCTTTGTTCGGGTTGGTTTTGCTATTCAAATAATTTCTACCCCCCAATAGATGGCGTTGAATTTGTTGTTTGTGATGCTCGCTGTTGATTCCCATCACATTGTCATCATGTTGTCTATTTTTGAATTCAATCGAATTTCCACTTATGTCGGCCTATCTAATGTCACCCTTGCGCAAATATCAGAAAAAAATTTCAGCACTGGATATTCCTTCAATAATAGTTGCGACAATAATCATTATCCATTTAAGACTTTAGTACAAAAACTTACGGCCTAGACCACCAAATTATTTTTTTTAAACCCTCCATCATTAACTAATTTCGTTATTTCGTCGTTTGTAAAGCATCGAAATATTCACCTGAGACCCAACAATGTATATATGTATATTTTTAATCGCCTTGACATACTCAGCCGATTTAGCCATGTCGGTCCGCCTATCTGTCGAAAGCACGCTAACTTTCGAAGGGATAAAGCTGGCCACATGAAATTTTGCACAAATACTTCCTATTAGTGTAGGTCAGTTGGGAATTTAAATGGTTCATAATGGTATATGTTTTGATATAGCTGCCATATAAACCGGTTTTGGATCTTAACTTTCGAAGGGATAAAGCTAGGCGCATGAAATTTTGCACAAATACTTCCTATTAGTGTAGGTCAGTTGGGATTTTAAATGGTTCATAATGGTCTATGTTTTGATATAGCTGCCATATAAACCGATTTTGGATCTTGACCTCTTGAGCTCCTAACGCCACAATTCTTATCCGATTTGTCTCAAATTTTGTTTAAGATACTTTGTTATGACTTCCAACATCTGTGCTAAGTATGGTTCAAACCGGTTTAAAACTTAATGTAGCTCCCATATAAACCGACCTCCTAATTTGACTCTTTGAGCCTCTAAAGGGCGCAATTCTTATGCGATTTGGCTAAACATTATTTTAACGCCTGATTGTGTCCATAACCTGATATAGGTCCTATATGAACCGATCTCCCGAATTTAATTCTTAAGCCACTATAGGGCTCGAATCTTATTCAATTTTGGCTGACATTTTGCACAGTGACATCTACTATGGTTTTCAACAACCAAACTAATCATAATCCGAATTGGTTGATAATCAATAGCTTTGAAATTTTTATCCATTATGCTTGGTTTGCCTAAAAAGAGATATCGGGTAAAAAAAATGACAAATGAGATCCATGGTAGAGGGTATGTAAGATTCGGCCCGGCCAAACTTTTCACGCTTTTACTTGTTGTCACTCGATTCGTTTGCTAAGTCATTGAAACAGGTGTTTTCCCTTTATAAAATCAGCTGTTTTCAATGATTTGGCGAACGAATCGAGTGACAAAACGAAAAAAATGTTTGCTTATCGGCACGCCACTTGGGCTCGACTATAAAAAGGAGCTAAATTTTCAGTCAAACCCGCTCCACTGAGCTTTCGCTTTCAAGATGTAGAAAACTGTGTTCTCTGTGACGTAATCTTCTCTCCAATAGCTCTGATTTTGTGTGTGTTCGTTGAGCCTTTCCCTCTAACAGTTTAACACAAACATGGATATTCGAACTCTACTAAATAAATTGTTATCTATGGCAAAGATAGCCACTTAAACTACCTGAAACACCTATTAACGCCCGTCTTAGGGTGGGAAATTTAAAAAATAATACAGCAAACAACCGCAACGAAATTCCTATACTTTATTTTTCTTTATTTTACGGACCGATAGGTTGTAAATGCTGCATGCTCAATTTTTACCACTCTGCCCTCTCTTTGTTCGTGGTGGCGTCTCCATTCAGTTGGCCCATTTGCAAACAGAATGGATGGCGCTTAATACCCAAAATGTTAATAAATTAACTTAAAAGTTCTCCGTTCTATGTCGCCCCCGATACTTGGCAATCACATATAAACAACTAAGAATTTCTCCCGTCTGTTAGGGCTTTTATGAACATATTGTTATGAGTCTATAGATTTCCTTTGTCTATGCTGCTACTCGCTTGGAGTGACTTAGCGCATATAACATTGATCATCATGTGTTAGTTGTCTACAATATAACTGACTATATGGCTACCTGTTGAATAGTCATAATTTAGTCTTTTTTATTAAATCAAATCAAATTGCCATATTAAACGATTCTCAGTGGTAAAGAACTAATTTGCCGGTCTTTATATTAGGTGCGGTAGCGACAGTTCTTAGTAATTAAACCGTGTAAAACTTTTGGACATAAAAGTGTTGCCCAGCAGCACAGTTTAGACTTGTCTAGGAAAAGAAGGCTCTTTGTCGATGAGCTAAAAATGGCGGCCACCTTGAAGCTAAGGGTTGCAACTGCTCCTATCACACTGAACGTCATAACTTTGGGGGTATGGCGGCAGTCATTATAATTGATCAATTGTTTTGGAGTGAGGTGGTCCGGTAGATATATGAGCAGAACAAAGATATGAGATTCGCAGTCCACAACCTTATACCTTTAATTTAATCCCATATGTGACGGTTGTGCACCACATCCCATCTGTCACTTGAGCACAAATATGATTGACGCACTCTACTCAAAAATAACAATCACATGATCCCACATTGTTTCATGGGTCTATTGGAGGCGATTGAAGGAAGTAATGCGGCAACTAGATTCTTGGACACAAAGTTTATGTCTGCTCCTAAATGCCTTTGATTTGGGGCGATCATCGATTACTTGGACCTCATTTTTTATGTCATATATATATATGTACGTCGCATTGGAGCAGTTTTTGGGGTTGGGCGACCTCTTGGATAGTTGAACCCAAGTTCTAATAGCATATTCGTATTTTACTCTCCAATACCTTTCATTTGATACCCATATTGTCCCTATCGGACCACTTTTGATTTTGGTGTCTTTGTGGTAACGGGGGAGGGTCCGCCCCCTCCCAGTATTATTAAATTAAATTTATCCTAAATACAACATTTTAGTAGAACTTTTTAAAATTACAAAATTTCACATTTTTAATTTGTCTACAGAGACAAACTTTTGATCAGACCTGGGCCACCTTAAAATTATTTTTCTTAAGAACAAAATTTTAATGAAATTTTTTCTAAACAAATTTAAGTGAAATAATTTCTAAACAAATTTTAATGAAATTTTTTCTAAAGACAAAATTTCAGCGTAATATTTTTAAGGACAAATTTCATCACAATTTTTCCTAAAGCCAATATTTTAATAGAAATACATTTTTGTAGGGGCAAAATTTAAATGAAATATCGCCCAAAGACAAAATGTTGATCAAAAACATTTTCCTAAAATATTTTCTACAGACAATTTTCAATAAATATTCTTAAAAACAAAAATTTAACCCATCACTCTTGATCCTCGATTCCTTCATCCAATTTGGATGAAATTTCATATTGACGTAGTCAAAAATAAAAAAAAAATTCTAAGCCGCCTTGCAATTACAACAACAAAAACAAATAAAAATGCGTTAAGTTCAGCCGGGTCCAATTTTGGATACCCACCACCTCGGGTATATATCTAAACCACCATTCGTCAAAATCTGGTGAAACATGTATCGAAATATGTTCCGATTTGGACCAAATATTGTACTTATAGGTACAAGTCATTGTTCAATTGCGTTTAACAAAATATTGGTCCTTTAAGTAGCTATATCTAAAAATAAACCGATCTGAACAATATACGACACGAATGTCGGAAGGCCTAACATAAGTCACTGTGTCAAATTTCAGTGAAATCGGATTAAAAATGAGCCTTTCATGGGGCCACGACTTCAAATCGAAATATCGGTCTATATAGACCGATTTGGGTCAAGTTCCAGAAAAATGTCGAAGAGACTAACACAACTCAAATCGAGAGATCGGTCAATACGGCAGCTATATTTAAATCTGTACCGATCGGAGCCAAATTGAAGAAGAATGTCGATGGGCCCAACACAACTCACTGTCCCAAATTTCGGCGACATAGGACAATAAATGCTCCTATTATGGGCCCAAAACCATAGATCGAGAGATCGGACCATAAATCGGCGGATCGGTCTATACGGCAGCTACATCCAAATCTGGACCGATCTAGGCAAAATTTAAAAAGATGAAGAGTAGAATAACAAAACTATCTGTACATGGTTATAGCTGAGGTGTTATCGGGTTCATATGCAAAATTTTAGGGTCCTAGAGGTCCCAGGGGCTCATTAAAGGGCCTTCAAAGTTGGTCACCTCGGCGCTTTAAATTTTTTTTGTTGGAAAGTGCTTAAAAAAACCCTTCAAAAAACAGGCCTAAATGTGCGGGATATCTTTTGTATTGTTCAAGAAATTTGAAAATTTTTTATACCCTCCACCATAAGATGGGGGGTATACTAATTTCGTCATTCTGTTTGTAACTACTCGAAATATTCGTCTGCGACCCCATAAAGTATATATATTCTTGATCGTCGTGACATTTTATGTCGCTCTAGCCATGTCCGTCCGTCTGTCCGTCCGTCCGTCCGTCTGTCTGTCGAAAGCACGCTAACTTCCGAAGGAGTAAAGCTAGCCGCTTGAAATTTTCCACAAATACTTCTTATTAGTGTAGGTCAGTTGGTATTGTAAATGGGCCATATCGGTCCATGTTTTGATATAGCTGCCATATAAACCGATCTTGGGTCTTGACTTCTTGAGCCTCTAGAGTGCGCAATTCTTATCCGATTGGAATGAAATTTTGCACGACATGTTTTGTTATGATATCCAACAACTGTGCCAAATATGATTCAAATTGGTTCATAACCTGATATAGCTGTCATATAAACAGATCTGGGGACCTGAGCTTCTACAGGGCGCAATTCCTATCCGATTTGGCTGAAATTTTGCATGACGTATTTTATTTTTACTTTCAACAACTGTGTCAAATAAGGTTCAAATCGGTTCATAACCTGATATAGCTGCCATATAAACCGATCTGGGATCTTGACTTCTTGAACCCTAGAGGTCGCAATTGTTATCCAATATGCCTGAAATTTTGTACGACGGATCCTCTCATGACCATCAACAAACGTGTTTATTATGGTCTTATTCGGTCTATAGCCCGATACAGATCCCATATAAATCGTTCTCTCTATTTTACTTCGTGAGCCCCAATGGGCGCAATTGTTATACGAATTCGCTGAAATTTTACACAGGTCTCCAACATATAATTTATTTGTGGTCCGAACCGGACCATATCTTGATATCGTTTTAATAGCAGAGCAACTCTTTTCTTATATCCTTTTTTGCCTAAGAAGAGATGCCGGGAAAAGAACTCGACAAATGCGATCCATGGTGGAGGGTATATAAGATTCGGCCCGGCCGAACTTAGCACGCTTTTACTTGTTTTTAATTTTCGCGGAGGCTGGTCTCCTAATTTGTTGCTTGTGAAAGCATTTCTGAACCGATTTAACATTGTTAACTGATTTGGAAAGCTATTAAAATTTACTTTTTTCACGATATGTGCTAAGGTCAGATTATTCAGTCGAAAGTTATGCGAGTTACAAATCAAAAAATTTGAAAAAAGTAAATTTTTTTTGGTCTTCACGGTTTGCGTGTACCACCGTGCTTGCCTTACAAAAAACTTCTTTGCTGTAGCTTCTTCATCCATTCTGACAACATGACCTAGCCAACGTAGCCGTTGTATTTTGATGCGTGTAACTATGCTATCGTCGTCATACAGCTGATACAGCTCATGGTTCATACGTCGTCCATATTCTCCGTAGCACGGGTAGTATCAGTGTCTTGTATAGTGTAATCGTCGTCTGTCGAGAGGTGGCCTTGTTTCTAAGCTGCCTACTTAGTCCAAAGTAGCATCTGTTTGCCAGTATTATTCTTCGCTTAATCTCAAAACTGGTATCATTCGTTTCGGTTACGGCGGTGCCGAGGTGGATAAAGTTACTGACTGTCTCAAAGTTGTGGTTCCCAACTTTCTCCATTTTCTTTATCTGCTCGGTTGTGCAAGGCTTTTTGGGAGCTGAAACCATCCATTTCGTCTTATCTCCATTTACTGACAGACCCATTTCCACTGACTCTCTTTCGATACTTTCGAAGGCTGCAGTTACTATTTCCGGTGACCGACCTATGATATCGATGTCTTCGGCATAGGCGAGTAGCATGTGTTCTCTTGTGATTAGTGTGCCATATCTATTCACATCTGCATCTCGTATAATCTTCTCCAGTAGAATATTAAAGTGATCACACGATAGGCTGTGTCCTTGTCTGAAACCTCGTGTGGTATTAAATGGTTCGGAGAGATTCTTTCCTATTCTTACTGAGGAACGCGTATCAGCAAGTGTCATGTCAGTCGAGTGGAGTATGCTGGTGCCATTTGTTGTGTTTGCAGCTTTTCAATGTCCAGCTTCCGTGCAGGTCAGATCGCACTTTCCTCCCCATATTCAAACGGGTGCGAACCTTTGCTGCAATAAGGTAATGATCCGACTCTATATTCGTTCCACGGATCGATCGTACATCTAACACGCTGGATGAATGCCTTCCATCTATCACAACGTGATCAATTTGGTTTCTTGTGTTTTGATCGGGTGACAGCCATGTGGCTTCGTGAATATTTTTACCTTGAAATCTGGTGCTACTAGCTACCATTTTGTTTGCGGCGAAATCCATCAGCCTCAACCCATTACTGGACGTTATTTCGTGGAGGCTAAACTTTCCGACTGTTGGACCAAAGATGTCTTCCTTTCCTATCTTCGCATTAAAATCTCCCACAACGATTTTAATATCATGGTCGGGGCAGCGGTCATATTCTCTCTCTAGGCGCTCGTATAAAATATCCTTGGTCTGCTCGTCTTTGTCTTCCGTCGGGGCATGGGCACAAATAAGGCTGATGTTGAAGAATTTGGCTTTTATGCAGATTGTGGCTAGCCTCTCATCCACCGGAGTAAAGCTGGAGACAAGGCGTTTTAGTCTCCGACTAACCACAAATCCACAGCCAAACGCATGTCTCGTGTTATGGCAGCTATTGTATAGTTCGTCACCGTTTAGTGTTGTAGTGACGCCATTCCCAGTCCATCGCACTTCCTGTAAGGCGGTAATATCTGCCTTGTACTTCTCTAATACATCTGCCAGCGCGTATACTGCACCTTCTCTATAAAGAGTGCGGACATTCCAGGTGCAGATCCGCAAATCATGGTCCTCCTTTCGTTTGCGTGGGTCGTCAATGTTAGGGGGGTCCGTTTTTTACTATTTCTTTGTTTCTCATACCAGTTCTCAGTTTTCCGGGGCGGGTTACTGGCCTAGCGCCCCAACCGCATGGGTTTTGTGGGATTGCACAAGTATTTCTCGTTGTGACGAGCCGCTTGCTCCAAGATCCGACGCTCGCCGCCAGCCGCCCCTAACTTGGGAACCGACGCTGATGTTGGCCATTGGTTATTTGAAGGCGCCAATAACTCGCCTTGTCATCTCGAGTATCATTGGTACTCAGTATTTACTTAAGAGCCAGTGCCACCTGACTCCTCACTGCGACTCTCCTCTCGAAAATCGCTGAATGCTCGCGGCCGCATTTGCAGCTACTCCGCATAAAAACAGAGCTTTCCACCATCCGCAACTTGTGGACGCGCCCGGTAGCTTTCAGCTAAGCTTCCCGTTATAACGATGGGCACCACACAAATCGAAGCTCAAAGTTCCAGCCTGTGTGTTGCTCTTGGTTATCCCGTATCGGCCGGGTTTGTTTAATCATTGCATAACTAAAACCCATGCAGGGTTATTTGAATTGGTGAAACCTGATACCGCCATATCCCTAGTCGAGATTTCAATAGGACACTTCTTCGATTTGTCTACTCCCATTTTTTTGAGTATACCCAAAGCCCACAATGTTAGACTTAAAGTTTAACGGTTCTATTAGCAAAACTTAATGAAGCCTTAAAATAGGTTTATTTGACAATTCTATAAATGAAATCTGTCTAATAAACCAATTTCAAATCCTCATTAAGTTTTGTGAAAACCTGTGTAATTTTCCTTAACATTGTGAAAGATATTGTCAAATGTGTATGTCTGTTGAAATGAAGGTATTGACAAGAAATTTGGTATAAATCACTCTTTGGTCTATAGGTCGCAAAATTTTATGATGGGCTTGAATTTAATCTTGGTAAAGCAATCATAGGGATCGGACTCTGGATTCTAACCTTTAAAGCAACTCGTTAGCGTTTTAATTTTAAATAGTTATTTGTCAAAGCTTCTTCTACATCTGTTCTATGCATAATGCACATATGTCTAATTTCTAACACAGAGGTCGTATTTTCCAATAAAATTTAAATTTTGATTGAAATTTAAAATTTCTTTAGACTAAATTTTTTTTGGAAATGGTGTTATTATTCGCAAATAATTTCAAAAAATTACTTTTACTTTTACCTATGAAATTTTTTTAGCACCTAATCTTATCCCTCATAAATTCATATAATAAATTTAAGATTTATATAGCAGATGTCTAAAGTTGGCTACGCGCTACCTTATCGGTAACCAGGAATGAATGCCGTTTCCCTTGAAATTCTCTTCACATCAGATAATTCGTTAGCGCGTACATAGTTGTCTGATAACACTTTGCCATAATCACTTAACAACTGCAAATGAGACATTATCATAAAGACTTAAAGGGGGGATGGAACTGAAAAAGGGAACTATGCTTCAAGTTTAACATAAAAACAAGTAAAAGCGTGCTAAGTTCGGCCGGGCCGAATCTTATATACCCTCCACCATGGATCGCATTTGTCGAGTTCTTTTCCCGGCATCTCTTCTTAGGCAAGAAAAAGGATATAAGAAAAGATTTGCTCTGCTATTAGAGCGATATCAAGATATGGTTCGGCTTGGACCACAATTAAAATATATGTTGGAGACCTGTGTAAAATGTCAGCCAATTCGAATAAGAATTGCGCCCTATGTGGGCTCAAGAAGTAAAATAGAGAGATCGATTTATATGGGAGAAGTATCGGCCTATAGACCAATTCAGACCATAATAAACACGTATGTTAATGGTCATGAGAAAATCCGTCGTACAAAATTTCAGGCAAATCGGATAATAATTGCGACCTCTAGAGGCTCAAGAAGTCAAGACCCATGATCGCTTTATATGGCAGCTATATCAGGTTATGAACCGATTTGAACCATATTTGACACAGTTGTTGGATATCATAACAAAACACGTCGTGCCAAAATTCATTCAAATTGGATAAGAATTGCGCACTCTAGAAGCTCAAGAAGTCAAGACCCAAGATCGGTTTATATGACAGCTATATAAGGTTATGAACCGATTTGAACCATATTTGGCACAGTTGTTGGATATCGTAACAAAACACGTCGTGCGAAATTTCATTCCAATCGGATAAGGATTGCGCCCTCTAGAGGCTCAAGAAGTCAAGACCCAAGATCGGTTTATATGACAGCTATATAAGGTTATGGACCGATTTGAACCATACTTAGCACAGTTGTTGGATATTATAACAAAACACGTCGTGCAAAATTTCATTCCAATCGGACAAGAATTGCGCCCTCTAGAGGCTCAAGAAGTCAAGACCCAAGATCGGTTTATATGACAGCTATATCAGGTTATAGACCGATTTTAACCATTCTTGGCATAGTTGTTGGGTATCATGACAAAACACGTCGTGCAAAATTTCATTCCAATCGGATAAGAATTGCGTACTCTAGAGGCTCAAGAAGTCACGACCCAAGATCGGTTTATATGGCAGCTATATCAAAACATGCACCGATATGGCCCATTTACAATACCAACCGACCTACACTAATAAGAAGTATTTGTGCAAAATTTCAAGCGGCTAGCTTTACTCCTTCGGAAGTTAGCGTGCTTTCGACAGACAGACGGACGGACGGACAGACGGACGGACATGGCTAGATCGACATAAAATTTCAAGACGATCAAGAAAATACATACTTTATGGGGTCTCAGATGAATATTTCGAGTAGTTACAATCAGAATGACGAAATTAGTATACCCCCCCATCTTATGGTGGAGGGTATAACAAGTACAAGCGTGTTAAGTTCGGCCGGACCGAATCTTTAGAACCCACCACCATGGGCTCTGCTAAAAATATATACAAAATAATTTTTTTTTTTAAGAGCATAATTTTATTCTGCATGCCAAACTTCTGTCATACGAGCAAAAATTCGAGCTTCTAGGAACCGAACAAGGATAATCGAGAGGTTTATATTGATATACCAGGTTATACACCAATTTGCACCGTACTTGCCACATTTGTTAGAAGTCATAACGGAACACCGTTTGCACAATCTCAGCCAAATGGGACAAAAATTGCAGTTTGTAAGTCGGGAGATCGGAATATATGGAAGCTATATCAGGTTATAGACCTACATGCACCATACTTTTTACAGTTGTTGCAAGTCATAACGGAACAATTCATGCAAAATTTCAACCATATCGGTCAAAAATTACGTCTGCTAGAGGCTCAAGTAGTCAAATCGGGAGATCGGTTACTATGGGTGCTATATCAAGTTATAAACCGATTTGGATCGTACTTAACACAAATATTGGAAGTCATAACAGAACACTACATGCAAAATTTCAGTCAAATCGGACAAAATGTGTGGCTTGAAAGGGCTCAAGAATTCAAATCGGAAGATCGGTTTATATGGGTGCTATATCTAGATCTGAACTGACATGGCCCATTTGCAATCCCCAATGACCTGCATCAATGTTAAGTATCTGTGTGAAATTTTTAAGCGGTTAGCTTTACGCGTTCGACCGCTATCGTGATTTTGACAGACAGTCGGACGGACATGGCTAGATCGACTCAGAATGTCGAGAAGATCAAGAATATATAAATTTTATGGGGTCTAAGATCGATATTTCGAAGTGTTACAAACGGAATGACTAGATTAGTATACCCCCATCCTAAGGTGGTGGATATAACAAACGTATTGGCAAACCACGAGATATTGCCAAGTGGTGTGGTTGCAATGAAGATATTTTGTTTTATAGTGACTAGATTTTGTTTGTCAAAAATTTCTTTTCACATAACGACTTTGACAGTGAGAAGAGTCGAACTGAGGGTCTTTGGTATCAAAAATCTAAATAAATCCATTTAGATTTTCTATCGAAAGTGTATGTCATCTTGCGGCCTACGAATGTTTCCCAATAATAAAATGCTTTTGCAGACCTTCCTTAGGAAGTCTTAGACTTTCAGTAGAAAGTCCAAGCCTCCTTACGAGTTTGAGACCTTGCTTAGGAAGTCTGAGTTTCCATAGGAGTGTGAGAACTTCCTTAGAAAGTCTGAGACCTTGTTCAAGAAGTCTGAGGCATTCGCCAAGAAATCTTATACCTTCCTTAGCAAACCCATGACCTTCAGTAGAAATGTGAGAACATCGTTAAGAGGTCTGAGACCTTCATCAATAAGTAGTGATCTTTCTTAGGAACTCTTAGGAGTCTGAGAGGATCCTTAGAAGTCTGAGACGATCCCAAGGAAGTCTAAAACCTTCCTTAGCAGTCTGAGCCAATCCGTAGGGAATCAGAGACATTCCAGAGGAATTCTAAGATCTTCATTAGAAAGTCTGAAACCTTCCTTAGGAGTCTGAAACCACCCTTAGGAGGTCTGAGACCTTCCTTGGGAAGCTGAGATCTTACTCAAGATCTCTGAGGTCTTACTTAGAAAGTTTAAGACCTTCATTAGGAAATCTGAGACCTTTCTTAGAAAGTCTGAGAAAATTCATAGGAAGTCTGAGACCTTCCTTAAGAGTTTGAGACCTATCTGAGACTATCCTTAGAAAGTATGAGATCTACCTAAGAAAATCTGAGACCGTCTTAAGGAAGTCCAAGACTTTAATTACAAAGTCGGAGATCTTACTCAGGAACTCTGAGACCTCCTTAAAGAAGTCTGAGACTTTCGTTAGGAAGTCAGAGTTCTTACTCAGGAACCTTGAAATATTATTTAGGAAGTGTGAATACTTCCATCTTTAGGAAGTGTGAATACTTCCTTAATTAGGAAGTGTGAATACTTCCTTCATTAGGAAGTGTGAATACTTCCTTCATTAGGAAGTGTGAATACTTCCTTAGGACGTGTGAAACCTTCCTTAGGAAGTATGAAACCTTCTTTACGTAGTGTGAAACCTTCCTTAGGAAGTCTGAGATCTTCCTTAGGAAGTCTGAGATCTTCCTTAGGAAGTCTGAGACCTTCTTTAGGAAGTCTGAGACCTTTCTTAGGAAGTCTGAGACTTTCCTTAGGAAGTCTGAGACTTTCCTTAGGAAGTCTAAGACCTTCTTTAGGAAGTCTAAGACCTTCCTTAAGAAGTTTGAGACCTTCCTTAGGAAGTCTGAGGTCTTCCTTAGGAAGTCTAAGACCTTCCTTAGGAATTCTAGGACCTTCCTTAGGAATTCTAAGACCTTCCTTAGGAACTCTGAGAGCTTCCTTAGGATGTCTAAGACCTTCCTTAGGAAATCTGAGACCTTCCTTAGGAAATCTGAGACCTTCCTTAAGAGTCTGAGACCTTCCTTATGAAGTTTGAGAACTTCCTTCGGAGTTTGACGCCTTCCTAAGGAAGTCTGGGACTATACTTAGGAAGCACGAGATCTACCAAAGGAAATCTGAGACCTTCTTAAGGAGGTCTGATACTTTCCTTAGAAAGTCTGAGATCTTACTTAGAAAGTTTGAGGTCCTTTTGAGAAGGTTGAGACCTTCCTTAGAAATCTCACACTATCCTTTGGAAGTCTGAGACATTTCTCAGAATGTTTGAAAATTTACTCAGGAATTTTATGATCATGATAAGGAAGTCTAAAATCTTCCATACAAAGACTGAAGCCTCCCTTAGGACGTCTGAGACCTTCCGTAGGAAATCTGAGACCTTCCGTAGGAAATCTGAGACCTTCCTTAGGAAGTCTGAGACCTTCCTTAGGAAATCTGAGACCTTCCTTAGGAAGTCTGAGACCTTCCTTTGCAAGTGTGAGACTTTTTCAAGTAAGTCTGAGACCTTCGTTTGGAAGTCTAAGACTTTTCTTAGGATGTCTGATACACTCCTCGAGATAAGAATTGTCCTTGTTTAGTATGTGGAGAGTGTCCTCAACCCAACAGAATTTTTTTTGGCAAAGTTCCTTCCAGTCATTCGTTTTCAAGGGAAGCAGTAATCGAAATTCTTTTTATACCCACCACCAATGGATGGGGGTATACTAGTCTAGTCATTCCGTTTGTAACACCTCGAAATATTCGTTTTTATATTCTAGAACGTATCGACATTCTGAGTCGATTTAGCCATGTCCGTCCGTCCGTCTGTCGAAATCACGATAGCAGTCGAAAGCATAAATCTAGCTGCTTGAAATTGTGTACAGATACCTAATATTGTTAAAGGTCGTTGGAGATTGTAAATGGGCTTTATCGGTGCAGATATAGATATAGCTTCCATATAAACCGATGTCCCGTTTTGACTTCTTGAGCCCCCGGAAGCCGCAATTCCGATTTGGCTGAAATTTGCCACGTGGTGTTATGTTACGATGTCTAACAAGTGCGCATAGTACGGTCCAAATCGGTCTATAACCTGATATAGCTCCCATGTAAACCCGTCTCGATCATCCTTGTTCGGTTCCTGAAGCTTTCATTTTTGCTGGTTTGACAGTAGTTTGGATAAAAATTATGCCCTTAAACTACATTTATTTTGTATGAATTTTTACCAGAATCCATGGTGGTGGGTCCCCAAGATTCGGCTCGGCTGATCTTAGCACGCTTTTTTTTGTTTACTTTAAATCTTGCCATTCAAAAAAATGAAAACGATTTTTTTTCGTCTTCTCTTTTTCTGATGCAATTTCTTTTCAGCAATTAAATAGCGCATTGTGTTTCTGTGACATCAATTTAAATAAGAAATTGAATTGTTGCTAATTGAAATTAAAATTGGCATTTTCAACATGCAATCGTCGCCTTCATAGTGGTCATCATCATTACCATTTTCGTCTGATTAAGTTGAATGAATTGTGAATTGATTTTAAGTGAATTGTTTGTTATTGCCCAAGTAGTCACTTCTCTTGCGGCAACACACCTCCCATGATTGCAATTGGGGGCTTGTTTTATTGAAATTTCTTCGAAAACTGCATATGGGTAATTGAGTGAACTTCATTCATTCGTATTGTTAAGATGCAAAGGGGTATTCACGTGTGAAAGTTAACATTTCTTATGTTCAACAAACATTTATTTCTTTCTATATAGACTTTTCTGCTGTCACATGTTTAATTGATAAAGTGTTCAATTTGATTGGTTTTGGAAAATTTCCAGTGTGATGTTGTGCCTGCAGAATATTTCATTGATAAATGCTCTTTTTTTTCAATTGTATAATGGTATATTTTGAATAGGAGGAATAGGCTGAAAAATAAGAAGGCAGCAGTAGCCGATGGGTTGCCAAATGACCTATTTAAAGACGGGCTCTACATGATGTCAGCTCATCAGATTGTATGTACAACATGGTGAAAACAAGGCACCCAGTGGCCTTGTTTTCGCTTCCGACATTCCTCTCCCAGCGCGCAGGTATACAAATATACCTCTTTTAGGAGTCAATCACCAACTTCTCAAAATATACATGCTATAACACATATTTTCGACTTTTTTCCCTTAAGAGAAAATGCGCTTACATATACCCACCCAACTTCTCAAATTTTTGTTTTAATATGTCTGCCTATCGACTCCAAAATATGCGATACTCACTGCTCCTCCATTTCTCAAAAAAGGGCAGTAAACATGCCTCAGTTTGAGCTCAAAATAATCCAATGCACATTAATTTTATTATTCTCTTCTACGCTGTACATAAAAAAGCCACGCGTGATTTGCTGATTGACTGATCACGGCCCAGCCTAAAAGGCTAGAGCTAGAATTATGAAATTTTGCACGAATGTTGGTCTTAGGACGTAGACGCAGAATAAGATTGGGTTTGGAGATATTCGTTCGTTAAGGTACTTTATAGTACCAATATATTACGAAATGGTGCATGTGCATGTGCAGTGTAACGGAAAGTGCTGGGAGAATGATTTTGGCCTAAAATTAAAAAGCTCTTGAAAAAGTAAGATTTAGTGAATAAAATCTTCCAAAATAATACCGGTAGTGGGAAAAATAATACGTTTAGTGCTGCAATTGGTACTATTTTTAAGTGAGAGCTCTGAATTTTGAAACTTTAGTACATCACGGCAAACTTAATTGAAGGGTTTTTGAAAATTTTTACATTTAGATACTAAAACAAATAAAAGCGTGCTAAGTTTGGCAGGGCCGAATCTTATATACCCCATACCAGGGATCGCATTCGTCAAGTTCTTTGAATGACTTTTTCAAATAGAAAAAACACCAGTCATAGAAAAACACCACCTCCAAAGTTTCAGGCAAATCGAGTAATAATTGCGCCCTTCATAGGCTCAAAAAGTAAAACTGTGGGATCGGTTTATATGCCAGCTATATCAGGCTATATACCGATTTAGACCATACTTGGAACAATTGATAGAAGTCATTCTACAACAACATATGCAAAATTTCAACCATATTGAATAAGAATTGAGCCCTCTAGTAGCTCAAGAAGTCTAATGGGGAGATCGGTTTATATGGCGATTTGAACCATACTTGGCACAGTTGTTAAAAGTCATAACGAAACACGTCATGCAAAATTTCAGTCAAATCGCAAAAGAATTGCGCCCTCTAGAAACTCAAGAAGTCTAATCGTGAGATCGGTCTATATGGTGGTTATATCAGGTTATGGACTGATTTAGACCATACACAGTTGTTGGAAGTCATACTAGAACAGCTCCTGCAAAACTTCAGCCAAATCTGATAAGAAGTCAAGGACCAAGATCAGTTTATATGGCAGCTATATCCAAACATGGACCGATTTGGCCTATTTACAATCCCAACCGACCTACACTAATAAGAAGTATTTGTGTAAAATTTCAAGCGCCTAGTTTTACTCCTTCGAAAGTTTGCGTGCTTCCGAAAGACGGACGGATGGACGGTCGGACAGACGGAGATGGCTAGATCGACTTAAAATGTCATGACGATCAAGAATATAAATACTTTATGGGGTCTAAGACGCATATTTCGAGGTGGAATGACGAAATAAGTATACCGCCCATCCAATGGTAGAGGGTATTAAAAGCACCTACAATTTACGAATTTAGAAATTTGTCTTAAAAGACCTCTGCTACAAAATTATGAGGATGAAAAAATAAAACAATGGACAAATAGTACTTGTAATGGGAGAAAACGTACGTTTAGTACCGTAATTGGTACCATTTGGTCCTTTTTTACAGATGGAGTTAGAGGTCTAAAATTTGGCATGTGGGTACAACTTAGAAATATATGATGGGTGGAGGTTAGGTTGAAATGAGTATACGGATATTTATCCGCCCCTTGCCACTATGCACTAAATATGGTTTAGATCGGACTACATTTGGATATAGCTGGCATAAAGACCGATCTCCCGATAAAGGGTGTGAAGCCCATAAAAGCATTATTTTTTATCCAATTTCAGATATTTGGGAGTAGATTACGAAAATGGTCAGGAAGGAGGGAAAGGCTTTTTATTGTAGTTTGTTGATATTGGAAAGGAGGGACCCTCCCCCACTACCACAAAAACACCACCTTAAATCAAAAGTGAAGTGACAATATGGGTATACAATTTAAGGTACTGGGGAGTAGAATACGAATATGGTATTAAAAATATGCGAGAAGTCGTCCAACCCCAAAAACTCCCCCAAACATATTGGGCGTAAAAACCAATATGAGACTCAAATGAAAGGTATTCGGGACTATACTACGAAAATGGCATAAAAATTAGGTTCAAGTAATTGGGGTTTGTGTTGCTGCTGGGCAACACTTTCATGTTTAAAAGTTTTACGTGGTTAAATTACTAAGAACTGTCGCTAATATAAAGACCGGCAAATTAGTTCCCTACCACTGAGAATCGTTTAATATGGCAATTTGATTTGATTTAATAACAAAGACTAAATTAAATTAAAGACTATTCAACAGGTAGGCACATAGTATGTTATAGATAACTAACACATCATGATCAACATTATAGGCGCTAAGCCGCTCCAAGCGAGTAGCAGCATGGACAAAGGAAATCTATAGATTCATAACAATATGTTCAAAA
The DNA here is from genome assembly GCF_963082655.1 of Stomoxys calcitrans. Classification (NCBI taxonomy): domain Eukaryota; kingdom Metazoa; phylum Arthropoda; class Insecta; order Diptera; family Muscidae; genus Stomoxys; species Stomoxys calcitrans. The sequence continues at coordinate 29,110,595 of NC_081552.1, forward strand.
AAGCTGTAACAGATGGGAGAAATGTCCAATTCTCAGTCGTTTATATGTGATTGCGCAAGCATCCGGGGCGACATAGAACGGAGAACTTTTAAGTTATTTTATTAACATTTTGGGTATTAAGCGCCATCCATTCTATTTGAAAAACGGGCCAACTGAATGGAGACGCCACCACGAACAGAGAGAGGGCAGAGTGGTAAAAATTGAGCATGCAGCATTTACAACCTATCGGTCCGTAAAATAAAGAAAAATAAAGTATAGGAATTTCGTTGCGGTTGTTTGCTGTATTATTTTTTAAATTTCCCACCCTAAGACGGGCCTTAACAATAGGTGTTTCAGGTAGTTTAAGTGGCTATCTTTGCCATAGATAAAAATTTATTTAGTAAAGTTCGAATATCCATGTTTGTGTTAAACTGTTAGAGGGAAAGGCTCAACGAACATACACAAAATCAGAGCTATTGGAGAGTAGGTTACGTTACAGAGGTAATTTTTCTACGTCTTGAAAGTGAAAGTTTCATTTGTCTCATTTGTCATTTTTTGCCCGATATCTCTTTATAGGCAAACAAAGGATAATGAATAAAAATTGCAAAGCTATTGGAGCTATTGCAGGTCAGCAAAAATTTGATACGAATTGAGCCATATGGTGGCTTAAGAATTAAATTCAGGAGATCGGTTCAAATGGGAGCTATATCTGGTTATGGACACAATCAGACCATATTTGCCACCTATGTGAAAGGTCATAGGAGAAGTCGTTAAAATAATGTTTAGCCAAATCGCATAAGAATTGCAACCTCTAGAGGCTCAGAGAGTCAAATTAGAAGATCGGTTTATATGGGAGTTACATCAAGTTTTAAACCGGTTTGAACCATAGCACAGATGTTGCAAGTCATAACAAAATACCTTATACAAAATTTGAGACAAATCGGATAAGAATTGAGGCATTTAGGGGCTCAAGAGGTCAAGATCCAAAATCGATTTAATAGCAGCTATATCAAAACATAGACCAATATGACTATGACACATTTAAAATCTCAACTGACCTACACTAATAGGAAATATTTGTGGAAAATTTCATGCTCCTACCTTTATCTCTTCGAAAGTTAGCGCGGTTTTGACAGATAGACTGACCGACATGGCTAAATCGACTTAGAATGTCAAGACAATCAAAAATATACATAAATACTTTGTTGGGTCTCAGATGAATATTTTGATGCTTTACAAACGGAATAACGAAATTAGATTATGATGGAGGGTATAAAAAGAATAAACTAATTTAATGGTCTACGCCGTAAGTTTTTGTACTGAAGTCTTGAATAGATAATGATAATTGTCGCAACAATTATTGAAGGAAGAATATCCAGGGCAGAAAATATTTTCTGATATTTTTGACATGGGTAAGCCTTTGATGCTTACCCATGCGCAACAGTGACATTAGATAGGCCGACAAAACTGGAAATTCGATTGAATTCAAAAATTGACAAGATTATGACAATGTGATGGGAATCAACAGCGAGCATCACCAACAACAAATTCATCGATATCTATTGGGAGATAGAAATTATTTGAATAGCCAAGCACACCCGAACAAAGAACAAGTAAAGAGGCGTTAAGTTCGGCCGGGCCGAACTTTGGATACCCACCACCTCGGATATATATATAAAACACCTTTCATCATAATTCGGTGAAAATTTCATACCTTATGTACCATATCAGTTATATCAAAATATGTTCCGATTTGGACCAAACACTAATAAGTACAGAAGCTATATCTAAAAATAAACCGATCTGAACCATATACGACACGGATGTCGAAAAGCCTAACATAAGGCGCTGTATCAAATTTCAGTGAAATCGGGTTATAAATTCCCCTTTTAAATCGAGATATCGGTCTACATGGCATGTCGAAGAGCCTAACACAAAGCACTGTCCCAAATTTCGGCGAAATCGGACAAAAACGGGCTCTTTTATGGGCCAAATACTTTAAATCGAGATATCGGTTTATATGGCAGCTATATTCAAATCTGGACCGATCTGGACAAAATTGAAGAAGGACGTCGAAGAGCCTAACTCAACTCACTGTCTCAAATTTCAGCGACATCGGACAATAAATTCGTTTTTTATGGCCCCAAAACCTAAAACCTAGACATCGGTCTATATGGCAGCTATATCCAAATCTGGACCGATCTGTGCGATATTGCAGAGGTATGTCAAGGGGCTTAACTAAACTCACTGTCCCAAAACTTAAATCAAGAAATCGGTCAATATGGCAGCTATATCCAAATCCGAACCGATCTGAGCCAAATTGACGAAGGATGTTGAAGGGCCTAACACAACTCACTGTCCCAAATTTCAGCAAAATCGGATACTAAATGAGGCCTTTATGGGCCTAAGACCTTAAATCTGCTGATCGGTCTATATGGCAGCTATATCCAAATTTGGACCGATCTAGGCCAAATTGACGAAGGATGTCGATGGTCCTAACGCGATTTACTGTCCCGAATTTCATCAAAATTGGATAATAAATGTGACTTTTGTGGGCCTAAGACCCTAAATCGGAGAATCGGTATATATGGCAGCTATATCCAAATCTGAACCGATCTGAGCCAAATTGACAAAGGATGTCGAAGGGCCTAACACAACTCACTGTCCCAAATTTCAGCAAATTCGGATTATAAATGTGGCTTTTATGGGCCTAAGACCCTAAATCGGCGGATCGGTCTATATGGCGGCTATATCAAGATATAGTCATATATAGCCCATCTTCGAACTTAACCTGCTTATGGACAAAAACAGAATCTGTGCAAAATTTCAGCTCGATATCTCTATTTTTGAAGACTGTAGCGTGATTTCAACAGACAGACGGACAGACATGGCTAGATCGTCTTAGATTTAAACGACGATCAAGAATATATATACTTAATAGAGTCGGAAATGGAAATGGACACATAGAAATGTGTTGCAAACGGAATGACAAAATGAATATACCCCCATCCTTCGGTGGTGGGTATAATAACGTCCCCATGTCATTCAATATTCAAAATGGTTTTAAACAAAGAGACAGCCTCTCTTGAGAGTTTTTTAATATACTGCCTCAGATGGCTCTCCCATACCCCCATCTTCAAAAACGTATTTGCATGCCACCGTATTGTTCCCCCAAAACATGAAATCGGGAGATCATATAAATCGATCTATAGAAGCTATTACAGGTTATGGACCGATTTTGACCGTACTTAGCATAGATGTTTGATGTCACAAAAGAACACTATGTGCAAAATTTCAGCCAAATCGGACAAAAATTTTGGCTTGTAAGGGCTCAAGAAGTCAAATCGGGAAATCGATTTATGTGGGAGCTATATTAGGTTATTGACCGATGTGGACCGTACTTGGCAAAATTGTCGGCAGTCAAAACAAAACACAAAGTTCCCAATTTCATCAAAATCGCACAATAATTGGGACTTGGTTTATATGGGAGCTATATCTAAATCTGAAGTATTTCTGTCGAAATCGATCGCTATCGTGATTTCGACAGACGGACATGGCTAGAACGATTCAGAACTTCGAGACTATATGTATACTTTATGGGGTTTTAGACAAATATTTCGATTTATTTTTATATCCTCCACCATAGGATGGGGCTATACGAATTTCGTCTCTCCGATTGTAAGACCTCGAAATATTCGTCTAAGACCCCATAAAGTATATATGTTCTTGATCGTCATGACATTTTAAGTCAATCTAGCCATGTCCGTCCGTCCGTCTGTCAAAAGCACGCTGTATATGGACCACATCGGTCCATGTTTTAATATAGTCCCCGATATAAACCGATCTTGCATCTTGACTTCTTGAGCCACTACAGGGCACAATTAGTATACGATTTGGATAAAATTTTACATGAAGTGTTTTTTAAAACTTCCAACAACTGTGCAAAGTATGGTCCAAATCGGTCCATAATCTGATATACAATAGATGCCATATAAACCGATTTCGGATCTTGACTTCTTGAGCCGCTTGAGGGTGCAATTATTATCCGATTTGGCTGAAAATGTTCATGAAGTGTTCTGCATTAATTTCCAACAGCTGTGCCGAGTATGGTCCAAATTGGTTCATAACCTGATATATTGGGTTGCCCAAAAAGTAATTGCGGATTTTTTTAAAGAAAGTAAATGCATTTTTAATTAAACTTAGAATGAACTTTAATCAAATATACTCTTTTTACACTTTTTTTTCTAAAGCAAGCTAAAAGTAACAGCTGATAACTGACAGAAGAAAGAATGCAATTACAGAGTCACAAGCTGTGAAAAAATTTGTCAACGCCGACTGTATGAAAAATCCGCAATTACTTTTTGGGCAACCCAATAGCTCCCATAAAAACCGATCTCCAGATTATACTTCTTGGTTCTATAGAGAGCGCAGTTCTTATCCGATTTTGCTGGAATTTTACACAGTGACTTCCAATTTGGTCTCCAACAGCCATACCAATTATGGCCCAATCGGTTTATAACTTGGTATAGCTCCAATAGCGTAGCAATTCTTATCCATTATCATTTGTTTCCCTATAAAGAGATATCGGGCAAATACAATAACTTGACAAATGTGATCCATGGTGGAGGGTATATAAGATACGGCCCGGCCGAATTTAGCACGGATGTACTGGTTTTCTCTTCACCTTCACACCTCTATCCCCTGGTCTGTGAGCTTACTATTTGCGGTATTTATATCTAAATTTTACAACATTTCATGAAACATATGTACATCACCCTATACCCCATTTTAACACAAATTCTATTATATTATGGCCTTATCAAAACATCATCTTATTTTACACTCTGTCTCACCATTTCTTTCCTCTACTAACTTTGACAACATAGTCTCATAATCTCATTCACTTCATGATTATCATAATAAGAGCCACCAATACCTGAAATATATTAAATTTTCCAAAAACTGGTAAAAAAAGTACAACGGCAAAATAGAGCTCTTTTTTCTTTTTAATAATCGCCCAGGTTGGGTGGAGAGATACGGGCTATTGGGGCTCTTCACAAAGTTTTGTTATGATTTAAGTTTTTAGCAACCACATATGACAAACGTTATCATGAGCAGTGTGTTGAGATTATTATTGCTCTTGATATTTTGTCCATTTAGTTGTTACCAGAAAACCGGTCTCGGTCAATGCGAAAGCCACAAAAAAAAAAAAAACATAACAAAAGACCAAAAGGTAATTACCCCTTGGTTCAACTTTTTTGGAATTCGAAAATTACATACAAGCATACCTTCACGTTCACGGCTCCAGCATGAAAGTAAAAATGCTTTGCCTTTTTTGGCAATGATGGTCCAGCTATCGACACTACCAACACCTTTACCACCGGTGACACACAGGTATTAATGTAACCAAAGGCATTGTTTATGGATAAACCAGTACCGGTAGATTAGCAAGGCCATCCGAAATGTCTGCCTACATGGCCTGTGAAATAATCAATGACGGCATTTTACAGCCTCAGCGCACCTTAGCAGAAAGTCTGCAGAAAGCAATGCCCTGAAAAGACAAATGCGCAGCTGAAGAGTATGGCCATGATTGCTGAGAAATTAGCTTCTGAAGATTGACCTCCAAAAGAGTCTGTCAATAGCCAATCACAAACGTTGAACAAATCACAAATCTTTTCAAATACGTCGGACAGAGAAAAGAAAAGACAATGCATGAGTTTAGGGTTGCCAACAAGTTATTTGTTTGAGAAAAGGGGCATTACAAAGTGTTGGGGGTTATGTTTTATTCCCTCGTGGAATTTGCGTGGACCAAAGACAAGTAAGAACACGTTGTTTAAAATCAAGAGTTTATTACATAAGGTGTCTATAACTACTGCAATACAAAATGTAGTATGTGTAACAAAGAAGATTCAAAAAAGTGCATGACAACATATGTTCATAATGGAAGTTCGAAACATATGGATTCTATTAACATTGTTTTAGTACATTTGAGTTGTAGTGTTGTATTTTATTGGCAACAATCGCCCTCTCAAATCAAATGCACTAAATTTTCCAAAATTCATCAAAAAGAAACAAAAATTTTCAATATTTTATAATTCAACTTTAAGTAATTTACAACCAGTTAAGTGCTTTTGCTTATTTAAACTTTTTGTTAAAATATCCGCAGCATTTTCATCCGAAGTAACATATAAAACATCGATATCCTTATCTTCATACTTGTCCCGTATGTAGTGGTAACGTATATCTATATGTTTGCTTTTCTTTTGTACGGTTGGGTTTCTGACCATAAATTGCGCTCCTTGGTTATCGCAATAGACAGGAGTAGGATGGACAACATAGTCTTCAAAACCCATCTCTCTCAATAGACCTCGATGAAACATGACGTCTTTGGTACCTTGGCAAAGTGCAATGTACTCGGCTTCCATTGTACTTAAAGCCACCACGGACTGCTTTCTAGACTCCCACGCAATGGGCCCTCCAGCAAAATATACAACATGTCCTGAAAAGGACATTCGATCGCTCGTATCATTTCCCCAGTCAGAGTCTGTAAAGCATTTGAAATTTTTATAAGTAGATAAATAAGATATTTTACCCTCTGGATTATTTTTGAGGTATCTCAAAACGTGCTTTGCAGCCTGCATATGCTCCTTGTGGGGGTGCGAGTTGTACTGAGATAGTTTGGATACCACATGAATTAAGTCGGGTCTTGTTACGACAGCCAGATACATCAAAGCACCAATTAAGCTTTGATAAGTCTTCATATCCAAATCTTCGCAGTTTTTCCCACACTTCGTCAATACTGTTCCGTTCACCCAAGGTGTAGCCGCTGGTTTACAATTCATCATTCCCCATCGCTCCAAAATCTCTTCGGCATATTTATTTTGATGGATGGTTATATCGCCTGTCAAACCTTTTCTATCTATTTCCATTCCTAAGTAGAATGATATGGGCCCTCTATCAACCGCATCCACATATTTGTTCAGATTCTCCACGATTTCTTTTATTTCCAGCTCACTTGATGATGCCAGCAATATATCGTCAACATAAATTGCAATAAAGCTTAAACAGTCATTTTTTCTTCGAGTGTAAACACAAGTATCAGATTTACATCTTTGAAAACCATTTTGGATTAATAAATCGTTGATACATTTATTCCATTCTCTTCCGGCTTGTTTTAAGCCGTATAAAGCTTTATTTAGCTTACAAACAAAATTTTTCTTTTTGGCATCTTCAAACATAGGCGGTTGGCTCATATACACCTCGTCTTCTACGGTTCCATTCAAGTAGGCTGACGCAATATCGATACGATTAACATACAATTTGTATTTTGCAGCCAAAGCCAACAGCAATCGTATTACCGAATGTCGTACCACAGGTGCAAAGGTTTCTTGGTAATCGATATTGTATTTCTGAGAACATCCATAAGCCACTAACCGTGCCTTATATTTTTCAACCGATCCGTCTGGCTTTTGTTTGACGGCGAATACCCATTTGCAGCCGATAATATTTTAATTGACAGGTCTAGGTACAAGCTCCCACGTTTTGTTTTTCATTAAATTCCCATATTCTATTTCCATGGCTTGTTTCCACATTTCAGCGTTTTCCGAATTTAGAGCTTGAGCAACCGTGACTGGATTTTCAATAATCGAATTTAACATTTCAGGTCCAGCCTCTGTACAATAAACCTTCCTTGGTCTTCCAACACCACCAGTTTTAAGAATTTTAGGCCTTCCTCTTTTCCTTTTGTTTTCGACAACTATTGTCTCTTCCCTGTCAGTTTCATTTTCAGACGATTCTTCGCTGACTGCATTATCCGAATTCTCATTTGCTTCAGAAAACATTTCTGGGTTTTCCCCACACGATATTTCCATAATTTCTTCATTATTACTATTTCCGTTTTCAACTGGCTTCAAAACTTCAATATAGAATGGGCTAGACTCGCCCTCAGCATCTACAACTTTCTCAAAAGACTCCTCAAAAAATATAACATCCCGCGCCGCTACTACTTGTCGAGTATTTGGGTTGTATAGCCTGTAGCCTTTAATATTCTCTGCATATGCAATAAATTTCAATTTCATACCTTTTGGTAAAAACTTTCCGCCTTTTGGTTTTGGGCCTTTCTTCAAAATTACGGCATCACAGCCAAATGTCTTAAAATAGTGTATGGACGGTGTACGCCCAAACCATTTTTCGAACGGGGTAACGTCTCCCAAAACATTGGTTGGAGTTCTATTTCTCAAGTACGTCGCCATGTGTATAGCTTCTCCCCATAAACCTTGTGGTAGACCAGAAAATTCCAACAAACATCTTGCCATTTCGCATAGGGTTCTATTTGCCCTCTCTGAAACACCGTTCTGTTGCGGGGAATATGGTACAGTGGTCTGATGTACAATACCACGTCTTGCGAAATGTTGTTTAAATTTGGAATTTACAAATTCCGTCCCATTATCGCTCCTAACTGCTTTTATTTTACGGCCTGTCTGCTTCTCCGCGATCGCAGCAAAATTGCAGAATGCTTCAAAAGCATCCGACTTCTTTTTCAAACAAAAAGTAGATATGTAGCGAGTAAAATCATCAATAAAAGTGATGAAGTAGTAAGAGCCACCCACCGACCTTGTACCCATCGGACCGCATAAATCAGTATGCACTAATTCCAAAATGCTTTTGGTCTGCACGCTAGTATAGCTCTTGTATGGCACAGATGATATCTTGCACATCGCACACGTCATACATTCAATCTCTTTAGATAATTTCAATGGCAACCCTTTAACCATTTTATTTGCCGACAATTTCTTTAAATCATTCATATTTAAATGACCCAATCTTTGGTGCCATTTCTTTGCATCCAATTCCTCTTTGATGGAATTTAAACATTCTTTTGCTTTGTTTATGCCCACATTTGCGACAAACATATCACCAACCAAACCAGCTGTTAATATCAATCTTTTATTTTCACTCAATATTCGTGCTTGACCCTTTTCAAATGTTACTGAGTGACCAGCCTTTATTACTTTTGTAATCGATAAAAAATTTGAGTGTAATTGGGGTACGTACCATACGTTTTGTAGAGTGAGAGTGGTTGTTTTATGAGTTCTAAGTTTAATTATTCCAATACCTTGAGCATCAATTGTTTCTCCAGAAGCCAAGACAATTTTTTGTTTTTGTTCTTTTAACGACTCAAAACACTCTTTACGCCTACACATGTGTGACGTCGCACCGCTGTCCAGAACCCACGACTCTTACTTCATTATCACCTTCAAACAAAGAAGAAACAAAATCATCCCGTTTATCATTGAATTTGCATTGACTACGTATGTGGCCCCTTCTCCCACAGCGAAAACATTTTATGTTGTTATTGTTGTATACTTTACCATCTCCCCCGCGTGTGTCATTGCTTGGATACCTGTGTTGCTTACTTCGATCATAGTTGTTGTTGGGCCTTTTGTTGGTCTTATGATCATTTCTTGAATTCGCCGCAAAAACAGTATCAACTCCACTTGTGTTGTTTTTGTCCCCTTGGCGCATTTCTTCTTCAAGAATTTTGGACACTAAATTCTCATATGGAGGCAAAGTATCACGACACTCAATGGCAACAACAAAACTTTCTAATTCGTCAGGCAAACAGCACAAAAGTAGGATACTTAGCAGATCTTTATTCAGATGGACTCCAATCTCCTTAAGCTCATCCACGGTCGAGGAAAATTCATTTTAATTGTGGGCCAAATTTTTCGTTGCTGTTTATTTTAAAACGAACTACCTTTTTAAATAATTGGACTTTTCTCGATGGTGTTACTGCGTTGTACACATTGCTTAGGGCATCCCAGGCTCCTCTTGCGGTAGGTGAATTTTTAATATAGATCAGCTCACTCGGCCTTACACATAGGGTTATCGTAGCAAGTGCCTTCTTATCGTTGTGAATCCATGTTGCTCGTTCCGGATATTTTTCAGGACATCTGTCTTCAATGGTGTTCCAAAGATCCAACGTTACCAATAGGCTTTTAATCTGGACACTCCATGTAGAGTAGTTATCACCGCTCAGCTTTTCAATGCTTGCAATTGAGCTAGCCATTTTACTTGTTTTTTAACACCGGATAAAACAATACAAAACCGAAGTAATTCCAATTGAATTATTTTAAACTTAAAACCAGACTTGAGCTTTGGTTCTCTGGGCCCATAACCTTTGTTGGGGGTTATGTTTTATTCCCTCGTGGAATTTGCGTGGACCAAAGACAAGTAAGAACACGTTGTTTAAAATCAAGAGTTTATTACATAAGGTGTCTATAACTACTGCAATACAAAATGTAGTATGTGTAACAAAGAAGATTCAAACAAGTAAAAGCGTGCTAAGTTCGGCCGGGCCGAATCTTATATACCCTCCACCATGGATCGCATTTGTCGAGTTCTTTTCCCGGCATCTCTTCTTAGGCAAAAAAGGATATAAGAAAAGAGTTGCTCTGCTATTAAAACGTTATCAATTATATGTTGGACACCTGTGTAAAATTTCAGCCAATTCGTATAAGAATTGCGCCCATTGGGGCTCACGAAGTAATATAGAGAGAACGATTTATATGGGATCTGTATCGGGCTATAGACCGATTCAGAATATAATAAACACATTTGTACAAACGTCGTACAAAATTTCGGGCATGTCGGATAATAATTGCGACCTCTAGGGGTCAAGAAGTCAAGATCCCAGATCGGTTTATATGGCAGCTTTATCAGGTTATGAACCGATTTGAACCTTATTTGACACAGTGGTTGAAAGTAAAAATAAAATACGTCATGCAAAATTTCAGCCAAATCGGATAGGAATTGCGCCCTCTAGAAGCTCAAGAAGTCAAATCCCCAGATCTGTTTATATCACAGCTATATCAGGTTATGAACCGATTTGAACCATACTTGGCACAGTTGTTGGATATCATAACGAAATACTTCGTGCAAAATTTCATTCCAATCGGATAAGAATTGCGCACACTAGAGGCTCAAGAAGTCAAGACCCAAGATCGGTTTATATGGCAGCTTTATCAGGTTATGAACCGATTTGAACCTTATTTGACACAGTGGTTGAAAGTAAAAATAAAATACGTCATGCAAAATTTCAGCCAAATCGGATAGGAATTGCGCCCTCTAGAAGCTCAAGAAGTCAAGACCCAAGATCGGTTTATATGGCAGCTATATCAGGTTAGGAACCGATTTCAACCATACTTGGCACAGTTGTTGGATATCATAACAAAACACGTCGTGCAAAATTCCATTCCAATCGGATAAGAATAGCGCACACTAGAGGCTCAAGAAGCCAAGACCCAAGATCGGTTTATATGGCAGCTATATCAGGTTATGAACCGATTTGAACCATACTTGGCATAATTGTTGGATATCATAATTAAACACGTCGTGCAAAATTTCATTCTAATCGGATAAGAATTGCGCATTCTAGGGGCTCAAGAAGTCAAGACCCAAGATCGGTTTATATGGCAGCTATATCAGGTTATGGACCGATTTAAACCATACTTGGCACGGTTGTTGAATATCAAATCAAAATACGTCGTGCAAAAGTTCATTCCAATCGGATAAGAATTGCGCACTCTAGAGGCTCAAGAAGTCAAGACCCAATATGGCAGCTATATCAAAACATGGACCGATATGGCCCATTTACAATACTAACTGGCCTACACTAATAAGAAGTATTTGTGCAAAATTTCAAGCTGCTAGCTTTACTCCTTCGGAAGTTATCGTGCTTTCGACAGACAGACGGACGGACGGACATGGCTACATGGCGGACTTTATGGGGTCTCAGACGAATATTGCGAGTAGTTACAAACAGAGTGACGAAATTAGTATACCCCCCATCCTATGGTGGAGGGTATAAAAAGTAACCTAGAAAAAAATTTTAGGTTGGGAATTCCCTGCTACTTACAAAATAATTAATTGTTTTCCATACCACTCCCCTATGTTGGTTCACGTCTGGCATCGTGTCTCCACCTAAATACCGGTATTTGTTAGCCTCGAAAGCCGGGCAATCACATAAGAAATGCTCCAACGTCTCATCATCTTCCCCACATGCTAGCACTTGCCACACGGATTTTGCATAAGTGAGCTCGTATACCTATATGTCCCGTTATAAAACCAAAAGCTATACTGACCTCCTTCTTATTTCCCTTCAGGAATAGCATCGTCCTCTCACGATCCGGATCACCCCATAGGATATTCGCCGTCCTACCGACTGTTTCGCTTTTCCACGGTGTTGTCGCCTACGTCCTTACATCGGACCGCCTCGACAGGCTTCAGGTTAACCAAGTTTATCAACGGTAGTTCTCTGGTCTTCACTGTCAAAACGTTTGCCCTTTCATTCCCCTTTACCCGTCTACCTAGTGCCCAACACCTGTGAGCCTTCTCAGTACGCTCCTCAATGTGCAACTTCCAATTAAGTTTCCTATCCAAGATCACTCCTAAGTGTTCGACCTTGTCATAAATATTTCCCGGTCCACCCGGTACTGGTCTAAGGATTTGATCAATGTGTCGGCCCTCACATTATTAAACTTCCTCTCGATGTCAATGCAAACCGCCAATATTTACGTTTTGGCATCGAAGAATTCTTCTATTTTATGCCTTGGCATAGGCATGCTGTTTATAATAAAGCAGTTCGCTTGATGTCCTACTCTTTACCATGGTATTCACAATGCGTTCCATGGTTTTGATTAGAAAGGCGGTAAGGCTTATAGACCTGTAGGCCTTCGGTGTCGCAAAATTTGTCTTGCCGAGATTGGGTATAAACACCACCCTTGCCTCCTGCTAGGCTCTCGGAGTATATGCAAGCCCTAGGCACGATGTGAAAATAGTGGCCAGACAACACGCCAGACAGTCGGCCTCCTTTTGTAGTAACGCCGGAAATATTCCATCAGTTCCGGTGTCGCAAAATTTGTCTTGCCGAGATTGGGTATAAACACCACCCTTGCCTCCTGCTAGGCTCTCGGAGTATATGCAAGCCCTAGGCACGATGTGAAAATAGTGGCCAGACGACACGCCAGACAGTCGGCCTCCTTTTGTAGTAACGCCGGAAATATTCCATCAGTTCAAGGCTTCCTTAAATTCCGTTATGATAAACCTTCCGTCAACCTCACTATTCCAAGATTCCGGTGTCTCTGTGAGTCCCGTCGTATCATGTGGATAATTCGATTTCATTAAAAACCTCAACATATCCTCCATTGTCTCTGCTCTCACTCCTATGTCGTCTACTAACGTTTCATTTTGGACATAGATTTTTGAGAGAAACTTTTTTATCTTGGCGTCGTTATTAACGCTATCAACCTGGTCACAGAAAAGCTTCCAGGACATTTTGCCGCTCAGGTAGTCTTATTGTATTCCTTCACCCGTGTGTAATACACATCCCAATATACTTCCGCATTTTTACGACGTGCTGCGGATCTCTTTGCCAATTCTGCGAAACTCTCCGGTCATCCTGGGTTTTTTTTGGGCCTATTTCCATTCCCGAGGAGGACAACTATCTTCGAAAGACTCCACTAGTGCAGTCACAATCCTGTTGACATTGTCGTCAATGTCTTCTATGCTTGGACAATCCAAATTACCTTGCCCAAGTCTTCTTCTGAGTAGTCGCAGAAGAAGTTTTCAACTTATTACGGAAGCACATCGGATGCGGCGCTGGCCGTGCTATTCTAAACCTGATGTAGCGATGGTCTGAGAAGGAATGCTCCATGGAGACCTTCCAATCCAGAACCTCATCGATTAGACTTTCCGAACATATTGTCACATCTAAAACCGAAAGAGAGATAAAGTGATGCCGGGTATGCTCCACCATCTCCATGTCTCACCACTGTTGCATCCGACGTTGACAACTATGGGGAAAATACATAATTTAAATGTTTGTGTCAAATAACGCAGGTCCTCGGCCGAGTACCAGAAACGTTGTTCCGTGTCGCCCCTTGCCTTGCTGATTTTCTCCATCCGAGCGTAAGTACCTGTTTCGCTCCGGTGGAGGTTTGTCTGGATGACCGCAATCATTGGTCCTCCATTAGATGGGCTTCTTGAGAGTGGGTGATGGTCACATCGTCTGCTCCCAGTTCTTAAGCTGCATTGAGTTTCCCGTCACTGCACTGCTTGATGTTTTAGTATTAGTATCTTTGCATATCCTAGTCTTCCGAATCTTGAGAAAATCTGTAATGGGTCCATAATCCGGTCCCTGTTCGATAGGCGTTAGTATTGAGTGTACCGTCCCTGCACTGTCTGATGTTCCAATATTAGGATCTTTGCCCATACTAGTCTTTCAAATCTTGATTAAATGGGCATCTTGGGAGTAGGTTACGGTCTCATCGTAGGTTCCCTGTGCGTTAGGCGGCATTGAGTTCTCTGTCACTGTACTCCCAAATGTATCAGCATAAGGATCTTTATCCATCGTAATCTTCCAAATCTCGATAAAGTCGTTGATGGTTCCGTCGTCGGGTCCCTGTTCGTAAGGCTGTGTTGGATCTCTCGCCCCTGCACTGCCTGATGTTTTAGTATTAAGATCTTTACTTATCTTAGACTTCCCATTATTGAGAGAGTTGGTGATAATCTCGTCGGCGGCCCCATGTCCGTTAGGCGTTATTGAGTGTCCCGTCACTGCACCGCCTGATTGCTCAGTATGAGGATATCTGCCTATCCTTGTCTTCTCAATTTTAAAAAGATGGCCAGGGACCCGAAGTACGCCATGCCTTTATTCTTAGCCAAATTTCTCACGGAGACTTGATCAATGTCCACCACAAGGAGAGTTTCTTCCTCCTTCTCCTCCCTGTAGAAAACCTCCCGTTTCTCCACGACCAACTCATGGTTTTGTTTTTTTAAGACTTCCATCATGCGTTCTGTCGCGATTTCACCGCGCATATGGGTGATGAAGACTGTCGCTCTTGTGAGCTGTGGGATGTGCATCTTTCTCACCAGGTCGATTTTTGTGCCCCAGGGAGTTTAAATACTTCCAACGAGTTTGTTGACGGTATACGGAATACATGCCGCTGACGCGAAGCGCAGCCTTGAGATGTCCCCTCTATACTCACAGCTTATAATTCGAATGGGTGGACTCCCTTCAGAGTTCAATACATGTTCCATAACCCGATGGTTGACGAAATGCGTCACCTGGGACCTACCGGATGCACAACCGATATCGATAACTGCATAAGTCATCTCATCTCTGTTGTGCTTCCTTGCCACTCCGGCGTAAGAGGGCGGCTGCTTACCTTTCTCAGTGACCATCTTCCCCTTCTGTGATGGATGTGGCATCTTTTTGGAAGTCACAGTCCTCCAGGAAAACTCAGGGACCGTGCGCGCTTCCTTCGTTGCTGTTCCGACTTTATCTTCCTCTACAGAACACTGTCTGATGTCTCCATTGCGAGAGGGCTGGTTTGGTCTTCCCACAGTACTTGAAAGCGGGGAGCTCTTTTTCTTCTTCAGCATTTAAGCAGTGCTATGCTCTCTATCCAGCTTCCATAGAAGTGCTTGGAATGTCAGGTCTATAACTTCCAACATTCAGCACTTTCGCCCGATTGCGCTGCCGGTACATACTTCTCTATCTCCTTCGTCGTGCCCCGGATCGTTTTACCGGTCTGCTTGTGAGCTTCACCTCTGCCGTCATCCTGTTGCCCTCATCTCTCGTTTCGGCTGTGATGACTGTTTCATTGATACTATCGCAGTCTGAATCCGAGTCGGAAACACCACCTTTACTTAAGGCTGGGGACGAACTGTGCATCCCTCTGGTTTATTCGTCTCTTAATCATTAATTAGTCTGACGACCAGTTGTGCGCTTGAAGCATTACTCTCGACTAGAGGTGCCAAGGCACCCACACCCATAGGAAGACAGGACAACATGCTGCGGTCTGACGCCACTACAGGAGCTTTTGGGTGTTTGGAGTTAATTTTGAGCCTACTCCAAAAAGGCTTTAACATTTTTTCGTAATAGGAAGTACCTATTCCCAGATGCGCATATTTTTCTTCGAGGAGCGAAATGAAAACACGTCCGCTAAACGAGTCAGTGTAGATATAGCATAACTTAGTTTGTTGGCTGCTACAGACCATTTGGGCCATTAGTCAAACTCAGAATGGATATTGATCGGCTCGATCTTCTAGGTTTATTTCATGGATCGATATTCTCCACTATAGAGTAGAGCCATATTCTCTAAAAGGGGACTGAATCCCAAGATGGCCTACTGGCTATCCGAAAGTGTGATCAGCCCGGTAGTGACGCATCGTTAGTATGGTGGTCGGCAAGGAAGTTCAACTTAAAAACATTACAACTGGTCCAACGGACATGTTGTCTTAACATTAGTGGAGTTATAAGAATTACGCCAACTGGTGCGTTAAAGATGAGTTTTAATATCAGGCCCATAGACATACAGATAAAGTATAAGGCATCCCTCGCGGCTAAGAGACTTAAGAAGATGGGGGACTTGATTGATAGGAGCATGTCTCACCATGGTCGGCTAATAGTTTCCATTAGGGAACGGGATGTGTGTAAAGGTTTTGGTTCGAATACCCGAGACGACAGAAATGGACGGGAGATGCCCAAACAGTAATGCCTACTAGTAGCTGCTGTTACACAGATGGCTCCAAGCTGGGGTAGAGAAGAGAAACGCCAACTTTTTAGTGGCAACGCGATTTAAGTTAAGGAAATTGGCATGGGACGCGCATATGAGCGGAGCTTTAGATTTTAGAGCACATCATTTCCCAATGCCCAGCTTTCGCAAAGAAAAGGTGCCACCGATTGGGATTAGCTGTGGGATCTTTGAATAACTGAAATTCTAATTATTTATGCAGCATTCTTAGCTTCTGCAGCATTTTGAAACTCTATGGGTTTTTTGCGGGGATGCTTTTATTAACCAAATATGAATTATGCAGCATTTCTTTTAAGATGGGGCAATGATGTACCATTGCTCGGCTATAACATTGGGACAAGGAGTGCTTTATTCAAGCAATTGGGTTATTCGTGTTGCAGCTTTTCAATATCCAGCTTACATGCGAACAACAAGGTAATGATCCAAATCGATGTTGGCTTAGTGGATCGATCACAATTTAATCACGCTGGATGCCCTCACCAATTTTGTTTCTCGGTGTTTGATTGGGGCGTTGAGAATATCATAATATTGGTACTCGTAAAATACATCATTGTCTGTTTGCCGTTGTCTTTTGTGGTGGCACCTCTAAACCATCGGGGCATACCTGGAGACAAGATATCAATGCAGAAACTTTCCGTTTTGTTCTGTCCCCTCTTCCAACCCATCGCACTTTCTGTAAGGTGGTAACTACGAACCTGTGCATTTCTAATACATGGGTTAGAAGTATACTGCATCTTTTCTTTATACCCAGTTGTGCAATGGACTACACTGAAAAAAAATTAGCTATGAAAACGTGCCAAAGAACCAATACTTTAAAATAAAGACGCTATCTTTAGATTTAATTTCCTATTAGTTAACGCACATGACCATCCATTTCAAATTTTGATCGCTGATTGATTCTTATTTTACTTCATAGATGACTGTCCCATTATTATTTTTGAAAATTCTTTTATCAAACTTTGCATCTTAAACTAAACCAAGTAAAAGCGTGCTAAGTTCGGTCAGGCCCAATCTAGGGAAGCCAAATTTGGCAAAACAAATTTAGTTGAAGCGCACATTTTTATCCTACATTCCAAACAAGAATGATCGAGAGATCGGTCCATATGGGAGCTGTATGAGGTTATAGATTGGTTTGGCACATTTGTTGAAAGTCGCAACAGAACACTATATGCTAAATTTCAGCCAATTCGGACAAAATTGCAACTTGTAAGGGCTCAAGAAGTCAAATAGGGAGATCGGTCTTTATGGTAGCTATATCAGGTTATAGACCGAGATGGGCAGTCTTTGGCACAGTTGTTGGCAGTCATAACGGAACACCACCTGCAATTTTTCAGACAAATCGGACAAAAATTGCAGCTTCCAGGGGCTCAAGAAGTCATATCGGGAGATCGGTTTATATGGGAGCTATATCAGGTTAAAGACCGATTTAAACCACACTTGACACAGTTGTTGGAAGTCATAACAAAACGCTACATGCAATATTTCAGCCAAATCGGATAAAAATTGCGGTTTCCAGGAGCTCAGGAAGTCAAATCGGGAGATCGGTCTATGTGGGAGCTACATTAGGTTACAGACCGATTTGGACCGTACTTAGAACAGTTGTTGGAAGTCATAACAGAACACCGCATGCAAAATTTCAGCCAAATCGGACGAAAATTGCGGCTCGTAAGGGCTCAAGAAGTCAAATCGGGAGATCGGTTTATATGGGGGCTATACCTAAATCTGAACCGATATGGCCCATTTGCAATCCCCAACGACCTACATCGATATTAAGTATCTGTGCCAATTTACTTACGCGTTCGACCGCTATAGTTATTTCGACAGATCGACTCAGGACGTCGAGACGATCAAGAATATACATACTTTTTGGGGTCTTAGACGAATATTTCGAGGTGTTCAAAACGGAATCACTATATTAGTGTACTCCCATCCTATTGTGATGGGTGCAAAAATGGCATATTTTTTTCATCTGATTTTTGTACGTAAAACGCCAGATTTTGTTTAATGATTTAGCTGACCGAAATGTTTGCTAATGCAGCAGCCCCATGTTGTAATTTCTTCTTTCCCATTTTAAGGA
This sequence comes from Stomoxys calcitrans, assembly GCF_963082655.1. Lineage (NCBI taxonomy): Eukaryota > Metazoa > Arthropoda > Insecta > Diptera > Muscidae > Stomoxys > Stomoxys calcitrans. The sequence goes on from NC_081552.1 coordinate 29,129,249, forward strand.
GACAAAATCTGCAGTTATAGCAAAATTTTTTGCTGTTTTTAATTGCGAATTTGATTTAGTGTATGTCTGTAAGGATTGTAAATGCATCAAATCGGTCCATGTCTATTTGAAGTTCTAAGAAACATCGACCGTCCTATAGTATGTTTTTATACCCACCACCGAAGGATGGGGGTATATTCATTTTGTCATTCCGTTTGCAACACATCGAAATATCCATTTCCGACCCTATAAAGTATATATATTCTTGATCAGCGTAAAAATCTAAGACGATCTAGACATGTCCGTCTGTCTGTTGAAATCACGCTACAGTCTTTAAAAATTGAGATGTTGAGCTGAAACTTTGCACAGATTCTTTTTTTATCCATACGCAGGTTAAGTTCGAAGATGGGCTATATCGGACTATATCTTGATATAGCCCCCATATAGACCGATCCGCCGATTTAGGGTCTTAGGCCCATAAAAGCCACATTTATTATCCGATTTTGCTGAAATTTGGGACAGTGAGTTGTGTTAGGCCCTTCGACATCCTTCGTCAATTTGGCTCAGATCGATCCTGATTTGGATATAGCTGCCATATAGACCGATCCGCCGATTTAGGGTCTTAGGCCCATAAAAGCCACATTTATTATCCGATTTTGGTGAAATTTTAGACAGTGAGTTGTGTTAGGCCCTTCTACATCCTTCGTTAATTTCGCTCAGATCGATCCAGATTTGGATATAGCTGCCATATAGACCGATCCTCCGATTTAGGGTCTTAGGCCCATAAAAGCCACATTTATTATCCGATTTCGCTGAAATTTGGGACAGTGAGTTGTGTTAGGCCCTTCGACATCCTTTGTTAATTTGGCTCAGATCGGTTCAGATTTGGATATAGCTGCCATATAGACCGATATCTAGGTTTTAGGTTTTGGGGCCATAAAAGTCGCATTTATTGTCCGATGTTGCTGAAATTTGGGACAGTGAATTGTCCTAGGCTCTTCGACATTATTTTTTAATTTTGCTCAGATCGGTTCAGATTTGGATATAGCTGCCATATAGACCGATTTCTTGGTTTAAGGTTTTGTGCCCATAAAATGCTCATTTATTGTCCGATGTCGCCGAAATTTGAGACAGTGAGTTAAATTAAGCCCCTTAACACATTTCTGCAATATCGCACAGATCGGTTCAGATTTGGATATAGCTGCCATATAGACCGATATCTAGGTTTTAGGTTTTGGGGCCATAAAAGACGCATTTATTGTCCGATGTCGCTGAAACTTGAGACAGTGAGTTACGTTAGGCTCTTCGACGTCCTTCTTCAATTTCGCTCAGATCGGTCCAGATTTGAATATAGCTGCCATATAGACCGATCTCTCAATTTAAAGTTTTGGGCCCATAAAAGAGGCATTTATTGTCCGATTTCACTGAAATTTGACACAGTGACTTATGATAGGCTTTCGACATCCGTGTCGAATATGGTTCAGGTCGGTTTATTTTTAGATATAGCTACTGTACTTATTAGTATTTGGTCCAAATCGGTCCAATAACTGATATGGGGCATAAGGTATGAAAGTTTCACCGAATTTTGATGAAAGGTGGTTTACATATATACCCGAGGTAGTGGGTATCCAAAGTTCTTGATTTAACTTTACGCCTTTTTATCTGTTTTTTTTTTCTTGTGTACGATATTTAAATACATAAAATTAGATTATTTTTACATATGCATGGTAACTCTATAACCAGCATACATGCAAATATCTGTGAAAGCTTATAACCCTCCAAACATTTGGAAGTGACTTTCTCACTCCCTCCCAGAATAGTCACTTTTTAGGTCCTTTTGTATGATAGTTTGTAGAGATTTCAAGATTTACAACAACAAAATACATTACTGTCGGAATTCTATCATTCATGTTTCGCTAATTAGTTTCTCATAATCAACTGTTGTTGCTGCAAATTTAAAAATAGATTTTTTGTTGTTGTTTTAGACGCTAATTTAAAAAACCTCAAACAAGAGAATGTATGTTAACTTAGCCTTCTGTAATAAAGAAAGGCCGGTAGCACAGAGGGATAGCATACGCCTCACAATCCTAAGGTTGGCTGTTCAAATCCCAGTCAGGGAAAATCATTGCAAATAAAATCTTCGATTATTAATCTTGATTTGGAAAAGAAATAAATTAGAAAGAGAAATAAAAATTAGCCTCACTCTAAAAGGTAAAAAGAAAAGAAACATTTGGCAAATAAAAATTTATTTTTATAAATGACGTTGATAATCGAATTTTACACTTTTTTTAGTCCCTATTTAGTCACTTATGGGTATATATCGCCAAGTGGCACGTTTTCTCCCGTACCGAGACACTAATTAGAGTAAAAAATGATATCGCCTGAGATTGTTTTCAACTTCCTTGAGTGCAGATTTAGTGACTCGCACGATAGAAAATGTTTGGAGGGAAAAGGTAAATATAAAATTACTTAACTAGAGCATTAGCCAATGCGTGGGCATATGGTATTTGACATACAATAAGATTATGTTCCTATTTATATTAACATTTAACAAAGACAACAATTAAACAAGTGATAATTTGTTTCATAAACGACTTTTTAAGACTTCTTAATTGTTAAATTGTTCAACAAACACTGCTGAGATTGAAGGGAAGAGCAAAGAGACTGCATACAAACAAAAATAAATGAGATGAGTGTAAATTAACTGTTATGGTTTCTCTTTTATATACAAAAGAGAGTACGCACTTGACACTTAACGATCGATGACTACTAGCCAACGAATGGCTTGCTTGCTTGTGAGTAGCAGCTAACCATCATTGTGCTGTTTATGATTTTATTGTAGTTGGGTTCCACATTTGTGTTCGGTATTTCAGTTACATTTTGTGACTCGCTGCAAAGTGTCGTATGGCGCGGCGGACGACATAGCATATTCACATTTTAAAAATAATACGACAATTTTTTCATAAATAAGGCAAACACGGGGTATTGGTGAACATTATAAAAATTGCATTCAATTGTATATCGTTTTACAGGAAGAACAGAGCAAAAAGTCTCGGGTGTAATAAAAAAAACTCGATATCTACTATAAAATAAACAAAACCAAAAATATTAAAAGAAAAACGTGAGTGATAACGGATAATATGAATGAGTCTGTGAAAAGTTGACATACATTCATCATATGACACAGTGCCTTACAAATTTTAAAAAGAAAACAAAAACATCATTTTAACGTAGGAGATCATTGATATTTCATAGTGAAGTAGTGAAATAATAATAGTTGAAAATTTGTTTAAATATTGGAAACTTCAGAAAATACTTTTGTTTTAAGAAAAGCGAAAATCAAAAATAATTGAAAGGCAACAAAATTTTTCTTTAACGAAAATTTATTTTATTGAAAAAAAAAAAAAGAAAAAAATCAAATTGAAGTCAAATTAATAGAAATGAGTTTATAGAAAGAAACCTGTATTTGCAAATAAAAAATGGTTGGAAAATTTTTTTTCCTAAAATTCACAAACTTCACAACTGAAGATTTCTGATGACGACCACCCCTTACGAAGGAGTCGAAACGAGTCAAATCAAAATTGTGACAAATGAGACCAATTTTAGCAATTAAAAATTTCGAAAAAAACCATGCTGCTAATTAAATTAGAACAGTAGCATATTAATAAATTAAAATAAACCTGGAAGATTGCAGAATAATAAAGTCAGCAATAATATTAAGTTGAGGTCATTCCTAGTCTTACTTTGTCGGAGGTTAATTTGATTAATGAGATTAATATACATTTCCTTTAACGTGGTATATAAAATTAATATAAAACAAGTAAGAGCGTGCTAAGTACGGCCGAGCCAAATCTTATATGCCCTCCACCATGGATCGCATCTGTCGAGTTCTTTGCGCAGTATCTCTTTCTAGGCAAACAAAGAATAATGAATAACGACGGAGGAGGAGGAGCTTTATCAAGTTACAGTTCGATTCGGGGCTCAAGAAGCAAAATCGGCAGATCGGTTCATATGGGAGCTGTATCAAGCTATAGGTTGATTCAGAACATATAGAATACGTATGTTGAAGGGCATGAGAGAAGCCGTTGTACAAAATTTGTGCCAAAACGGATGAGAATTGCGCTCTCTAGAGGCTTAAGAAGTCAAGATCCCAGATCGGTTTATATGGCAGCTATATCAAGTTATGGACCGATTTGAACCATACTTCGCACAGTTGTTGGAAGTGGTATCAAAACACTATGTGCAAAATATCATTCAAATTGGATGAGAATTGCGAGATCCAAGATCGGTTTATATGGCAGCTATATCAAAACATGGACCGATATGGCCCATTTCCAATACCAACCGACCTACACTAAGAAGAGGTCGGTTGGTAAATCGGAGGATCGGTATATATTTATGTATATATCTAAGTCTGAGCCGATCTAGGCCATATTAACAAAGGAAATCGAATGGCCTAACACAGCTCACTGTCCCAAGTTTCAGCGAAATCGGATAATAAATGTGGCTTTTATGGGCCTTAGACCCTAAATCGGAGGATCGGTCTATATGGCACCTATAGCGAAATCTGGCTTAACAGGGCTTAACACAACTTACTGCCCCAAATTTCAGCAAAATCGGATAATAAATGTGGCTTTTAAGGGCCTAAGACCCTAAATCGGCGGATCGGTCTATATGGGGGCTATATCAAGATATAGTCCGATATAGCCCATCTTTGAACTTAACCTGCTTATGGACAAAAAAAGAATCTATGCAAAATTTCAGTTTAGCGTGATTTCAACAGACAGACGGACAGACGGACGGACATGTTTAGATCGTCTTAGATTTTTACGCTGATCAAGAATATATATACTTTATAGGGTCGGAAATGGATATTTCGATGTGTTGCAAACGGAATGACAAAATGAATATACCCCCATCCTTCGGTGGTGGGTATAAAAAGGGTAACTTTTTAAGAGTTATAGGAAAGTTAAAAAAAAAAAAAAAACATAAAATACATGAAATCTTTATTAGAATCGATAGTACGGTCCATATAATTTAATTATTTCATGCAAATGTTGACCGTGACTCCGTCTCGAATGGTCCATCCTTTATTCCAATTTCGGAATACTCTTTCCAAAATTTCGGCCGGTATCTCACGACTAAATGCTTCAATGTTGTCTTCCAATGCGACAATTGAAGAGGGCTTGTCTGGATAGACATGAGCTTAGGCATTGCCCCACAAAAAATAGTCTAAAGGCGGTAAATCGCACAATCTTGGCAACAAATTGACCAGCCCCGAACATGAACTCGCCTCACCGAACTCGCCTCTCAATATGTCCATAATTTGCAAGCGCTGTTCGTTTGTAAGACGATTCATGGTTAAACTGTAGGCCAAACGAAGGTGTTTGACAATAAAACATAACACGAAATGTGCGTGAGGTGTTTAAACCAGTGATGCCAAAGAGATAATAGCTTAAAATTACCTTTTAAATATTTTGTTGGGTCTCAGATCAATATTTCGATATGTTACTAACGGAATGATAACATTATCTCTCAAATGACAAAAATCATTAGAGAACAGACAAATGGCTATTAGTTACAAGAAAACACAACAACAACTTCTAAGGCGCATACATCATTTGGTATTATTTACGAAAAAGGAAATATCCATGCCAAAGTATGTATTTAAATTTGCGAAAGCAGCAGGTCTCATAAGAACTTTTTGTTTGTTTTTTTATTTATAGCGTAGCGCATTCAGCAGATCGTAGTAAAATGAAGTTGTGGAAGGCGTTTAATATAGGGTGATTTTTTTGAGGTTAGGATTTTCATGCATTAGTATTTGACAGATCACGTGGGATTTCAGACATGGTGTCAAAGAGAAAGATGCTCAGTATGCTTTGACATTTCATCATGAATAGACTAACTAACGAGCAACGCTTGCAAATCATTGAATTTTATTACCAAAATCAGTGTTCGTTTCGAAATGTGTTCATTCACCGTAACGTTGCGTCCAACAGCATCTTTGAAAAAAATACGGTCCAATGATTCCACCAGCGTACAAACCACACCAAACAGTGCATTTTTCGGGATGCATGGGCAGTTCTTGAACGGCTTCTGGTTGCTCTTCACTCCAAATGCGGCAATTTTGCTTATTTACGTAGCCATTCAACCAGAAATGAGCCTCATCGCTGAACAAAATTTGTCAAAATTTGAACACATTTCGAACCGAACACTGATTTTGGTAATAAAATTCAATGATTTGCAAGCGTTGCTCGTTAGTAAGTCTATTCATGATGAAATTTCAAAGCATACTGAGCATCTTTCTCTTTGACACCATGTCTGAAATCCCACGTGATCTGTCAAATACTAATGCATGAAAATCCTAACCTCAAAAAAATCACCCTTTATAATCGTGTATCATAACATCAAAATAATGCCAAATAAACTCTAAATGAGTTTGTGTTACCAACTGAGATCTGCTTATGATTGGTAAACATTTTAGTTTGAATTAAGCTTCAACATTAAAATGAACTTGACGTTACTTTCAACAAGCATAATCTATTTTTAAATTAACAAGTAAATATATGCTAAGTTTGGCCGAGGCTGAATCTAATATACCCCACACCATGGGTCGCATTTGTCAAGTTCCTTGCCGGAAGGCAAACAAAGGATAATTTCTATGCTATTGGAGTTATATCGGGATATAGATTAATTCGGGCCATACTTGGCTTGGTTGTTGAAGACCATAGTAGAAGCCATTGTGCAAAATTTCACAATGATGAAGTATTGCGCCATCTAGCGGCTAATGAATTATATTCGGGAGAGTGGTTTATATGGGAGCTTTATCTAGCTTTAGACCGATTCTATTCATATCGAGTGCATCTGTCGGAAGTCATTGGGAAAGTTGATGTGCAAAATTTCAGCCAATTCGGACAATAATTACGCCCTCTAGAGGCTCAAGAAGAACCATATGAAAACCTGAACTGATATGGTCCATTTACAACCCCAACTGACCTACACTAGTTGGAAGTGTTTGTGCAAAATTTCAAGTGCCTAGCTTTGTTCCTTCGAAAGAAAGCGTGTCTTCGACAGACAGACGACAGTAGGTTGGACATGGCTAAATCGACTCAGAATGCTTCAGCCAAATCGGACAAAAATTGCGGCTTGTAAGGGCTCAAGAAGTCAAATCGGGAGATCGGTTTATATGGGTGCTACATCAGGTTGCAGACCGATTTGGACCGTATTTGGCACAGTTGTTGGAAGTCATAACAGAACACTACATGCTATATTTCAGCCAATTTCAGCGGCTCAGGGAGTCAAATCGGGATATCGGTATATATGGGAGCTATATTAGCTTATAAACCGATTTTGACCGTACTTAGTTAGCACAGTTATTGGAAGTCATAAACGAACACTATGTGATAAATTTCAGACCAATCGAACAAAAATTTCGGCTTCCAGGGGCTCAAGAAGTCAAATCGGGAGATCGGTTTATATGGGAACTACATCAAAATCTGAACCGATATGACCCATTTGCAATCCACAACGACCTACATCAATATTAAGTATCTGAAACACATTTCAAGGGGCTAGCTTTACGCGTTCGACCAACGAGAAACAATATATGTATGTATACTTTATGGGGTCTTAGATGAACATTTCGAGGTGTTACAAAAGGAATGACATCATTAGTAAACCCCCATTCTATGGTGGTGGGTATAAAAATAAGAAGAATATCAGGCTATGAGAAGAATTATTTATAGTTTTTGTCGATTCATCAACAGATAACGATATCTGCTAACTTGGAATTAGAGAATAAAATAGTCGTAGTGCAAACGAGTTTTTGTCAACAAATTTAACTAAATTCTGTTCGTTATAAGTTAAAGAATTGTTGTTAATACCAAACTGTTATTGTTTTTGGTACCAAACCGATATTGTTTTAATACCAAACTCGTTGTCACTAGTATATCCCACCCGTTAATGAACTAAAATAAAGAAACCATTGAAGATTATTATACCCTCCACCATAAGATGGGGAGTATACTAATTTCGTCATTCTGTTTGTAACTACTCGAAACATTCGTCTGAGACCCCATAAAGTATATATATTCTTGATCGTCGTGACATTTTATGTCGATCTAGCCATGTCCGTCCGTCTGTCCGTCCGTCCGTCCGTCCGTCTGTCTGTCGAAAGCACGCTAACTTCCGAAGGAGTACAGCTAGCCGCTTGAAATTTTGCACAAATACTTCTTATTAGTGTAGGTCGGTTGGTATTGTAAATGGACCATATCGGTCCATGTTTTGATATAGCTGCCATATAAACCGATCTTGGGTCTTGACTTCTTGAGCCTCTAGAGTGCGCAATTCTTATCCGATTGGAATGAAATTTTGCACGACGTGTTTTGTTATGATATCCAACAACTGCGCCAAGTATAGTTCAAATCGGTCCATAACCTGATATAGCTGCCATATAAACCGATCTTGGGTCTTGACTTCTTGAGCCTCTAGCGTGCGCAATTCTTATCCGATTGGAATAAAATTTTGCACAACGTGTTTTGTTATTATATCCAACAACTGTGCCAAGTATGGTTCAAATCGGTTCATAACCTGATATAGCTGCCATATAAATCGATCTTGGGTCTTGACTTCTTGAGCCTCTAGAGGGCACAATTCTTATCCGATTGGGATGAAATTTTGCACGACGTGTTTTGCTATGATATCCAATAACTGTGCCAAGTATGGTTCAAATCGGTTCATAACCTGATGTAGCTGCCATAAAAACCGATCTTGGGTCTTGACTTCTTGGGCCTCTAGAGAGCGCAATTCTTATCCGATTTGCCTGAAATTTTGTACGACGGATCCTCTCATGACCATCAACATACGTGTTTGTTAGGGTCAGAATCTGTTTATAGCCCGATACAGCTCCCATATATTTTACTTTTTGAGGCCCCAACATATAATTTAATTGTGGTCTAAACCGGATCATATCTTGATATCGCTCTAATAGCAGAGCAAATCTTTTCTTATATCATTTTTTGCCTAAGAAGAGATGCCGGGAAAAGAACTGACAAATGCGCTCAATGGTGGAGGGTATATAAGATTCGGCCCAGCACGCTTTTACTTGTTTAATTTATAATGTTACACCGTAATCAACTTCTATTATTTGTATTCAGCAATTGATTCCGTGTGCATGAGTTCCCAGAAGTGGTTTTTATTGTAATACTCCATCATAGCATCGTCCAAAGAGATCTTTAGTCTGGTATTAAAATGGTTTTAAAAATATTTGCTAAAAACGCGAATAAAACAATACCAGCCGGTATTGGCAAAGTATCGTCCTTATTCCATCGGTGTACCAATAGGCTCCCCGAAGTTCACTCCAGGGCTCTCTGATGTACATCGAGGCTATTTCTATTTTATATTTCGTACGTCTCTTCTTTCAAAAATGTTGAGCTTTTGTTCTACTATGGGCCAGTTAAACCCGAGCCTACTTTTGTATAGTCGCATATTTGTATAAATCAATATAATATATATAGAGTGACATCTTAAATTGATGTTCTGTATTCACAACAATAAACTAAAACTGGCTTAGTCTTGGTACATTTAGAGCTCAAAACAAGCCAATTACAGGCTCTGGTGTATGTCCATAGGGCCATGGGACGGATTAATATACGCATCTTCTTTTCAACCTAACCCAATCGTAGTACATCTTGAATTATTATAAAATCTTGTTTTATTATTTTTAGAATCAATATCAGTGGTACTTAAACTTGTATTTGCGCACTATTTATCAACTTTTTATCAACACTTTTTGCCCTGTGTGTAATTTGTTGACATTTTGCATATAATTTGTAACTAATTTATCATCATTATCAACATGTGATTCCCCTCATCAAAGTGTTAAGGTATTAAATTCAACGGCAAATAGGCAATAAAAACCCCAGCAATTTCACATGTCTATACTAAAACGTTGAACCGAATGCAATTTTGTAGTTTTTTTTTTTTTTTTTTAACAACATTTCTAGTCAATAGGAATAGAGAAAGGGGGATTTATAGATTATAGGGAAATAGAACAAACAAGTTCAATGTCTTAGCAAAGAATACTCGCAAGTTGGCAGTAAAATAATTTATTTTTAAATTAGGTAAAAAAAAGTTGCAATACAGAAATAAGGGAAAAAAGCGCTCGTGTCTAAGAAAAATAGTGGGACTGAATGAGATAAATCAGATCATTTCACAGAATTATCATGTTGATTGATTAGAAAATTGTGGCAAATGCACAGTGGGAGAACACCGGAAAGATGCTTAGCCAGTAAGGAAGGCCAAATTCGGGAGGTGCCGACTGTATTATACCCTACACCTACCCTATAAGTATAATGTGGGAGCTTTATCCAATTCTGAACCAATTTTAATGGACCTCGGCGGAAGTTTTCAGACGGGTTATAAAACGATCCGTATCAAATTTGGAGCAAATATATTCAATTTGTAATAATTATGGTTGACAAATGACAACATTATTGCAAATAACCCAAAATCTGACGAAAATATATATGGGAGGACAGCGTTGTGATTGGTCAATAAATGAGCTTGCAGTGGTTCTTGTAGTGAAAATCGGGCGATAAATATATATGGCAGCCATATCTAAATGTGGACCGATTACTATGGAATTCATCAGTAATGTCGAGAGTCATAAGAAAATCCTCCCTGGTGAATTTCGAGAGAACCGGTTAACAAATGAGCACTTTATGCAATATTCCTCAAAATCGGACGATATGAGAGCTATATCTAAATCTGAACCGATGTTAAGCAAACTTCTCAGATATTGTGGTAGTTGTCGAGGAAAGCATTGTACAAAATTTTGGGTAGATTGGTCAATAAATGCGCTTGCAGTGGGTAAAGGAGTGAAAATCGGGCGATAGATATGTATGGCAGCTATATCTGAACCGATTTCTATAAAATTCACCATTAATATTAAAAGTCATAAAAAAAATCCTTCCTACCCAATTTCGAAAGAATCGGTTAACAAATGAGCACTTTATTGCAATATTTCTCAAAATCGGACGAATATATACATGGGAGCTATATCTAAATCTGAACCGATTTCGACTTAACTTTATAGATATTGTGGATATCATCGAGGAAGGCGTTGTAAAATTTTTTGAAAATATTGGTGAATAAATGCGCTTGCAATGGCTCAGGATTGAAAATCGGACGATTCCCTTGAAATTTCGTAGAAAGGACTTTCTACCAAATTTCAAGGGAATCGGTTAACAAATGACCATTTATTGCATTATTACTGCAAATCGGACGAACAACACGAAGCCTACTATAATTGGAAAAAATCCGTTCAGATTTCGATATAGCTCTCATATATATGGGATCGGGCCATATACAGCTGCCATACAGACCGATCTCCCGATATTGAGTATTGAGCCTATAAAAGGAGCCTTTTACATCTAATTTTGATAAAATCTGAAACAGCGAGTTTTGGTACACCTTTTTGTTGAATATCGTCCAGACCGGACCATATTTGGATATAGCTGCCATACAGACCGATATCCCGATATAGAATATTGAGCATATAAAAAGGATAATTTTTCCTCCGATTTCGATGAAATTTGGCACAGCAAGGTTTGGTACCCCTCTGGAAGATCGGAACATATTATGCTTATAGCTGAGATACAGACCGATCTCCCCATATAGAGTATTGATCATATAAAAGGAGCATTTTTCATCCGATTTTTATGGAATCTGAAATAGTGAGTTCTAGTACCCCTCTGCACCTTTTTTTGAATATCGTCTAGATCGGACCATATCTGGATATAGCTACCATACAGACCGATCCCCCGTTATAGAGAACTGAGCCTATAAAAGGAGCATTTTTCATCCAATTTTATGAAATCTGAAACAGTGAGTTTTTATAACCCTCTACACTTTTTTGTTGAATGTCGCCCAGATAGAACCATATTTGGATATAGCTGCCATTTAGACCGAACCCCCGAAAAGGCTCAGAAAGTTAAATTGGGAGCTCGGTTTATATGGCGGCTATATAAGATTATAGACAGATTTAAATCATACTTGTCACAGTTGTTGGAAGTCATATCAAAACGAGATATGCAAAGTTTCAACGAAATGGGATAAGAATTGCGCCCTCTAGAAGCTCAAGAATTCTAATCGGGAGAACAGTTTATAAGGCAGCTATATCAAGTTCTGGACTGATTTAGACTATACTTAGCACAATTGTTGGAAGTCGTAACAGAACACCTTATGCAAAATTTCAGCCAAATCGGATAAGAAATCAATACCTAAGATCGGTTTATATAGCAGCTCTATCAAAACATGGACCGATTTGGCTCATTTACAATTTCAACAGAATTAAGTTCAAGCCCCTAGCTTTATTCCTTCGAAAGTTAGCGTGCTTTCGACAGACAGACGGACGGACGAACGGATCAACGGACGATCAAGAACATATGTATACTTTATATGTATACTCAGACGTATATATAGAGGTGTTACCAGCGGAATAACGAAATAAGTATACCACCATCCTATGGTGGAGGGTATAAAAAAAGGTATATATATACCCATTTCTACTAACGAGCCATATCGAAAAGTACTAATAACACCAACTAATTTAAAATTCTAAATGTTCAACCACCCGCCACTAAACGCTCATTGACCTTTGATCATGTAGCTAGATGTATGTTCGACTCTGTATATAGTCAATCAACCTTACAATATTCAATATAAATATTCTGTTGGGTATGACTTCCGTTTGGTAGAACAAATGAACGAGACAGAAACTTGCACGTTGCCAGTTTTTTTTTAGCAAATTTACTGCCGGGAAAGTTTAATTTGGTTTTCAGTACGAATATTTTGTTGTGACGCCAATTGTTTTTTATAACCAACACCATGGGATGGGGGTATACTAATCTAGTCATTCAGTTTGAAACATCTCGAAATATTAATTTGCGATCCTATAAAGTACATATATTTTGAATCGTCGCGACATTCTGGGTGTATCTAGCCATGTCCGTCCGTCCGTTCGTCTGTCGAAATCACGATAGCGGTCAAACGCGTAAAGCTAGCCGCTTGAAATTTTGCACAAATACTTCCTATTGATGTAGATCGTTGGGGATTGCAAATGGGCCATATGGGAGCCTCTAAAAGCAACCATTTTCATCCGATTTGGCTGAAATATGGAACAAAGACTTGTCTAATGACTTTCAAAATCCATGCCAAGTGTTATCCGAATCAGTCTATAAACAGATATAACCCCCATATAAACCAATCACCGGATTTGCATCCCCTAGAAGCCTCAATTTTCATCCGATTTGGCTGAAATTTAGAACAAAGACTTACACAAGACTATCAACATCCTTGCCAAGTATGATCCGAATCGGTCTATAAACAATTATAACCCGATCTTTCCATTTATCTTCTTGAGTCTCAATTTTCATCCGATTTGGTTGAAATATGGCACAAAGCATTCTGTTATGACTTTCAACACCCTTGCAAATACGATCTGAATCGGTCTATAAACAGATATAACCCCCATATAAACCGATCACCGGATTTGACTACTTGAGCCCTTAGAAGCCTCAATTTGCATCCGATTTGGCTGATATTTGGAACAGAGACTTGAGTTATGACTTTCAACATCCATACCAAGTATGATATAAATCGGTATACAAACAGATTGACTTCTTCAGCCTTTAGAAGCCTACATTTTCACCTAATTTGGCTGAAATATGGCCCAAAACCCTATCTAATGACTTACGACATTAGTGCTATGTTTTATTCGTCAATATGATGATATAGGCCCTCTAGGTACCAATATCCCGATATGACTTCTTGAGTCCATAATATTGCCAAAACAAACTCAGTTAATAAGGGTACATTTTTAGCGGAATTCATGATGGTGGGTATCAAAGATTCGGCCCGGCCGAACTTAGTACGCGTTTTCTTGTTTGTTTTGTTTTAGCGGTGTTTATTATGTTGGCTTATTTATCTCTTGCTTGTTTTATGCGATAAACCTATATTAGCATTTTTACCTTTATTTTTATTTGCTTAGCTTAATTTGTGAAAAAGCGGCTCGTCATGAATATGTTGTCATTTTTGTTTAAAAATCTGAACTTCTGAGAATACAAAAAAAAAATTTAATATTTTTGGTGATCTGAAGGTCATTTCTGTTTTGAAATGAATATCATCTACCTGTAGTGAATATTTAATGAATTCCAGTGAAACGCTAACAGGCAATTAAACGTCAACGTCATTTTGTCAGACTAGAACAGATGCATTTGAATTTCTTATCGTTTTCGACTGATTGATGTGGCAGCTCAAACACTTGATGATATTAATGGCAAACTGTAATGAAATTCTATTCGCAATGGTAGGGGGAAGTACTGCAATATATAGGACTTTGATTTTTTATACCCTACACAACTATTGCGGTACAGAGTATTAATTCTAGACAGGCGATCATGAGAAATGAAACAGATGTCTTAACATAGTCGCCCAAAATGTGTGTGACAAACATTATCGAATGGTTTAAACGGCCAAGGAGAAAAATAAGATAAATTCATCGTTTTTCAAGTTGGTTCTGATAATCCGGGGCAAAAGCTTTATGACTTCTCATATAAATATAATTTGGCAATTCAAACTATTTTGGAGTATATTTGGATTTATTTCAATGTTATGATACACGATTATATTGAAAGCCTTCCATTTTCGCACAACTCATTTTGGTTTTGATTATATTGATCTGCTGTATACGTTCTGCTATAAATAAAACTAAAAATTTTTGTTGTTGTTTTCGCACATTTCAACACCTACTATGTGATGGATATTTCTTAATGGCGTAATGTAACCAACCAAAATTCTTGTACCTGGCAGCCATTTGTATGTTGCTCTAAAGATTTTTGTTATTGGACATACCAGCATTTTTGTATCGAAACTTTAAAAATTTACACTTTTTGAGTTTACCATCCGCACTCGTCCGAGCTGCTCAATATACTGACTGCTTTTTGCTGAGTTAAAAAAAAAAGGAAAAAAATGTCTATGTGAGAAAGTGTATACCATTGATGATCACTCAATTGCAATTATCTCCAAGCCCATGGGCTTGCTTGGGAATATTTTCTTGTGTACGTACACGGTAATATGCAATAGTAAGAGTATTTTTGCTCATCACTTGTCTATACGCTCAAATAATCACTTCTTCTCTATAGCTTATTGGTCCAGTAAGCGAATAATAGTTTGCGGTTATCGAAACAATTTTGCCGGAATTTTTCGTCTTTTTAACGTAGGCGAAACTGCCAAAGGCTTTACAAACAAATAACTTAGTAAAGTTAAATCATGCTTCGTTTATGGCTAACGTTTTTTATGTTGAAACGAAATTTTAAAGAAATTTCGTACTAAAATTATTTTGTTTACCCTAAAAATGTTCCAAACGTTTTCTTGTTGTGCGTGTGGGTAGACCGATTTATGTGAATTTTTTAACCCACCACCATAGGATGGCGGTTTACTAATCTAGTCATTCCGTTTTTAACACCTCGAAATACTTCTTGATCCTCTATCAGGCACAATTATTTATCGATTTGGCTGAAATTTAGCATGAAATGTTTTGCTCTAACTTCTAAACACTGCACAAAGTATGGCTAAAATCGGTTCATAACTTTATATAGCGATCGATTTCCGATCTTGAATTCTTGAGCCGATAGAGGGCGCAATTATTATCGGGATTGGCTGAAATTTTGCAGGAAGTATTTTTATTTGACCGTCAACAACTGTACCAAGTTTGGTCCAAATCGGTTTATAACTTGATAGAGAATCCATATAAACCGATTTCGGATCTTGAATCCTTAAGCCGCAGTGTTTTGCTTTAACTTCTAAACACTGCGTATTTAGCATGAAATGTTTTGCCCTAACTTCTGAAATTTTGCATAAAGTGTTTTGGTTTGACTATCAATAGCTGTACCAAGTATGGTCCTTGGTTCATAACCTGCTATGGCTCTCACGTAAAGAGATCTCCCAATTATATTCCACTATAGGACACAAGTCTTAACTGATTTGGCTGAATTTGTGCACAATGACTTTCGCTTTGGTCTCCAACAACCAAACCAAATATGGCCTTAATCCGTTCATAACTTGGTATAGCTGATATAGCATAGCAAGCTTAAATCGGTACATAACCTGTAATGGCTGACATTTAAACCGATCTGGGGCCTTGACTTCTTAAGGCGCTTGTGGACGCTGTTATTATCCGATTTGGCTGAAATTTAGCATGACGTGTTTTATTATGACTTCATACTACTGTGCTAAGTATGGTTCAAATAAACCGATCTTGAATTTTCACTTCCTAAGCCACTAGAAGGCGCAATTCTTATCCGATTTGGCTGAAATTTTGCATGAAGTGTTTTGGTATGAATACCTGATAAAGTAGCCTGATAAAGTAGCGATATAAACCGATCTTGAATCTTGATTTCTTAAGCCACTAGAGGGCGCAATTCTTATCCGACGTGTTTTGGTATGATTTCCAATCACTCCGCTAAGTATAGCTCAAATCGGTCTATAACCTGAACCTTGTCTTTTTGAGCCTCTAGAGGTCGCAATTATTAACCGATTTGGCTGAAATTTTGTACAACTGCTTCTCCCATGACTGAATCGACCGACAGCCGTATACATCTCCCATATAAACCGATCTCCCTATTTCACTTCTTGAGCCGAATCGGACAATAACTTGATAAAACTTCAATAGCATAGCAATTATTTTCTTTTATTCTTTGTTGGCCTAAAAAGAGATATCGGCCAAAGAACTTGACAAATGGGATCCATGGTGGAGGGTATATTAGATTCGGCCCGGCCGAACTTAGCACGCTTTTACTTGTTTTATTATACCCACCACCGAAGGATGGGGGTATATTCATTTTGTCATTCCGTTTGCAACACATCGAAATATCCATTTCCGACACTATAAAGTATATATATTCTTGATCAGCGTAAAAAGCTAAGACGATCTAGACATGTCCGTCCGTCTGTCCGTCTGTCCGCCTGTCTGTTGAAATCACGCTACAGTCTTTAAAAATTGAGATATTGAGCTGAAATTTTGCACAGATTCTTTTTTTGTCCATAAGCAGGTTAAGTTCGAAGATGGGCTATATCGGACTATATCTTGATATAGCCCCCATATAGACCGATCCGCCGATTTAGGGTCTTAGGCCCATAAAAGCCACATTTATTATCCGATTTTGCTGAAATTTGGGACAGTGAGTTGCATTGGGCCCTTCAACATCCTTCGTCAATTTGGCTCAGATCGGTCCAAATTTGGATATAGCTGCCATATAGACCGATCCTCAGACTTAGGGTCTTAGGCCCATAAAAACCACATTTTATATCCGATTTCGATGAAATTTGACACAGAGAGTTGTGTTAGGCCCTTCAACATTCTTCGTCAATTTGGCCCAGAACGGTCCAGATTTGGATATAGCTGCCATATAGACCGATCCTCCGATTTATGGTCTTAGGCCCATAAAAGCCACATTTATTATCCGATTTTGCTAAAATTTGGGACAGTGAGTTGCGTTGAGCCCTTCGACATCCTTCGTCAATTTGGTCCAGATCGGTCCAAATTTGGATATAGCTGCCATATAGACAGATCTCTCGGTTGAACAATGACTTGTACTTATAAGCATTTGGTCTAAATCGGATGATATCTATAGAGCTGCTATGGGGCATAAGGTATGCATTTTTCACTGGATTTTGACGAAATGTGTATCACATATATACCCGAGGTGGTGGGTATCCAAAGTTCGGCCCGGCCGAACTTAACGCCTTCTTACTTGTTTTACATTGTTATAATACTGTGAACCAGTAATAATTCTCATCGGTAATAGATGTGTAACTAAGCCCAACAATTATTTCCTTTATGTATTCGAATTATAGTCCGTTAGTTTTATTATTTAGTCATTTTGGAAATAGTTTTTTTTATAAAATATGTTGATTTCGGATAATTGTTTTGTTTACCCTTAATAACTTTTCTATTTTCTATCTGAAATTACAGTAATACCTTCCTATAATGACTTCCACCTCGAATGAAGTGGTTGTGGCCCAGCCAACTGAAGGTCACCCAATACGTAAGGATAAGGGTCTGTGGCGTGATCTCACCTCCTATTGGATTTTGGGTTTGTGCAATAATTATGGCTATGTGGTAATGTTGAGTGCAGCCCATGATATTATAGGACAATTTCATGAGGTAAGTAATGAAAAAGAATGTTTTTTCTAAAAATACACAATTC
The DNA here is from genome assembly GCF_963082655.1 of Stomoxys calcitrans. NCBI lineage: Eukaryota > Metazoa > Arthropoda > Insecta > Diptera > Muscidae > Stomoxys > Stomoxys calcitrans. Next base: position 29,147,497 of record NC_081552.1, read on the forward strand.
ACAATACATATATTTCAAGGATGCTCCTCCTAGTGAAGACGAAACAGGATCAGGTCGCCAATGTCATATTGTCTCAACTGGTGCTATTCTGCTAGCAGACATATTGCCTTCGTTGTTTGTGAAGATAATAATGCCTTTCTTTCCATTTTGGGTGAAGTAGGTGCACATTACCTTGGCTAACTTTACTTTCTGAAGCATGGGTGATGAATGTTTTATTTAATTCTCTAGCATACGCATTGGCATAGCGGTGGCCTTTTCGGCAGCTGGTTTTCTGCTGGTGGGCTTTGCCAATGCTGAATGGATGGCTTTGTTGGGTGTAATCATAACTTCGGCTAGCTCGGGCATAGGAGAGACCACGTTTTTGGCATATTCCTCGAATTACAATAAGTAAGAAATGAAGGTATGCCTAAAGGGGACTTTATTGATTGAATTTTTGTTTTCCTTACTCTAGAAATGTGGTTTCCACCTGGTCTTCTGGCACTGGAGGTGCTGGTGTTATTGGGTCCCTGTCCTATGCCACCTTGAGATCCTTAGATGTCAGTCCCCGAGATACTATGCTGATTATGTTAATATTCCCCTTTATAGAGGCTTTGTCATTTTGGATTTTATTGAGAAGGCCCTCCAAGGTCTTGCCTGTTACGCATGTGGATTCCACCGAAGAACTTATTGTGGATGAAAAACCATTGGAAGGATTTAAGGAGAAGTTTGTGTATATCAAGGAATTGGTCAAGTACATGGTACCATTGGCGTTGGTGTACTTCTTTGAGTATTTCATTAATCAGGGATTGGTAAGTGTGCCATAAAAGAATAGTCATATCATTTTAATTAAATTTTTTAATTTTTTGCTATATTTATTTAGTTTGAATTGGTGTTCTTTGAAAATTCCGCCTTGGACAAAGCCAGCCAGTATAGATGGCTTAATGTGGACTATCAGATTGGCGTCTTTATATCACGTTCCTCGGTTAATATCTTCCAGCTGGACAAGATCTGGCTTATGTCTGTCTTCCAGTTTATCAATGTGGTCTATTTCTTGACCGAAGTGATTTATTTCTATACACCCAGCATTTGGATAACCTTTGCCATTGTCTTGTGGGAAGGTTTGCTGGGTGGCGGTGCCTATGTCAATACCTTCTATAGAATGTCCAAGGAGATACCACCAGGACGTAGACAATTTGCCATGGCCATGGTTGTGCAATCGGATTCATATGGCATAGCTTTAGCCGGTTTCCTTTCGATACCGGTTCACAATGCTATCTGTTCCCTGCCTGCTGCCGTAAGAAGCATAACATGGTAGTTGTAATTTAAGGCAACAGATTTTTGGCTTATGTTAAGTTTTTGTTTAGTTATTATGTCTGTCCAGAATTGTAAACAGAACTAAGAAGAAGAGAAAATGAAGAATTTAAAACAAATTCACAAAATAAAAGTATTGCTAGAGAATGTACAAAGAATTTAGTAAATGTAAGTTGAAGAAAAAATAATTTGTAGTATGAAACCACAAAAGACAAAGACTACAAAAAAATTTATGTAAAAAAAAAAATATATATACTTTTACAATCTACTTCAGTTAAAACAAATTGAATTGTTTTCTTAAAATTTCTTTTAGCCTGTTATGGCGAAGATCATTTTATCCCATAATTCTCATTTCCATTTTTCTTTCGAGCCGAGCTCAATAATCGAAGAATGCTTTTTTCTCTATTCAATAGAAAAGAAAAACAAGAAGATACAACAACACCTACCATGTTGTTGTTGTTGATGTAGCAGTTTATTGTGTACTATCTTTCGTCTGCTTGATTCTGTTGAGTGTCAAGACCCAGGAACTCCGCGACTAAGATGGGGTGCGTCCACAGGGATCTGGGTCTGAGTCGAGTGGGTCTGGCCGGGCAGTTAAACAGGTGACGTGTATCGTGCGGTCCCTGGTTACAATCGGGACATACATCTTGCACGTCGGCATCAATCCTAGCTCTGTGGGAATTGAGGCGGCTGCATCTGCCGGAACGTAATTGAGCCAGATCCACTCTGGTTTGCCGGGGGAGGTCGATTTCTTCGGGTGCAATGGGTGGCGGTCGTTCTCCAAGGACTACATTCACCCGGTAGCCAATTAACGCGTCTGCTACCGTGTCTGCATGAATGTTGTTCAGACCCGCTTGATATGCCGCTTGATCTAGAGGTTCTCTCTTGTAGCGCTGGACCTCACGCTCTAGATCGTGTAGATCAACCTTAAGGCTTCTGGGCGGTGGGTATCTATCCACAAGATGATGATTTGGATGATTTCTGCGATAACAGCCCAGAAGGTATTGCTTAGACAGCATGTAGTTATGTCTTCGCACTGGTAGGATCTTTGTCTCCTGATGGAGGTGGTCCACATGAGAACTAAGGAGACAGCCCGTCGCAGTTTGGAGGGCGGCATTCTGACAGATCTGAATATTATTCCACTGCGTGTCACAAAGTTGACGTGACCACACTGGCGCTGCATAAGTTACCACAGACCGGCCAATTGCTTTGTACGTGGCCAACAAGGTTTCTTTGTCTGCACCCCAAGTGCTGCCAGCGAGTGACTTGAGGACCTTGTTTCTACTTTTGACTTTATTGCAGATTGCTGTGGCATGTGGGGAGAAAGTGTAGGAGCTGTCAAATGTGACGCCAAGTATTTTGGGACACTTGATGGTCGGAATCATTTCTCCATCGACCATCACAGTCAGCTCAGAATTCACCTCACGCGTATTTGTAGTGAACAGTGTGGCTGAAGATTTGGTGGCGGATATCTTCAGATTTCTTGCAACGAAATATGAGGCAAGCTCGTTGAGGTAGACGTTCAACCTATCGCAGATGTCATCAATGGGTGGGGGGCCTGATGCCATGATCGTACAGTCGTCCGCATATGATACGATCTCTATGCCGTCTGGAGGAGGTGGGATGGAGGATAGGTAGAGGTTAAACAGAGCCGGAGATATCACCCCACCTTGGGGAACTCCCTGTTTTACTCTACGGTGTTTTGACTTCTTATCCCTAAATTCCACAAATGACTGGCGGCCACTGGCTGGAGGGACGTGTTGGCGATGTCCTCAAATAATTTGGCATGGCTGACCGTGTCGAATGCCTTCGATAGGTCCAGTGCCACGAGGACCGTCCTATCACATGGCCTGGGTTGATTGAAGCCACGGCAAATGTGTGTGGTGATGGCATGCAAAGCTGTTGTTGTGCTGTGCAGTCTCCGAAATCCGTGTTGATGCTCGGCGAATGGAAATTCCCCTACGAGGCTCGGGAGGAGTAATGCCTCAAGCGTCTTAGCCACTGGTGAGAGAAGGGAGATCGGTCTGTACGACTCCCCCAAACTCGGGTCCTTACTAGGCTTCAGTAGCGGGATCACTCTGCCCATTTTCCAGACATCGGGAACTATAAGAGTGTTCAATGACAGGTTAAGGACTGTGGTAAGGTACTCAACTCCAGGTAAATCCAGATTCTTCAGCATCAATGTAGAGATTCCGTCGGGGCCCAACGCCTTGGAAGGTTTGGCGCCACGGATGACATTCGTAACTTCGCCCACGGTAAATTGTGATGGCTGTTCATCGGCTCGGAGACCACGAATACGGCGAATGGCTCTCCTCCTTGCCCTGTCTCTCTCACGGATGACATTCGTAACTTCGCCCACGGTAAATTGTGATGGCTGTTCATCGGCTCGGAGACCACGAATACGGCGAATGGCTCTCCTCCTTGCCCTGTCTCTCTCGGGATGCACAATAAATTGACGGTTGAACAACCTGGCGCATCTCTTCGGATCGGTCACGGTTAACTCGCCAAAAGTGACTGAGGTCCTGTCGTCCCGTCTACCGGGGTTCGAGAGAGATTTAATAGTGGCCCACAATTTGCCTGCACCGGTGCCTAAGTTACATTGCTCCAAGTGTTCCAGCCACAAATTCCGCTTATGTTCGTTGACTACCCTGTTTATTTCCAGATTAAGCTCGCTGATTCTGGGGTTAGCGGGGTCCATAGCACGAATCCCATCACGCTCGTCTGCGAGTACCACTGCTTGCGCCGGGAAATTGGGTCGCACTTGCGGTATTCGACCGGCTGGTATAAAGCGAGCGACTGCTGCGTTGATGATGTCTCGGAATTTCCTCTCGGCCACAAGCACATCAGAGGGGGGTGGCAGTTCATTGAAGCGGCGATTGGTATACTCTCTGAAGCCAGTCCAATTGGCCTTCTTGTAATTGATGAACGTCCGGCGCTCAGAGGTTATGAAGTCGGGTGGTCGGTCGATGGTGAGGATTATGGGGAGGTGGTCTGACCCGAAAGAGATGACGGCTTGCCAGCATACGTCACTCAGGAGATCAGGGGATGCGATTGAGATGTCTGGCGAGCTGCTGCACCTCCTCGTAATCCTAGTGGGGGCATCCTCATTCACCGTGCAAAGCGTGGAGCTATCTATCTGCTCTGCCAAAGCTATGCCACGCTGGTCGTTACCTAGGGGAAAATGCCATGACGAGTGATGTGCATTTAAATCCCCCAGAACCAGAAGACTATGGCCAGATAGCAACCCATTTATGTCGGGGCTGTAGGCCTGGCCATTAATCGGGACACAGCTACCAACCGGCGGTATATACACGTTGCATATCTCTAACTCGGCAGTACCAGACCTGACTGCTACCCCCATACATTCCATGTATGGGTCACTAGCGTCAAGCGCAGGCGAGATAGGTCTATACTGCACGGAATGGTGTATAACGAAGGCCAATCCCCCACCTCCATTCCTTGAGCGATCCTTACGTAGGACATTGTAGCCGTGACAACTGTGCAAGCTGCAGGTGTTAGTCAGCTTTGTCTCCTGGATCGCTGCGACCGATATGCTCTTCCGACTCATAAAATCTACAATCTCATCAATCTTGCCTCGCAGTCCATTGCAGTTTAACTGCAAGAACGATACATTTCCCGACACTGGCCTGGCAATAGTAGGGCTAGGGTGCTGTCGTTGCATAAATTGCCGTACGTGAGTGGTCGGGGGGGTCATATAGTCCGACGACGAGGACGCCGAAGGCGACGACGGCGACGCTTGTGACCCACTTCTGGCTATGTTCGCACAGCACCTAGCGACATAGCCAGTATGACTATACTCCCGTAGCGAGGTTAGGCCAGAGCAAGAACGGAAATGTACCCACTCCAAGCACCGGTTACACCTCACCGACACTGACCGATGATGAAGGCGGTTCTGGCAAACGGAACAGAACCAGGGTCCGGGGTTCTTTTCAATCCCGGCACGGACCAGAAGCATACGGAGAAGGCACTCCGGGATGTGCCTCTCCCATGACGAAAAGAGACGAACACGTACACTGAGGCGGCAGCCCTTGCCGATGAAGATTCCATCGGGTCAATCCGGTGCGTACAACCGGCTGCCATATTGTGACGTGTTTCGACCTCTTGGTTACGGAAGGTCATCCTCAGACACTTTTAGGTGTTAAGGCTTTAAGGGCTGAAAGTTGGTAGGATGTAGATTCGGCCCAGCCGAACTTAGCATTTTTCCACTTGTTTTAATTTTTCATTGAAAGTGTGTTTAAAGAAACACCAATTAGTTTTTTCGATGAATAAAAAGTGGAGTTTGGTTATTTCAATTATTGTGTCATTGACGGTCGTAATTAGTGGAGAATGATCAGATGATGATAGTGATGTTGAATTTTGAAAGTGTATGTAGTTTTTAAAGTATTTTTATACCCTCCACCATAATATCGACATTCCGTTTGTAACACCTCGAAATATGCGTCTAAGACCCCATAAAGTGTGTATATATTCTTGATCGTCATGATATTTTAAATCGACCTAGCCATGCCCTAAGCACGATATGGCTGAAATTTTGCATGAAACGTTTTGTTATGACTTCCAACAATTGTGCTTAGTATAGCAAAAATCGTTTAAAACCCTACTATAGCTGCCATATAAACCGATCTTGGCTTCTTTGGCATCTAGAGGGCGCAGTTCGTGTCCGATTTGGCTGAAATTTAGCCTAAAGTGTTTTGTTACGACTTCAAACAACTGTGAATAGCAGGGTTCAAATCGGTAAATAACCTGATATAGCTGGCATATAAACCGATCTGGGATCCTGACTTCTTGAGCCTCTAAAGCGGCGAAATTGTATCCGATTTGGCTGAAATTTAGCATAAAGTGTTTGGGTATGACTTCGAACACCTGTGCAAGTAGGGTCCAAATCGGTACATAATCTGATATAGCTGGCATATAAACCGATCTGGGATCTATTTCTTGAACCACTAGCGTGTGCAATTCTTATCCGATTTGGGTGAAATTTTGCATGAACTGTTGCGTTATGTCTTTCAAAAATTGTGCTACGTATGGTTCAAATCTGTACATAACGTGATATATAAACCGATCTGGGATCTTGATTTCTTAGGCGTCTGAAGGGCGCAATTCTTATCCGATTTGGCTGAAATTTTGCATGAAGTGTTTTGTTACGACTTCAAACAACTGTGCATAGCAGGGTTCAAATCGGTACATAACCTGATTATAAACCGATCTGGGATCCTGACTTCTTGAGTCTTAGGCGTCTGAAGGGCGCAATTCTTATCCGATTTGGCTGCAATTTTGCATGAAGTATTTTGTTATGACTTCCAACAACTGTGCTAAGTATAGTTAAAATCGTTTAAAAACCTAATATAGCTGCCATATAAACCGATCTTGGATCTTGACTTCTTAGGGATCTAGAGGGCGCAATTCGTGTCCGATTTGGCTGAAATTTTGCATGAAGTGTTTTATTATGACTTCAAACAACTGTGCAAAGCAGGGTTCGATACATAAATCGGTACATAATCTGATATAGCTGGCATATAAACCGATCTTTGATCTTGACTTCTTGAGCCTTATACGATTTGGCTGAAATTGTGCATGAATTGTTGAGTTATGACTTCCAAAAACTGTACTAAGTATGGTTCAGATCGGTACATAACGTGATATAGCTGCCATAAAAATCGATTTGGGATCTTGACTTCTTAGACTTCTAGAAGGCCCAATTCTCATCAGTTTTGGCTGAAATTTTCTAAAACGGTTCTCCCATGACCTTCAACATACATGTCCAACATGGCTTTGATCTTATTGATTGATTAAGGCCATGTTTGTTTGTTTGTTTTTTTTTTATACCCTCCACCATAAGATGGGGGGTATACTAATTTCGTCATTCTGTTTGTAACTACTCAATATTCGTCTGAGACCCCATAAAGTATATATATTCTTCATCGTCGCGACATTTTATGTCGATCTTGCCATGTCCGTATGTCTGTCCGTCCGTCCGTCCGTCTGTCCATCCGTCTGTCCGTCCGTCTGTCTGTCGAAAGCACGCTAACTTCCGAAGGAGTAAAGCTAGCCGCTTGAAATTTTGCACAAATACTTTTTAATAGTGTAGGTCGGTTGGTATTGTAAATGGGCCATATCGGTCCATGTTTTGATATAGCTGCCATATAAACCGATCTTCGGTCTTGACTTCTTGAGCCTCTAGCGTGCGCAATTCTTATCCGATTGGAATGAAATTTTGCACGACGTGTTTTGTTATGATACCAACAACTTTGTCAGTTACAGTTCAAATCGGTCCATAACCAGATATAGCTGCCATATAAACCGATCTTGGGTCTAGACTTCTTGAGCCTCTAGAGTGCCCAATTCTTATCCGATTGGAATGAAATTTTGCACGACGTATTTTGTTATGATATCCAACAACTGTGCTAAGAATGGTTCAAAACGGTTCATAACCTGATATAGCTGTCATATAAACCGATCTTGGATCTTGACTTCTTGAGCCTCCAGAGGGCGCAATTCTTATCCGATTTCAATGAATTTTGGCACGACGTGTTTTGTTATGATATCCAATAGCTGTACCAAGTATGGTTCAAATCGGTCCATAACCTGATATAGCCGTCATATAAACCGATCTTGGGTCTTGACTTCTTGAGCCTCTAGAGTATGCAATTCTTGTCCGATTGGAATGAAATTTTGTACGACGGATTCTCTCATGACCATCAACATACGTGTTTATTATGGTCTGAATCGGTCTATAGCCCGATACAGCTCCCATATAAATCAATCTCTCTATTTTACTTCTTGAGCCCCCAAAGGGCGCAATTCTTATTCGAATTGGCTGACATTTTACACAGGTCTCCAACATATAATTTAATTGTGGTCCAAACCGGACCATATCTTGATATCGCTCTAATAGGAGAGCAAATCTTTTCTTATATCCTTTTTTGCTTAAGAGGAGATGCCGGGAAAAGAACTCGACAAATGCGATCCATGGTGGAGGGTATATAAGATTCGGCCCGGCCGAACTTAGCACGCTTTTATTTGTTTTTTTTTTTGTTTGGTTGTTTGTTTACCCTTTTAGACTCAGAAACGGCTGAACCGACTTTCTTGAAATTTTCACAGATGGTGCATAATGATCCCGTGGTGAAAATAGGGTACTACATTTTTAATATATTAAACAGAAACACCAGATCTCGGAGATGGGTGGTGCGATTTAAGCGAAATTTTCTATGCTCTCATATAGTACCCCAAAAATAAAAATTTTGTACCCAAATTTTTGGTGGGGTACCTAGGGGGGCCGCCCCACCCTACAGCCTCTCACCAAAAACATCAACCAATGGGGACAAAATTTGCGACCATATCAATATGGCGCTCAAATGAAAGGTCTTAGGGAGTAAAGCACGAATTTGATATCAATGTTCGGGAAAAATATCTATGGGGCAACCCACCCTTACAACACTACCCAAAAAGGACGAATTTGCTCAATATTGCAATATGAGGCTCAAATAAGAGGGTTTTTAGAGTGGAACACGAATCCGATTTATATTTTCAAGTGCTGATATATTTTCCGGGGTTAGTGTTTGGGGGACCACCCCAATCTCCAAAACACTCCTAAATTGGGCATATTAACCGACCATGTCAATATGGAGCTTAAATGAAAGGTATTGGGGGGAAGAACAAGAACTGGTACCCATTTTCGGGACCAATTTTCTGGGGGTCTACCCCTTTCCCAAAATACCCCACAAACAGCAATTTTTTACTGACCATCGCAATATAGGGCTCAAATAAAGGTATTTGGGAGTAGAATACGAATTTGATATCCAAATTTAGGACCATGTATGTGGGGCACCACCCCTTTCCCAAAAACACCCCCCAAAGGGAAAAAATTTTCGACCATTCCAATATGTGGCTCAAATGAAAGATATTTGAGATTAGAAAAGGAATTTGATAACCGATATTGGGCCCAAGTGTTTGGGGGACGGCTCATCCTGTAAACTCCTCTTAAACCAATGGCAATATGAGGTTTAAATAAATGATATTTGACGGAAGGGCACGATGCTGGTATTTTTTCAGGGCCAAGTATCTGGGGGAGCACCTCTCCCTCGAAAACACCCCTAAATCGGGCTTAAATAAAGTATTTTAAGAATGGAGGGCACCTTACATCCAAACTTTTATTTGTGGACCAATAAGGATCATATGGATGCATTTAAAGCCACTTATATTGTTAAACTGTTAGTCAAGCGATATACTATTTTCGTAGTATGGTATTTCACCAAATTGTCGAAAATAAATATTCCAAGGAAAGTTTTGTTTCATATAATGTAAAAGAAGGCGCAGCGGAGCGGGCCCGGTCACCAAGTTTTCTATAAAAAAAATACATACATTCTGCTTAAATGACGTGCTTAAGTTCGCCTTCGAATTTAATTGAAACCGATCGAAAATCCTTTTCGGTGTATAGATGAGGTAAAAATTGCATGCAACTCAATACGCCTATTGCTCCCATATTTTGCTAATTTGTAGAGAAACAAGTAAAAAGACCTTTGGATACCCACCACCTTGGGTATATATGTAAACCACCTTTAGTCTTAAACCGGTGAAAAATGCATAATTTATGCCCCCACAGCAGCTTTATCGAAACATGGTCCGGCACGGACATTGAGAGGTCTAATGCAAATATAGACTGATCTGAACAATATACGACACGGATGTCGAAAAGCCTAACGTAAGTCAAATTTCATCGAAATCGGAATATAAATATGCCTTTTATGGGGCCAAGACTTTAAATCGAGATATCGGTCTATATGGCAGCTATATTCAAATCTGGACCGATTTGAGTCAAGTTGCAGAAAAATCGAGAGGTCGGTTTATAAGGCAGCTATATCCAAACCGATTTGTACCATATTGCAGAAGGACGTCGTGGGGCCTAACACAACTCACTGTCCCAAATTTCTGAGACATCGGACAATAAATGCGCCTTTTATTGGACCAAAACCTTAAATCGAGAGATCGCTCTATATTGAAGCTATATCCAAATCCGTACAGATCTGGGTCACATTGGAAAAATTTTCAACAAAATCGGAAAATAAATGTGGCTCGGATCGGTCTATATGGGGGCTATATCAAGATATAGTCCGATATAGCCCGTCTTCAAACTAAACCTGCTTATGGACAAAAAAAAGTATCTGTGCAAAGTGTCAGCTCAATATCTCTATTTTTAAAGACTGTAGCGTGATTTCAACAGACAGACGGACGGACATGGCTAGATCGACTTAGATTTATAAGCTGATCAAGAATATATATACTGTATAGAAATTTTTACTGACATTTTGTATCTATTTCATACCTTTTTGGTACCTTTTTTGGTACCTAAATGCACAAATTTCCAATTATAGTGACCCAATTAAGGCTACCATAGTGTATCTATGTTCCACAATTCAAAGTTTCAGTTCAATTTACAAAGTAAGTACTAAATAGCACCAATGGCGGTATTAAACGCAATATTTCTCCCACTTCAAGTACGATTTTAAAATTTGTATACTAATCTAGTCATTCCGTTTGTAACGCCTCGAAATATTGATCTAGCACCCCATAAAGTACATATACATTTTGGATCGTCTCATTTTGAGTCAATCTAGCCATGTCCGTCCGTCCGTCTGTCGAAATCACGATAGCGATCGAACGCGAAAAGCTAGCCGCTTGAAATTTTGCACAGATACTTAATATTGATGTAGGTCGTTGGGGATCGCAAATGGGCCAAATCGGTTAAAATCGGTCAAGAATCTGATATAGCTCCCATATAAAACGATCTCTCGATTTGACTTCTTGATCCCCTGGAAGCCGCGAATTTTGTCCCATTTGGCTGAAATTTTGTTTTGTTGCAAATGGTGTTTCGTTATGATTTCCAACGACTATGTTAAGTACGGTCCGAATCGGTCTATAACCTGATATAGCTGCCACGTAAACCGATCTCTCGATTTGACTTCTTGAAAACCGGGAAGCCGCAATTTTTATCCGATATGGTTGAAATTGAGCATGTACTGTTTTGTTATGACTTTCCACAACTGTGACAAGTACGGTCCAAATCAGTCTATAACCTGATATAGCTCCCATATAAACCGATCTCTCGAATTGACGTCTTGAGTAGAGCTGGCAAACAATCGATATACGCAACATTCGATATTTCTAATAACCAATAATGATAGTATCGATACTATCTTTAATTTCCCATCACCTACATTTCAATCAGAAATAGAGATGTTCAAATCAAGGGATCGATTTATATAGAAGCAATATCAATGCCCAGACTGGATAAAACCTAATTTAGTAAAATCAGTTGGAAACCATGAGAGAAATTATTGTGCAAAATGTTAGGTTAATCGGATGAAAATTGCGCCCTCTACGGGCGCAATGTATCTTAAAGGGTATATTCAGTGTCGGCTCGCTTATTCTTTTCCAATTTTGGAAAACAATTAACTTTCCCTATAATATCGATAGGAATAATATCAATCGATATTCAGACAAAAAAATATCTATTCTTGGGCACTTATAAGCCGCAATTTTTGTCCGATTTGTAGAGCTGGCAAACTATCGATATTCGCAACATTCGATATTTTCGATATTTTTCCAAAAAATATCGATAATTATCGATACTTTCGTTAATTTCAGTAACTTTCAAGCAAAAAAAAAAATAAAACGTGCTAAGTTCGGCCGGGCCGAATCTTACATACCCTCCACCATGGATTACATTTGTCGAGTTCTCTTCCCGGTATCTCTCCTTAGGCAAACATATGATAAAAGGAATGAAATCCTATGATCTTGGAGCTATAATATCAAGTTATCGTCCGATTCGGACCATAATTGAACTAAATGTTGGAGATCATAGTAGAAGTCGTTGTGTAAAATTCTAGCCATGTCCGTTCGTCCGTCTGTCAAACGAGTATAGCTATTTGATCCAAATTTTCAACATACACTTTTTACTGGTGTAAGTCAGTGGGGACTACAAATGGGACATATTGTCTCCGATTTGGATATAGCTCCCATATAATCCGACACCCATATTTGAGAATTTCAGCCCATAGAAGCCCCAATTTTTTCCGATTTGAATGAAATGTTGCACGGAGTATTTTTTGTAACTTCCAACATACGTATGGTCCAAATCAGTCTGCAAACTTGATTTACCTCCCTTATAAACCGATCACCCGATTTTATTTCTTGATCCGCTTGAAGTAAGATGCAGTCGAATACCCGTTATGCCATTGTCCTGCTGACTTGATATGTTTTTCTTACACTTTATATATAATAAAATCGGATATGTTTGTAAAAATTTACACGATATCTACGTGAGTTTGATTGAGGTTTTACTGTTGTGTGGATAAACTAATCGCTGTCGCCTAAAGGTATGCTTTGGCATTGTTATTAGATTTTTTTGGAACTGGCGATTACACATTTTTCCTAAGATAAATCTCAGGTTGAGTAGGTTAGGATGAATAGAGGGTGTGGATTTTAATATGCCCCATGCCACTATGGACATATGCAGCGTTACCGTTACCGGAATTTTGAAATAGTCGCACAATATTAAAAAAAAGGCACACCGTTTTGTTTTATGATTTTATTAAACAAAAACAATATAAACACTGGAGATTTTATAATATTTTTATACCCTCCACCATAAGATGGGGGGTATACTAATTTCGTCATTCTGTTTGTAACTACTCGAAATATTCCTTTGAGACCCCATAAAGTATATATATTCTTGATCGTCGTGAAATTTTATGTCGTTCTAGCCATGTCCGTCCGTCCGTCCGTCTGTCCGTCCGTCCGTCCGTCTGTCTGTCGAAAGCACGCTAACTTCCGAAGGAGTAAAGCTAGCCGCTTGAAATTTTGCACAAATACTTCTTATTAGTGTAGGTCGGTTGGTATTGTAAATGGGCCATATCGGTCCATGTTTTGATATAGCTGCCATATAAACCGATCTTGGGTATTGACTTCTTGAGCCTCTAGAGTGCGCAATTCTTATCCGATTGGGATGAAATTTTGCACGACATGTTTTGTTACGATATCCAACAACTGTGCTAAGTATGGTTTAAATCGGTCCATAACCTGATATAGCTGCCATATAAACCGATCTGGGGTCTTGACTTCCTGAGCCTCTAGAGTGCGCAATTCTTATCCGATTGGAAAGAAATTTTGCACGACGTGTTTCGTTACTATGTACAACAATTGTGCCACGTATGATTCAAATCGGTCCATAACCTGATATAGCTGCCATATAAACCGATCTGGGGTCTTGACTTCTTGAGCCTCTAGAGTGCGCAATTCTTATCCGATTGGAAAGAAATTTTGCACGACGTGTTTCGTTACTATGTACAACAATTGTGCCACGTATGATTCAAATCGGTCCATAACCTGATATAGCTGCCATATAAACCGATCTGGGGTCTTGACTTCTTGAGCCTCTAGAGTGCGCAATTCTTATCCGATTGGAATGAAATTTTGCACGACGTGTTTTGTTATGATATCCAACAACTGTGCCAAGTATGTTTCAAATCGGTTCATAACCTTATATAGCTGTCATATAAACCGATCTTGGGCCTTGACTTCTTGAGCCTCTAGAGTGCGCAATTCTTACCCAATTGGGATGAAATTTTGCACGAAGTGTTTTGTTATGATATCCAACAACTGTGCCAAGTATTGTTCACATCGGTCTATAACCTGATATACCTGCCATATAAACCGATCTTGAGTCTTGACTTCTTCAGCCTCTAGAGTGCGAAATTCTTCTCCGATTTGAATGAAATTTTGCACGACGTGTTTTGCTGCGATATCCAATAACTGTACCAAGTATGGTTTACATCGGTCCATAACCTGATACAGCTGCCATATAAACCGATCTGGGGTCTTGACTTCTTGAGCCTCTAGAGTGCGCAATTCTTATCCGATTGGAATGAAATTTTGCACTACGTGTTTTGTTATGATATCCAATAACTGTGCCAAGTGTGGTTCAAATCGGTTCATAACCTTATATAGCTGTCATATAAACCGATCTTGGGCCTTGACTTCTTGAGCCTCTAGAGTGCGCAATTCTTACCCAATTGGGATGAAATTTTGCACGAAGTGTTTTGTTATGATATCCAACAACTGTGCCAAGTATTGTTCACATCGGTCTATAACCTGATATACCTGCCATATAAACCGATCTTGAGTCTTGACTTCTTTAGCCTCTAGAGTGCGAAATTCTTCTCCGATTTGAATGAAATTTTGCACGACGTGTTTTGCTACGATATCCAATAACTGTACCAAGTATGGTTTACATCGGTCCATAACCTGATACAGCTGCCATATAAACCGATCTGGGGTCTTGACTTCTTGAGCCTCTAGAGTGCGCAATTCTTATCCGATTGGAATGAAATTTTGCACTACGTGTTTTGTTACGATATCCAATAACTGTGCCAAGTGTGGTTCAAATCGGTCTATAACCTGATATAGCTGCCATATAAACCGATCTTGGGTCTTGACTTCTTGAGCCTCTAGAAGGCGCAATTCTCATCCGACTAGACTGAAATTTTGCTCATTGTGTTTTAGTATCACTTCTAACAACTGTGATAAGTATGGTTCAATTCGGGCCATTACCTGGTATACCTGTCATACAGGGTGGCTGATGAATATTGCTACAATGATGAATATTGCTACATTTTTTTTTCGGTGTATGGAATACATTTTTCTTTTATTCATGTTAAATTAAATTATTAAATTAATTATTAAATTATTATTAATTAAATTAATTAATTAATTAATTAAATTAATTATTAAATTATTATTATTAAATAGAAAAAAAGTTATTACATTTTTTTTTGGTAGCGGCTTTCATCAGCCACCCTGTATAAACCGATCTTGGGTCTTGACTTCTTGAGGCTCTAGAGTGCGTAATTCTTATCCGATTAGAATGAAATTTTGCACCACGTGTTTTGATATGATATCCAACAACTGTGCCAAGTATGGGTCAAATCGGTCCATAACCTGATGTAGCTGCCATATAAACCGATCTTGGGTCTTGACTTCTTGGGCCTCTAGAGAGCGCAATTCTTATCCGATTTGCCTGAAATTTTGTACGACGGATTCTCTCATGACCATCAAAATACGTGTTTATTATGGTCTGAATCGGTCTATAGCCCGATACAGCTCCTATATAAATCGATCTCTCTATTTTACTTTTTGAGCCCCCAAAGGGCGCAATTCTTATTCGAATTGGCTGACATTTTACACAGGTCTCCAACATATAATTTAATTGTTGTCTAAACCGGATCATATCTTGATATCGCTTTAATAGCAGATTTTTCTTTCTTTCTTTTTTTATATAATTTTTTGCCTAAGAAGGATGCCGGGACAAGAACTGACAAATGCGCTCCATGGTGGAGGGTATATAAGATTCGGCCCGGCCGAACTTAGCGCGCTTTTACTTGTTTTCAATCTTCCCGACTTTTTTGCTCTTTTTTGCTTTTTTAATTTGTAGAGTTACTTTAGTTTAACACTTTACTATTTTTTATCATTTTCTTCAACTCAACACCTTTTATAACATTATTTGTGATCATTTATTCCCATCAGCGATACTGATGGTGGAATTTCCATTTGTAATTTGATCCTAAAAAATGGTGGTCTTAGCTAACCATTCCGCTAGGGACGGCGAATATGATTAGAATTCTGACAGGGCAACGGAGTGGTTCGAGGATTTGTCACATTAACGCCCAAATGTGGATGAACTTAGATTTATTTTTAATAATTCGAGTTTGGATGCTATTTGTGTATCGGAGACGTGGCTTTAACAGACAACTTCTGACTCTTTCATTAATCTTGAAGGGTATACGGTCGTCAGGGCTGATAGACTACGCAGAGCAGGCGGCACAGCGATTTATGCCCGCAGCAAAATAAGGACTCGCATGTGTGTCAGATCGGAAGGTGATGATAGCATTGAATATGTGTTCATCGTAATATCTACTATGGGCCAAACAACAACATTGACATGGTACCATTCATGAAAGTAGTGGAACACCTCACTATTACCTACTCGGATGTCATTATAGCATGTGATTATAATTCTAACATCCTTTTGGACTCAGGTCTCACCGTGCAAATGTCTTCAATGGGCTTATCACCGATCAACATGCCGACTCATTTTTCCTCCAGTTCCAGCACCCTTATAGATGTTGTTGTTATTTGTCAGTGAGATTTCAAATGTTTCCTTGTATGACCAACTCTCCGCATCGTGCTTCTCTAACCATATTTTAATTTTTCTGTCCTACAGCTTTGAAATTCTTCGAAGGGAGGAGTCTTATTCAAATAGAGTTTACAGTAGTCTGGACCACGAATGTTGCCTTCCTTAATTTCTGATATCGATTGGTGGTTTTAGTACCATATGGAATCGGTAGACGATCAGGTTAACTTTTTGTCTGAAAATGTGTGTGCTATCCACGATCTTATGCTCCCGGTCAGAATGAGACGAATTTGCCCAAGGACTAAACCTGGGTTTTCGACAATTCAACAATTCGACAATGTTTCAATTGAGACCCGAAACACTGCATACCGTAGATGGAAGCGTTTTGGGACGTCGTCGAGAGGTTTCACCTCTGCGATCGGTTTGAAGAGAAGAAGGTCGTAGATCCCCTGATAACTTCACTGATATGGATGTGGACGAACTTAATGCTACCTTTACGAATATTCCAGCAAACCCCATAGATTCTAGTTTCTATGATTTTGATTTCGCTCTTGAGGTTCGTCACAGTGACGCTTTTTAATTCTGGAGTATAGAACAAAGCGATGTGGTATTTGGTTACTCAATGGTGAAATCAGATGCAGTTGGATTCGATGGCATTGAACCAACATTTCTAAAGGCACTGTTGCCATATATTTTACCACACATTATCCACATTTTTAATAGTATTTTAACTAGGAGTTCATTTCCGGTGGCATGGAAGTACACTAAAGTTATACCCTTACCCAAGAATTCCAGGGAGGTTCGGCCCGTTTCGGACATTAGAAATAACTTGCAGAATGACGAATTGAACCTCCTTGTTCTTCTCGACCATTTAATCTCCATCTCCTCGACCATTCAACGGCATTCGATACAGTCGATCACAATATGTTGGCGGCAAAGTTAAAAACCCCTTTACGTTTCTCGTCTTCGTCTGTTCGCTTAATTATGTCATATCTCTCCAATAGTACCCAATCCGTGGTTTCAAAGTCATCTGTTTCGAGTCCCTTGCCTGTTATTCGAGGAGTGCCCCATGGATCAATTCCTGCCAGATCAGCTCTCATTTTGCAAGCCCACATGTATGCGGAGGAAGTGCAGGTCTATATAAGTAGTCCTAAGGAATATCTAGAAGACCATGTCGGGATGCTTAACCATGACCTGTCTCTGATTTATGAAATCGCACGAAAGTTAATCGCCTTAAAAAAGATCGGAATTTTAGACTTTATTCGCACAATGATAACACTGGACATACTATTAAGCCAGTAATCGACTTGTTGTGTGATCTAAATACTAAAAAGTAAACTCGAAAAAGAAAATTTAAGTCTAGGAATTCTGATTTTGGGATTTTTGTCGTCCTACAGGCAAAAAAAGAAAAACAATTATGAGCTAATTGAAAATAAGAAAAAAGAAAAATAAAAAAATATTGCATAAAACTTTTCCAAAACAATACAATACAATAGTCCATTACTATTAATACCAACGATATCCCTTCCAAATTCCAACGAGAAGAGATGGAGACTGGTTATCGACTACAGACAAATAAATAGGAAACTGGTAGCTGATAAATTCCCACTTCCATGAAAAGACGATATTTTAGATCAACTTGGTTATGCAAAGTATTTCTCTTGTCTTGACTTAATGTCCGGATTTCATCAAATTTCATTGGAGGAGAAATCCAGGGATATTACATCATTTTCGACAAATAATGGCTCGTACCGATTTACTAGACTACCATACGGTCTGAAGATAGCACCAAATTCTTTTCAAAGAAGGATGACATTTGCGTTAAGTGGCTTAAAACCCGATCAAGCATTTTTTATATACGGATGACTTGGTTGTATTAGGCTGTTCAGAGAAACATATGTTTACGAATCTTACCGAAGATTTCAGATTGTGTCGTGAAAAGAATCTAAACTACACCCCGGAAAATGTTAATTTTTTATGCGAGAGGTAACATATTTTGGATATAAGTGCACAGATAAACGAATACAGAAGATTCTAAATATTCTGTCATAGAGAATTATCCTACACCGAAGGATGCTGAGAGCGATTTATCGCTTTTTGTAACCATTACCGTAGGTTCATACCAATTTTTCTGAATATTCAAGACATCTTTCGAGACTATCGTAGAAAGGTGTTTCTTTTAGTACGAAGAGTATGACTTCACTGTAGAATTTCTTAGGGGTAAGGACAATTATATAGCTGACGCGTTATCACACATTACAATTGAAAAAGTGAAAGACATGAACAGAGACACAAATTGTGTTCTCAGGACAATTACAATATCTATGACTAAAAAGGAGTAAATAAAGCAGTACAGACAGACTTTAATAAGCATCATCAAGCGAATGATAGTAAGCACTGTATATATGGATTTAAACAATACTGACGTCGGAAAATATTATAAATTGAAAATTACTCCTGGACGATGTTAAATCTAAAAGGGTAAAGTTTCAATAACATATATACCAATGATTTTTTTATCAATGGACAATTTTTCCCAAGGCTCGAAGAAGTGGCCGGTAAACAACCCATTGACAAAATACATGTGGCACCTAGTGAGAAAATTTTCGAATTTGTCTCTATTCAGGAATTGATAAATAAGGGCAATAACAAATTGAATAAATTGAAAGTAGCGCTACTGAATAAGGTGATCGATATTGATGAAAAAGATGCGAAAACAATTCAGGAGGTTTTAAATAAACATCACGATGACCCAAAAGAAGGAGGTCACTGTGGTTAAAGATATTACTATTGGAAAAACATGACTAACGATGTAACAAGATACGTTAAAGCATGTTTAAAGTGTCATACTGCTAAAACTACTTGAAAACTTGAAAACACTTGAAAACTCCATTGACAATAACGCCAACACCAACAAGACCATTTGATATGGTATATGTAGATACCGTTGGCCCATTACCGAAGGCAGAACAAGGCAATGAGTATGCAGTCACATTGATATCTGATCTGACTAAATACTTAATTGCAATACCAATTTGTGAAAAAAGCGCCAAAATTGCCGCTTAGGCGATATTTGAGCACTTTATTCTCACCTTCGGTCCAATGAAGACGTTCATTTCGGACATGGGGACAGAATACAAAAATATCCTACCAATGAAGATATGCGATCTACTTGAAATTGAGAAATTAACATCAACATCTTATCACCATCAGGCATTAAGTTCAATCGAAAAAAGTCACAGAACTTTTAATGAATATGTAAGATCATATATTGGGTTGCCTAAAAAGTAATTGCGGATTTTTTAAAAGAATGTAAATGCATTTTTAATAAAACTTAGAATGAACTTTAATCAAATATATAATTGCCATTTTGTTCGATAACCTTTTGCCATCTTCCTGACAAATTTAGTATTCCACGCTCATAGAACTTCTGGCCTTTATCTGCAAAAAAACTGAACCAAGTGCGATTTTATAGCCTCATCATTGCCGAAAGTTTTACCATTTAAGGAGTTCTGCAAAGATCGAAATAAATGGTAGTCTGATGTTGCAAGGTCAGGGCTATATGGTGGATGCATCAAAAGTTCCCAGCCAAGCTCACTCAGTTTTTGGCGAGTGACCAAAGATGTGTGCGGTCTAGCGTTGTCCTGGTGGAATATGACACCTTTACGATTGACCAATTCTGGTCGCTTCTCCTTGATGGCTGTATTCAATTTGTCCAATTGTCGACAGTAAACATCCGAATTAATCGTTTGGTTCCTTGGAAGCAGCTCAAAATATACCAAACCCTTCCAATCCCACCAAACAGACAGCATAACCTTCTTTTGGTGGATATGAGCCTTTGAAGTGGTTTGAGCTGATTCACCATGCTTGGACCATGATCGTTTTCGACTAACGTTGTTGTAAACAATTCATTTTTCATCTCCAGTTATGATTCGTTTTAAAAACGGATCGAATTCATTGCGCTTAAGGTGCATATCACAAGCGTTGATTCGGTTTGTTAAATGAATTTCTTTCAATACATGTGGTACCCATATTAAAATTGACGCCAAACAAACAAATGTAAACAAAATTTCGCGCACTTTTTTTCTAAAGCAAGCTAAAAGTAACAGCTGATAACTGACAGAAGAAAGAATGCAATTACAGAGTCACAAGCCGTTGAAAAAATTTGTCAGCGCCGACTATATTACTACTATATTACCGACAATTACTTTTTGGGCAAACCAATATTTCAATTGACAAAAGTGACTGGGATGTATGGATACAATATTTTGGCTACTGCTATAATACTTCTCCCTCTACAGCACATGACTATTGTCCATATGAGCTCGTTTTTGGAAAAAAATCCAAATATGTTTGATCAATTTACAGAAATATTTCCATTATACTTAATATTTAAATGCCGATAAAATTTGTAAACTATAATTTTTTTTACTTAATATTTAAGGAATGTCCATAAAATTTGTCCATTATATGAAAAGTAGAGGTGTAACCTGCATACTCATAACATATTTATAGCATAAAGAAAATATTGCTCATGCCCGCCAACAAGAATGTAGTATAAACAAAAGAATATCAAATTGCATAAACAAACCAGCAATCACAGACCATGGTCACTATTATATTTCCGTGGTCAACAAACTCATTACGCTGTTGCTGCTATGAAACTCTTTGTGCTGATGTTGTTGCATTTTATTTACACTTTTCGGGAGAATGGATTGACCTACATAATTCCCACAAAGGGCTGTGGATCCATGGCATATTTTAATAAATGCACTAGATGCATATTCTGTACATAAACCTAGAAGTAAGAAATATTTGTATGATTAGATGTTAGTGTATTGAAAAACATTCACCATCGATCAACGTCGGCAGAGCCGATTATTTTGTACAAATTCGATGGCTTTTCCTCAAAACAATGAATTCAATAAAGCAACGCCATAGGGCATACATCTGCCCAATCCATCTTTACAATTTCAAATTTTTATTTGTACAGTTTTTCTTGGGCTGATTTCTTTTCCCGAAGAGGACAACTATCTTCGAAGGATCGCACCAGTGCAGTCGTAATCCTGTTGACATTTTCGTCAATCTCTTCTATACTTGGACAATCTAAATTATCTTGCCCAAGTCTTCATCTGAGTAGCCTTCCGAATTTTGTCCAGTTGGTTTTCATTTTTTTCCGGGAGCTTATCAGTTTCGGCGCTGGCCGTACTATTCTAAACCTAATGTAGCGATGGTCAGAGAAAGAGTGTTCCATAGAGACCCTTCAATCCTGAACCTCATCGATGGGATATTCCGAACATATCGTCACATCTAATACCTCCTCCCAAATCCTATTAGCAAAGGTAGCGGTGTTGTCAATATTAAGTATTATTAGGTCGCTAGTATTCAAGAACTCTGCCAGGGCTTGGCCCTGCTTATTAGTGTTGGTACTACCCCACGAAATGTGATGACAGTTCGCATCGCACCCTATTAGTACCTCGTTGCAGCTCCAACGTGGGTGGCGTTGTCGGAGAGTCCACCCATTCCCTGTCTCACCACTGTTGCATCGGACGTTGATAACTCTGGGGAAAATATATAATTAAAATTTTTATCGCAAATAACGCAGGTCCTCGGCCGAGTACCAGAGTTAGCATAGAATAATTGGTAGTTGATATGGTTCAGTCCAGAAACTTTTTTCCGGGTCGTCCATAGCTCCTGAATAAAGGCAATATGAATCTTGCTCTAGCTGATTTTCTCCATCAAAGCGTGTGTAGCAGTCTAACTCCGGTGAAGGTTTATCTGGAATACCTCAATCATTGGTCCTCTAGTAAATGGGCATCTTGGGAGTAGGTGAAGATCTCATCGTCTGCTCCCTTTTCTTTAGACTGCATTGACTTTCCTGTCACTGCACTGCTTGATGTCATCGTATTAGGTTCTTTCCTATTCTAGTCTTCCGACACTTTATAAAGTCAGTAATGGTTCCATCGTCGGGTTCCTGTTCGTTAGGCTGTATTGGATTTCCATTTCCTGTTCTGTCTGATGTTTAAATACTACGATCTTTGCCTATCTTAGTCTTCCAAATCTTAAATAAATGGGCTTCTTGGGAGTAGGTGATGGTACCATCATCGGATGCCTGTTCGTTGGGTTGCATTGAGACTCCTGTCGCTGCACAGCCTAATGTTTCAATATTAGGATCTTTACCTATCCCAATATTCCGGATCTTGAAGTCGGTGATGGGTCCGTCGTCGGGTCCCTGTTTGTTAGGCTGCGTTGGGTCTCTCACCTCTGCACGTCCTGATATTTTAGTATTAGGATCGTTGCTTATCCTAGTCTTTTCAATATTGAGAGAGGCCGTAATTGTCTTGTTGTCAGCCACCTGTATGTTGGGCGGTGTTGAGCCACCTGCTACTGCACGGCCTGATGAGAATTTCTGCCTATTCTTGTATTCTCAAACTTAAAAAAGACGGCCATGGCTCCGTAGTACACCATGCCTTTAGTCTTAGCCAAACTCTTCACGTAGAGTTTGCCAACCACAAGGAGAGTTCCTTCCTCCTTCTCCTCCCTGTGGAAGACCTCCCACTTCTCTGCAACTGAACCTTGGTTTTGCTTGCCTGAGAATCCCAACATGCTACTTCCCGTGCGCGCTTCCTTCGTACAATGTAATGAGCAGAACAGCGAGTATTTTTGCCAACCACTGGTCTATACGCTTAAATACTCATCCTTTCTGTCTAGTAGAAGAGGCGCAAGAAAATAATTATTTGTCCCGTACACGAATAATTGTTAGCGGCTTTCGAAGCACTTTTGCAATTAAAGAGTTATTTAGTTTTACAACAATAGGAAGCTCCTTTTACCGTAGACGAAGCTGCTAAAGCGTTTTGAATAAACAAAGTCAGTTAAGTTCAATAAACCGACGTTTATGGCTAACGTTTGATTTGTTGAAGTGAAACGTTACACGTTTACAATAAAAGCAAAACTTCGTGATAAAAGTATGTTGTTTGTTGTAAAAATTTCCCAAACGTTTTATTATTTTCGCTGGACTGTGTTGACCTGAAAGGCTTTGGGTTAATTAAGTTTATTGACGGCAGTCCTCTGGCCATCATTGCCAAATCGTTTGCTCTTATATTCCGGCAACCAGACAATGCGGATCGTGTCATTCTCAGAGAAGTCATGCATCTGCTTCTAACACACCAAGACCGTCCATTACCTTACCGTGCTAGTTACCATAGTTCTAATTGCCGACTTACTATCCGTAAATACATTCACACTTAGCGTCGTCACATCCGGATTTTGGCTGGCAAAACCTTCTTGTGGTCAGGTAGCCGGAAACAGATTTCAGTCACTGGATTCTCGATGTAGACTCCCAGTCCCACTCTGTTCTCTAGCTTTGATCCATCCGTGCAGCATGAAATTTCAGATTGCAATAACATAGTTCCAAGACTATGCAGTAGTGCCTCGCATTTGTTCTCAACTGTCGTTTCAGGTATCCGATCGGAAATCGTTTCTAAAGATAAATCTTAGCATCATATAATGATGACACGTATGTACCGACCAAAATTGGTCACAGCCTGTTGGTTCATGTAAGTCACACCTGCCATTCTTTTTGTGATAGAGGGCAGCATTTATTAATGAACCTACATGTTTTATTATTGTACATCATTTAGTGAAATGGCCCATTTCCCATTTGGTTTAAGCTATGGACTTCTTCAAAACAAAGTTGAAGCTCATAACGTTTTTCATTCATACGTTATGGAGTTGTCAACAAACAAACGAATACAAATGGCAGACATGACTTATAATACCAAAACGACGAGGAATTTATATGTTATGGGATAGTAATAGAATGGAAATTCGGGCGCATTTACTACCGGATTTTTATAACCCAGTCATGTCGTGAACATTTGTCATGTCATGTCGCACGTATTTGAAATAAAAATTGTCGCACTATGAATATCGTGACTGATTAAACTCGATTTATTGCAGTTCTATTATAGTTTAGCACAGGATGGGGTATACTAATGTAATCATTCCATTTGTAGCACCTCGTAGTATTGATCAACGATGCCATAAAGTGCATATATATATCTAACTTTCTAAATAGATCTGGTAATATCCGGCGTTACTACAAAAGGAGGCCGACTATCTGGCCACTATTTTCACAGCGTGCCTAGTACTTATAAAGGGTGATTTTTTTGAGGTTAGGATTTTCATGCATTAGTATTTGACAGATCACGTGGGATTTCAGACATGGTGTCAAAGAGAAAGATGCTCAGTATGCTTTGACATTTCATCATGAATAGACTTACTAACGAGCAACGCTTGCAAATCATTGAATTTTATTACCAAAATCAGTGTTCGGTTCGAAATGTGTTCATTCACCGTTCAGCGATGAGGCTCATTTCTGGTTGAATGGCTACGTAAATAAGCAAAATTGCCGCATTTGGAGTGAAGAGCAACCAGAAGCTGTTCAAGAACTGCCCATGCATCCCGAAAAATGCACTGTTTGGTGTGGTTTGTACGCTGGTGGAATCATTGGACCGTATTTTTTCAAAGATGCTGTTGGACGCAACGTTACGGTGAATGAACACATTTCGAACCGAACACTGATTTTGGTAATAAAATTCAATGATTTGCAAGCGTTGCTCGTTAGTAAGTCTATTCATGATGAAATGTCAAAGCATACTGAGCATCTTTCTCTTTGACACCATGTCTGAAATCCCACGTGATCTGTCAAATACTAATGCATGAAAATCCTAACCTCAAAAAAATCACCCTTTATATACCCAAGCCCGGCAAGACAGGTTATGCGACACCAAAGGCCAACAGACCTAGAAGCCTTACGTTCTTTCCACTCAAAACCATGGAACATATTGTGGATACCACTATTTGGCTGAAACTCTACAATCATTTTTGTTATGACTTTCAACAACCACTCCAAGTACGGTCCAAATCGTTTTATAACCTGATATAACTCCCTTATTAACCGATCTCCCGTTTAGCTGTATACGGCACCTAGAAGCTCCAATTTTTGCCTGATGTGGCTGAAATTTGATTCGTGAAGTGCATCTATTTTCTTCAACTCAGTTTATTGGTTGTAAATTTTTAGCAGAATCCATGTTAGTAGGTTCCCTAGATTCGGCTCAGCCGAACGTATAACTTTTTTGTCAAAAATTCATTTGGGTGTTATCAATTTTACCTTTAATTTGAAAAGTTTCCACTGTAGAATACCAAGATGGCTTAAGAAGACAACATCGAGTAACTTTCACTTGAAATAGTAACCGTGTTAGAAGTGGTAGCTGGTGAAAGTATAGCAAGAATAATGAAATTATCGAGACTAACTAATTTCATTCTAGTCGGTTGTACGATACAGCTGTTGGAGGCCAAATTTCTAAAGTCACCAAATATTGTAATAATCATAGCAGATGATTTGGTAGGTAAAAATAAATAAGTACCCATAAATACAGTGGTAGAAACAAGTAAATGTGTGCTAAGTTCGGCCAGCCCGAATATTATGTGCCCTCCACCATGGATCGCATTTTTCACGTTCTTTGCACGGTATTTCTTTAAAGTCTAGCAAAATGTAATGAATAACAATTGCTATGCTATTGGAGCTATATCAGGTTATAGACCGATTCGGGCCATACTTGGATTGGATGTTGGAGAAAATAATAAAAACCATTGTGCAAAATATATCAAAACATGGACCAATATGGCCCATTTACAATGCCAACCGACCTAGTATTTGTGCAATGCTTTGCTTGTGAGCCTACTTTCGACAGACGAACGGACATGTCTAAATCAACTTAGAATATCAAGACGATCAAGAATATATATATATATATATATATATATATATATATATATATATATATATATATATATATATATATATATATATATATATATATATATATATATATATATATATATATATATATATATATATATATTGGGTTGCCCAAAAAGTAATTGCGGATTTTTTAAAAGAAAGTAAATGCATTTTTAATGAAACTTAGAATGAGCTTTAATCAAATATACTTTTTATACCCACCACCGAAGGATGGGGGTATATTCATTTTGTCATTCCGTTTGCAACACATCGAAATATCCATTTCCGACCCTATAAAGTATATATATTCTTGATCAGCGTAAAAATCTAAGACGATCTAGCCATGTCCGTCCGTCTGTCCGTCTGTCTGTTGAAATCACGCTACAATCTTTAAAAATAGAGATATTGAGCTGAAATGCACAGATTCTTTTTTTGTCCATAAGCAGGTCAAGTTCGAAGATGGGCTATATCGGACTATATCTTGATATAGCCCCCATATAGACCGATCCGCCGATTTAGGGTCTTAGGCCCATAAAAGCCACATTTATTATCCGATTTTGCTGAAATTTGGGACAGTGAGATGTGTTAGACCCTTTGACACATTTCTTCAATTTGGTCCAGATCGGTTCAAATTTGGATATAGCTGCCATATAGACCGATCCGCCAATTTAGGGTCTAATGCCCATAAAAGCCACATTTATGGTCCGATTTCGCTGAAATTTGGGACAGTGAGTTGTCTTAGTCCCTTTGACATGTTTCTTTAATTTGACCCAGATCGGTTCAGATTTGAATATAGCTGCCATATAGACCGATCCTCCAATTTAGGGTCTAAGGCCCATAAAAGCCACATTTATGGTCCGATTTCGCTGAAATTTGGGACAGTGAGTTTTCTTAGGCCCTTTGACATGTTTCTTTAATTTGGTTCAGATCGGTTCAGATTTGGATATAGCTGCCATATAGACCGATCCTCCTGTTTAGAGTCTTAGGCCCACAAAAGCCACATTTATTATCCGATTTTGATGAAATTCGGGGCAGTGAATTGTGTAAGGCCCATCGACATCCTTCGTTAATTTGGCTCAGATCGGTTCAGATTTGGATATAGCTGCCATATAGACCGATCCTCCGATTTAGGGTCTAAGGCCCATAATAGCCACATTCATTATCCGATTTTGCTGAAATTTGGGACAGTGAGATGTGTTAGGCCCTTTGACATATTTCTTCAATTTGGTCCAGATCGGTTCAAATTTGGATATAGCTGCCATATAGACCGATTTCTTGATTTATGGTTTTGGGCCCATAAAATGCTCATTTATTGCCCGATGTCCCCGAAATTTGGAAAAGTGAGTTAAAGGAAGCCCCTTGACATACTTCTGCAATATCGCACATATCGGTCCAGATTTGGATATAGCTGCCATATAGACCGATATCTAGGTTTTAGGTTGTGGGGCCATAAAAGACGCATTTATTGTCCGAAGTCGCTGAAATTTGAGACAGTGAGTTTGGTTAGGCTCTTCGATGTCCTTCTTCAATTTTGTCCAGACCAGTCCAGATTTGAATATAGCTGCCATATAGACCGATCTCTGGATTTAAGGTTTAGGGCCCATAAAAGAGGCATTTATTGTCCGATTTCGAAATTTGGGACAGTGCTTAGTGTTAGGCTCTTCGACATGTTTATGCAACTTGGCCCAAATCGGTCCAGATTTGGATATAGCTGTCATGTGGACCGATATCTCGATTTAAAGTCTTGGCCCCCTAAAAGGCGCATTTATAATCCGATTTCACTGAAATTTGACACAGTGACTTATGTTAGGCTTTTCGACATCCGTGTCGTATATAGTTCAGATCGGTATGAGGTATATGAGTATAAGGTATGCAATTTTCACCGAATTTTGATGAAAGGTGTTTACATATATACCCGAGGTGGTGGGTATCCAAAGTTCGGCCCGGCCGAACTTAACGCCTTTTTACTTGTTTTACACTTATTTTCTAAAGCAAGCTAAAAGTAACAGCTGATAACTGACAAAAGAAAGAATGCAATTACAGAGTCACAAGCTGTGAAAAAATTTGTCAACGCAGACTATATGAAAAATCCGTAATTACTTTTTGGGCAACCCAATATATTGCTGGGTCTTAGCTCAATATTTCGATGTGTTACAAACGGAATGAGGAAATTAGTATACCACCCATCCCATGGTAGAGGAAATAAACAAGTAAAAGTGTGCTAAGTTCAGCCGCACCGAATCTCGCGAACCCACCACACACCAAACATCACACACCAAAAATTGAAGCTTCTTGGAACCAAACAAGGATAATCGACAGACCGGTTTATATGGAAGCCATATCAGGTTATAGACTGATTTGGACCGTATTTGGCATAGTTGTTGGAAGTAACAGAAAACGGCATGCAAAATTTCAGCCAAATCTTAAAAAAGTTGCGGCTTGTAAGGACTCAAGAAGTCAAGTTCGTTGATCGGCTTATATAGATATATAGACCTATTTGGATTTCACTAAGTACACTTGTTGAAAGTCATAACAGTACACTACAATCAAAATTTCAGCCGAATCGGATAAAAATTGCTGCATGTTTGGGTTCAAGTAGTGAAATCCGAAGATCGGCATATATATTCATTTTAGCCAAATCGGACGAAAATTGTTTCTCCCAGGGGCTCAAGAAGTCAAATTGGGAAATCGGCTTATATGGGAGCTATATCAGTTTATAGATCGATTTCGACCGCACTTGGCACAGTTGGTGTAAGTCTTAATAGAACACCAGGCAAATTGTTTTGCCAATTGGGACAAAAATTGCGGCTTGTAAGAGCTCAAGAAGTCAAATCGGTGGATCGGTTTATATGGGAGCTATATCAGGTTATAGACCGTTTTGGACCGGAACATCATCTGCTAAACTTTAGCTAAATCGGAAGGCCTTCACGGGTTCAAGAAGATCTGATTATATATTATGGCATACGCTGGGGTATTAATGGCTTTCTAGGGGCATCGACTACTCGCATGATATATGCCTCTTTGCGTATCGCTTCGAGCGCATAAAGGCGAAACTGGAACGATTGAATGAAAATGCAGCCAAAGTAGGCCTGGGGATAAACATAGCAAAGACCAAATTGATGAGGATAGGAACATCAAATCTGGCTACGCTCACGGTGAACGACGAAATCATTGAAAACTTTGACAATTTCCTCTATCTTGGCAGCAAAATAACAAAGGAGGATAAGAGGCTGACCTATGCGTACGTATCGACAAGGCTAGAAGCGCCTTTCATAAACTCATCAAAGTTTGGAGATGCATTGACATCTCACAGAATACAAAAGTCGGAATCTTCGACAGTAGTATGAAATCTATTATTAAGATTTGTGCACACAATTGTATAAATGATTTGTTTTATTTATAAAACAATCCACCATGGGATAAAGGTTTACTAATTTTGTCATTCCGTCATTTATCGAAATATTCGTCAAAGATCCCATAAGGTATATATATTCCTGATCGTCATGACATCTTAAGTCGATCTAGAGATGACCGTCAGTCTGTCCGTCCGTCTGTCGAAAGCACGTTAACTTTCGAAAGAGTACAGCTAGGCATAAATGATTTTTATCAGTGAACGTCGGTTGGGATTGTAAATGGGCCATATCAGTTCATGTTTTGATATATCTGCCGTATAAACTGATCTTGTATCTTGACTTCTTGGGATTCTAGAGGGCGCAATTCGTATCTGTGTTAATAACTGCGTTAAGTGCTACCTCAATCGGTCAATAACCTTATATAGCTGCCATATAAACCGATCTTGAGGGCGCAATTCGTATCCGATTTGGCTGAAATTTAGAATGAAATGTTTTTTTTATGATTTCCAACCACTGCACTAAGTATGGTTCAAATCAGTACATAACCTTATATAGCGGCCATATAAACCGATCTTGGATCTTAACTTCTTGAGCCACCAGAGGGCGCTATTATTATCCTAGTTGGCTGAAATTTTATGGGATGTGTTTCTTTATGACTTCCAACAACTGTGCTAAGCATGATAGAAATCGGTTGATAACTTGATGTAGCTGCCATATTAACCGATCTGGGATCTTGACTTAAACCTCTAGAGGGCGCAATTCTTATACGATTTGATATACAACGCCTTCTCCCATGTCCTTCAACATACGTGTCCATTATTTTCTAAATCAATATATAGCCTGATGCAGTTCCCATGTAAAACGATCCCCTGTTAATGTTTCTTGAGCCCCTACAAGGCTCAATTCTTATTCGAATTTATGGTCCGAATCGGACTTTAACTTGATATAGCTCCAATACCATAACAATTCTTATCCATTATTCTTTGTTTGCCTAAAAGAGATACCGCGCAAAGAACTCAAATGCGATCCATGCCCTCAACCATGGATATATAAGATTCGGCCAGGCCGAACTCAGCACTCTCTTAGTTGTGTTATTTTACCATTTGTGCAAGTGGCCACACTTATTTGTGGAAAACATATGGCAATTCTGACAACATATATTTTCTGCACTGGTAGTATATCTAGAACTTTGTTGTCCTGGATAGATTTCGTTTTCATAAATTTTTCATTGCACCGCACTTTATAGTACTATTAAAATAAAACACAGCTAGTGCATACTTCAGGCGACCTTTTTGTAGGGATAAAAATCAGCCCACAAATGAAGATTTGGCAGCCCGAACAATTTTTCGTAATACCGAGATAGGGGCCTGCTTAAAGGCACCCGGACCACTTAGGTCTCAGTATCATCTAGGCTTTAATCATTTCAATTTCAAAGAGTTACCTCCATCCGTTCTCAAATGGCATATTTTTGACTAGTTTTTTCCGGTTCTATCCCACTGTGCGTCACTATAAATGCCGTAAATAGCAATTATATGAAAATTCATCAAATTTGGACAATGAAATCGTAGGGTAGATTGTAATGGGTTACATATCTTTATTTTAAATAGATTTATTTGAGCAGAGGCTATCTTTGAGCATATTTAAAAAAAACAATTATAAAACAAATAAAAAGGAGTTAAGTTCGGCCGGGCCGAACTTTGGATACCCACCACCTCGGGTATATACGTAGACCACCTTTCGTCAAAATCCGGTGAAAAATGCATACCTTATGCTCCCTAGCAGCTTTAGCGAATATGTTCCGATTTGGACCAAATACTAAAAACTACAAATCATTGTTCAATTGTGCATAACAAAATATAGGTCTTTTTAGTAGCTATATCTAAAAATAAACCGGTCTGAAACATATACGACGCAGATATCGAAAAGCCTAACACAACTCACTGTTCCAAATTTCGGAGAAATCGGACAATAAATGCGCGTTTTATGGGCCCAAAACCTTAAATAGAGAGATCGGTCTATATGTCAGCTATATTCAAATATGGACCGATCTGAGCCAAATTGAAGAGAGATATCAAACAGCCTAATACAACTCACTGTCCTAAATTTTGGCGACATCGGACAATAAGTGCGGCTTTTATGGGTCTAAGATGTTAAATCGAGAGATCGGTCTATATGGCAGCTATATCCAAATCTGAATTGATCTGTGCCATATTGCAGAAGGATGTCCAGGAATATAACATAACTCACTATCCCAAATTTCGGCGAAGTCGGACAATAAATGCGCGTTTTATGGGCCCAAAGCCTTGAATCGAGAAATCGGTTATATGACAGCTATATCCAAATCTGGACCGATCTGAGCCAAATTGAAGAGGGATATCAAAGAGCCTAACACAACTCACTGTCCTAAATTTTGGCAAAATCGGGTAATAAATGCGCCTTTTATGGCCGCAAGACCCTAAATCGAGAGATCGGTTGATATGGCAGCTATATCCAAATCTGGACCGATCAGAGCCAAATTAACGAAGGATGTCGAAGGGCATAACGCATCTCAATGTCCCAAATTTCAGCAAAATCGGAAAATAAATGTGGCTTTTATGGGCCTAAGACCCTAAATCGGCGGATCGGTTTATATCGGGGGCTATATCAAGATATAGTTCGATATAGCCCATCTTCGAACTTAACCTGCTTATGGACAAAAAAAGAATCTGTGCAAAGTTTCAGCTCAGTGGGATAGCCATAAATTCAGTGCATCAGATGGTGTAGTCCTCCTCCTTCCGAGACTGTGATGCACAAACAAGCCATCCTTTGGATCCGGTTAAGTATTGATTTTTGAAGCGCTGTCTACCGGATCACAACACCATATAGCATTTCAGGTCTAACAACTGCAGTATATACCCAATGCATGACACGCGGTCGAAATCCCCAACTTTTGGCAATGGCTGTCTTGCAGGTGTATAGGGCAAGAGTTGCATCTCTTGCCCTTCTAAAATGTTGAATTTGAAGTTCCATTTCCTGTCCAGCCAAACACCCTAGTATTTTGCGCTTTCTGTGAATGGAACATTGTCTCCTTCCAAGGAGAGAGGTTCCACTTGTATCTCCTGATGAAAAAAACTACTTCTGTCTTGCACGGATTTACACCTAAACCACTTTCGGTAGCCCACTTTGCTGTTGCACTTAGAGCTTCCTGAAGTCTATCTCTAAGAGTGCTGGGAAACGTTCCCCTCACCGCAGCGTTTAGTACGGTCCGAATAGGTCTATAACCTGATATAGCTGCCATATGAACCGATCTCCCGATTTCACTCTTGAGCCCTTACAAACCGCAATTTTTGCCGTTTCGGTCTATAACCTGATAAAGCTCCCATATAAAACGATTTGACTTCTTGAGTCCTTACAAGCGCGAATTTTTGTTCGATTTGGCTGAAATTTTGAATGTGGTATTCTAACAATAACTGTGCTAAGTACGGTCCAACTGAGTCTATAAACTGATATAGCTCCCTTGTTAACCGGTCTCTCGATCATACAGCAAAAATCTGTATTGGTTTTTTAACAGCTGTTTGCAGTACCATAAAAATCCTTAATTACAAAATCCTAAATCATCCATTTTGTCAAATCTTCGTTTGACGCCATCATATAATAGGTAAACAAATTTCGTTGAGTTTTCTCAAATATTTTCAAAATTTACAATGTTGTCTGATGCATTTCAGGTATGCCGTGTTGCTGTGTTAACAGTCAATGGCATGGTGGTTGTTTCCGCATTGCAGCACATTGCAAAGGGTTGTCGCGCAGCCCTCACGGCATGATGTTGGGTTGATGATCACATTTCGTAGCAATGTATTTGTCTTCGATAGATGGCAGTACTAGAGAAAAATTTCACATTTGCAGGCTTTTCATAGATAAACATACCTTCTGGGCTATTAAAATACAATCAGTTGCGTAATAATCGTTGCGAAGAGTTGCTTAAACTTTCGCACACGCAATGGCTTGTCCAATGATATCCTAGAAGAGTGTTTCACAACTCATACGTACGATTAAAACGCAGTGAGTTGTAAGAGAACCATCGCAAATCGCTTCGCAACTCATATGGAAGAAAACTTGCGTAAAAATCTTCCAAAGGATTTTTGTATTCATTGCGAGAACGAGCGCTCTTCCAAAATTATGAAAAATATTAGTTGGGTTGTCATCTTCAATGTTATTCCAAATAAGTCAAATATTTATTTCCTTAATTTCATGAGTTTTCTTTATTATTATCTGTCTGGTTCAAGGGTTCGGACGATGTAAGTTTCCGTGGAGGACGTGAGATCTTAACACCCAACATTGATGCCTTGGCCTATCATGGAAAAATTTTAAATCGTTTGTACACAGCGCCCTTGTGTACACCATCCAGAGCAAGCCTACTGACAGGACTATTTCCTACGCACACAGGTATTATTAAACTAAGCTAAAAATGTCAAAAACAAGAGATCTTTAATTATTTATTAATTATATTACAATTTAATTACCATCCACTATGGGATGGGGGTATATTTACCCCGTCATTTGATGCTTAGACCTACACATTTGCAGTATGCATGTAAGGGGTTCCTAACATTAGACCTGTATCAAGTGCCCTCAAAGACCGGGTAAGCCACATGCTTAGGAATAATTGGAGTTGCTTTGTGTCATGGCATAGAGGTATGAGACGGGTATCGCAAGGCAAATCGCACAGTGTAGCTAATTATCGAACCTCTGGGTGTATACTATACACAGTCTACGAGAATCCTCTCCGCACACAGAAAACAAGTAAAAAAGCGTTCAGTTCGGCCGGGCCGAACTCCTTTCGTCAGAATCCGTTAAAACATTCCTAAAATATGCCCCCATCGCTTTATCGAAATTTGGTCCGATTTGGACCAAATCCCACATGGATATTGAGTGGTCTAATAAGTACAAGTCATTGTTCAAAGTGCAGAACAAAATATTGGTCTTTTTGGTATAGACCGAACTGAACCATACAGGACACGGATGCCGAAAAGCCTAACATAAGTCACTGTGTCAAATTTGACCGAAATAAGATTATAAATGTGCCTTTTATGGGGCCAAGACTTTAAATCGAGAGATCGGTCTATATGGCAGATATATTTAAATCTTAACCGATCTGGGCCGAATTGAAGAAGGGTGACGAAGGCGTTAACACAACTCACTGTCCCAAATTTCGGCGAAACCGGAAAATAATTGCACCTTTTATGGGCCCAAAACCTTAAATCGAGAGATGGGTCTATATGGCAGCTATATCCAAATCTGCACCGATCTGAGCCAAAATGCAGAAAGTTGTCGAAGAGCCTTACACAACTCACAGTCCCAAATTTCGGCGAAACCGGAAAATAATTGCACCTTTTATGGACCAAAGACCTTAAATCGAGAGATAGGTCTATATGGCAGCTATATCTATCTGGACCAAGTTAAAGAATGTCGAAGAAGCATGTCGAAGAACCTAACGTAACTCACTGTCCCTCACCATAAATGCGCGTTTTATATAGGTCTAAAACCTTAAATCGAGAGATCGGTCTATATGGCAGCTATATCCATATCTGGACCGATCTGGGCCATATTGCAGAAAGAAGTTGAGGGGCCTACCGCAACTCACTGTCCCAAAATACGGCCACATCGTACAATAAATGCACATTTTATGGGCCTGCAACCTTAAATGGAGAGATCGGTCTATATGGCAGCTATATCCCAGTCTGGACCGATCTGGGCCATATTGCAGAAAGATGTTGAGGGGCCTAACGTAACTCACTGTCCCCAATTTTGGTAAAATCGGACAATAAATGCGCCTTTTAAGGGTCCAAAACCTTAAATCGAGAGATCGGTCTATATGGCAGCTGTATCCAAATCTGAACCGATCGGGGCCAAATAGAACAAGAATGCCGAGTGGCCTAACACAACTCACTGTCCCAAATTTCAGCAAAATCGGATAATAAATGTGACTTTTATGGGCCTAAGACCCTCTAAGATCGGCAGATCGGTTTATATGGGGGCTATTCAAGCTATAGTCGGCTATAGCCCACCCTCAAACCTAACCCGCGTATGGACAAAAAAAGAATTTGTGCAAGTTTCAGCTCAATATCTCCATTTTTAAAGACTGTAGCGTGACTTCAACAGACAGACAGATGGACATGCATAAATCGTATTAGATTTTTACGACGATCAAGAATATATATACTTTATAGGGTTGATGTATTGCAAACCGAATGACAAAATTAATATACCCCCATCCTTCGGTGGTTGATAAAGAAATTTTCAAATATTTTGCCTAATTAAAGTGCACGACAACACCAATTCTATAAGGCACTCTTATCCGACATCCGAAATTTTTGGAGATCTCCAAATCGCGGGGAGTTTTTTATACCGCTGCATCATAAGTCAATGTTCCAGGAGGTAAACATCTTTCAAAAAATTTCAATAATTTTTTAATTGGATCAATTAAAAAATTAATGAAAATTTCAAAAATTTCAATCGTCTTTTAATTGAATAAGCAATATTATTAATTGAATTTTTTTCAATTAAACAATTAATTCTATAAATTATTTCTGTGATTGAAACCGATTTTACTGTGCAGGTTAACATGTTATTATACGAAAAAAATTAAGTTTCCATAGAGGAAATTTTCGATAAGTGATACACAATTTAATTGGAATCCTTATTTCAATTTTCGAACAACTGCAATACAGATTTGTGTTGTGATTTGCTGCATTCCTTGTGCTATTAGTAAAACAAAAAAAAAAAATACTTAAGAAAGTTGTTGTTTTCGCACATTTAAATACCTATTAAGCAATGGGTGTGCATTTGAAATTCTTGCTGTGTTTTCGTGTGTATGGCTCCATTTGTCGGTTGATCTAATGATTTTTGTTACTGTACATACGAGCATTTTTCTACCTGAGGCGAAATTAAAAAAAAAAAAAAATATTTCCCGAGTTCATCCCGTTCCATTCGCACACGACCGAGCTGCTCAACATACTGACTAATCTTCAAAAAGCAATTACCAAAGAGCAAACAGGCACAAATATGCTAAGTTCTTGATTCATGGATTCTAACTTAAATTTTCTCAAATGAACTACATGTATGTTCATTTACAAAAATTCAGCATAATCAAGCCAAGACTGAAACCTGCTGCAGCCGTAGAAGACTAATAGGGAAATCCTATTGCATGGCAGTTACATCAGGTTATAGACCGATTAAGACCCTACTTACCATAGTTGTTGGAAGTCATAATAAAACACTACTTGTAAAATTTCAACCAAATCAGGCAACAATAGCGGCTTCCGGGGGGGCATAGATGTCAAACCGGGAGATCAGTTTATATGGGAGCTATATCAGGTTATAGACCGATTTGAACCGTATTAAACACAGTTATTGGAAGTCTAAACAAAACACTCCGTGCAAGATTTCATCCAACTTGGACGAAAACTGCTGCTTCCAGGGGCTAGAGATGTCAAATCCGGAGATCGGTTTATATGGGAGCTATATCTGATTTCGACCGTACTTGGCAAAGTTAGTCATTATATTCGGTACAAAGTTTCAGACAAATCAGATAAAAATTGCGGCTTCTAGGAGCTTACGATGTCAAATCGGAAGATCGGTTTTTATGGGAGCTTTATCCAAATCTGAATCGATGTGGCCGATTTCAACGACTTATATCAATAAAAGTATGTGTGCAAAATTTCAAGTGGATATCTTCATTCGTTCGAACGCTTTCGTGATTTCGACAGACGGAGACGCGGAAGAACGCACGGACATGACTAGATCGACTAGATGCCACTTGTAAGGACTCAAGAAGTCAAATAGGCAGAGAGGTTTAAAGGGAGGTATATCAGATTATAGACCGATTTGGGCATTACCTAGTACAGTAGTTGAAAGTCATAACAGAACACTATCTGCAAAATTTTAGCTAAATCGAAAAGTGCGGCTTGCAGGGGCTCGGGAAGTCAAATTGGGAGATCGGTTTATATGGGAGCTAAATCAAAATCTGCATCGATATAGCTCATTTGCAATGGCCAACGACCGATTGTAAGTATCTGTTCAAAATTGCAAGCGGCTAGCGTTATGCGTTTGACTGCTATCGCGATTTCGACGGACGGACGGACGGACGGACATGACGAGATCGACTCTGAATGTCAGGTCGATACAGCAGATCAATATTTCGAGGTGTTACAAACGGAATGACTGGACTAGTATACTCCCCATCCTATAGTGGTGGGTATAAATAATGTTATGTATACGAGTATAGGTCTATATGCTCAAAAACTCTCTCACTCTTTCTCTAGAATGTAGACACAAGAGAATAATTATTGGTCTGTTAAACGAATAAACAAATAAACAAAGTTAAGTAGTACGTTCAATAATTCTACATTTATTGTTACTGTTTGATAATTGTAATAAAGTGTTTCGTTTGTAGTAAAAACGTTCCAAGCGTCTGAATTTTTTACGTAAGCAGAGGATGTTATACAACTTCCTATGCTATGTCTATACTGACTTGTATTGGGAAACATCTCAACCGTTCACACCAGACAAGATGTTTTGCAAATTTAATTTTTTCACACTCCAATTTAGATTTTAATGTATCTTATGGTAACGATTTAGTTTCTCTTGCTATATCTGTAAAGTTTTGGTTTGTTTTACAAATTTTGATTTTATTATTGGACATTATTCAAGGTTGTGTTTATTTAGCACAATTAAGGCATGTTTTTGGGCTCACGTGCTTTGAATGACTTGTTTTTGTGGCAAACGAGTGGTTTTGTTCTTTTACATTGTAAAAAGGAGTCGTTTGCTCAAAACAGCTTTGGTCTGAACATATTGTAGTATTAGAGGTAGGGATCCGATTGCTTTCTATAGTGAAGGGATGCTACTAGATACTTGGTAATGGCATATGAATGCGCCAATACCAAAAGTTTTAATGCTGACTCCAAGAAGAGATCTATTTGGAAAGACGAACGCAACTAATACACCCACAAATATAATTGGAATATATATCATTTTTACTGGGGAAATACTATTGGGTTGCCTGAAAAGTAATTGCGGATTTTTTAAAAGAAAGTAAATGCATTTTTAATAAAACTTAGAATGAACTTTAATCAAATATATAATTGCCATTTTGTTCGATAACCTTTTGCCATCTTCCTGGCAAATTTAGTATTCCACGCTCATAGAACTTCTGGCCTTTATCTGCAAAAAACTGAACCAAGTGCGATTTTATATCCTCATCATTGCCGAAAGTTTTACCATTTAAGGAGTTCTGCAAAGATGGAAATAAATGGTAGTCTGATGGTGCAAGGTCAGGGCTATATGGTGGATGCATCAAAAGTTCCCAGCCAAGCTCACTCAGTTTTTGGCGAGTGACCAAAGATGTGTGAGGTCTAGCGTTGTCCTGGTGGAATATGACACCCTTTGCGATTATCCAATTCTGGTCGCTTCTCCTTGATGGCTGTATTCAATTTGTCCAATTGTTGACAGTAAACATCCGAATTAATCGTTTGGTTCCTTGGAAGCAGCTCAAAATATAACACACCCTTTTAATCCCACCAAACAGACAGCATAACCTTCTTTTGGTGGATATCAGCCTTTGAAGTGGTTTGAGCTGGTTCACCATGCTTGGACCATGATCGTTTTCGACTAACGTTGTTGTAAACAATCCATTTTTCATCTCCAGTTATGATTCGTTTTAAAAACGGATCGAATTCATTGCGTTTA
The DNA here is from genome assembly GCF_963082655.1 of Stomoxys calcitrans. Lineage (NCBI taxonomy): Eukaryota > Metazoa > Arthropoda > Insecta > Diptera > Muscidae > Stomoxys > Stomoxys calcitrans. The sequence goes on from NC_081552.1 coordinate 29,186,876, forward strand.
AGGTGTATATCACAAGCGTTGATTCGGTTTGTTAAATGAATTTCTTTCAATACATGTGGTACCCATATTAAAATTGACCCTAAACAAACAAATGTAAACAAAATTTCGCGCACTTTTTTTCTAAAGCAAGCTAAAAGTAACAACTGATAACTGACAGAAGAAATAATGCAATTACAGAGTTACAAGCCGTTGAAAAAATTTGTCAACGCCGACTATATTACTACTATATTACCGACAATTACTTTTTGGGCAACCCAATATTATGTTGGAGACCACCGTAACGCAGAGGTAAGCATGTCCGCCTTTGACGCTGGATGCCTGGGTTCAAATCCTGGCGAGAACATGAGAAAAAAACAAGTAAAAGCGTGCTAAGTTCGTCCGGGCCGAATCTTATATACCCTCCACCATGGATCGCATTTGTCGAGTTCTTTTCCCGGCATCTTTTCTTAGGCAAAAAAGGATATAAGAAAAGATTTGCTCTGCTATTAGAGCGATATCAAGATATGGTCCGGTTTGGACCACAATTAAATTATATGTTGGAGACCTGTGTAAAATGTCAGCCAATTCGAATAAGAATTGCGCCCTTTGTGGGCTCAAGAAGTAAAATAGAGAGATCGATTTATATGGGAGCTGTATCGGGCTATATACCGATTCAGACCATAATAAACACGTATGTTGATGGTCATGAGAGAATCCGTCGTACAAAATTTCAGGCGAATCAGATAATAATTGCGACCTCTAGAGGCTCAAGAAGTCAAGATCCCAGATCGGTTTATATGGCAGCTATATCAGGTAATGAACCGATTTCAGCCATATTTGGCACAGTTGTTGGATATCATAACAAAATACTACGTGCCAAAATTCATTCAAATTGGATAAGAATTGCGCCCTCTAGAGGCTCAAGAAGTCAAGACCCAAGATCGGTTTATATGACAGCTATATAAGGTTATAGACCGATTTGAACCATACTTGGCACAGTTATTGGATATCGTAACAAAACACGTCGTGCAAAATTTCATTCTGATCGGATAAGAATTGCGCACTCTAGAGGCTCAAGAAGTCAAGGCCCAAGATCGGTTTATATGTCAGCTATATCAGGTTATAAACCGATTTGAACCATACTTGGCACAGTTGTTGGATGTCATAACAAAACACGTCGTGCAAAATTTCATCCCAATCTAATAAGAATTGCGCACTCTAGAGGTTCAAGAAGTCAAGACCCAAGATCGGTTTATATGGCAGCTATATCAAAACAAGGACCGATATGGCCCATTTACAATAGCAACCGACCTACACTAATAAGAAGTATTTGTGCAAAATTTCAAGCGGCTAGCTTTACTCCTTCTGAAGTTAGCGTGCTTTCGACAGACAGACGGACGGACGGACGGACATGGCTAAGTCGACATAAAATTTCACGACGATCAAGAATATATATACTTTATGGGGTCTCAGACGAATATTTCGAGTAGTTACAATCAGAATGACGAAATTAGTATACCCCCATCTTATGGTGGAGGGTATAAAAATGTTCAGCGGTGATTATCCTCTCCTAGAGCTGGCAACATTTGTGACGTACTATGTCATGTAAAAACTTTTCCCCAAAAAGATGTGGCTTTGTGGCACGCCGTTCGGACTCAGCTATAAAAAAGAGGCCGCTTGTCATTGTAAGAAGTTTGTAAAAAGCTTGTCCCTGTTCATTAATGTACTGTTCATGGGCAAATATGCAATTATTAACTAATTTTTTACCCTCCACAATAGGTTGGAGGTGTACTAATTCCATCATTCCGTTTGTATCACCTCGAAATATTCGTCTAAGACCCCACAAATTATATTTGTTCTTGATCACCATGACATTTTAAGTCGATCTATCCATGTCCGTTCGTCCGTCAATCGAAAGCACGCTAACTTTCGAAGGAGTAGAGCTAGGCGATTGTAATTTTGCACAAATTCTTCTCATTAGTGTAGGTCTGGATTATAAATGGGCCAAATCGGACCATGTTTTGATAAAGCTTCATATAAACCGACCTTGGGTCTTGATTTCTTGATCTTCTTGGGGGCGCAATTCCTATCCAATTTGGCTGAAATTTTGCACATATCAATTTGGTATGACATCCTACAACTGTGTCAAGTATGGTCTGAAGCAGTCCATAACCTGATATATGTGCCATATAAACTGATCTTTGGTCTTGACTTCTTGAGCTTCTAGAGGGCGCATTTGTTATCCGATTTGGCTGAAATTTTGTTTAAGTGTTATATTAATTCCACCAACTGTACCAAGTATCGTCCAAATCTATAACCTGATGTAGCCGCCATATAAATCGATCACCTGATTTGACTTACTGAGTCCTAGACGGCGCAATTCTTATTGAATTTGGCTGCAATTTTTGCCTATATCGTTTTGATATAACTTTCTACAACTGTGCCAAGCTTTAATGATTGGACTTCATTGGACCATTGCATAGACGCAGAGTGGGAGAAAATCGAAAAAAAAACTATTAACAAGTAAGAGCGTGCTAAGTTCGGCCGGGCCGAATCTTATATACCCTCCACCATGGATCGCATTTGTCGAGTTCTATGCGCGGTATCTCTTTTAAGGCAAACATAGAATATTGAATAAGAACTGTTATGCTATTGGAGCTATATAAGGTTATAGTCCGATTCGGACCTTAAATGAATGCCGAACATTGTGGAAGTCATTGTGTAATATTTCAGTTCATTCGGATGAGAATTGCGTCTTGGAGGGGCTCAAGACACAAAATCGGGAGATAGGTTTATATGGGAGCTGTATCAAGCTATTGATCGATTCAGACCACATTAGACACGTATGTTGAAGGCCAAAAGAGAAACCGTCCTCATGGCACTTCTGTCGGAACGTTGGAGTCGCTCAATGCACCAGTTTGGTGAGAGTAAGGTTGCGGCTCTGGATATCTCCAAGGCATTTGATAGGGTCTGGCACGGTGCACTACTATCAAAGCTTGTCGAATTTGGTGTCGGTAATGGCTTCTTTCGATTTATTTAGTAATCTCTGTCATTCGCACTCATTCGACCATAGGCCGAGTCTTCGAGAGATTGAGGACAAGAGGCGGGTTTTGGATGATACACTCCGCTAGGATTTGCTGGCCTTTTCTGAGTGTAGAATCAAGTAGATTTTAATGCACAGAAGACTCGTTGTTGCTTGTTGTCACAAAAATTGATTCGCTGACCCTTTACAATCATCTTTGTATATTAAGGGTATAGTAATTGAGCAATCAGAAGCTCTTGGTCTAAACATGTATTTGAAGTGTCGAAAGAAGCATTCAAGTGTTTAGGCTTCCTTAAATGCCGTAAGAATTACTTCACTCCGTCTGATCTTCTTCACATATACACCACTTTTATAAGGCCGAAAATGGAGTACAACTCAAATGTGTGGCCTGAAGCTTCAAAATCATTCCTGGAGCCACTGCACCATGTAAAGGGGAGAGCGATGGCGTTGATTGGGGACAGTAGGGTATCCAACTCTATTGTGGGTTGTTTGACGCTGTTCTATCGGTACTTTCATGGCGTGTGTTCGTCTTCTTATTCCAGATGTAAGGATGTTTTTCAGGGATACTAGACATTCCATGAACCCACATCCGTTTATAGAGAGAATTCCTATTTCGCCCGAACCGTACGTATGTGGAATCGACTTCCGGCTAATATTTTTCGCACCCACTTTGAGATCCAGAGATTAAAGACAAATGTTAATAAACACTACATCCTTTTCCCCTCCTCCAATTCCTAATTTCCTTTCGCGCAATGCACTGCTTTCATAGGGGACATGCCCTGCGTGTTGGTTGATAGAAACAACAAAAAAAAAAAAAACCCATGCAAAATTTCAGCCAATTCGGACAAAATTGCGGCTTGTAAGGGCTCAAAATATCATATCGGGAAATCGGTTTATATGGGAGCTATATCAGTTTATAGACTGATTCAGACCGTACTTGGCACAACTGTTTAAAGTCATAACGGAACACTACATGCAAAAATTCGGCCAAAACGTACAAAAATACGACTTGTAAGGGCTCAAAAAGTCAAATCGGGAAATCGGTTTACATGGGAGCTATATCTAAATCTGAACCGATATTGCCCATTTGCAATCCCCAAAGACCTACATTAATACTTAGAATCTTTGCAAAATTTCAAGCAGCTAGCTTTACGCGTTCGACCGCTATCGTGATTTCGACTGACTGACGCACATGGCTAGATCGACTCCGGACGGTGAGACGATCCAGAACATATATACTCTATGGGGTCTTAGACGAATATTTTGAGGCGTTACAAACGAAATGACTAGATTAGTATACCCCCATCCTTTGGTGGTGGGTATAAGAGGGAAAAAATTTTGTTTGCAATTATATGCAAGCTCATGGCCTTGCTTTGGATTATTTTATTGTGTACGTACACAATAAATTGCAATAGTGTGAGTATTTTCGCCCATCACTAGTCTATATTGTATCTATTTCCAGGAAGTCAACACTATGTGCTTGCCAATAACGAACCTTGGGGAATTGTAGAAAATCATGTCAGAACTATTTCAAGCCCACGGATATTCCACAAATTTGGTAGGGAAATGGCATTTGGGCATGGGACGAAAAGAATTTACACCCACTTATAATGGATTCGATTATCACTATGGATATTGGGGAAGTTTTTTAGATTACAATGCTAAAAGGTCTCAAATGCCGGTGAGTTTATAAAAATGTTTTCGAATTGGATTTTTCAAGTTTTTCTTTTAAAGAATTCCTCCATAGGCTATGATTTTCGTAGAAATCTTGAAGTGCTGTGCACTCCCAATGATACATATGTAACCGATTTATTTACCCAAGAGGCTGAACGCATTATTTTCGAGAATAATGGCTCGAAACCACTTTTCTTACTTGTCAGCCATTCGGCACCACATACAGGTGATTTTAATGAATTAATGCAGGCTCCTGCTGAAGAAATTGAAAAGTTTTCATATATACCGGACATACAAAGGCGTACTTATGCAGGTAAGTAAGTCAAAAACATGGAGGAGCCAAGTCTCTCATAATTGATTTTGGAGGAACCTTTAAAATCCATTATGAGAGATATTGAGGTGGCTATGGGTTGAATATAGTATGTATAGAACAAATATCATGATATAGCTTTATAAGCTGAATGAGCTAATGTTCTAAAATAAAAACACTTTGTGGTAAGACTTTAGTTTCAAAGACATTGATTTGAATACTCACTACCGAAGGATGGACTATACAACTTTCGAAGCAATAAAGCTAGGTGCTTGAAATTATGCACAAACACTTCTGATAAGTGTAGGTCAGTTGGGATTGTAAATGGGCTATATATTGGTCTATGTTTTGATATAGCTGCCATATAAACCGAGCCTGCATCTTGACTTTTTGGGTCTCTAGAGGCCGTAATTTTTATCCGATTCGTCTGAAATTTTGCGATATAGCTCCCACATAAACCTATATCCCGATTATACTTCTTGCGCCTTTAGAGGGTGTACATTTTATCTGATATGGCTGAATCTTTGCACAGTGGCTTTTTCCATGAACTCTAACATATGTGCCAAATATGGTCTGAAGCGGTCCATAGCCTGATGTTGCAAATTTTCCCCAATTAACATTATATTAAGGATGTCCCTGTTCCTTCTCACTTCTCACATATCCGATTCAAGTTTTAGCTCAATTATGAGGGGCCTCCTTTTTATAGCCGAGTCTGAATGGCGTGCCGCAGTGCAACACCTCTTTGGGGAAAAGTTTTTACATGGCATAGTACCTCACTAATGTCGCCAGCATTAGAAGGGGATAACAACCGCTGACAACTTTATCTGATATTTCGGACCCTCTGCGCTACGGTGGCATCCTCATAACTCAATTGGTTGAAATTTTGCAAATTGATCTCCAACATCCAAGCCAAGTATGACCCGAATCGGTTCATAACCTGATATAACTCCCATAGCATGGCAATTTTTATCCATTGTCTTTTGTATGCCTATGAAGAGGTACCGGGCAAAGAACTTGACAAGTGCGATTCATGATGGAGGATATATTGGGTTGCCCAAAAAGTAATTGCGGATTTTTCATATAGTCGGCGTTGACAAATTTTTTCACAGCTTGTGACTCTGTAATTGCATTCTTTCTTCTGTCAGTTATCAGCTGTTACTTTTAGCTTGCTTTAGAATAAAAGTGTAAAAAAGAGTATATTTGATTAAAGTTCATTCTAAGTTTTATTAAAAATGCATTTACTTTCTTTTAAAAAATCCGCAATTACTTTTTGGGCAACCCACACTATGATCTCCAACATTCAAATCAATTATGGTCCGAATCGGACCATAACTTGATATAGCTTTAATAGCATAGCAATTCTTTTCTTTTATCCTTTGTTCGCCTAAAAACAGATACCGGGAAAAGAATTAGACAAATGCGATTCATGGTAGAGGGTATATAATATTCGGCCCGCCCGAACTTAGCACGCTTTTACTTGTTTTTTATATTTTTATACCCACCACCGAAGGATGGGGGTATATTCATTTTGTCACTCCGTTTGCAACACATCGAAATATCCATTTCCGACCCTATAAAGTATATATATTCTTGATCAGCGTAAAAATCTAAGACGATCTAGACATGTCCGTCCGTCTGTCTGTTAAAATCACGCTACAGTCTTTAAAAATAGAGATATTGAGCTGAAATTTTGCACGGATTCTTTTTTTTTTTGTCCATAAGCAGGTTAAGTTCGAAGATGGGCTATATCGGACTATATCTTGATATGGCCCCCATATAGACCGATCCGCGGATTTAGGCCCATAAAAGCCACATTTATTATCTGATTTTGCTGAAATTTGGGACAGTGAGTTGTGTTAGGGCCTTCAACATCCTTCGTCAATTTGGCCCAGATCGGTCCAGATTTGGATATAGCTGCCATATAGACCGATCTAGCGTTTTAGGTCCATAAAAGCCACATTTGTTATCCGATTTCGCTGAAATTTGGGACAGTGAGTTGTGTTAGGCCTTTCGATATCCTTCGTCAATTTGGCTCAGATCGGTCTAGATTTGCATAAAGCTGCCATATAAACCGATCCTCCGATTTAGGGTCTTATGCCCATAAAAGCCACATTTATTATCTGATTTTGCTGAAATTTGGGACAGTGAGTTGTGTTAGGCCCTTCGACTTCGTTCGTTAATTTTGCCTAGATCGGTTCAGATTTGGATATAGCTGCCATATAGACCGATCTTCCGATTTCTTAGACCCACAAAAGCCACATTGATTATCCGAATTTTCTGAAATTTGGGACAGTGAGTTGTGTTAAGCCCTTCGACATCCTTCGTCAATTTGGCTCAGTCGGTTCAGATTTGGATATAGCTGCCATATAGACCGATCCTCCGATTTAGGGTCTTAAGCCCACAAAAGCCACATTTATTATCCGATTTTGCTGAAGTTTGGGACAGTGAGTTGTGTTAGGCCCTTCGACTTCCTTCGTTAATTTTGCCTGGATCGGTCCGGATTTGGATATAGCTGCCATATAGACCGATTTCCTGATTTAAGGTTTTGGGCCCATAAAATGCTCATTTATTGTCCGATGTTGAAGAAATTTGGGACAGTGAGTTAAATTAAGCCCCTAGACATACTTTTGCAATATCGGATAGATCCGTCCAGATTTGAATATAGCTGCCATATAGACCGATATCTAGGTTTTAGGTTTTGGGGCCATAAAAGGTGCATTTATTGTCTGATGTCGCTGAAATTTGAGACAGTGAGTTTAGTTAGGCTCTTCGACGTCCTTCTTCAATTTTGGCCAGATCGGTCTAGATTTGAATATAGCTGCCAAATATAGACCGATCTCTCGATTTAAGGTTTTGGTCCCACAAAAGAGGCATTTATTGTCCGATTTCGGGACAGTGCTTTAAGTTAGGCTCTTCGACATTTTTATGCAACTTGGCCCAAATCGGTCCAGATTTGGATATAGCTGCCATGTAGACCGATATCTCGATTTAAAGTCTTGGCCCCATAATCCGATATCATTTATAATCCGATATCACTGAAATTTGACAAAGTCTTATATTAGGCTTTTCGACATCCGTGTCGTATATGGTTCAGATCGGTTTATTTTTAGATATATCTACGGTACTTATTAGTATTTGGTCCAATTCGGAACATTGGTCCAATTCGGAACAATATAACTGATATGGGACATAAGTTATGAATTTTTCACCGAATTTTAATGAAAGGCGGTTTACATATATACCCCAGGTGGTGGGTATCCAAAGTTCGGCGCGGCCGAACTTTACGCCTTTTTATTTGTTTTTTTTTTTCTTTTTCTTTACCTTTTCCCTGTTCCTCACCTTTATTGCAGCCATGGTTTCCAAATTGGATGAAAGTGTTGGCAGAATAATTCATTCTCTTGGCAAGGCTTCAATGTTGGATAACTCCATTGTTTTATTCTATAGCGATAATGGAGGGCCCACAGTGGGTATGTTCAATAATACAGGCTCCAATTGGCCTTTAAGAGGAGTAAGCACTTGAAAAACTAAAAATTTTACATATGAGACTATAATATATCTTTCCATTTGGTCTTTAAGCAAAAATTTTCTCCCTGGGAAGGTGCTGTACGTGTACCCGCAGCCATTTGGAGTCCCTTGTTGAAGAAAAAATCATCGATTAGCGAGCAACCGATTTATGTTGGTGACTTCCTACCTACTCTGGCAGCAGCAGCCAATATCAAAATCAAACATAAAATTGATGGGGTTAATGTGTGGCCACATTTAATGTCAGGCAAGCCATATGGTTGGACTTCGAAAGACAAAGAAACTGAACTTTTTGAAACGTTTGAAGACATTTGGAACTTGACTTCTGATATGAATGATCAATACAAATATTTAAAGGCACACAAGACAGAGGATTGGCCTCTGAACAACTTAGAACCTGATTTTCTTCATTCGCTGAATGAAATTTGGAATTTGACTTCTTATACGAAAGATCAGTACAACCATTTAATGACTGTTGAGCCAGATGGTGGGTCTTTGCAGCACAAAGAACCTGAAATTCTACATATGATGGATGAAATTTGGAACTTGACTTCTTACATGAGAGGTCAATATAAATATATATTGGGCACAACCATAGATGGTCAATATGATGGTGTCTTATCTCAAAGAAATCCCAATGTTATTGATCCCAGAGATGGAAAATATGAGCAAACCATAAAGTCTACACTGACTTCAAAAGCCTTGGGGAAATATGATGATAAGAAGCTTTCAAATGAGTTGATACGTAAACTACGTAGCAAATCTGAAATTGTTTGCCATAACTCGGGAACTCCATGTGATGCTTTGAGCGAAGAGTGTCTCTATAATATCTGGCTGGATCCTTGTGAACAAAATAATCTGGCTAGAAATCCCAAATATGCTAAAATTTTAAATGAAATGCGTCAACGAGTTGAATTCTTTAGAAGCACAGCAGTTCCACCCAAGACTGGTGGTATAAAGCCGGAATATGGTCCTTCTAGACACAATTGCCTTTGGAGTAATTATTTGGAAGAAGCTCCCACAGATTGTAGGTATTTAGTTAGAAGTTTGTAATAATCTTTGGTTAATTTCAATTCTCTTTACAGATATTTTACAATGTGACTACGGTTCACCACCATGTCAAGCATAGAAGAACTTTTTACACACTACACCACTACTGTGGTACATTGGGTACTATTTTACTTAATTTTTTCTTTGTTTATTAATGATAATTATTTTCACAAAAATTGTACTATATCTTAAATTGTATTTTACAAACTTTAAATATTTTACCAAGCATTAAGAACTATATACCAGAATGTGCAATCTTTCACCTTTTGAAAAGTGAAGTTAAGTGAACTAAAATTCAGTCGAAGTGAAAGGTCCATTTAATTCAAAGATAGTTTCACTTTTTTGAAGTTTTTATACTTTGTCTCAAAATCGCTATCAAATCTTTAGATAAAGAAATATCCTTAATTTTTATACCCGCCACCGAAGGATGGGGGTATATTCATTTTGTCATTCCGTTTGCAACATATCGAAATATCCATTTCCGACCCTATAAAGTACATATATTCTTGATCATCGTCAAAATCCAAGACGACCTATCCATGTCCGTCCGTCCGTCCGTGCGCCACGCTACAGGTTTTAAAAATGAAGATAATTAGCTGAAACTTTGCATAGTTCCTTTTTATACCCTCCACCATAAGATGGGGGGTATACTAATTTCGTCATTCTGATTGTAACTACTCGAAATATTCGTCTGAGACCCCATAAAGTATATATATTCTTGATCGTCATGAAATTTTATATCGATCTAGGCATGTCCGTCCGTCTGTCCGTCCGTCCGTCCGTCCGTCTGTCTGTCGAAAGCACGCTAACTTCCGAAGGAGTAAAGATAGCCGCTTGAAATTTTGCACAAATACTTCTTATTAGTGCAGGTCGGTTGGTATGGTAAATGGGCCATATCGGTCCATGTTTTGATATAGATGCCATATAAACCGATCTTGGGTCTTGACTTCTTGAGCCTCTAGAGGTCGCAATTATTATCCGATTTGCCTGAAATTTTGTACGACGGATTCTCTCATGACCATTAACATACGTGTTTATTATGGTCTGAATCGGTATATAGCCCGATACAGCTCCCATATAAATCGATCTCTCTATTTTACTTCTTGAGCCCACAAAGGGCGCAATTCTTATTCGAATTGGCTGACATTTTACACAGGTCTCCAACATATAATTTAATTGTGGTCCAAACCAGACCATATCTTGATATCGCTCTAATAGCAGAGCAAATCTTTTCTTATATCCTTTTTTTGTCTAAGAAGAGATGCCGAGAAAAGAACTCTACAAATGCGATCCATGGTGGAGGGTATATAAGATTCGGCCCGGCCGAACTTAGCACGCTTTTACTTGTTTATCCATAGGCTGGTTGAGTTCGAAGATGGGCTATATTGGACTATATCTTGATGTAGGCCCCATATAGACCAATCTTCCGATTTAAGGTTTTGGCCCATTAAAGCCTCATTAATTATCCGATTCCGCTAAAATTTGGCACAATATTTTGCATTAGACTCGACGATATTAGTAAAGAGTATTGTCAAGATCGGGATATATATGGATGTAGCTGTCATATAGACCTGTCTTTCGATGTAAGGTATTGGGTCCATAAAAAGCACAATTATTACCAGATTTCGCTGAAATTTGGCACAAGCACCTATGTTAGGATTTCCGACATCCGTTTCCCCTATGGTTCAGATCAGTTTATGTTTGGATATAAATACCATATACACCGATCTCCCGATTTAAGGTCATGGGAAATTTTGCACAGTAGGCTGTGTTAGACTTTTCGATATCCGTGTTAAGTTTTACCACATCGGACTATATTTGGATATAGCTGCCATATAGACCGATCTCCGGATTTAGGGTCTTGTGCCCATAAAAATGACATTTATTACCTATGTTTGGCTTTCTGATATCCGCTACCTATATGATTCAGATCGGTCTATAGTTGTAAATAGCTGCTATATATACCGATCTCCCGCTTTTAGTCCTTGGACCCATAAAAGCAGCGTTTATTACCAATGTCGCTGAAATGTGGCACAGTGAGCTCTGTAAGGCCCTACGACATCCGTATTCAATATGGCCCCCATCGGTCTATATTTGGATATAGCTGTCATATAGAGCGATCTCCAGTTGTAAGGTCTTTAGCCCATAAAAGGTGCACTTATTGTCCCTGAAATTGGGCATAGTGACCTTTGATAGGCTTTTCGACATCCGTGCCCTATATGGTTCAGAGCGGTCTATAGCTTGATGGAGCTGCCATTTTGACCAATATTCTATTTTAACGTCAGTGCCGAGTTTGCTCCTAATCGGATCATATTTAAATATAGCTGCAATGGATTCAAAAATGATGCATTTTTTTCCGGCTGTCGAAGGAGGCCAAGTGCCTGGGCATAGTTCTCGATTCGAAACTGTCCTGAAAGAAAAACCCCGAGGAACGAAGCCGTAAGGTACTGTGCTCTTTTTACTCCTGCGGTAGGATGTTCGGCAGGAAGTGGGGGTAACCCCCAAGATGATTTATTGGATGTATACGGCCATCGCACTGTGGTCGGACTTGTGGCCAAAGAAAGAGCGGCCAAAATTACATAAAAGCCACATTTATTACCCGATTTCGCTGAAATTTGGAACGGTTAGTTGTACTATGCCTATCGATGTCCGAACCGAATATGGTCTAAGTGGGACGTTATTTCGATACAGCAGCCATATAGACTGATCTGCCGATTTTTTGTCTTAAGCCCATAAATGCAGCATTTATTACCCGATTCCCCTGAAATTTCGAACGGTGAGTTGTACTATGCCTACTGATGCCCGAACCGAATATGGTCCAAAACGGACTATATTTCGATATAGTTGCCTTGTTCATAGTAATTTATCAAAATTTGCACTTACTCAAAGCTAAAACTGCCTGAAGGCGTCAAAGGGTCACTAAGATCTGCACCGCAAGCAGGCGTGAAGGCGATGCTAGATATGCAGCCCATTGAAGCCTAAATTCTGAACTGCGCCGCCAGGGTCGCGTTTAGGCTGAGGGAGGTCGGCATGCTGAAGGAGGATGGTGGCGGCCCCAGTTCTATTCTGGGTGTTAAGGATGCGGAGGGTAGACTGAGGAGGATCTCCGACTACCTGGCAGCAGTGCTGACTGGAGTGAGGGCATTCGTGATCCGTTTTCCTGGGAGGGATGATGGAAGCTTCGTCATAGATACATCTGTGCTTGCGTGGGGATGGGCGTTTCTTCATACCCCTCCCGAGTTCTCGATTTCTTCTGTTTTTCTTTTATTCGCGTATAGCCTCTGGTCCGAGGTCTCACATCTTCTTTCTCTTCCCTCTCTTTTATAGGGTACCACAATCGGGAAAACGGGCCTTCGAGTGAACTCAGCTTTGGTGGGCAACCCACTGAACCTAACCTTATCTTCCCCGGTTTCTGACGAAAGTTGGTTAAAATGTATAACGAAGGTGGTAGGTATCCAAAGTTCGGACCGGTCGAACATAATGCCTTTTTATTCCATAAAGAATAAATATTCTTCTATAGTTGATATAGCTGCCATATAAACCGATTTTGGGTCTTGACTTTTTGAGCATCTAAAGGTCGCAATTCTAATCCGATTTGGCTGAAATTTTGCACTTGGTGCTTTGGTATCACTTTCAACAATTTTGAAAGTATGGTTCGAATCAGTTCATAACCTGATATAGCTGCCATATAAACCGATCTTGGGTCTTGACTTTTTGAGCTTCTAGAGGGCGCAATTCTTATCCGATTGGGCTGAAATTTTGCATGATGTATTTTGTTATGACTTTCAACAAATGTGTTAGGTATGGTTTAAATCGGTTCATAACCTGGTATAGCTGCCATATATACCGATATTGGATCCTGACTTCTTGAGCCAATAGAGATCGCAATTCTCATACGATTTGTCTAAAATTTTGCAACACAAAAAGTGTTTTGCTATGACTTCCAATAACTGTGCTTAGTATGGTTCAAATCGGTACATAACCTGATATAGCTGCCATATAAATCGATCTGGGATCTTGACTTCCTAGATCTCTAGAGGTCGCAAATTTTATGCTATTTTCCTGAAATTTTGTAGAACGGCTTCTCCAATGACCTTCAGTATACATGTTCAATATGATCCTAATCTTTTTATAGCCTGACTAGCTGACCCGGGCCCGCTCCGCTGCGCCTTCTTTTACTTTATATGGAACAAAGGTTTCCTTGGAATATTTATTTTCGACAATGAAAGATTTTTTAGTGAAATACCATGTTATCTTGACTAACAGTTTGGTCTACGAATTTACGAATTGGTCTACGAATTTAAGTTTGGATGTAAGGTGTACTCCATTCTTAAAATACTTCATTTCAGCCCGATATTCTCATGATGTCTGATTTAGTGGTGTTTTCGGGGAGAGGTGGTCCCCCAGATACTTGGCCCTGAAAAAATATCATCATCGTGCTCTTCTCTCAAATACCATTTATTTAATCCCCATATTGCCATTGGCTTAAAAGGAGTTTACAGGATGAGGCGTCCCCCAAACACATGGCCCTAAAATAGGTTATCAAATTTGTTTCTAATCTAAAATACCTTTCGTTTGAGCCACATATTGGCATGGTCGAAAAAATTTTTCCCTTTGGGTGTGTTTTGGGAAAGGGGTTCTACTCCCAAATACCTTTATTTGAGCCCCATATTGCGATGGTCACAAAAAAATTGCTGTTTGTGGGGTATTTTGGAAAAGGGGTAGACCCCCAGAAAATTGGTCCCGAAAATGGGTATCAATTCTTGCTCTACCCCCCAATGGGGTGGTCCCCCAAACACTAAGCCCGGAAAATATATCAGCAACGTGCTCTATTCTCATATATCTATCTATCTCATATATCTCCCTCAAAATAGGATATCAAGTTCGTTTTCTAATCTCATTTAAACTCCTTATTATAAAACCACTCAGTGAGTTGGCCTTGAAAATATATATGGGATTCGTGTTCCACTTGAGAACTCTCTTATTTGAGCCTCATATTGCAATAGTCAGCAAATACTTACTATTCCGGTGGTGTTGTGGGGGTGGGGTGGCCCCATAGACACTTTTCCCAAATATTGATATCAAATTCGTGCTTTGAGCCGCGTATGCCTATGGTCGTAATTTTGTCCCCTTTGGGTGGTGTTTTTGGTGAGAGACGGCCCCCCAAACACTTGGTCCCATATTTGGATATCAGATTCTAATTCTACACTCAAATACCTTTTATTTAAGCCCCATATTCCAATGGTCAGTAAATAAGTCATGTTTGGGGGGTGTTTTGGGGAAGAGGTCCACCCCCCGAGAAACGTGGTCCCACATTTGGATATCAGATTCGTATTCTACTCGCAAATACCTTTCATTTGAGTCCCATATTGCCATGATCTTTAAATATGTCCGATTTATGGGTGTTTCGGGCGTTGGGTGGTGTTGTGGGGGTGGGGTGGCCCCAAAGACACTTTTCCCGAATATTGATATCAGATTTGTGCTTTACTCCCAAAGACCTTTCATTTGAGTCCCATGTGGCTATGGTCGTAAATGTGTCCCCTTTGGGGGAAGTTTTTGTGGAAAAGCGGCCCCCAAACACTTGGTCTCATATTCGGATATCAGGTTCTAATTCTACACCCAAATACCTTTTATTTAAGCCCTATATTCCCATGATCAGTAAATAAGTCTTGTTGGGGGGGTGATTTGGGGAAGGGGTGGACCCCCAGAAACATGGTCCCACATTTGGATATCAGATTCGTATTCACCTGACAAAAACCTTTCATTTGATCGGTAAATATGTCCGATTTAGGGGTGTTTTGGGGGTTGGGGTGCTCCCCCTAGCACTTGGTGCGACAATTGGATATCAGATACGTTTTCTCATCCTAAATACCTTTCATTTGATTACCATATTGTTGCGATTGGTCTAAATACATGTTTGGTAGGTTTTAGGGTGGGGCGGCCGCCCTAGGTACCCTATCCGAAATTTGGATACCAAATTTATATTTTTAGGGTACTATATGAGAGCATACAAAATTTCGCTTTAATCGCACCACCCATCTCTGAGATTTGGCGTTTCTGAAAATTAGGGTAAGGGGGAGGGTCCGCCCCCCCTTCAGATGTTTTCACCATGGCGTCATTATGCACCATCTGTAAAAATTTCAAGAAAATCGGTTCAGCCGTTTCTGAGTATATAAGGAACACACAAACATACAAACAAACAAACCTACAAACAAACACAAATTGATTTTTATATCCTCCACCATAAGATGGGGGGTATACTAATTTCGTCATTCTGATTGTAACTACTCGAAATATTCGTCTGAGACCCCATAAAGTATATATATTCTTGATCGTCGTGAAATTTTATGTCGATCTGGCCATGTCCCTCCGTCCGTCTGTCTGTCGAAAGCATGCTAACTTCCGAAGGAGTAAAGCAAGCCGCTTGAAATTTTGCACAAATACTTCTTATTAGTGTAGGTCGGCTGGTATTGTAAATGGGTCATGTCGGTCCATGTTTTGATATAGCTGCCATATAAACCGATCTTGGGTCTTGACTTCTTGAGCCTCTAGAGTACGCAATTCTTATCCGATTGGGATGAAATTTTGCACGACGTGTTTTGTTATGATATCCAACAACTGTGCCAAGTATGGATCAAATCGGTTTATAACCTGGTATAGCTGCCATATAAACCGATCTTGGGTCTTGACTTCTTGCGCCTCTACAGGGCGCAATTCTTATCCGATTGGAGTGAAATTTTGCACGACGTGTTTTGTTATGATATCCAACAACTGTGCCAAGTATGGTTCAAATCGGTTTATAACCTGATATAGCTGACATATAAACCGGTCTTGGATCTTGACTTCTTGAGCCTCTACAGGGCGCAATTCCTATCCAATTATAATGAATTTTGGCACGTAGTATTTTGTTATTATATCCAACAACTGTGCCAAATATGGTTCAAATCGGTTCATAACCTGATATAGCTGTCATATAAACAGATCTGGGGACTTGACTTCTTGAGCTTCTAGAGGGCACAATTTCTATCCGATTTGGCTGAAATTTCGCAAGATGTTTTTTATTGTTACTCTCAACAAATATGTCAAATAAAGTACAAGTCGGTTCATAACCTGATGTAGCTGCCATATAAACCGATATGGGATCTTGACTTCTTGAGCCTCTAGAGGTCGCAATTATTATCCGATTTGCCTGAAATTTTGTACGACGGATTCTATCATGACCATTAACATACGTGTTTATTATGGTCTGAATCGGTCTATAGGCCGATACAGCTCCCATATAAATCGATCTCTTTATTTTACTTCTTGAGCCCCCAAAGGGCGCAAATCTTATTCGAATTGGCTGACATTTTACACAGGTCTCCAACATATAATTTAATTGTGGTCCAAACCGGACCATATCTTGATATCGCTCTAATAGCAGAGCAAATCTTTTCTTATATCCTTTTTTTTTGCCTAAGAAGAGATGCCGGGAAAAGAACTCGACAAATGCGATCCATGGTGGAGGGTATATAAGATTCGGCCCGGCCGAACTTAGCACGCTTTTACTTGTTATATATAAGATACAGCTCCCATATAAACCGATCTCCCGATTATGCTTCTTGAGCCCCTCCAAGGCGCAATTCTTATCCGAATGGGCTGAAATATTATCTAATGACTTCTACTATGGTATTCAAAATTTAATTCACTTTTGGTCTGAATTGGACTCGATATATCTCCAATAGTATAACAATTCTTATCCATTATTCTTGGTTTGCTTAAAAGGAAATGCCGCGCAAAGACCTCGACATATGCGATCCATGGTGGAGGGTTCAAAAAAGATTCTGCCCAGCCGAACTTAGCACGCTCTTACTTGCTTCTTGTTGGTAATCATAGGGGAAAATTTGCTAATCTTCATTAAAAAAATCTCTAACATGGCATCATTCGGTTTCATCCCACACTGCTTACCTCTACTTTGAGTCCCAACGGTTTCATAGTTTTTTGTCTTAGATCCACTCAAGCTGTAATACAATTCAAACATAAATGCCAAATGCATATATAACCTGATTTACGACGCCATTGAAGTATTACAAATTGCATAGTAAAATAATATCACTGGGTAAGTAAAATAGATTTACAGCTAGCCCGTAAAGGTTTGTTATCAGTACTATAATTAATTTGAATTACTTTCACAACGGTGTCGATTGTTTCAAACAGGAATGACATTAAAGTAGGAATGGGTTTCATTGCGAAAAGTATCAGTGAACGTATTGGAAGCTCAGCAATAGTTAACATATCAATAATGAAATTGTCGTTTCTGGTAGTTTTCGTGGTTGGTTGTTTTCTAGGCGGTTGTATCTTGGCCGATTGCCTGCATTGGGAAACGAAAACCAAACCTCCTAATATTGTCATAATATTGGCCGATGATATGGTGAGTCAATGTAAAAGTATTCCATACAATATTGCATAGATGTTTAAAGTCATGGAAATTAAACTGTCATTTCTCAACATATAGAGCCGCGCTTCTTTAAATATAAAGATTAGATACACTCGATGATCTTGCCATACCAAATCGATATTGACATGTCGGTGCGTCGGAGGAGGTCCCTCTAACTTCGTATAGAGGCGACATCTTGATGTTAAGTTTCGCGTTAGCAAAGCTTGTTTGAAATATCCCCACTCTCTGGGAGGCGCAAAGCTTGACCTGGTGAGCAAGATGGATCTCACCCGGCTCACAAATGCGAAGGTCCTCATCAAATGATGGTGCAGACAATTCGCCACAGAAAGTCTTAAGCAAAACCAAGGTTGTTTCGCGTAGAAATGGGATGCCTTGCACAGGCAGTAGAAGGAGGCGGCAACTTTCCTCTTAGCGAATCTTGACCAAGTCTCGATGACAAGTTTGTCTACGACATTCTTCCTGTCCAAGGCTGTCTTTTTCAAGAATGGGAAGACTAAGTTAGGCAAAGATCCCAATTTTAAGACATCAGTTAATGCAGTCACAGGATACGCATTACTGCCTTGCAAATTGGGGGCCAACGACGAGACTTTCACCGACTTTCTCAATATTGGGAAGACTACAATTGGCAAAGATCCTAATTTTAAAGCAATTACGTTGATCGAAAGCTTATCATTACAGAACTTATGGTAAAGGAAGCCTTGAGGAGCATCTAGCCATTTAAGTAACGCGGACAGATGGAATATTTCGGAAGTTACTACTCTGGCCGCCATTTTCACAGCCTGCTTGGGACTTGCATTTCGTCCGAAAGCCTGGCATGGCATGAGGCAAATGTGATATTTATACCCAAGCCCGGCAAGGCCAGTTATGCGACACCAAAGGCCAACAGAAGACCTACACGCAAAAATATAATTCATTAGCCCTAAACCTACTTTTTGACAAGTAAACTTCTTTTATAAAAAGCGTCAAGCCATAGTATGTGTACTGCAAATATTTTGAAACAATCTATTCGCTGTATTTAATCTTGTTGATTCTAGCCTGGAATCATTTGATGCGAGCTTTTTTATACCCTCCACCATAAGATGGGGGTATACTAATTTCGTCATTCTGTTTGTAACTACTCGAAATATTCGTCTGAGACCCCATAAAGTATATATATTCTTGATCGTCGTGAAATTTTATGTCGATCTAGTCATGTCCGTCCGTCTGTCCGTCCGTCCGTCCGTCCGTCCGTCCGTCTGTCTGTCGAAAGCACGCTAACTTCCGAAGGAGTAAAGCTAGCCGCTTGAAATTTTGCACAAATACTTCTTATTAGTGTAGCTCAGTTGGTATTGTAAATGGGCCATATCGGTCCATGTTTTGATATAGCTGCCATATAAACCGATCTTGGGTCTTGACTTCTTGAGCCTCTAGCGTGTGCAATTCTTATCCGATTGGGATGAAATTTTGCACGACGTGTTTTGTTATGATATCTAACAATTGTGACGAGTATGGTTCAAATCGGTTTATAACCTGATATAGCTGTCATATAAAACGATCTTGGGTTATGACTTCTTGATCCTCTATAGTGCGCAATTCTTATCCGATTGGAATGAAATTTTGCACGACGTATTTGGTTATGATATCCAACAATTATGCCAAGTATGGTTCAAATCGGTCTATAACCTGATATAGCTGCCATATAAACCGATCTTGGGTCTTGACTTCTTGAGCCTCTAGAGTGCGCAATTCTTATCCGATGGCAATGAAATTTTGCACTACGTGTTTTGTTTTAAATATCCAACAATTGTGCCAAGTATGGTTTAAATCGGTCCATAACCTGATATAGCTGCCATATAAACCGATCTTGGGTCTTGACTTCTTGAGCCTCTAGAGTACGCAATTCTTATCCGATTGGGATGAAATTTTGCACGACGTGTTTTGTTATGATATCTAACAACTGTGATGAGTATGGTTCAAATCGGTTCATAACCTGATATAGCTGTCATATAAAACGATCTTGGGTCTTGACTTCTTGAGCCTCTAGGGGACGCAATTCCTATCCGATTTGGTTGAAATTTTGCATGACGTATTTTATTCTTACTTTCAACAACTGCGTCAAATAAGGTTCAAATTGGTTCATAACCTGATATAGCCGCCATATAAACCGATCTGGGGACTTGACTTCTTGAGCCCCTAGAGTTCGAGATTATTATCCGATTTGCCTGAAATTTTGTACGACAGATTCTCTCATGATCATCAACATACATGTTTATTATGGTCTGAATCGGTCAATAGCCCGGTACAGCTCCCATATAAATCGATCTCTCTTTTTTACTTCTTGAGCCCCAAAAGAGCGCAATTCGTTTTCGAATTGGCTGACATTTTACACAGGTCTCCAACATATAATTAAATTGTGGTCCAAACCGGACATATCTTGATATCGCTCTAATAGCAGAGCAAATCTTTTCTTATATCCTTTTTGCCTAAGAAGAGATGCCGGGAAAAGAACTCGACAAATGCGATCCATGCTGGAGTGTATATAAGATTCGACCCGGCCGAACTTAGCACGCTTTTACTTGTTTTTACACATTTCCTTACTTAAGGTGGGTAAAAGTTATTTTCATTGTAAAAAGTTTTTTTTTTTTTTTTTGGAAAAAAATCAATAATTTGAAAAGCAAATTTTAAAATTTTTTAAAAAACATTGCACTGTGTCCGTCTCTACGGTCAAAGCCTACAGAAGTAATAAATTACTACCAGAATCAAAGCTGCTTGCTGTTGACCGAAAGAATTCGAACCTATCTCACTATGAACTTCGTATCAATTGCCTTAAATACCAAAAATATGACATATGATATATGACAAGGTCAAATACTTAGGTGTGATCTTGGACAGGAAACTGAATTGGAAGTCTCACATTCAGGAGCGTACTGAGAAGGCTCACAGATGTTGGGCACTATGTAGAAGGGCCGTTGGTTCGAAATGGGGGCCTGAATCCGAGGATAGTCCACTGGCTCTACAGGTGCGTGATTAGACCAATACTAACTTAAGCCTCGGTAGTTTGGTGGACTGCTATGGAGAAAAAGTGCAACACAAGGACCATACAACAGGTTCAGAGAACATGTTGTCTTGGCATAGGCGGAGCGATGAGGACCACGCCCACTAGACCCATTGACATACAGAGTAAGTGTGAGGCAGCCACTACGGCTATAAGACTTAAGGCGATGGGAGAATGGATTGAGGATGGGAGCAGCTCATACCATTGCGGTATAATCGAGGCGACGATAGGAAACCTGGAAGGAAGTGGAGAGGTTTCCGATCAGATACCTAAGATGAACCTTGAAGTCGAGTGCGAGGCACTGTGGCACCAAGTGTTGGGGGGGGGGGGGGCAGCTCCTCCCTAAAAACATCCCTCAAAGAAGGCAAATTTACGGTAGAGTAGAACACAAATCTGATCAATATGTTTAAGGCCATGTGACCGAATGGCCGCCCGTTCCCAAACCGGTCATGTTTGTCGAATATAGAAATATGGGGCTCTAATAAAAGTTATTTGGCAGTAGACCACGAATCTAATATCAACTTTCGGGACCAACTGTCTAGGGGCATCCCACCACCCTAACAACCCCCAAATAGGACATATTTGCTCACAAGACAATTTGGGTCTTCAAGACAGTGGAGCTCGATATTGATAGTTTTTAGGGCCCATACCCTGACCTCGGACATATTTGGTGACTTTTGATAAAAGGTATTGCGGAGTAGAGCACTAAATTGATACCCACTTTTGGCACCAATTTTCTGGAAGACTACCCCTATTTCAAAATACCCCACGATCAGGAATTATTTACTGACCATCGCAATATGGGGCAAAAATTTACCGACCAAGCCAATATGTGGCTCAAATGAAAGGTATTTGAGATTAGAAAACGAATTTGATAACCAATTTTGGGGCCAAGTGTCTGGGGACCACCTCACCCCTGAAAACACCCCTAAATCGGACAAACGTGTTTACCGATCATGGCAATATGGGACTCCCCCTGCCAAATTCACCATGAAAATAGCGGGCTCAAATAAAGTCTTTAAGAATGGATTACGTCTAACATCCAAACTTAGATGACTCAAAAACCACAGAGCGAATCCACAGACCAATAAAGATCATATGATATTCAGATAAAGACATTTAGATTGTTATACTGTTAGTCAAGCCATATACTATTTTCATAGCATGATATTTCACTAAAAGCTCTTAAATTGTGGAAAATAATTATTTCTAAGATAATTTTGTTCCATATAAAGTAAAAGAAGGCGCGGCGGAGCGAGCCCGGTTCAGCTAGTCGGTCTACAAAGTGATATTACTTACTTTAGTTGGCTATGACAGAACATTTTTTCCACCAGCCGAATGTAGAATAGCGTTCCAAGCGCCTCAAGTTCAAGTCGGTCCATAACCTGATATAGCTGCCATATAAACCGATCTTGGGTCTTGATTTCTTGAGCCTCTAGAGGGCACAATTCTTATCCGATTTGAATGAATTTTTGCACGAAGTATTTCGTTATGATATCCAACAACTGTGCCATGTATGGTTCAAATCGGTCTATAACCTGATATAGCTGTCATATAAACAGATCTGGGGATATGACTTCTTGAGCTTCTAGAGGGCGCAATTCCTATCCGATTTGGCTGAAATTTTGCATGACGTATTTTATTTTTATTTTCAACAACTGTGCCAAATAAGGTTCAAATCGGTTCATAGCCTGATATAGCTGACATATAAACCGATCTGGGATCTTGACTTCTTGACCCCTAGAGGTCGCAATTATTATCCGATATGCCTGAAATTTTGTACGATGGATCCTCTCATGACCATCAACAAACGTGTTTATTATGGTCTGAATCGGTCTATAGCCCGATACAGATCCCATATAAATCGTTCTCTCTATTTTACTTCGTGAGTCCCAATGGGCGCAATTCTTATACGAATTGGCTGAAATTTTACACAGGTCTCCAACATATAATTTAATTGTGGTCCGAACCGGACCCTATCTTGATATCGTTTTAATAGCAGAGCAACTCTTTTCTTATATCCTTTTTTGCCTAAGAAGAGATGCCGGGAAAAGAACTCGACAAATGCGATCCATGGTCGAGGGTATATAAGATTCGGCCCGGCCCAACTTAGCACGCTTTTACTTGTTTCTTCTTATTTCGTTCTAGGGTTCTGACGATGTAAGTTACCGTGGATCACATGAATTTCTAACACCCAACATTGATGCTTTGGCCTATCATGGAAAGATTTTAAATCGTTTATATGCACCACCCTTGTGTACACCATCCAGGGCTACTTTGATGACGGGATTGTATCCAATACATACAGGTTTAATAAAAAAAATACTTTAAAGATGATAAATACTGGTCAGAATTGAAAAAGAGGAAATCGAAATTTTATCTTTCCTATTCAAAATTGGCTGATATTTAACATAATTTCTAAAATCTGAAAGTCTTTTATTTTCCATGGGTAGCTAAGATGACTTCTACTACCTTTTACGAGAATGAGAATAATTGTTTTTGTTCTGCTTATACGTTGTCCATCTTTCCAGGCACTCAACATTTTGTGCTCAGCAATGATGAACCCTGGGGTATTCTGGAAAATCACAATACAATGCCAAAGATTTTTCAAGCTAATGGCTATTCCACAAATTTGGTAGGCAAATGGCATTTGGGTATGGGCCGCAAGGAATTTACACCCACATATCAGGGATTTGATCATCATTATGGATATTGGGGAGGTTTCTTGAACTACTATCGCAAAAGATCTCAGATGTTTGTAAGAATTGAACGATTTTTTTGTTTTAATGTTTAAGTGTTTTATCAACTATACTTTTTATGCAGGACTCCTCCAAAGGTTATGATTTTCGCCGAAATATGGATGTGCTATGCACCCCCAAGGATACCTACGTCACTGATTTATTTACCGAAGAGGCGGAACGTATTATTTTAGAGAATAATGGCTCCAAACCGCTGTTCCTATTAGTAGCCCACTCAGCTCCTCATACAGGAGATTTCGATGAACTCATGCAAGCTCCCCAAGAAGAAATTGAAAAATTTTCTTATATACCCGATATGCAACGGCGTACCTATGCAGGTGAGTATATTGTAGTTTAAAGAAAATTAAATGATCTTTTTATACACCACCACTGTGGTACAGTGTATTATTTATACCCTACACCACCACTGCGGTACAGAGTATTATAACTTAGTGCATTTGTTTGTAACACCCAGTAAGAAGAGAGATAGACCCATTGATAAGTATATTGATCGACTCAGAATTACTTTCTGATTCGATTTATCTATGTCCGTCTAACTGACTGTTTGTCCGTCTGTCCATGTTAGTTTTTGTACAAAGTACAGGTCTCAATTTTCGTCTTTAATTCAGTACATGTTCGTCCTATTTTGACTAATATTGGAATAATGTGGTCATTTGCTAACCGATTGTATCGAAATGTGGCAGAAAGGATTTTTCGACATTGCTGGTGAATTTCATAGAAATCGGTATTGGCCTATGGCTCCGAGGGTTTAGGGTCATTTAAGTTTCAATGTTGACTGCATTAGAGCCCGATATTCTCATTGTGATTTTGGGAGTGGGAAGGGCCCCATGGTGGTGGTTGGTGGGTTTAATGTTTGATGTGGTCGCCAAGAAACGTGGTCCTGAATTCGGGTATTAATTTCGTGCTCTACGCCCAAATACCTTTCATTTGAGGTGCAGATTACCATGACCGGTAAATACGTATGCCGGATTTAGGGGTATACATATTTACAGACCCCTGTTTAGGGGGTATTTTGCGGATGCAAATATCATTTATTTGAACCCCATGTTGCCATCGGTTTAAGGGGGCCAAACACTTGTCCTCAATTGGATATCAAATTAGTTTTCTAATCACAAATACGTTTTCCTATTGCAATAGTCAGCAAATATGTCCGGTTTAGGGGATGGGTCCTAAAACCTATCAATATCGTGCTTAACTATCTTTGAGCCCCAAATTGTCATGGTGAGCAAATACGTCCTATTTGGGGGTTTTTATGGGAGTGGGACATCCCCTGCACAGTTGGTCCCGAATATTGATATCAGATTCGTACTGTACTCCCAAATATCTTTTATTTGAATGCCATATTTCCATATGGAAAACATGGTGGGGCGGCCACTGAGTTACTTGGCCCTGATAATATATATATCAGATTCGTGATCTACTCTAAAATACCTCTTATTTGAGCCCCATATTGCAAAGGTCCTATTTGGAGATTCGTGTTCTACTCCCAAAGACCCCTCATTTGAGCCCCATATTGCTGTGGTCGGTAAACTTGTTCTCTTTGGGGGGTGTTTTGGTGACGAGCGGCCCCCCAAACACTTGGTCCCAAGTTCGTGTTCTACTACCAAATACCTTTTATTTGAGTCCCATATTGCCATGGTCCATAAATATGTCTGATTTAGGGGGGTTTTGGAGGCTGATATGGTGCCCCAAATATTTGGTCCCTTATTTTGATACCAGATTTGTATTCTATTCTCAAATATCTTTCATTTGAGTTCCATATTGTCGTGATTGGTCCATATATATATTTGGTAGGTTTCGAGGGCTGTCCTTCTAGATACCCCATTCCAAATTTGGATACCAAACTTTTGTTTTTTGGTTATAATAAGAGAGCACACAAAATTTCGCTTAAATCGCACCACCCATCTCCGAGATCCGGCATTTCTGAAAATTAGAGTAAGGGGGAGAGTCCGCCCCCCTGTTCAGATATCAAAAAATTTTGATCTCATTTTCACCCCAGGATGATTGTATAAGACTAAGACTTTAAGACTAGACTAGCGCCTTTTTTCACTCCCTTATTTTGTCTGAGCCCTTTACTATATATACTCAAATACCTTTCACTAGAGCCTAATATTGTCATTATTGCTTTAAATTTCCATTTGGCGGGTTTTGTAGGTGGAGCGGCCGCCCTGGGCATCCAAATATCTGTTTTCGAGTTATAGACAACCAAATTTCTATTTTTGAGTTTTTATAAACGTACTAAATTTCCAGTTAATCACCCCATCCATCTCCGAGACCTGGCGATTTTGAAAATAGGGTGAGGGGAAGGTCCGCCTATTAAAGTTTGGATGTTGAATCTACTTCATTCTCTTGGTTTTGGTGGTTAATTGGAGTAGCCAAACTCTTTGCCCCGAAAGTGTATATCAGATTCATACTCTACTTCCAAAAAACACATTTGAGCTACATATTGCTATAGTCGGTATATGTGTGGTTCAGGGGGAGTTTGTGAGATGAGTTGTCCCTAAAACACTTATAAAACAGATATAAAATTTGAACTCCTTTTTACCATAATCCACAAATATGACCAGTTTGAGGGGTAAGTAAGATATCAAATTCGCTTTCTGCTATCAAATACCTATTATATGAGCCACTTATTGCCATAGTAGGCAAATATAGCCGGTTTTGAGGGAGTTTAGAGGAGGACCATGAAATAATATCAGCTAGAGCACGATTTTGTTTGAGCCCTATAATGTTAAGCATTTTGAAAGTGGCGATCAAGATATTCAGAGATACGGGTCCCGTTCAGATACGCACTATTTATTTTTTTTTGTTTTTTATTGGTTATCTACTTTCATAATCTTATTTCAAAGCTACCACTTGGGAAAACACATTTTAAAAGATCAGCAGGTCCTCTTGTGTCTATCCTAATTTGAGGGTAAAAAGTGTACCCTCCTACCAAAGATCTCTTATTCCTGTCCATTCATGATCGGCCTTCATTTATTATATTTATACCCTCCACCATAAGATGGGGGGTATACTAATTTCGTCATTCTGTTTGTAAATACTCGAAATATTCGTCTGTGACCCCATAAAGTATATATATTCTTTATCGTCGCGACATTTTATGTCGATCTAGCCATGTCCGTCCGTCTGTCCGTCCGTCCGTCTGTCTGTCGAAAGCACGCTAACTTCCGAAGGAGTAAAGCTAGCCGCTTGAAATTTTGCACAAATACTTCTTATTAGTGTAGGTCGATTGGTATTGCAAATGGGCCATATCGGTCCATGTTTTGATATAGCTGCCATATAAACCGATCTTGGGTCTTGATTTCTTGAGCCTCTAGAGTGCGCAATTCTAATCCGATTGGAATGAAATTTTGCACAACGTGTTTTGTTATGATATCCAACAATTGTGCTAAGTATGGTTCAAATCGGTCCATGTTTTGATATAGCTGCCATATAAACCGATCTTGGGTCTTGACTTTTTGAGCCTCTAGAGTGCGCAATTCTTATCCGATTGGAATGAAATTTTGCACGACGTGTTTTGTTATGATATCCAATAACTGTGCCAAGTATGGTTTAAATCGGTTCATAACCTGATATAGCTGTCATATAAACCGATCTTGGGTCTTGACTTCTTGAGCCTCTAGAGTGCGCAATTCTTATCCGATTGATTGCCCTCCGACACGGCCTTTAATTTGCATACAATATATTCTCGGTCGTTGTACATAACAGTTTGGTGTTGTTTTAGTTGGGAGGAGAGTGTCGATCCCACCGACGATACGCCCCAAAAGAACCCAAAAGAATATTTATTTGAGTAATGTCGAGATCTACATGTCCAGCTGAACGGCAGAACGTGACCCTGATACTTTAATTCTTATATCGACATTAGATTCGAACTCTATTGTCATAAACATTTCTTTTAATTCCCATATTATCCCTATCGAATTACATGTCTTATTGAATCGTATCGAATTACATGTCTTATTGAAGTGGGCCGGTTCCAAACTCTGTGCCAAATGTGTATATTCGGTTCATTTTTTTTGGGTTGGAGAGGCCTCGTAGACACCTTAGACCAAATTGTTATAACAGATGTGCACTCAACTTCCAAATACCATTCATTTGATACCCATATTGTCCCAACTGGTAATTATGTCCTGTTGAAATAGCTTTCATTTCAAATCCATATTGTCCCAATCGCTAGTAATGGGGGATTTTGGGGGTGGGGAGACCCCTCAGAGGGCGCAATTCCTAACCGATTTGACTGTAATTTTGCACGTTGTGTTCTGGTATCACTTCTAACAACTGTGCTAAGTATCGGATCATAACCTGGTATAGCTGCCATATAAACCGATCATTGGTCTTGACTTCTTCAGCTTTTAGAGGGCGCAATTCTTATCCGATTTTGCTGTAATTTTGCAAGTGGTGTTTTGCTATCACTTCCAACAACTGTGCTAAATATGGTTCAAATCGGTTCATAACCTGGTATGGCTGCCATATAAATCTGGGATCTTGACTTCTTGAGACTCTAGAGGGCGCAATTCTAATCAGATATGGCAGAAACTTTGTACAAGACTTCTCCCATGACCATCAACATACGTGTCCAATATGGTCTGAATCGATTTATAGCTTGATACCGTTCCCATATAAACCGATATCCCGATTTTGATTTTTTATTGATTATCTATTTTCAAATTAATATTTCAAAGCTACCACCTGGTATAGTACATTATTAAAGATCCGCATGTCCTTCCTATGTCTATCACAATCTAAGACCAAAAAGTTTTCTCAAATACCAACGACCTTTTTTTCCTGATCTATTCTATGCTTCATATATCACTTTTAATTTCTTTTTATTTTTGGTAGAATGGGGGGAGAGGAATTGCCCTCTGATAAGTCTTTTCATTTGTGTTTAATATATTTTGGGTCGGTCCCCCTGACGCTAAGACCTGAAATACCAATTATTTTAGTCTTTTATTCTACATGTGCTGCTGAACGGCAAGACGTGACCCACATATTTGGATCCTTATAACAACATTATATTCGAACTCTACTGTCATGGACCTTTCTTTTAATTCCCATATTATCCCGATCGAACTACACGTCCAATTGAAGGGTATTTTGTGTGTGGGTCGGTCCCAGATTCTGTCCCAAGTATGTACAATATATCAGATTCGTAGACAACTCTCAAAGACCTTTCATTTGATACCCATTTTGTGACGTTGGACTTTCATGCCCGATTTGGGGATTTTAAAGAATGGTGAGGACCCGTAGACACCTTGGAATAAATTTGCATAACAGATGTGTACTCAACTACCTTTCATTTAATACCCTTATGGTCCCAATCGGTAAATATGTCCTCTTGATTGGTTTTAGGGGTGGGAAAGACAGCTTCTCAGACACGAATTAATAAATTTGTATGTCAGATTCTTACTCAACTTTCAAATAGCTTTGATTTGACATCCATATTGCCCCATTTGGTAAATATGAACATTTCCATTCGCGTGGGTTTTGGGATAGGGCTTCCCCCTAGGTTATTAGGCCCAAAGTTTTATACCAATTTCGTTTTGTTGGGATACCATAAGGTGCGATACAAAATCTCGCTTTAATCGGTGCACCAATTTCCGAGATCTCCCATTTTTGAAAATTGGAGCAAGGGGGAGGGTCCACCCCCGTTCGGATATTAAAAAATGTAGTACCCTATTTTCACCGGGAACTCAAACTATACCATCTCTGAAAATTTCATGAAAGCTATGCGCAACAATTTAATTTTTATGTAATACTGAGTACGCACGCAAACTTTCGAAGGAGTAAAGCTATCCGCTTGAAATTTTCCACAAATACTTTTTATTAGTATACGTCTGTTGGGATTCTAAATGGGCCAGATCGACCCATGTTTTAATATAGCTGCCATATAAACCGATCTTGGGTCTTGATTTCTTGACCGTCTATAAGGCGCAATTCTCATCCGATTTCACTGCAATTTTGCACGTGGTGTTTTGGTATCACTTCCAACAACTGTACTGAGTATGCTTCCAATCGGTTCATAACCTCATATAGCTGTCAAATAAACCGTTCTTGGATCTTGACTTCTTGAGTCAATAGAGCGCACAATTCTCTTCTGATTTGACTGAAATTTTGCATGAGGTGTTTTGTTATGACTTCCAACATCTGTGCTATGTATGGTTCAAATCGGTTCATAATCTGGTGTAGCTGCCATATAAATCGGTCTGGGATCTTGACATTTTGAGCCTCTACAGAGCGCAATTCTCTTCCGATTTGGCAGAAATTTTGTACAACGGCTTCTCTCATGACTTTCAACATATGTGTCTAATATGGTCTGAATCTATCAATAGCTTGAATCGCCCCTACAAGGCGCAATTCTTATCCGAATGAACTTAAATATTACACAATGGCTTCGTGTTCGGCATTCATTTATGGTCCGAATCGGACTATCACTTGATATATTGGGTTGCCCAAAAAGTAATTGCGGATTTTTTAATAGAAAATAAATGCATTTTTAATAAAACTTAGAATGAACTTTAATTAAATATTCTTTTTTACACTTTTTTTTCTAAAGCAAGCTAAAAGTAACATCTGATAACTGACAGAAGAAAGAATGCAATTACAGAGTCACAAGCTGTGAAAAAATTTGTCAACGCCGACTATATGAAAAATGCGCAATTACTTTTTGGACAACCCAATAGCTCCAATAGCATAGCAGTTCTTATTCAATATTCTGTGTTTGCCCAAAAAGAGATACCACTCATTGAATTCGACAAATGCGATCCATGGTGGAGGGTATATAAGATTCGGTCCGGCCGAACTTATCACGCTCTTACTGTTTTACTAGGGTCGCCTTGTTTTCACTTCTAGAGCCACTGCAAGCGCAGTTATTAACCAATCTTGCCAAAATTTAGCTCAACGCTTTCCTTAACGACTGCCACAATATCTAAGATGTTTGGTCGAAATCGGTTCTGATTTAAATATAGCTCCCATATGTAGGTTCATCATAGGTTTTGGTAATTTGCAAATATATTGTCATTTGTCAACCGTAGTTTTTACATATTTGCTCGAAATTTGAAACGGAGTGTTAAGCAACCAATTTGTAAACCTCAGCCGAGGTCCATGAAAATTGGTTCAGAAATAGATGTAGCTCCCACCTTGTATTTAAAGGGTAGGTGTAGGGTATTATACAGTCAGCACCGCTCAACTTTAGTCTTTCCTTACTTGTTTTCTTTCTTCTTAAGCCATGGTATCTAAGCTGGATGAAAGTGTTGGTCGAATTATACATTCTCTTGACAGGGCTTCCATGTTGGACAACTCCATTGTTTTATTTTATAGCGATAATGGAGGACCCACTGTGGGTTTATTCAACAACACTGGATCGAATTGGCCTTTGAGAGGGGTAAGTTCCCAAACATTATGTACAAGTATACAATTAAAGATTTCCTTTTTTTAACTATAGCAAAAAATGTCCCCTTGGGAAGGTGCAATACGAGTGCCAGGTGCCATATGGAGCCCTTTGATAAAGAGCAAAACTTCCCTAAACAATCAACCTATATATGTAGGTGATCTTTTACCCACTCTAGCAGCGGCAGCTAACATAGAGCTGAAGCAAAAATTTGATGGCATTAACGTATGGCCTGATTTGGCATTCAATAAGCCAGGACGGTGGCCTTGGAAATACCAAGAACGAGAAATTCTACATATGTTGGACGATATATGGAATACCACATCCTATATGAAAGGACAATATAAATATATACGTGGTACAACTTTGCAAGGTCAATATGATGGTGTTCTGTCTCGGCGAGATCCCAATATCTATGATCCCAGAGATATCAATTACCATCAAACTATAAAATCTTCTTTAGCTTCAAAATCTCTAGAAAAATACGATGATAGAAAGCTAACAAGTGAGACTATAAATAAATTACGTCTTCAAGCTGAAATACATTGTAAAGCGGCAGGCACTGCTTGTAATGCTTTGAAGGAGGAATGCCTGTACAATATCTGTTCAGATCCTTGTGAACAAAATAATCTAGCTAAAGATCGTACGTATGCAAATGTTTTAACAAAAATGCGCCAACAAGTGGAGGCTTTTAGAGAGTCAGCAGTTTCACCAAAGACTGGTGGCATACAACCCCAATATGGACCTTCATGGCACAATTGTATGTGGAATAACTTTTTGGAAGAACCTCCCACAGAATGTAAGATTGAGCCACGTCTTTCCTAGGTATCAATTTCCTAACATTTGATTTATTTACAGTTGTTAAGCAATGTGACTACAATTCACCACCCTGTCAAGCTTAGTTGAGATTTCAACTTAAAATTCAGTATTTTCTCCTGTTTCAACCAAATATTTTAAAAATTCTGAAGCTTGTTCCTGGCATTAAAAGTTTTAAATATACACATGTTCAGCATTATAAAGTTGTATCAATTGAAAGTTTGGTATAGTAGGTGCACAACACCGGGCTCGGCTACATATGCTATCTGGTTTTTAAAGTCGAACCGACCAGACCGCTTTAGAAATTGTAACAACAAAATTTCAATGCATTTTTCTCTAAAGATAAAATTTCAGCGGCAATTTCTCTAACAAAAACTTTGGCCCCCTCGAAATATATTTTATGACAAAATTAATAATATATTATTTTTTCTACACACAAAATTGTAATGAAATTTTTAATAGACCAAATTTCAATAAAAATTGTTCTGCTGAAAAAAATGTCAGGGTGTTTGGATAAAATTTCATTGAGAGACGAAATTCTAACAAAACTTTTTCTTTAGCATCAATGAAAGTTTCTCTAAACAAAATATATTAGTGAAAAATTCTCAAAAGTTCAAATTGTCCCAGGCCCACCAAGAAATTATATCGGGTTTTCCGGTACTACGAAATAACCCCAAATCATTAATCAAATAACCCCCAATGAAGTAATACCCAATACAAATGAAATAAACCCTAAATCAAAATTATGAAATAAACCCCACATTTTTGGAAATAACGCCCAAATAAATAATGAAGTAAAGCCCACATTCGACTCAGAATCACTTTCTGATTCGATTTAGCCACGTCTGTCTGTCCGTCTGTGAGTCCATGTATTCTTGCAACCAAGGTACAGGGTCGAACTTTGGATAACCACCACCTCGGGCATATATGTAAACCACCTTTCGTCAAAATCCGGTAAAAAAGGCATACCTTGGACCAAATACTAATAAGTACAAGTCATTGTTCAATTGTGTATAACAAAATATTTTTCTTTTTTGTAGCTATATTTAAAAAACAACCGATCTGAACCATACACGACACGGATGTCGAAAAGCCTAACATAAGTCGCTGTGTCAAATTTCAGTGACCTTCTATGGGGCCAAGACTTTAAATCGAGATATATGTCTATATGGCAACTATATCCAAATCTGGACCGATCTCGACCAAATTAAAGAAAGGTGTCGAAGGGCCTCACACAACTCACTGTCCCAAATTTCAGCAAAATCGGATAACAAATGTGGCTTATATGGTCTGGACCGATCTGGGAAAAATTAAAGAAGGATGTCGAAAGGCTTAACACAACTCACTTTCCCAAATTTCAGCAAAATCGGATAATAAGTGTGGCTTTTATGAGCTCAAGACCTTAAATTGAGAGATCGGTCTATATGGCAGCTGTATCCAAATCTGGACAAATCTCGACCAAATTGAAGAAGAATGTCGAAGGCCCTAACATAACTCAATGTCCCAAATTTCAGCAAAATCCGACAATAAATGCGCCTTTTATGGGCCCACAACCTGAAATCGAGAGATCGGCCTATATGGCAGGTATATCCAAATCTGGACCGTCCTGGGCCAAATTGAAGAAGGATTTCGAAGGCCCTAACACAACTCTCTGTCCCAAATTTGGGCAAAATCGGACGATAAATGCGCCTTTTGTGGGCGCAAGACCTTAAATCGAGAGATCTCAATTTTTAAAGACTGTAGCATGATTTCAACAGACAGACGGACGGACATGTCTAGATCGTCTTAGATTTTTACGCTGATCAAGAATATATATACTTTATAGGGTCGGAAATGGATATTTCGATGTGTTGCAAACGGAATGACAAAAAGAATATACCCCCATCCTTCGGTGGTGGGTATAAAAACCGTTTTGAACCATATAGGACACGGATGTCGAAGAGCCTAACATAAGTCACTGCGTCAAATTTCAACGAAATCCGACAATAACTGCGCTTTTTATAGGGCCGAGAATTTAAATCGAGAGATCGTTCTATATGGCACCTGGACCAAATTAAACAAAGATATATCGATATTCCGATTTTATTATAACTGCACTACTATATCCATAGTTATATCTTAGTAGTGCCTGGTCTCGATCATATTTTATTCAGGTCCCGAGAACTTATATACAAGTAATATTTTCAGACAAAAAATCTACTTTTTATTGGATTAAGACTCTAAATTGGAAGAAAGGTCTATATGACAGCTATATCTGTATAGTCTGATCGGACTCATATGTGGGTCGGACGTCGTGGGGCCTTAACCAACTTTCTAGCCTAAAACTACTCATTGTTTAAAATTTTAGCGAAATAAAGCTTTTGTGGTATTCAGACTCCTTATTGGCAAAACGGTATATATGACAGCTATATATAAATATCAACCGATCAGAACCATATTCAGGTAAGCCTAAGACTACTCATTGTCTCAAATTTCAGCGAAATCGGGTTATAAATAATGCTTTTATGGGCTTCAGACCCTAGATCGGTCAATATGCCAGCTTTATCCATATATAGTCTAATCTGAACCATATTTGGGTCCTATGTTAAGAAGCCTAAAACTACTCACTTTTTCAAATTTCAGCGAAATCGATTAAAAAAGACAGATGGCAGCTTTATCTAAATATAGTCCGATCAGAACAACATTAAATTCGGATGTTAGGAGGCCCTAACCTACTCCATGTTTAAAATTTCAAGGAAATCGGGTAATAAATAAAGTTTTTATGGGCTTCAGACCCCTTATCGACAGATCGGTCTATATGACAGCTATATCTAAATATAATCCGATCAGAACCATATTCAGGTCCTATGTTGGAAGGCCTTAAACTACTCACTGCCTCAAATTTCAGCGAAGCTGAATAAAAAATAAAGCTTTATGGGTTTCAGACCCTTTATCGGGAGATCGGTCTATATGGCAGCTTTATATAAATATAGTCCGATCAGAAACATATTAAGGTCGGATGTACTCAATGTTTAAAATTTCAACGAAATCGGGTAATAAATAAAGTTTTTATGGGCTTCAGACCCCTTATCGACAGATCGGTCTATATGACAGCTATATCTAAATATAGGCTGATCTGAACCATATTAAGGTCCTATGCTAAGAGGCCTACAACTACTCACTGTTTCAAATGTCAGTAAAATCGGGTAATAAAATATGCTTTTATGGACTTCAGACCCCTTATCGACAGATCGGTCTATATGACAGCTATATCGAAGTATAGTCAGATCAGAACCATATTTAGGTCCTATGTTGGAAGGCCTAAAACTACTCACTGCCTCAAATTTCAGCGAAACCGAATTTGAAATTAAGCTTTTATGGACTTCAGACCCTTTATCGGGAGATCGGTCTATATGGCAGCTACATCTAAATATAGTCCGATCCAAACCATGTTTGGGTCAGATATCAGGAAGCCTTTAACTACTTAGTGTTTCTAATTTCAGCGAAATTAGATAAAAAAAAAAACCAGTAAGGAAGGGCAAAATTCGGGCGGTGCCGACTGTATAATACCCTACACCTAACCTATAAGTACAATGTGGGAGCTATATCCAATTCAGAACCAATTTTGATGGACTTCGGCGGATGTTTTCAGACGTGTTATTAAACTATCCCTATCAAATTTCGAACCATTATGTTCAAAGTGTTATAACTACGGTTGAAAGATTACAACATTATTGGAAATTACTCAAAATCTGACGAACATATATATGGATGGGAGCTGTATTTAATTCTGAACCGATTTCGAGCAAACTTCTGAGATAATGTGGTAGTCGTCGAGGAAAAAATTTTGGTCAAACAATGCGCTTGCAGTGGCTCTTGGGGTAAAAATCTAGCGATGTACTACATCTAGAGTCATAAGAAAATACTTAATGCGAAATTTCGTCAGTATTGATTATAAAATGAGCACTTTCTTCCAATATTACTGAAAATCGAATGAACATATATAAGAGAGATATATCCAAATCTGAACCGAATTCGGGCAAATTTCGGGAGAATCGGCTTACAAAAGACCATTTCATTGCAATATTACTTCAAATCGGACGAAAATATATATGGGAGCTATATATAAATCTGAACCGATTTCGAGCAAACTTCTCAGATACTCTTGCAGTCGTTGAGGAAAGCGTCGCACGAAGTTTTGGGAAGATTGGTCAATAAATGCGCTTGCAGTGGCTCACCGAATGTCGAGAGTCAAGAGAAGATCCTTCTTGCTAAACTTCGAGAGAATAGAATTACAAGTTACCATTTTATTGCATTATTACTACAAATCGGACGAACATGTATATGGAAGCTATATCCAAACCTGAATCGGTTTTTTTCCAATTTCAATACCCTTCGTCTCTAGGTCAAAAAACATGCCTGTACCAAATTTGAGGACGAACGGATGAAAAGAGACCTGTAGTTTGTACACAAATTAACATGGACAGACAGACAGGCGGACATAGCTAAATCGAATCTGAAAGTGATTCTGTGTCGATCGGTACACTTATCAATGGGTCTATCCCTCTTCCTTCTGGCTATTTCAAACAAATGCACAAAGTTATAATACACTGTATCACAGTAGCGGTGTAGGGTATATAGATAATCGCACGAAAATGTTCACGATTTTATTCCAATTTTTGGGCGGGATGCATCTTTTAAGTAACTGTACACAACGCTCGTATGTCAAAACGTTCTGAGTAAGCTTGACGATAGTGCTCTCAGTTGGCAGATTGCAACACAAGGGTTGTCCGATCCCGAAATATAAGAGGCAACCCTTGTACTGATCTCCCAAATATATATATCCAAGGTGGTGGGTATCCAAGGTTTGGCTCGGCCGAACTTAATGTTTATTTTATTTGTTTCTCGTTAGACGTAGCAACTTCGTTTTCTGCATGGCAAGTTGCAAGCTGTGGGAGTCCAGCCAGTCTTTTGCCCCAAGCACCACCTGTAGTAATTTGCGCTCTGCACCTTCCGTGTGTCTTGTCGTGATGACTGCGGCAATGTCGTCAGCATATCCTACAAGAAAGGTTTCGTCTGGCATTTCCGTTCGAAGTATTCCATCAAAGAATCGGTCCATGTATAGATCCTTGTACCGCTCCTGATGTTACCTCATATTTACTCGTTCCATCCTGAGAGTTATAGATAAGTACCCCGTCACGCAAGTAGCTTTACATTATTCTCATCAGATATGCCGGTATGAGCGCTTGGAGGACGTCAGACCATATGAGGTTGTTCAATGCGTTCTTCACATCCAATGTGGCCAAGAGGACAATTGGTAGTGGTTCCTTTGCCTAGCCGCCTCTACTATCTCCACCACATCTTTGAGAGCTCCGATCGTGGACATTCCTGCTCGGATGCCATGTTGTCTCATTGAGAGTCGGTTCTCTGTTCGTTAGGTTGCATTGAGTATCTCGGCCTTTCACTGCTGGATGTTCCAATGTGAGGATCATTGCCTACCCTAGCCTTCCAAATCTTTAGTAAATGGATTTCTTGGGATTAGGTGATGGTCTTATCGTCGGCTCCCAGTTCGTTAGGCTGCATTCAGATTCTGTGACTGCATTGCCTGATGTTTCATAATAGGATCTTTGCATATCCTAGTCTTCCAAATCTTGAGAGAGTCGGTGCTGGTTTCATGGTTGGGTCCCTGTTCGTTAGGCTGTGTTTAGTTTCTCGCCCCTGCACTTTGTTTTAACATTAGGATCTTCGCTTGTCCTAGTCTACCCATTATTGGGAGAGCCGGCGAGAGTCGTCTGCATAAGTTAGCTCATCTCTGTTGTGATTCCTTGCCACTCTGGCGTTTGAGGGCGGCTCCTTACCTTTTTCAGCGACCATCTTCCCCTTCCGCGACGGCTGTGTCGTCGTTTTGGAAATGTCGTCCCATGAAGACTTCGGGGCAGTGCACACTTCCCTTACTCCTGTTCCGATCTTGTCTCCCTCCGCAGGACCTTGTCTGGAGTCTCCATTGCGGGAAGGCTGGCTTGGTCTTCCCAGAGTACTTGTAAACGGAGAGCTCTCTTCGGGAGATCTGATTCTCTTCCTAGCTTTCGCAGTGCTTGGAATGTATTTTCTATCCCTTCCAGCATCCTGCACTTTCGCCCTATTGCACTGTCGGTGTATATTCTCCTGTCTTCTTCGTTATGCCCCGGATCGCTTGCTCGTCGTTCTTGCTAAAGCAAAGTCCTCTCGAACTACTATCGTCATCCCACGTTCCTAATCTCCTGATTCGGCTGCGAGGACTGTTTCATTGACACTATCGCTGTCTGAATCTGAATCGGAAACAGCACCTTTACATAAAGGCTGGGGACGAGCTGAGGATGCCTCTGGTTTAACTGTCTCTTCCTCTTTTGTTAGTCTGGCGACTGGTTGTGCTATAAAACTAACATATCCGTACAAAAAGATCTATAAATATTATTTTGGGAAGCAATCCAAAGTTTAGCACTTGTTTTAGGATGAAATGTCCTCGCCGATGGTTCCATTCCTGGACCCAGCAGCGACTACAATCCATCAAAAATGTGGGAGTGTTTCTATCTATTTCAAGAATTCAGAAGGATGCTTAGCATTTTTCTGTCACAGTGAGATGGGCGTCCTCTGCCTTTGTGTATACCCAAAATAAATCCTATTAACTGAACCGGGCCCGCTCCGCTGCGCCTTCTTTTACTTTATATAGAGCAAAATGTTCCTTTAAATATTTATTTTCGACAATTAAATACCTTTTAGTGGAATACCATCCTACGAAAATACTATTGGGTTGCCCAAAAAGTAATTGCGGATTTTTTTAACGAAAGTAAATGCATTTTTAATAAAACTTAAACGAACTTTAATCAAATATACTTTTTTTTACACACAAGTCACAAGCTGTGAAAAAATTTGTCAATATACCAATATATCGCTTGAATAACAGTTTGACAATATAAGTGCCTTTATCTGAATCCCATATGATCTTTATTGGTCTACGAATATAAGTTTTAATGTAAGGTGTACTCCATTCTTAAAATACTTTATTTCAGCCCGATATTCTCATGATGTCTGATTTAGGGGTGTTTTCGGTGTTGAAAAACATCAGCATCGTGCTCTTCTCTCAAATACCATTTATTTGAACCCCATATTGCCATTGGTTTAAGGAGAGTTTACACGATTAGGTGTCCCCCAAACACATGGACCCAAAATTTGTTATCAAATTCGTTTTCTTATCTCAAATGCCTTTCATTTGATTCACATATTGGCACCCTTTGGGGAAGGGGTGACCCCCTAAATATATGGTCCTACATTTGGATATGAAATTCGTATTCTACTCCCGAATACCTTTATTTAAGCCCCATACTGCGATGGTCAGCAAAAACTTGCTGTTTGTGGGATATTTTGGGAAAGGGGTAGGCCCTCAAAAAATTGGTCCCGTAAGTGGGTATCAATGCTTGCTCTACCCTCAAATACCTTTCATTTAACCTTCACATTGACATGGTCGGTAAATATGCCCGATTTAGGGGTGTTTTGGGGTTTGATGTGGTCCCCCAAACACTAATCCCTGAAAATATATCAGCAACGTGCTCTATTCTCATATATCTATATAACATTTATTTGAACCCCATATTGCCATTGGCCTCAAAATTGGATATCAAATTCGTTTTCTAACCTCATTTAAACTCCTTATTGCAAAAGTCAGCATATATGTCCGGTTTGGGGTATTATCCCAAAAAACTATAAGTATTCAGTTCCACCCTCTTTAAGACCCAAACTGTCTTACGTCCTACTTTGGGGGTTGTTATGGTGGTGGGATGTCCCCTTGACAGTTTGTCCCTAACACTGATATCAGATACGTGGTCTACTCCGAAATATATTTAATTTGAGCGCCATATTTCCATAGTCGTCAAACATGACCGGCTTGGGGGGTGTTTTGGGGGATGGGCGGCCACTCAGTGAGTTGGCCGCCCATCCTCTTATTTGAGCCTCATATTGCAATAGTCAGCAAATACTTCCTATTTGGGTGGTGTTGTGGGGGTGGGTTGGCCCCATAAA
The DNA here is from genome assembly GCF_963082655.1 of Stomoxys calcitrans. NCBI lineage: Eukaryota > Metazoa > Arthropoda > Insecta > Diptera > Muscidae > Stomoxys > Stomoxys calcitrans. The sequence goes on from NC_081552.1 coordinate 29,226,924, forward strand.
CACTTTTTCGGAATATTGATATAAGATTTGAGCTTTTCTCCCAAAGACCTTTCATTTGAGCCCCATATTGTTATGGCCGTAAATATGTCCCCTTTGGGGGATGTTTTTGGTGAGAGGCGGCCCCCCATATTTGGATTCAGATTCGTATTCTACACTCAAATACCTTTTATTTAAACCCCATATACCCATGGTCAGTAAATAAGTCCTGTTTGCGTTGTGTTTTTGGGGAAGGGGTGGATCCCCAGAAACGTGGTCCCACATTTGGATATAAGATTCGTATTCTACTCGCAAATACCTTTCATATGAGTCCCATATTGCCATGGTCGGTATTTTTCATTGCACTATATGAGAGCACACAAAATTTCGCTTAAATCGCACCACCCAGCTGCGAGATCTGGCGTTTCTGTGAATAGGGGTAAGGGGGAGGGTCCGCCCCCCTTTAAATATGGTAAAATGAATTACCCTATTTTCACTACGGGATCATTATACACCATCTGTGAAAATTTCAAGAAAATCGGTTCAGCCGTTTCCGAGTCTATAAGGAACACAGAAACAAACAAACACAAATTGATTTTTATATACAAGAAAGATATCCAAATGTAGAGCGATCTGAACCAAAAGGACACGGATATTAAGAAGCCTAACATAGCTCACTGTGCAAAACTTCCAAGACCATAATTCGGAAGATCGGTCTAAATGACATCCAAACATAAATAGATCTGGGCCACATTGAACACTGCACCAAATTTCAGTGGAAGGAAATTGGGAGACTGGTATACATGACAGCAATGTACACCTATAGCCCGATCTTTAGCATACTCGGTACGAATGTCGAGAGGCCTAGCACAACTCATTATGCCAAATTTCAGCGAAATCGCATAATAAATGTAATTTTATGACTGACTGACTATCAAATGTTATCCTTGGGTCATAGGCACGGAATAAGGCTGGATTTGGGTTTAGGTACTAAAAAGTACCAAATAGAATGAAACGGTATATATTTGTTCAGTGCAAACAAAAAGGGCTAGAATTATGTTCTTGGGATAAAATTAAAGAGAGTCTCGAAAAGATAACGCATGGTGAAAAAAAAATTGGAAACCTGTACCGGAAGTGGGAGGAATTTTACGATTAGTAATCCAATTCGTACTATTACTTGGTACTTTCTTTGTAAATTGATCTAGAGCTTTGGAACTTAGGTACACTTTGGCAACCATAATTGGGTGACTTTAAAGAGCTTACGGAAATTTTTACATTTATGTTCTTAAAAAGTACCATAAAGGTACGAAATAGGTGAACTTTCTACAGGGCGTATTGGTAGAGTTAGAATTTTGAAATTTCACTTAAAAGACAACTGGTACAAAAGGATGAGGGTGAATAGAAAAAGTGGAAAAATAGTACTGGTAACGGGAGGAAACGTGCATTTAGTACAGCAGTTGGTACCATTTAGTACTTTAGTAGTTACAACTAGGGAATATATGATGGGTGACTAAATGATCTATTCAAAATTCGTACATTTTGATACCAAATTTAGTACTGTTTTGTACTTTCTGTACAGATGGATCTTGAGGTCTGAAATTTGACATGTGGGTACAACAAGGAAAAATATGATGGGTGAATATCTTTTTACAATTCGTACATTTTGGTACCAATATCGGTGCTATTTGGTACATTCTGTGCAGATGGAACTAGAGGACTAAAATTTGGGATGTAAATGTGTTTTTCATGATTCCAACATTGTTTTTTTCTTTGTCGTTGGAGCAAGAAGTCCGAAATTTGGAATGTAGGTACAACTAAAAAATAAATGATGGATGACTTAATGATCCATTCAAAATTCGTACATTTTGGTACCAAAATTGGAACCATTTTGTACATTCTGTTCAGATGGATCTTGAGGTCTGAAATTTTGCATGTGGGTACATCTAAGAAAATACATAATAGACGGCTAAATGATGTATTCACCATTCTAACATTTTGGTACGAAATTTGGTACCTTTTGGTACTTTCTTCGTAGATGAATCTAAAGGTCTGAAATTTAGAATGTAGGTACGACAAAGAAATATATGAAAGGTGACTTAATGGTATATTAAAAATTCATTTATTTTGGTACGAAAACTGGTACCATTTGATACTTTCTTTGCAGATGGAGCTAGAGGTCTAATATTTGAAATTTAGGTACAAGAAGGAAATATATAAATGGTGACTAAATGATACTTTCAAAATTCGTACATTTTGGTAACACAAAGAAGAAGAGTTTAATTACTAATTAAGAATAAAATTAAACAGAAAAATATAATAACTCAATACTCCGGCAGTCGGTTTAATTATAAACCATGCTGTAAAATTCTTTATTATCAATAAGATATTTTTTGTAAAATTGTTTTATACATATTATAACGTTATATGAAATAAAGAACCATTGAATTGAATTGAATTGAAGTACAAAATAGGTATTGAAACATACAAAATGGTACTTTATTTACAAATTTATACCTTAACAAAACATATTAGGCGATTTAATGATTTTTTCCTACGTATTGTCATTCTTGGTACTATTTGGTACTTTCTTTACAGAAGGTGACCGATTTCTGAAATTATACCAAAACCCATCATAAAAAGGGGATATCAAAATTGGGAGTAGACCGGGATGCCAGTCGTATCATAAATGTAATTTTTATTGGCTGAACGCCTAGATTCGAATCCTGGCTTGAACACCAGAAAAACTTTAAGCGGTTGTTAACCCGATTTAGACTCTGAAGCCCATTAAAGCTTAATTTATTACCCGATTTGGAAAGACTTCCGATATCCGACCCAAACATGGTTCACATCGATCTATTTTTAGATATATCTGACATATATACCAATCTGCCAATTTAAGGTCTGAAACCCATTAAAGCTGGATTTATTACCCAATTTTGCTGAAATTTTAAGCAAAGAGAATTTCTAAGCCTCCCGACATTCGACTTATATTCAGCTACCATATAGACCGATCTGCCGGTTAAGGGTCTGAAGCCCTTAAAAGCTTTATTTATTACCCGATTTCGCCTTCCGATTATACTAAGATATAGCTGCCATATAGACGGACCTGCGGTTTTAGGTTGTGAAACCCAAAAATGCTGCATTTATTACCAGATTTCACTGCAATTTGGAACAGTGAGTTGTATTAGAAATCCCGACATCCGACCCAAATATGGTCTAGATCTGACTATATTTAGATTTACCTGCCCTATAGACCAATATGCCGGTTAAGAGGCTGAAGCCTGTAAAAGCTGCCTTTATTACCCGATGTTGCTGAAATTTGAAATGATTGTGTTAGAGTTGTATTAGACTCCCAATATCTGAACCAAATGTAGTTCAGATCGAACTTTTTTAGAAATATCTGGTATGTATGTTCGTATGGGATAAATACCATTAAGGAACTGAGGATACTTCTGTCATGTCAATGAGAGTAGTCTTACTTAATGTTAAGCTCAATGATAAGGGCCCTCCTCTTGTATGCCGAATACGAACGGCGAACGCATTGCGACACCACTTAGTAGGGAAATTTTAACATGGCAGGTTACCTTACAAATGTAGCCAGCATAAGTAAGAGAATAGTCACAGCTGAAAAATGTTCTGATGTTCACGCCGGGATTTGAACCTAGGCATTCGGCATCATATTCGGACATACAAACCTCTGCGCCACATTTGCCTCCGGTTTATTTGGGTTCTTTATCCAATTACCAATATGATCCATTTGAAATCACCAATAACCTACAACAGCAGAGAAGAAAGAAGAAATTTCCAGCGGATATCTTTATTCTTTCGAACGCTATCGCAATTTCACAAGACGAACTCGAACTAGAATATCGTGCTCGCACATTAATATTTGGAGGTGCTACAAAACGTATGACTACATTAGTATGGTGGTGTGCATACAAGTTTGAATAAATTATGCAAATTTGAATGTTTTATTTGATAAAAAAAAGGAATACCCTTTAAAAATATCCACCCTTTCTTACTCCATGGGGTCTTTGGTCAACATTTCGATGTGTTGCAAACGTAACGCCACCGTTACTAACATTCGATATTATCCTGACATAATGGTGTTGGTGAATTGTAGTCACATTTTAAAGTATCTGCAAAGAAAAATTACCCCACATTACATGGAACCACTCCTAAAAGAACATTAACTTACATTCTGTTGGAGGTTCTTCCAAATAATTGGTCCACATACAATTATGACGCGAAGGATCATATTCGGCCAGGGATCCACCTATTTTGGGTTTTACGGCATCCTTTCTAAGCCACTCAACTCTTGCACGCATTTGCTTTAAGAGTTTTGCAAACTTGGGTTGATGGGCCAAATTATTTTGCTCGCAAGGATCCAACCAAATGTTAAAAAGGCATTCTTCCTTCAAGGATCCACAACTAGAAGCCTGGCTGCCACATTTTATTCCCAACTGACTACGCAATAACTGTATCTTCGCTGGCGTTAGGGGTGCCTCATCATAACTATGTAAAACTTGTGAAGTCAAGGAGGACAGTATAACTTTGGCATATGATTCATCCCTTGGATCGATGACCTTTAAATTTCTGTGACGTAATACTCCATCGTATTGTCCATTAAAAGTTGTTCCTATTATATATTTATATTTTCCCTTCATATAGGAAGTAAAATTCGTCATTTCATCTAAGACATGAAGAATTTCCCTTTGCCCATCATGCGGTTGAGTTGTACTACTTTTTAACTCGTACCACATATTAAGGCCATCCAGTGTAAGGTTTAAATCAATCTTGGCTGCTGCAGCCAGAGTAGGCAGCCAGTCACCTACATAGAGGGGTTGCTGGTATAACGAGCCACGATTTCGCAGCAACGGACTCCATATGGCAGCAGGCACACGCACACCGCCTTCCCAGGGTGTATTTTTTTGCTGAAATGGAAAATATTGTACATATATATTGGGTTGCCCAATAAGTAATTGCGGATTTTTTAAAAGAAAGTAAATGCATTTTTAATAAAACAAGCAAGCTAAAAGTAACAGCTGATAACTGACAGAAGAAAGAATGCAATTACAGAGTCACAAGCTGTGAAAAATGTGTCAACGCCGACTATATGAAAAATCCGCAATTACTTTTTGGGCAACCCAATATTAACATAATTTATTTTCAAGTTTTTATACCCACCACCATAGGATGGGGGTATACTTATCTAGTCATTCCCCGAAATCTTGAGCCACGACCCCATAAAGTACATATATTCTGGATCATCTCGACATTCTGAGTAGATCTAGCCATGTCCGTCCGTCTGTCCATCGAAATCACGATAGCGGTCGAAAGCGTAAAGCTAGTCGCTCGAAATTTTGCACAGAAACTTCTTATTGATGTAGGTCATTGGGGATTGCAAATGGGAAATTTCGCTCCAAATTTTGGATATAGCCCCATATAAATTGATCCCCTGATTTGGCTTCGTGACCACTAGAAGCCTCAATTTTCATCCGATTTCGCTGAAATTTGGAACAAAGGCTTAGGTGATGACTTTCAAAATCCATGCCAAGTATGTTTCGCATCGGTCTATAAAGAGTCCCCACCGAACCCCCTGATTTGACTTCTTGACTCCTAGAAGCATCCATTTTCATTCGATTTAGCTGAAATTTTGAAGAAAAACTTGACTTAGGACTTCCAAAATCCATGCCTAGTATGACTCGAATCGGTCTATTAACAGATATAGCTCTCATATAAACCGATTCCCAGATTTGACTTCTTAAACCCTTAGAAGTCTCAATTTTGATATTTGAGTGAAATTTGGAACAAAGACTTGTGTTATGACTTTCAACATGCCAAGTATGATCGGAATCGGTCCCTGATTGGACTTCTTGAGCCCCAGAATACTCAATTTTCATCCGATTTGACTGAAATTTGGCCCAAAAAACTACCTTATGACTTACAAGATCAGTGCCAAGTTTTATACGCAACGGTCAATATGGCGAAAGAGGCCCCCCTAAGTATCGATATCCCGTTATGACTTCTTGAAACCAAAACAAGCAAAAGCGTGCTAAGTTCGGCCGGGCCGAATCTTGGAAACACACCACCATGGATTCTACTAAAATTTTATACAAAATAAATTTAGATGAAGGGCATAATTTTATTCTATTTTACATACAAAACTCTGTCAAACCAGGAAAAATTAAAGCTTCTAGGAGACCGTTTTACATGGGAGCTATATCAGGTTATAGACTGATTTGAACCGTATTTAACACAGTTGTTGGAAGTTATAACAGAACACTACACGCAAAATGTCAGCCAAATCGTACAACAAATGTGGCGTGAAAGGGCTCAAGAAGTCAAATCGGGAGATCAGGTAATGAACCGGTTCGAGACAGTACTCGAAACAGGTGTTGAAAGTCAAAGCAGAACACTATGTGCAAAAATTTCAGCCAAATCTAACGAAATTTCAATCCCCAATAAGTATGTGTGCAAAATTTCAAGGGGCTAGCTAGCTTCGACAGACTGACGGACGGATGTGGCAAGATCGACTCAGAACATCGAGCCGATCAAGAATATAAATATATACATTATGGAGTCTTAGATCAATATTTCGAGATATCACAAACCATCCTATGGTGGTGGGTATAATAATTCAAATACAAACTCAGTTAATAAGGTACATTTTTAGCGGAATCCATGGTGGTGGGTACCCAAGATTCGGCCCAGCCGAACTTGGCACACTTTTACTTGCTTGAGTTTCATATTATTAACTTACCCCTTTCAAAGGCCAATTGGAGCCGGTATTGTTAAATGAACCCATCGAAGGTGCTCCATTATCAGAATAGAATAGTATAATGGAATTATTTAACATATTGGCGTTGGCCAAAGCTTTAACAATTTTTCCTATGCTTTCATCGAATTTTGAGACCATAGCTGAAATGATAAAAAAATGGCTTCCTTTTGAAATGTTCTTGGAAAATATTTCTAAAATCATTGAAAATTTCATACCTGCATAAGTTCTCCTTTTTCTATCCGGTATGTGAGAAAACTTTTCAATTTCCTCAGCTGGTGCTTTTAAGGGCTCATCGTTGTTCTCTGCATGTGGGGCCATATGTGAAACAAATAAAAATAAAGGCTTCGATCCTGCATTCTCCAAAATGATGCCTTCTGCCTCCTTTGTAAACAAATCCGTGGCATATGCATGGGGATCAGGGCATACTATATCCAAATTACGTCGAAAATCATAGCCCAGACTAGAGTTTATCTTAAAAAAAAAAAACACTCAATTAAAAAAAAAATCAATAAGAGTTTACAATCTCTCTCATTTGATTACTTCCATTCTTGCGCTATGACTATAGTAGTCTGCGTATCCTCCCCAATAGCCATAGTGATAATCGAACCCCTGATAGGTGGGTGTAAAGTTACGACTTCCCAGACCCAAATGCCATTTGCCTATCAAATTGGTGGAATAACCATTTTGTTGCAATATTTTGGCCATATTCTGATGGCCTTCCAAAAGGCTCCATGGTTCTTCATTAAAAAGTAAGAAATGCTGAGCACCTTAAAACAAGATGTAAAGAATACAAAAAAAAAGTTATTACTTAAAAATTCTTAAATTTTCTTACCCGTATGTATGGGATAAAGTCCTGTAAGTAAGGCAGTTCTAGAAGGTGAACACATGGGAGGTGTGTAATGACGATTCAATATTTTTCCATGATAGGCCAAGGCATCTATGTTGGGTGTCAAGAATTCACGACCACCACGAAAACTGACATCATCAAAACCCTGTGAGAAGAAGATTAATGAAAAGGTATTCGTTTAGTATATTAAAACAAGTAAAAAGGCGTTAAGTTCGACCGGGCCGAACTTTGGATACCCACCTCCTCGGGTCTATATGTAAACTACCTTTCGTCATAATCCGGTGAAAAATGCATAATTTATGCCCCCCTGGCAGCTTTATCAAAATTCTACACGGATATTGAGTGATCTAATAAGTACAAATCGTTGTTCAAATTTGCAGAACCAAAGAATTGGTCCTTTTCGTAGCCATATCCAAATATAGACCGATATGAATCATATACGGCACGGATGTGAAAAAGCCTAACATAAGTCACTGTGTCAAATTTCGGCGAAATCTGACAATAAATTCGACTTTTATGGGTCCAAGACCTTAAATCGAGAGATCGGTCTATATGGTAGCTATATCCAAATCTGGACCGATCTGGGACATATTGAAGAAGGATGTCGACTGGCATAATACAACTCACTGTTCCAAATTTCAGCAAAATAGGATAATAAATGTGGCTTTTATGGGAGGATCGGTCTATATGGGAGCTATATCAAGATATAGCCCATCTTCGAACATAACCTGCTTATGGACAAAAGAAGAATCTGTGCAAAGTTTCATCTTAGGTCTTAAGTCCCATAAAGGACGCACTTATTAACCGATTTCGCTGAAATTAGGCAAAGTGGAGTATGTTTAGCTTTTTAACTTCCGTGCCCCATATGGTTCAGATCGGTCTAAATTGATATAGCTGCCTTATTGACCAATATTCTGTTTTAATAACTTGAACAATGTCCGTGCCGAGTTTGGTCCAAATCGAACCATATTTAAATATAGCTGCAGTGGGTTCATAAATGATGCAGAACGACTGCTGGCCGATGGTTAAACTGAGCATCCAAACAACGTGTGAGGGGAGTTCTGTTATGGCAGCCGACCAAAAAACGCAGAGCGTGGATAGACCAAATACAGAGTGAAAGAAATGATGTGGTTAACTTATAATTACTGAAATATCAAATAGAACAGCAAAATGTTTTTACAATGGGTCACAAATTCCGGCTACCGCACTTTTAAAGGCAAATGGTGAATTAAATTTTATGTGGGAGCCACATAGAAATCTGGACCAATTTTCATATAGGGACAAAAAAAAAACACCTCATGTTAAATTTTGTAAAGATGGGACCATCATTGTGGCTTCTACAGCCTAAAAAGGCCATATCGGATGAAAGCTATTAAACGGAGCTATATCTAAATACGATACGATTTTGATTAAATTTTTTACACATAATGCAAAGTTTTGTAAAAACAGGGCCCAAATTGTGGCTTTGTCAGCTTTATTAGGCCATATCGGGTGAAGGATATATATGGGAGCTAAATCTTAATCTGTCAAACCAGCTTTAATTTTAGCTGGTTTGACAAAAGTTTGGTATATAGAATAAAACTATGCACTTCAACTAAATTTATTTTGTATAAATTTTTTGCAGAATCCTCGGTGGTGGGTTCCCAAGTTTCGGTCCGGCCGAACTTAGCAACCTTTTACTTTTCTTTTACAAACAGCGTGTGCAGAATGAGTGTGAAACAGCAAACTTTGTTTCCTCATTTTTTTTTCAAAATCTTTTTTTTTTTCATTTTTATACCCACCACCATAGGATGGGGGTATACTAATCTAGTCACTCCGTTTGTAACACCTCCAAACATTCGTCTAAGATCCCATAGGTTAGGTTAGGATAGGTTGAAAAAAGGGTGCGGATATTATTCCGCCCCCTATTGTGCACTGTAAATACTGAAAAAGTAACCTCGAAAAAGAAAATCTAAGTTAAGAACTCAGTGCTACTTACAATACCTTAATTGTTCTCTATGCCACGCCCCAAAGTTGGTTCATGTCTGGTATTGTATCTGTAAGACGCGAAAGTCTGGCAATGACATAGGAAATGCTCCAGCGTCTGTTTCATCATCTTCCCAGCATGCCCTACACATGGTATTCCTTGCTACACCGATTTTACATAAGTGAGCTCGTAGCCCTATGTGTCCCGTAATGATACCGAGAGCTATACTGACCTCCTTCTTACTACCTTTCAGTAATCACGATTTCACGATCCTGATAACACCATAGGATTTTCGCCGTCTTACCGACTGTTTCGATGTTACACAGCGTTACATGCGCGACCCTCGCCCACACCCTTAACTCGACCTGAAAGACTTCGGGTTGTCCAAGTTTATTGACGGCAGTTCTCGCCCGGAACTACGCCTGCCGGACCGTATTATGATCAGGCAGTCTAAAACAGATCTCAGTCCCTGGGTTCTCAATATGGACCCCCAGGCCCACTCTGTCCTCTAGCTTGGATCCATGCATGTAACATAATCCTCCAGATGGCAATACTAGGGTTCAGTCAATCCAAGACTGTATTGCTGGCAGCAGTGGCTCGCACTCAACCTCAAGTGTCGTCTCAGGCATCCGATCTAAGACCCCATAAAGTATATATATTCTTGATGGTCTCAACGTTCTGAGTCGATCTAGCCATGTATGCTCGTCTGTCGAATACGATAGCGGTCGAACGCGTGGAGCTAACCGCTTGAAATTTTGCGTAGATACTAACTATTAATGTAGGTCGTTGGGGACTGCAAATGGATCATATTGTTTCAGGCTTAGATATAGCTTCCATATAAACCGATCTTCAAATTTCACTTCTAAAGCCCTTAAAAAACGTAATTTTTGTCCAATTTGGCTCAAATTTTGCACATAGTGTTCTGTTATGACTTCCAACAACTTTGTCAAGTTCGGTCCCAATCGTTCTATAACCTGATATAGCTCCCATATGAACGATCTTCCGATTTGATTTCTAGAGCCCTTACAAGCTACAATTTTTTCAGATTTGGCTGAAATTTCGCGTGTAGTGTTCTGCTATGACTTTAAACAACTTTGCAAAGTTCGGCCCAAATCGGTCTATAACCTGATATAGCTCCCATATGAACCGATATTTCGATTTGACTTCTTGAGCCCTTACAAGCCATAATTTTTCCGATTTGGTTGAAATTTCGTATGTAGTGTTCTGCTATGGCTGCCAACAACTGTGCCAAGCACGGTCCAAATCGGTCTATAACCGATTTGACTTCTGGAGCCCTTACAAGCCGCATTTTTATACCCTCCACCATAAGAGGGAGGGTATACTAATTTCGTCATTCTGATTGTAACTACTCGAAATATTCGTCTGAGACCCCATAAAGTATATATATTCTTGATCGTCGTGAAATTTTATGTCGATCTAGCCATGTCCGTCCGTCTGTCCGTCCGTCCGTCTGTCCGTCCGTCCGTCCGTCCGTCCGTCTGTCTGTCGAAAGCACGCTAACTTCCGAAGGAGTAAAGCTAGCCGCTTGAAATTTTGCACAAATACTTCTTATTAGTGTAGGTCGGTTGGTATTGTAAATGGGCCATATCGGTCCATGTTTTGATATAGCTGCCATATAAACCGATCTTGGGTCTTGACTTCTTGAGCCTCTAGAGTGCGCAATTCTTATCCGATTGAAATGAAATTTTGCACGACGTGTTTTGTTATTATATCCAACAACTGTGCCAAGTATGGTTCAAATCGGTTCATAACCTGATATAGCTGCCATATAAACCGATCTTGGGTCTTGACTTCTTGAGCCTCTAGAGGGCGCAATTCTTATCCGAATGGAATGGAATTTCGCACGACGTGTTTTGTTATGATACCCAACAACTGTGCCAAGTATGGTTTAAATCGGTTCTTAACCTGATATCGCTGCCATATAAACCGATCTTGGGTCTTGACTTCTTGAGCCTCTAGATGGCACAATTCTTATCCGATTTGAATGAGTTTTTGCACGTAGTATTTTGTTATGATATCCAACAACTGTGCCAAGTATGGTTGAAATCGGTTCATAACCTGATATAGCTGTCATATAAACTGATCTGGGGATTTGACTTCTTGAGCTTCTAGAGGGCGTAATTCCTATCCGATTTGGCTGAAATTTTGAATGACGTTTTTTATTTTTACTTTCAATAACTGTGTCAAATAAGGTTCAAATGGGTTCATAACCTGATATAGCTGTCATATAAACCGATCTGGGATCTTGACTTCTTGACCCCTAGAGGTCGCTATTATTATCCGATATGCCTAAAATTTTGTACGACATATCCTCTCATGGCCATCAACAAACGTGTTTATTATGGTCTGAATCGGTCTATAGCCCGATACAGATACCATATAAATCGTTCTCTCTATTTTACTTCGTGAGCCCCAATGGGCGCAATTCTTATACGAATTGGCTGAAATTTTACACAGGTCTCCAACATATAATTTAATTGTGGTCTGAACCGGACCATATCTTGATATCGTTTTAATAGCAGAGCAACTCTTTTCTTATATCCTTTTTTGCCTAAGAAGAGATGCCGGGAAAAGAACTCGACAAATGCGATCCATGGTGGAGGGTATATAAGATTCGGCCCGGCCGAACTTAGCACGCTTTTACTTGTTTTTTTTTTTTTTTCAATTTGGCTGAAATTTTGCATGCGTTGTTTCGTTACGACTTTTAACAAGTGTGCTAAGTACGGTCCAAATCAGTCTATTACCGGTTTTTCGATTATCCTTGTTCGGTTCGTAGAAACTCTAAATTTTACTGGTTTGAAAGTATTAAATTAATTTGTATAAATTTTTAGCAGATTCCATGGTGGTGGTGGCCCGAGATTCGGCCCGGCCGAAATTAACATGTTTTACATGTAATTCTTCAGCAGTATCCTGAAATTGCAGAACGACTGCTTCAATAGCAGAGCTACTGCTGTAATAGCTGCAAAATTAACTACAAACAATCAGCAGACAGTGTTTGCTATTTTCAGCAAATGTATTTATATGAGTGTGGGTGGACTTTTGAAGCGCCGTCAAGCAGACCGCAATACCATATAGCGTTATGGGTCTGTCAACAGCGGTATATACCCCGTACATGACTCGCGGTTTTAACTCCGAACGTTTGTCAGTTGCAGGTGCGTAACGCAAGAGTTGCCTTACGAGCCCTTTCCAAAATGATTATGCTGGAGTGGATTGGAAATTCAATTTCCTGTCCAGTAAAACACCTGTCTCCACCCAAGGAGACAGGCGTAACTGTAGGTAACTTATATCTCTTGTTGAAAAGGACTACTTCTGCTGTAGGCGAATGCAGCTCTAAACCACTTTCGGTAACCTATTCCATTGTAGCATGTAGAGCTTCCTATAGTATATCCCTAAGAGTGCTGAGAAACTTTCTCATCACCACAATAACCACTTCATCCGCATACGCGACAATTTTTACATCTTTTACTTCCAATAAAGACAATAATGTATTGTTAAAGGCTATATTCCAAAGCAGACAAAGGAGATCGTATACCTCATTGAGGTGTCCCTCTGCTAAAACATCATTGTAAATCTAGAGATTACAAGCCTGCCTTAATATATTTTTTAGTAAGTAAGTTATTAATAAACTTTCTTAGGGTAGTGTTGAAGTCTAGAAACTCCAGCTCCTTCATGATTGATGTCGGTTTTCCACAGCCATGTTCACAAAACCACAGCTGTATTCATGACTTGTATCATGTTAGCTCTAGTGCTGCGTCTCACTATTCGGTGTTGTTTAGACGCCTCTCCTAATCAATACCACTTCCTGTAAGGCGGCAATGTCATTCTTGTGCTACGCCTTCTTTGTAAAGACTTCGGACATTCCAGATGCAGATCCACACATCATTTTCCTCAATTCGTTTGCGGGTTAGGGGATCTTTCTTCATTTTTTCAGAGTTATAGAATGTCCTAGGAGGGCGGATTTTCTTGTTGTTAAACTATTTATGTTACTTACCATATCATCGGCCAAAATAATGATAATATTTGGTGATGTACAATTCTTTGCCAGCCCACTAGGCACAAGGAACAGAAAAGCTAAGCCCGAACTGAGCAACATAACACTTTTCGACATTTTTTTTCTTTCTAAAAACATTAAGACGCAAGACCAAATGTAGTTATATACATTCTAAGAAGAAATGGAAACACCGAACGCATTAAAACATTTCTACTAAAATTATTATTTTTTAATAAAATTTTCAAAAACTGTTTATTTCGCTCGATTTTCTGCTTTAAACTGCTGCAAAAATTGGAAATGATATAGATTAAATTGCTTTATTATAATCAGGAAATAATTGAACTTAATATTAATTACATATTTGTATGTTTACCATATCAAGTGCCAGCAGAATAATTATAGAAACAAAAGAAAATTGACTACAATCATGCCGTTGAGAGTCACAGTAAAAGAAGTTTTTCAAAAAAAAAAAAAAAACAAGTAAAAGCGTGCTAAGTTCGGCCGGACCGAATCTTATATACCCTCCACCATGGATCCCGGCATCTCTTCTTAGGCAAAAAAGGATATAAGAAAAGAGTTGCTCTGCTATGAAAACGATATCAAGATATGGTCCGGTTCGGACCACAATTAAATTATATGTTGGAGACCTGTGTAAAATTTCAGCCAATTCCTATAAGAATTGCGCCCATTGGGGCTCACGAAGTAAAATAGAGAGAACGATTTATATGGGATCTGTATCGTGCTATAGACAGATTCAGACCATAAAAAATACGTTTGTTGATGGTCATGAGAGGATCCATCGTACAAAATTTCATAATAATTGCGACCTCTAGGGGTCAAGAAGTCAAGATCCCAGATCGGTTTATATGGCAGCTATATCAGGTTATAAACCGACAGACAGACAGACGGACGGACGGACATGGCTAGATCGACATAAAATGTCACGACGATCAAGAATATATATACTTTATGGGGTCTCAGACGAATATTTCGAGTAGTTACAAACAGAATGACGAAATTAGTATACCCCCCATCTTATGGTGGAGGGTATAAAAAAACACATAAAATTCAGAAAAACGCATGAAATCATTCTTTGAATCGATAGGACGGTCCATACAGTTTATTGTTTGAAGATTATTTCATGCAAATGTTGATCGTGACTGCGCCTCAAATGGTCCACCCGCTTAGTCCAATTTTTGGCATACTCTTTCCAATGTTTCGGCCGGTATCTCACGAATTGATGCTTCAATGTTGTCTTTCAATGTATCAATTGAAGCGGACTTGCCTGTACAGACATGAGCTTTAAGATAGCCCCACAAAAAATAGTCAAAGGGCGTCTAATCGTACTATCTAGGCGGCCAATTGACGGGTCCCGAACGTGATATAAAATGTTTACCGAACTCGCCTCTCGATTTGGTACCGTCTTGTTGAAACCACATGTCAAGCTCTTGCATTTTGGGCAAAAACAAGTAAAAAGGCGTTAAGTTCGGCCGGGCCGATCTTTGGATATCCACCACCTCGTGTATATATAAAGGGTGATTTTTTTGAGGTTAGGATTTTCATGCATTAGTATTTGACAGATCGCGTGGGATTTCAGACATGGTGTCAAAGAGAAAGATGCTCAGTATGCTTTGACATTTCATCATGAATAGACTTACTAACGAGCAACGCTTGCAAATCATTGAATTTTATTACCAAAATCAGTGTTCGGTTCGAAATGTGTTCATTCACCGTTCAGCGATGAGGCTCATTTCTGGTTGAATGGCTACGTAAATAAGCAAAATTGCCGCATTTGGAGTGAAGAGCAACCAGAAGCCGTTCAAGAACTGCCCATGCATCCCGAAAAATGCACTGTTTGGTGTGGTTTGTACGCTGGTGGAATCATTGGACCGTATTTTTTCAAAGATGCTGTTGGACGCAACGTTACGGTGAATGAACACATTTCGAACCGAACACTGATTTTGGTAATAAAATTCAATGATTTGCAAGCGTTGCTCGTTAGTAAGTCTATTCATGATGAAATGTCAAAGCATACTGAGCATCTTTCTCTTTGACACCATGTCTGAAATCCCACGTGATCTGTCAAATACTAATGCATGAAAATCCTAACCTCAAAAAAATTACCCTTTATAACCCACCTTTAGTTCTAATCCGGCGAATAATGCATAATTTATGCCCCCATAGCAGCTTCATCGAAATATGACCCGATTTGGAGCAAATTCGACACGGATATTGAGTGGTCTAATAAATACAAGTCATTGTTCAATTTTGTAGAACAAAATATTGGTCTTTTTGATAGTCATATCCAAATATAGACCTTATTTGAACCATATACGACACGGATGTCGAAAAGCCTAATATAAGTCACTGTACCAAACTTCAGCGAAATCGGATTATTAATGTGCCTTTTATGGGGCCAAGACTTTAAATCGAGAGATCGGTGCATATGGCAACTATATGCAAATCTGAACCGTTTTGGGCCAAATTGAAGAAGGATGTCGAATGTCGATGTCGCCGAAATTAGGCAAAGTGTGTTGTGTTAGGGCCACAACACACTTTGCCAAATTTCGCCGACATCGGACAATAAATACGCTTTTAATGGGCCCAAAACCTTAAATCGAGCGATCGGTCTATATGGCAGCTTTATAAAAATCTATACCCATCGGGGCCAAATTGCAGAAAAATGTCCAGGGGCCTAACTTTACTCACTGTCCCAAATTTCGGCGATATCGGACAATAAATGCTCCTTTTACGGCCCCAAAACCTTATATCGAGAGATCGGTCTGTATGGCAGATATATCCAAATTTGGACCGATCTGAGGCTAATTCAAGAAAAATATTGAAGGGTCCATCAAAACACACTGTCCCAAATTTCGGCGACATCGGACAATAAATTTGCCTTTTATAGGCCCAAGACTTTAAATCGAGAGATCGATCTATATGGCAGCTATATCTAAATATAGACGGATCGGCGCCATATTGCAGAAAGATGTAGAGGGGCCTAACTTAACTCACTGTTTCAGCGACAAAGGACAATAAATGAGAATGAAAAGAATCTGTGCAAAATTTCAGCTCAATATCTCTATTTTTAAAGACTGTAGCGTGATTTCAACAGACAGACAGACGGACATGGCTAGATCGTCTTAGATTTGTACGGAAGTGGTATTTCCGGTGTGTTGCAAACGGAATGACAAAATGAATTTACCCCTATACTTCGGTGGTGGGTATAAAAAGATGGATATCGTCTCACGGTAGCGGTCACCATTCACAGCTATATGAGGCGAATCGTAACGCCTCATATTTGAAGAAGTACCGTCCAATGATGCCACCAGCCCATAAACCGCATCAAACTGTGACTTTTTGTGGATGCATTGCTAGCTCTTGCAATGCTTATGGCTGATCTTCACTCCACAATTTACAATTCTGCCTATTGACGTACCCTTTAAGCCAAAAATGAGCTTCGTCGCTCAATGGAAGAAGCGCGCGATGAACTTTCTTAACAGAGCACTCATTTTGTTACTAAAATTCAATAATTTGCAAACATTGTTCGTTTGTAAGACGATCCATGGTTAAATTATAGACCAAACCGAAGATGTTTGACAGTGAAACAAAACACGAAACGTGTGTGAGCTGTTTAAAGCGGTAATAGCCAAAACGGTAATAGCTAAAAAATCACCCTTTACAAGTCGAAATTTCAAATTTCATCGAAATCCTTTTAAGGGATAAGGACTCTAAAATGGTAGGTCGGTCTACATATGTATGGCAGCATCTTAAAATGGTCGTATGTGGGCCGAACTCGGTTCGGACATCGGGTGGTCAAGTATAACCCTCTGTTCCAAATTTCAGCGAAATCCCATATTAAATCAGGATTTTGTGGACTTAAAACCCTAAATCCCCACATCAGTTTTAATGGATACCATATTCAGTCCGGCTATCGGGAGACTAAATACAATTCACTGTTAGGTCTTAAGACCCTTACTTGGCGTATCGGTTTATATGGCAGCTATATCGAAATATGGCCCGATAAAAACCATATTCAAGTCGAATTAAGGGGGAGTTCTATACAACTGTCTGTTCCCAATTCCAGCGATATGGGGTTGTAAATTCACCTGTAATGGCCTTAAGAACAAATGCCGGCAGATCAGCCTTCATGGCAGCTATACCTAAATATTGTCCAATTGGGACCATATTTGGCATAGAAACTTTAGGAAAACTAGCCATTTCATACAGCAGCAGAAACTCAAAACCCTTTATATGTAAATCGGTCAACATGGCAGCTATATCTAAATAAATGTAAGCTGCGTATTGAAGAAATACGGATCTGTGCAAAATTTCAGCTTAACATTTCAATTTTTATGGCTGTAGCGTGATTACAACTGACGGATGTAAAGACGGACGGATAACACATGGACATCATTAGGTTACATTACATTAGGTTGAAAAGAGGGTGCGGATATCAATTCGCCCCATGCCATTATGGACATAAACCAAAAACAATTATCGGCTTGTTGTGCGCTCTAAATACTAAAAAATTAACTTCGAAGAAAATTGTTTTAGAATTTTCCGACGATCAGAAATATATGCATATACTTTGTAGGGTCGGAAATTGATATTTCGAATGACCAAACGGAATAAACAAATGAATACACCCCCCATCCTACACTGATAATGATAATTTTGAAAAACAACAACTTTGGTCAAAAAACGACTGCGAAATTTGTTAATTTTCCTACAACAATTTATTTTAAATTTCTGGGACCTTATATACAAATTTGTTGTTGAAACGGCACCACCATACTACAAATGCAAATTTGCCCATGAACATTCCATAACAAACTTCTCACATATCAATGAGTACTGTCCGATTCAAGTTAAAGCTCAATGATAAGGGGCCTCTTTTTTATAGCCAAGTCCGAACGGCGTGCCACAGAGCGACACTTTTTTGGGGAGAAGTTTTTACATGGCTAAGTATCCCACAAATGTCGGCAGCGCTGAAAATTTTTTTCTGATGTTCTTGTCAGGATTCGAACCCAGGCGTTCAGCGCTCCAATGTTTTCCATATAACAACAATAACAATAAATCCATAAGCAAAACAAAAACCATTGAACCAGCCACCACTACGGTGTGGTGGTGTTTTTATTTTCTTTGTTCGGCTCGCGCTGCTTGTCTGGTTCGTTTTACTGTTGTTCTCGGGTTTTTCGACATCACTCTCTCTACTAACTATTGCCCATAAAACCAAATTTTAATAATTTTGTCGCTGTTGAGGGTTTGGTGGTCTTGCACGGAACCTCTGGTCTAATGATATCACCTTTATTATGATGAAATAACTCAATAGGTACTACTGCACGTTTGAAATTTTGCACAAATACTTTTTAGTAGTGTAGGTCGGTTTGGGTTGTAAATGGGCCAAATCGGTCCATGTTTTGATATAGCTGCCATATAAACCGATCTTGGTTGTTGACTTCTTTAACCTGATTTGACTGAAATTTTGAACAAAGTGTTTTGGTATCACTTCAAACAACTGTGCTAATTATGATTCATATCGGTTCATAATCCGATTTGGGATCTTGACTTCTTGAGCCTCATCCGATTTGGCAGACATTTTGTACAACGGCTTCTCTCATGACCTTGAACATATGTGTCGAATATGGTCTGAATCGATCAATAGCTTAAAACAGCTCCCACAAAAACCTATCTCCCGATTTTGCTTCTTGAGCCCCTACAAGCCGCAATTCATATCCGAATGAACTAAAATATTACACAATGACTTCTACAATGTTCAGCATTCATTTATGGTCCGAATCGGACTGTAACTTGATATAGCTCCAATAGCACGACAGTTCTTATTCAATGTTGTTTGTTTGCCTAAAAAGAGATGCTGCGCATAGAACTCGACAAATGCGATCCATGGTGGAGGGTATATATATTCGTATTCACATTATCTAAATAAATGTAAAGAAAAACAAGATATGGTCCGGTTTGGACCACAATTAAATTATATGTTGGAGACCTGTGTAAAATGTCAGCCAATTTGAATAAGAATTGCGCCCTTTGGGGGCTCAAGAAGTAAAATAGAGAGATCGATTTATATGGGAGCTGTATCGGGCTATAGATCGATTCAGACCATAATAAATACGTATGTTGATGGTCATGGGAGAATACGTCGTACAAAATTTCAGGCAAATCGGATAATCATTGCGACCTATAGAGGCTCAAGAAGTCAAGATCCCAGATCGGTTTATATGACAGCTATATCAGGTTATAGACCGATTTAAACCACACTTGGCACAGTTGTTGGATATAATAACAAAATACGTCGTGCAAAATTTCATTCCAATCGGATAAAAATTGCGCACTTTATAGGCTCAAGAAGTCAAGACCCAAGATCGGTTTATATGGCAGCTATATCAGGTTACGGACCGATTTGAACCATACTTGGCACAGTTGGTGGATATCATAACAAAACACGTGGTGCCAAAATTCATTCAAATCGGATAATAATTGCGCCCTCTAGAGGCTCAAGAAGTCAAGACCCAAGATCGGTTTATATGACAGCTATATCAGGTTATGGACCGATATGAATCATACTTGGCACAGTTGTTGGATACCTTAACAAAACACGTCGTGCAAAATTTCATGTCAATCGGATAAGAATTGCGCACTCTAGAGGCTCAAGAAGTCATGACCCAAGATCGGTTTATATGGCAGCTATATCAAAACATGGACCGATATGGCCCATTTACAATACCAACCGACTTACACTAATAAGAAGTATTTGTGCAAAATTTCAAGCGGGTAGCTTTACGGACGGACGGACAGACGGACGGACATGGCTAGATCGACATAAAATGTCACGACGATCAAGAATATATATACTTTATGGGGTCTCAGACGAATATTTCGAGTAGTTACAAACAGAATGACGAAATTAGTATACCCCCCATCCTATGGTGGAGGGTATAACAAGTAAAAGCTTGTTAAGTTCGAACGGGCCAAATCTTTTATACCATACACCATGGATCGAATTTGTCAAGTTCTTTAAACGACTTTTTATATCCTCCACAATAAAATGGAGGTATAGACCCAACAAAGTATATGTATTTTTGATCGGCTTGACATTCTTAGTCGATTTAGACATGCCTATCCGTCTGTCGAAAGCACGCAAATGTCGAAGGAGTAAAGCTCAATGCCTATAATTTTTCATAAATACTTCTTATTAGTGCAGGTCGGTTGGGATTGTAAATGGTCCTAATCGGTCCATGTTTTGGTATAGCTGCCATATAAACCGAAGTCGGATCTTGACTTCTTGAGCCTCTGGAGGGTGCAATTCTTATCCGATTTGGCCGAAATTTAGCATGAAGTGTTTTGGTTTGACCATCAACAACTGCGCCGAGTATGGCCCAAATCCGTTCACAACCGATTTGGGCCATACCGATTTGGGCCACAACCGAAATATAAAAGGCAACTGATTTGTTGCTAAGACAGCAAACAATTTCTGAAGTTTTCAAGTTTTAAAAAGATAAAAACACTTAAAAATTTGCTAAATATTTTAAAAATTTTATGTTCTCTCAATTTTGCAAGCATATATTTAATTTTTTTTTTAATTTTCTACAATTTGCAAATTTTTTAAAGAATTTAAAATAACAGCACACAAAATAACTACAACTATTATATTTGGGCTTTTGAACAAAAAAGTATGCTTAAAATTGGTAAATCTTTGTATTAATGTATAAGGTATGCCTCAATAGTTGCTAGGAAACTCAAAAATGTTGAGTGGATTAAAACACAAAATTAAAATTTTAATACTTACCACCATAGGATGGGAGTACATTAATCTAGTCATTCCGTTTGTAACACCTCGAAATATTCATCTATGACGGCATAAAGTATATATATTCTTGATCGTCTCGACATTCCATGTTCGTCCATCCGTCCGATGTCGAAATCACAATAACGGTCGAACGCGTAAAGCTAGCCGCTTGAAATTGTGCACAGATACTTAATATTGATGTTAATCGTTGGGGCTTGCAAATGGACCACTTCCGTTCAGATTTACATATAGCTCCGATATAAAACGATCTCTCGATTTGAATTCTTGAGCCCCTGGAAGCCGTACTTTTTGCCCGATTTGGCTGAAATTTGCACATAGTGTTCTGTTACGACTTCCGATAGCTGTGCCAAGTATGGTTTAAATCGGTATGTAATCTGATATAGCTCCCTTTTAAACCGATCTCCCGATAACAAATTTGTTAGATTTTGCTGAAATTTGACATGTAGTGTTCTGTTATGACTTCCAACAACTGTACCAAGTACAGTAAAAATCGGTCTATAACCTGATATAGCTCCCACAAAAACCGATCTCCCGAGTAGAATTCTTGAGCTCCTGGAAGCTGCAATTTTTTTCGATTCGGCTGATAATTTGCATGTAATGACTTTCAACAACTGTGTTTAGTACCGTCCAAATCGGTCTATAACCTGATATAGCTCCCATATAAACCGATCTCCCGATTTGACTTCTTGATCCCTTACAAGCCGGAATTTTTTTCCGACTTGTTTGAAATTTTGCATGTAGTGTTCTGTTATGACTTTCAACAATTGTGCTGAGTACGGTCCGAATCGGTCTGTAACCTGATAAATCGATCTCCCGATTTGACTTCTTGAGTCCTTACAAGCCGCAAATTTTGTCCGATTTGGCTGAAATTTGAAACAGTGAGTAGTTTTATGCCTCCCAACATCCGACCTAAATATGGATTAGATCGGTCTATATTTAGATATAGCTGTCATATAGACCGACCTGACTATTTAGGGTCTTAAGACCAAAAAAGCCGCAATTATTACCCGATTTCGCAAAAATTTTGAGTTGTTTCCTGAGTTGTCCTGACATTCGACTAAAATATGGTTTATATTGGACTATATTAAATATAGCTGCCATATAGACCGATCCGCCCATTTAGGGTCTTAGGCCCATAAAAACCGCAATTTTTACCCGATTACCCAAAATACCCCTTTCAAGCAAAGATGGTTTCAAAATCGGCATTATTTTAGTAATTCTTATCCGATTCTGCTGAAAGTTTGAGTAATGTGTTTTGTTTTAACTTCCAATAACTGTGCGAATAATGGTTCAAATCGGTTCATAGCCTGATATAGCTGCCGTATAAACCGGTCTTGGATCTTGACTTCTTGAGTCACTAGAGGGCGAATTCTTATCCGTTTTGGCTGAAATTTTGCTTGAGGTGTTTTGCTATGATTCCAACAACTGTGTTAGGTGTGGTTCAAATCGGTTTATAACCTGACATAGCAGTCAGAGAAACCGATCTGGGGTCTTGACTTTTTCAGCCTCTAGATGCGCGTTTGCTTGTTACTTGTTATTTCTACTGGTTGACAATGGGCCAATTTAGAGAACATTTAAGTTAACACGAATATATTGGGTTGCCCAAAAAGTAATTGCGGATTTTTTAAAAGAAAGTAAATGCTTTTTTAATAAAACTTAGAATGAACTTTAATCAAATATAATTTTTGACACTTTTTTTCTAAAGCAAGCTAAAAGTAACAGCTGATAGCTGACAGAAGAAAGAATGCAATTACAGAGTCACAAGCTGTGAAAAAATTTGGCAACGCCGACTATATGAAAAATCCGCAAAAAAAAAAAATTCCAGGGCATGTATATCACAACCATTGGCAGACGGGTTTCTGGGATGGTGACTCTCATCAGTGCCTAGTGTACCATATCCGTCCGTCTGACTGGCCCACAGTTTCATGGCATTCTATTTGTCCCATTTAAGCTTCGATTTTAACATTAATTCTTATATGAAATCTACGCACGCCGACATATTATGGTTGTGATATCCATGTCCGGTTGTCTGATAGCTGGCAATTTCTTTTCTTCAATCCACAAAAAACAATCTCTTATTCCTAACACACATTCTCGTACGTTTTAGCTCGACTAACGCAGCCAAAACAAATGGACACAAATATTTTATATTTTTTCAAAATGTTTGCTTGGCCTTAAGCAAATAAACAATAATTCATTGTTAAAATGTCTTTGCCCTACTAAATTAAATCTTTTAATGACATTCAGGTTACAACGTCGCAAAAAAAAAAAAAAAAACAAGTTCGAAACCAACATTTTTAAATTAGATTGTGGCAATGAGTTCAGTTGATTCCTTCAATTCTTCGGAACCTGATTTACTCTGCACTGTTGAACCGATAATGCGGATTTCTACATCATATTTTGAAATATTTTTCGGCATTTTTTATAGCCAGCAGCTAATCACAGTCTCCACAGAGTTTGTGCCTCCAAATATTGTTGTGATTATGGCAGATGATATGGTATGCAATGCAATAAAAATTATATTTTGGTGGAATTAGAAGTGATGATAAAAATATTACTTTTTGCAAATATATATATTGGGTTGCCCAAAAAGTAATTGCGGATTTTTCATATTGTCGGCGTTGACAATTTTTTTCCCAGCTTGTGACTCTGTAATTGCATTCTTTCTTCTGTCAGTTATCAGCTGTTACTTTTAGCTTGCTTTAGGAAAAAAGTGTAAAAAAAGTATATTTGATTAAAGTTCATTCTAAGTTTTATTAAAAATGTATTTACTTTCTTTTAAAAAATCCGCAATTACTTTTTGGGCAACCCAATATTTCTGTTTTGAAAAAGTAAAAGTAATAAAGTGCAAGAGGCGTCGGTAAAAAAACTGGGTCCGAATTCTCGCATACGTGAACGAGTAAAATCGTTTCAAATAATTTTTTGAAATTTCAGAACTCGAAAGTTTAAATCGAGCATTATTTAAAGAAACTCGAACATACAAATTTAAATACAAGTGGTATAATACCCCTTAAGCACGAGATGAAATTTCATTGGATAGACCCTGGTACTAAAAAATCTGCTACTATGGTGTAAGCGATGTCATACGTATATATTAAGTTGGAGATGTTGGGTGTGTACCAGTTACGTATGGCTTAACACAGATCAATTTTGTCCTGTCCTTTATACTATAGGCGTTGCAACATTTGAAATCTATTTAACCCTTCTAAACTTCTCACTTTCCCATGCAGGGTTTTGATGACGTCAGTTTTCGTGGCAACAATGAATTCCTAACACCCAACATTGATGCCTTGGCCTATCATGGAAAAGTGTTAAATCATCTGTATGCGGCACCAATGTGTACACCAACGAGAGCAAGTTTTCTTAGTGGAAGATATCCCATACATACAGGTAAGCTGATTACAAGTAAAAGCGTGATAAGTTCGGCCGCGCCGAATCTTGTGAACCCACCACCATGTTTAAAACTTACACAAACTAAATTTAGCTTCTAGGAACCGAAAGTTGTGGCTTCCAGCGGCTCAAGAAATCGAATCGGGAGATAGGTTTATATTGGAGCTATATCAGTTTGTATATAGCATAGTAATTATAATTCATAACACAGCATGCAAAATTTCAGCCATATCGGACAAAAGTTGTGGCTTCCAGGGGCTCAAGATCTCAAATCGGGGGATCCAGGTTATACACCGATTTGGACCGTACTTGAAACACTTGTTGAAAGTCATCACAGTGGCTCAAGAAGTCAAGATCCAAGATCGATTTACATGGTAGCTATATCAGGTTATAGATTGATTTGAATCATACTTAAAACAGTAGTTGGAAGTTATAATAAAACACTTCGTGGAAAATTTCAGCCAAATTGGATAAGAATTGCTGCCTCTAGAAGTCATAACGAACGACCTCGTGCAAAATTTCAGCCAAATCGGATGAAAATTGATTGATTTGGCCGATTTGGATGAAATTTTGCACGAGGTTGTTCGTTATGACGTCTAGAGGCAGCAATTCTTATCCAATTTGGCTGAAATTTTCCACGAAGTGTTCTTTTATAACTTCCAACTACTGTTTTAAGTATGGTTCAAATCAATCTATAACCTGATATAGCTACCATGTAAATCGATCTTGGATCCTGACTTCTTGAGCCACTAGAGGGCGAAATTCCCATCCGATTTGGCTGCAAATTTGCACATGGTGTTTTGGAATCACTTCCAACAACTGTTCCAAGTGTGGTTTAAATCGGTCCATAATCTGATATAGCTGCCATATAAACCGATCTGGGATCTTGACTTCTTGAGCCACTAGAGGGCGCAATTCTCATCCGATTTGGCTGAAATTTTGCACGAAGTGTTTTATTATAACTTTCAACTACTGTGGTAAGTAAGATTCAAATCGACCTATAACCTGATATAGCTACAATATAAACCGATCTTGGATTTTCACTTCCTGAGCCAATAGAGGGCGCAATTGTCATACAATTTGGCTGAAATTTTCCACAAACTTGTTTGTTATTACTTCCCACAACTGTCCCAAGTATGGTTCACATCGGTTCATAATCTGATATAGCTGCCATGTAAACCGATCTGGGATCTTGACTTCTTAAGCCTCTAGAGGGCGCAATTCTTATCCGATTTTGCTGAAATTTTTTGCAACGGCTTCTCCCATGACCTTCAACATACATGTCCTATATGGTCTTAATCGGGAGCCTAATACAGCTCTCATATGAACCGATCTCCCTATTATGCTTCTTGAGCCCCTACAAGGCGCAATTCTTATCCGAAAGGACTGAAATATTACCCAATGACTACTACTATGGTCTTCAACATTCAACTCGTTTATGATCCGAATCAGACTATTACTTGATATATCTCCAATAGCATAACAATACTTATCCTTATTTTCCCTGTTTGCCTAAAAAGAGTTACCGCGCAAAGAACTCGTCAAGTGGATCCATGGTGGAGGGTATATAAGATTCGGCCCGGCCGAACTTAGCACGCTCTTACTTGTTTTTTTTTTTCTATATTAAAGGTTCGCAACATAATGTTATGTTCAATGAGGAACCCTGGGATATGTTGGAAAATCAAATGACTTTGGCAGAGATTTTACAAAATAATGGATATTCCACAAACTTGGTGGGTAAATGGCATTTGGGCATGGGGAGTCGAGAGTATACACCAACCTTTAAGGGATTCGATTATCATTATGGCTATTGGGGCCCTTATATTGACTACTATGAGAAGAGAGTTAGGCAACCGGTAAGGCAAGAGAATAAAAAATCTAAATATTCAAAGCATGCATATGTAATCTGTTTTGTTTATTTCAGTCAAATTTTAGCATGGGCTATGATTTTCGCAAAAATTTAGAACTTGAGTGCACACCTCCCAACACGTATGTTACGGATCTATTGACTGATGAGGCAGAACGCATCATTTTACAAAGAAACAATTCATTGCAGCCTTTATTTTTATTCCTTTCCCACATGGCTCCCCATTCTGCAAACCCGGAAAATCCTTTACAAGCACCACAGGAGAAAATTGACAAATTTTCTTATATTCCTGACATAAGAAGAAGAACGTATGCAGGTAAGTATTCAAAAAATATTAACCCCAAATCCGCTAAAATTTTATTTAACTCTGACGTTAGTGATAAACGTCTATAATTGACCCATTGCTTGCCCTCCACCATGGGATGAAAGTGGCCGAATGAATATGCCATTCCGTTTGCAGTGATCTTTCAAAATCCACATCGAGTATGGTTCAAATCGGAACATTTTTGAATATAGCTGCCATATAGAGACATCTCCCGAATGTAGGTCTAAGACTTTCATCCGTTAAGCTAAAGAGAGGTTTATAGAAACATAACTTAGGGAAAAAATGTCTAAAAATCGACTATCTCGCCAACATCATGAATATCGTAAGGGGCAGGTCAACTGGAATGTGAGTTGTCTCGCGGTCAAGGAGTATACATTGGAAGATTTCTTTGAATAATGCTTTCATTAATGTAAAACCGACGTCAATCATGAGATAGCTGGACTTTCTAGGCATCAATGTTACCAAAAGAAAGTTGTTTTTTTTATAAACTTACTTACTAAAAGGTGAATTTCGTCAGGCTTGAGATCTGCAGATCTACAGAGATGGATCAGAAGAGGGATTCCTTAAATAGGTGTCCCCCTTACTTTGGAATATGGATATTAACAATACATTGTTGTCCTTGAAAGAAATAGGTGCAAAAGTGCTGATGACGTGACTATTTAACGAAATACGGCAATACGACATCGAAGCTACTGAAAGTGGTCGAGACATAAGGCTATCTAAAATGGGGATACTATTTACCTAGGACGACACCTGTCTCCTTGGAATGAATGAATGTTCCTGGGTGTTTTGCTGGATAGGAAATTGAACTACAAATCCATCATTTTCGAGAGGTCAAGAAAGGCCACTCTGCAAGAGAGCCAGAGACAAATGATGGGTGTTTAAACCGTTGTTGCAGCTGTCAGACCTGTAATGCTATATGGTGTTGTGCTCTGATGGACTGCGATTTAAAAGTCCATCAATTGTTGAATTTTCAGCTGGAACCAAATAGTGGCCTGTTAATGCATCACAGCAGCATCTGATGCACTGAATTAAACATCACAGAGGAACTGGAAGTGATTATATCAAGAAGGTTATCAGACCAATTAAAAAAGTTGTGGAATGCGTAAATTGAAAATTGCAAACTTGCACTTGAACTTACATTAAGGAACAGGGCAAACTTCTCACATATCCATGACTGCTGTCCGATTTCAGTTTAAGATCATGATAGCGAACCTTATTTTTATAGCAGAGTCCAAACGGTATTCCGCAGTGTGACACCTCTGGTATCTCACAAAAGTTACCAACAGTAGGAAATGTTTATACTCCCACCTTAAGATGGGGGTATACATACTTTGTCATTCCGTTTGTAACTTACCGAAATGTTGAAATACTTGGCACAGTTATTGGAAGTCGTAACAGAACACCGCATGCAAAGTTTCAGCAAAATCGGACAAAAATGCGGCTTCCTAGTGCCGAAGAAGTCAAATCGGGAGAACGCTTTGTATGGGAGTTATACGAGATTGTAGACCGATTTGAACTGTACTTGGCACAGTTGACAAACCACTGCATGCAAAATTTCATCCAAATCGGGCAAAAATTGCGGCTTGTAAGAGCTCAAGAAGTCAAATCGGGAAATCGGTCAATATGGGAGCTATATCCAAATCTGAACCGATATGACCCATTTGCAATCCCCAATGACCTACATCAATTATAAGAATCTGTGCAAAATTTTAAGCGGATAGCTTTACGCGTTCGACCGCTATGATGTTTTCGACGGACGGACGGACATGGCTAGATCGACTCAGAACGTCGAGACGAATAAGAATATATATATATTGTACTTTATGGGTCTTAGACGAAGTGTTTCAAATGGAAAGACTAGATAATTATACCCCCATCCTATGGTGATGGGTATGAAGAGTCATTTAAAGAACGTGTCAAATGCAATCCCTGGTGAAGGGCACATAGGATTTGGCCCGGCCGAACCTAACGCGTTTTTACTTGTTTTGAGTCCATTGTATTTTTATACCCTCAACCGTAGGATGGTCCGAATCGAACTCTAACTTGATATAGCTCCAATAGCATAGCAGTTCTTATTCATTATTCTTTGTTTGCCTAAAAAGAGATACCGCGCTAATAACTCGACAAATGCTATCCATGGTGGAGGGTATATAAGATTCGGCTCGGCCGAACTTAGCACGCTTTTACTTCTTACTAATTGAGTGTGTATGGTTTTAGCTATGGTCTCACTATTAGATGAAAGTGTTGGACGAATCGTCAGAGCCTTGGACATAGCCCAAATTCTAAGTAATACCATACTTATATTCTATTCTGATAACGGAGCACCTACTAGAGGATTACTTCTGAATACCGGCTCTAACTGGCCTTTTAGAGGAGTAATAATATTCCCAATAATACAAAGGAACTTTTTCCTAAATTTTCCTTTTAATTGCAGCAAAAAAATTCACCTTGGGAGGGAGGAGTGCGTGTAGCCGGTGCTATATGGAGTCCTTTATTACCCCATTGCAATGGGGTTTTTGAAGAACCCATCTATGTAGGCGACTGGTTGCCCACATTGGCAGCAGCGTCCAACATAAATCTCGAACTAAATTTAGACGGCATAAATATGTGGCCCGATTTGACCACTTGCCAAACAAATACAAATATCTTCAATAGACGCAATCGAGAAATTCTTCATGTGATGGATGATATGTGGCAGCTGACTTCCTACATGATAGGTCAATACAAATACATACAAGGAACAACAGTAAATGGTACATTTGATGGTTTCCTTAGTCGAAGAGATGAAAATATAATAGATCCTAGAACTGAGTTTTATGGCCAGCTTATACTAGATACCATTACGTCAAGAAGTTTGCAGAGATATGAGAGTACTCCTATGACTTTTGAGAGAATACAAATATTGCGAGCTCAAAATAAAGTGGAATGTGGTGCACCAGGCCCAAACTGCGATCCTCTTAGAGGCGATTGTCTCTTCAACATTTGGCAAGATCCTTGTGAGCGAAATAATTTGGCTAGCCAAACAGAAATGCAGGATATTTTACAGTCAATACGTTTGCGGCTGGCAGAACTAAGAAGCACAGCCATCAGACCCAAGACGGGAGGTGTAATGCTAGATTTTGATCCTGCCCTTCATAATTGCATGTGGGCCAACTATTTGGAAGAAACTCCTACAGAGTGTAAGTATAAGGCTTTTAAATGTTGCACTCTAGTTGAGAATTCACATGCTTTTAATATTTTTGTTGCAGATATCTTAAATTGTGACTATTATTCTCCGCCCTGTCAGGAATTTAACATTATTGGATAATGCTGATTACAAGTTCTCCAGATAGTTAATATATTGGGTTGCCCAAAAAGTAATTACGGATTTTTTAAAAGAAAGTAAATGCATTTTTAATAAAACTTAGAATGAACTTTAATCAAATATACTTTTTTTAAACTTTTTTTCTAAAGCAAGCTAAAAGTTACAGCTGATAACTGACAGAAGAAAGAATGTCAACGCCGACTATATGAAAAATCCCCAATTACTTTTTGGGCAACCAATATTTGGTATTAAACAAAGCACTTATAGTACAGTGAATACAGTACATATATATAAGAACTTGGAAGTTTTTTTTTTCTACCAAAAACCTTTCAATCTTTAAGGTTCATTCAGAAATCGGATAGGGAGTAAACACTAGAAATGTTATATATACAACTTGCCGCTAGAAAAACTTGTCCCTGAAATGCATTCATCCCACAAAACAACAAGTAAAAAGGCGTTAAGCTCGCCCGGGCCGAACTTTGGATACCCACCACCACGGGTATATATGTAAACCACCTTTCGTCAAAATCCGGTGGAATTGTATACCCTATGTCCCATAGCAGTTATATCGAAATATGTTCCGATTTGGAACAAATACTAACTAAGTCATTGTTTAATTGTGTATAACAAAATATTGGTCTTTTTAGTAGCTTTATATAAAAATAAACCGATCTGCACCATATACGACACGGATGTCGAAAAGCCTAACATAAATCACTGTGTCAAATTTCAGTGAAATCGGATTATAAATGCGCCTTTTATGGGGCCAAGACTTTAAATCGAGATATCGGTATACATGGCAGCTATGTCCAAATCTGAACCGATTTGGGCCAAGTTGCAGAAAAATTTCGAAGTGCCTAACACAACTCACTGTCCTAAATTTGGGCCAAATCGGACAATAAATGCGATTTTTATGGCCCCAAAACCTTAAATCGAGAGATCGGTCTATATGGCAGCTATATTTAAATCTGGACCGATCTGGGCCAAATTGAAGAAGGACGTCGAAGAGCCTAACACAACTCACTGTCTCAAATTTCAGCGACATCGGACAATAAATGCGTTTTTAATGGCCCCAAAACCCAAAACCGAGAGATCGGTCTATATGGAAACGATATCCAAATCTTTACCGATCTGTGCCATATTGCAGAAGTATGTCAAGGGGCTTAACTTAACTCACTGTCCCAAATTTCGGCGACATCAGACAATAAATACACCTTTTATGGGCCCAAAACCTTAAATCGAGAGATCGGTCTATATGGCAGCTATATCCAAATCTGAACCGATCCGGGCCAACTTAAAGAAAAATATGCAAGAACCTAAGACAACTCACTGTCAAAATTGGATAATAAATGTGGCTTTTATGGGCATAAGACCCTAAATCGGAGGATCGGTCTACAAGGCAGCTTTATCCAAATCTGGACCGATCTGGGCCAAATTGGCGAAAGATGTCGAAGAGTCTAACACAACTCACTGTCTCAAATTTCACCAAAATCAAATAGTAAATGTGGTTTCTATGGCCCTAAGACCCTAAATCGGAGGATCGGTCTATATGGCAGCTAGACCGTTCTGGGCCAAATTAACGAAGGATGTCGAAAGTCCTAACACAACTCACTGTCCCCAATTTCAGCTAAATCGGATAATAAATGTGGCTTTTATGGGCCTATGTCCCTAAATCGGAGGATCTGTCTATATGGCAGCTATTTCCAAATCTGTACCGATCTGGGCCAAATTGACGAATTTTCAGCAAAATCGGCGAATGAATGTGGCTTTTATGGGTCTAAGACCCTAAATCGGCGGATCGGTCTATATGGGGGCTATATCAAGATATAGTCCGATATAGCCCATCTTCGAACCTAACCTGCTTATGGACCAAAAAGAATCCGTACAAAGTTTCAGCTCAATATCGACGGACAGACGGACGGGCATGTCTAGATCGTCTTAGATTTTTACGCTGATCAAGAATATATATACTTTATAGCGTCGGAAATGGATGTTTCGATGTGTTGCAAACGGAGTGACAAAATGAATATACCCCCATCCTTCGGTGGTGGGTATAAAAACGGAGGGAGCCAGATGGACAAAAGAAGAGCCCTTGGCTTCGCAGTCAGGCATTCAGTTAGTCACCACAGGTACTGCAGAAAATCTCTAGACCTGTGTCAAGCGCGTCTTTAAAAATCGAACATTGCCATGGGGACTGATTAACCTCTGTCACACAGTGTGTTCCCAATGCCTCGAAGTATTCGTCTAAGACCCCATAAAGTATTGGGTTGCCCAAAAAGTAATTATCGGTAATATAGTAGTAATATAGCCGGCGTTGGCAAATTTTTTCAAACGGCTTGTGACTCTGTAATTGCATTCTTTCTTCTGTCAGTTATCAGCTGTTACTTTTAGCTTGCTTTAGAAAAAAGGTTAAGGATATATTTAAAATTCGGCTCGGCCGAACTTAGCACGCTTTTATTTGTTTATGTTGGCTTAAGTCGTTTGCATTCCAGTAACATATTGGGTTGCCCAAAAAGTAATTGCGGATTTTTTAAAAGAAAGTAAATGCATTTTTAATAAAACTTTTTTTCTAAAGCAAGCTAAAAGTAACAGATGATAACTGACAGAAGAAAGAATGCAATTACAGAGTCACAAGCTGTGAAAAAATTTGTCAACGCCGACTATATGAAAAATCCGCAATTACTTTTTGGGCAAACCAATATTACTAGGGGCATTATTTTTGGTTGAGAATACATTGAATTAATATGTTTTGACTGCGCATCATACTTAGCATCATACTTAGCATACTAGTCGTGAATGCGAGCATAGTTTGAACTAGTTTATCTATAGAATTCTCAAGGGACGTTTTAAAGGGGGTTACTTCTTGGGTGGGCAGTTTTGGCCTTTTTGATGCATTCTTAAGGTGTGTATATACACTGCAACCCCTGTAGTTTGCTGTATGATTTTCTCCGCAATTGCTGCATTTCTTGATGCGTGCATCAGTTTTTCGATGTGGGAATCTACAGATTTGTGCGTTCGACGTTGGTTCTCGCAAGTACATAGGGAGAGGTTTTGCTAGGAAGATCACAGTATTATTCTCGTCCTCTTTATCGGCTGTATTCAACAAAGCGTACCAGTGTACATTTAAAGTTTCGGCACCATTCACTGTTTTTGGATTCAGCTCCTTCGAGTTCGATTTGCGCTTAGTGACCACTATGTATCGATCAATTCCGATTTGAACTTTATTTTTCGGTTGGTTATTATCATTATTGTAATTCGTAGTGATTTTAGATGTAGATTCGGTTGGCCAATTCCTAGAAAGCTGTGTAGTGGATAAGGCATACTTTTAGGCTCTTCAGTGTTGAAACCAGAATTTCTCTGGTTTACACACTCAGATGGAGCAATTATTGGGTTGCCCAAAAAGTAATTGCGGATTTTTTAAAAGAAAGTAAATGCATTTTTAAAAAATCTTAGAATGAACTTTAATCAAATATACTTTTTTACACTTTTTTTTTCTAAAGCAAGCTAAAAGTAGCAGCTGATAACTGACAGAAGAAAGAATGCAATTACAGAGTCACAAGCTGTGAAAAAATTTGTCAACGCCGACTATATGAAAAATCCGCAATTACTTTTTGGGCAACCCAATATTTTATTGGACAATTGTGGTGAACACGAGAGCGGCTTCGCGGTTAAGTAATGACTATTTTCGCGCTTTGTTTGGGTTTTTGCATTTTGCAGTTTCCACTGACGTCATTGTTTTCTGTTTAATTAATATATTAATTTTTATACCCACCTCCATAGTATGGGGGTATGCTAATCTAGTCATTCCTCGAAATATTCGTCTAATACCCCATAAAGTATATATATTCTTGATCGTCTCGTCGTTCTGAATCAATCTAGCCTTGTCCGCCCCCGTACCTACCTCTGTCGAAATCACGATAGAGGTTGAACGAGTAAAGCTAGTCACTTGAAATTTTGCACAGATAGTTAATATCGATGTAGGTCGTTGGAGATTGCAAATGGGCCACATCGGTTCAGATTTAGATATAGCACCCATATAAATCGATCTCCCGATTTGACTTTTTGAGCCCCTGGAAACCGCAATTTCTGTGCGCTTTGGCTAAATTTTACATGTGGTGTTCCGTTATATTTTTCAATAAATGTACCAACTACGGTTGAAATCGGTCTATAAAAATCAATCCCATAAAAACCAATCGCCCGATTCTACTTCTTGTGCCTCTGAAAGCCGCAATGTTATGTAATGCTTTGTTATGATTTCCAACCACTGTGCCAAGTACAGCCAAAATCAGTGTATAACCTGATGTAGCTCCCATGTAAACCGGTCTCTCGATCATCCTTGTTCGGTTCCTAGAAGCTCTAATTTTTGCTCGTTTGGCAGAAGTTTGGTATGTGCCCTACAACTTAATTTATTTTGTTGATGTTGTTGTAGCAGTGTGTTGTATACTGAGGCGGCAACCCTTGCCGATGAAGGACTCTATCGGGTCAAGCCGGTACGTACAACCGCCTGCCATGGGATTGAATTTATTTTGTATAAATTTTTAGCAAAATCCCTGGCTGTGGGTGGGTCCCAAGATTCGGACCGGCCGAACTTAGCACGCTTTTACTTGCTATAATTCCGTTTAGAACACTTTGAAATGTCCATTTCCGACCCTATATATTCTTGATCGTCGTAACAATCTAAGACGATCTAGCCATGTCGGTCCGTTTGTCCGCCCGTCTGTTGAAATCACGCTACAGTATTTTAAAACAGAGACATTGAGCTGAAACTTTGCGCAGATTCCTTTCTTGTCCATAAGCAGGTTAAGTTCGACGATGGGCTATATCGGACTATATCATGATATAGCCCCCATATAGAACGATCCGCCAATTTAGAGTTTTGGCCCATTATAGCCACATTTATTATCCGATTTTACTGAAATTTATGACAGTGAGTTGTATGAGGCTAGTCGATATAGTCCTGCAATTTTGCTTAAGTCGGTCCAGATTTGGATGGATTTGGAGATCTGGATTTGGATTTGGAGATTTTGGATTACTCGATTTAACGTCTTGGTCCAATTTTGCCAAAATTTGGGGCAGTGAGTTGCGTTAGACCAGTTGACATCTTTCTTCAATTTGGCTCCGATCGGTCCAGGTTTGGATAAGTTGCCATATAGACCGATCTCTCGATTTAAGGTCTTGCGGCCATGAAAGTCGCATTTATTGTCCGATGTCGCCGCAAGTTGAGACAATGAGTTGTGTTAGGGCCTTCGACATCCTTCTTCCATTTGGCTCACATCGGTCCAGATTTGGATATAGCTACCATATAGACCGATCTCTTGATTTAAAGTTTTGGGCCTATAAAAGGCGCATTTATTATCCCATTTTGCCAAAATTTGGAACAGTGAGTTGTTATGGCCTTCAACATTCTTCTTCAATTCAGCCCAGATCCGTAAAGATTTGGATATAGCTGCCATATAGACCGATCTCTCGATTTAAGGTCTTGGGGCCATGAAAGTCGCATTTATTATCCGATTTTGCCAAAATTTGGGACAGTGAGTTGTGTTAGGGCCTTCGACATCCTTCTTCAATTTGGCTTAGATCAGTCCAGATTTGGATATAGCTACCATTAAGACCGATCTCTCGATTTAAGGTCTTGGGCCCATAAAAGACGCATTTATTGTCCGATTTTGTCAAATTTTGGGACAGTGATTTGAGTTAGGGCCTTCGACAATCTTCTTCAATATGATTCAGGTCAGTCCAGATATGGATATAGCTGCCATATAGACCGATTTCGCGATTTAAGTTCTTGGGTCCATAAAAGCCATATTAATTGTCCGATTTTGCCAAATTTTGGGACAGTGATTTGAGTTAGGGCCTTCGACAATCTTCTTCAATTTGATTCAGGTAGGTCCAGATTTGGATATAGCTGCCATATTGACCGATCTCTCGATTTAAGGTCTTGGACCCATAAAATACGCATTTTTTGTCCGGTTTCGGTGAAATTTTAGAAAGTGACTTATGTTAGGCTTTTCGACATCCGTATCGTTTATGGTTCAAATCGGTCTATATTTGGATATAGCTACCAAAAAGACCAATATTTTGTTCTACAAAATTGAACAATGACCTGCACTTATTAGACCACT
Source organism: Stomoxys calcitrans (assembly GCF_963082655.1). Taxonomy (NCBI): domain Eukaryota; kingdom Metazoa; phylum Arthropoda; class Insecta; order Diptera; family Muscidae; genus Stomoxys; species Stomoxys calcitrans. The sequence goes on from NC_081552.1 coordinate 29,263,348, forward strand.
TAATGTCAGTACCTAATTTGGTCATAATCGGACCATACTTTAATATAGCTGCTATGGAGGCATAAATTATGCCCCAAGGAGATGGATATCTAAAATTTGGCCCGGCCGAACTTAACGCCTTTTTATTTCTCTGATATAGCTTATATACGAACTAAACCTGCCTATTGTAAAAAATTATCTTTGCTCAATATCTCTATTTTTTTAAGACTGCAGTGTTGTTACAACAGACAGACGGACATCCCAATAATTTCACTACTGACCAAGAGTGTATATACTTTAAGATCGGAAATGGATAATTCGATAGGCTACAAACGGACAAATGACAAATGAATATACCTCAATTCTTCGATGGTGGTTATCAAAAGGAATCTACGCAAAATTCCAGCGCTATATCTTCGTTTTTGAAGGCTTTTGCCTTTTTTTGTGTTGTAAACGGAACATCGAAATCAATATTCCTCCTTCCTATGATTGGTGTAATCCATTTTTGAAACATCTATTTTAATTCTATTGTAAGTAACTGCCACTATGAACAAGCCCAATGTCATTAATCAGAACATGCTGGCTTGTGACGACAAAAATAATTATATAGGTGAATAAAACAATATTGCAAAGATAAGGTAGAGAGAGTCAAAAGTCGGGCGGAGCCGACTAAGTAATAGCCTACCCTATATTACCTATGTCTAAATTTTGCCAGATTTAACTTTTGAATTACTATTGAAATATTGAACTTTTTCTTGCGATAGGACCTACATTGTGGATATGCTAGTCTTAAAAGTGCATATCCGTTAAAATATGCACATATATGAGAGCTATATGTAAATCTGGCCCGGTTTGGATGAGATTGTCCACACATGTTGGGATTAAGCGATATATATGTATTGGGTTGCCCAAAAAGTAATTGCGGATATTTTAAAATAAAGTAAATGCATTTTTAATAAAAATTAGAATGAACTTTAATCAAATATACTTTTTTTATCCTTTTTTAAAGCAAGCAAGCTAAGTAACAGACGATAACTGACAGAAGAAAGAATGCAATTACAGAGTCACATGCTGTGAAAAAATTTGTCAACGCCGACTATATGAAAAATCCGCAATTACTTTTTGGGCAACCCAATATATGAGAAAAATATATAAATCTGAACCGATTTCTTTGAAATTCGCCAGTAATGTCGAGAGTCAAGAGAAAAATCTTTCCACCAAATTTCGACAGAGAAAGAATCGGTTAACAAATGACAATTTTATTGCATTATTACTGCAAATCGGACAAACATATGTATGGGAGCCATATCCAAATCTGAACCGATTTTTTATTTTCTGTCAAACCAGCAAAATTAAAACTTCTAAGAATCGAACAAGGATAATCGAGAGACCGGTTTATGTGGGAGCTATAGCAGGTTAAAGACCTATTTGAACCGTACTTCGCACAGTTGTTGGAAGTCAGAACAGAACTTTACATGCAAAATGTCAGAAAAATCAGACAAAAATTGTGGCTTTCAGAGGCTCAAGAAGGCAAATCGGGAGATCTGTTTATATGGATGCTATATTCAAATCTGAACATATATAGCCCATTTGTAGAGATGTAAATAGGGTATTTTTAGATGTTCAAATATTTTGGTAATGAATTCATTTTATAATAACTTCTGATCTCATAAAATCGGAACTTAGTTATCTATGGCCGATATATAGACCAATCTCCAGACTTAAAGTGTTGAGGCAATAAAATGGTAATTTTCCATCCGATTTCGATGAAATTCGGCACAATGAGTTCTTGTAGACCACTTCCTATTTCTGTGAAGTGTGGTCCAGATCTGACCATATTTGGATATAGCTGCCCTATAAACCGACCGCCCGAACTCCTGATATACGGAATTAAGGCCATAGCAGATCCATTTACAACCCAGTGAATTCTAGTGGACCCCTTCCTATTCCTGTCAAATGTGGTCAAGATTGGACCATATTTGCATATAGCTACCATATAGTCCCATCTCCCGATTTAGGATAATGAGCCAATAAAAGGAGCATTTTCATCCGATTTCGATGAAATTTGATACAATGAGTTTTGATAGACCTCTTTCCTTCTGTTGAATATCGTCCACATCGGACCATATTTGAAAATAGCTTCCATACATACTGATCTCCCAATAGGGGTATTGAGCCTACATAAGGAGCATATTTCATCCGTTTTCGATGAAATTTGAAACAGTGAGTTTTGGTAGTCCCCCTACCCATTCTTTTTAAATGTAGTCCAGATCGGATCATATTTGGATATAGCTGCCATATAGACCGATCTACAGATATAGGGCATTGAGCGTATAAAAAGAGTATTATTCATCCGATTTCGATGAAATTTGAAACACTGAGTTTTGGTAGTCTCCTTCCCATTGCTGGTAAATGTTGTCCAGGTCGGACCATATTTGGATATAGCTGTCATATAGACCGGTCTTCCGATATAGAGTATTGAACTCATAAGATCGACTCAGAATGTCGAGACGCTCTAGAATATATACGAGTTTAGTTTATGGAGTCGCAGATCAATATTTCGATGTGTTACAGACGGAATGACTTGATTAGTATTCCCATATCCTATGCTGGTGGGTATAAAAACGGCTGAATCGATTACCTTGAAATTTGCACAGATTGTGTAAGGAAACATAATTTATATAATATTTTGATATGGAAGGGAGGGGGGGGGGGGGGGGGGGCGCGGCGGACCCTCTCCTTAATCCTACTACACTACCCAAAATCAAAAGTGGTCGAATCGGAACAATATGAAAGGTATTATAGCGTAGAATACGAATATGGTGCTAAAATTTAGTTCTAAGTACCTATTGGGCCGCTCCAACCCCAAAACACTCCCAATCAGACATATTGAACGTTCATGTCAATACGGGGCTCAAATGAAAGGTGTTCGGGAGTAGATTACAAATCTGGCATACAAAATCAGATCGAAGTATAGGGCTCACCCCATTCTCCAAATACGCCTGAAATGGGCATATGAACCAATCATGATTATATGGGACTCGGTTTGTCTGTTTGTTCCATAGAATCAAAAACGGCTGAACCGATTTTCTTAACATTTTCACAGATTGTGTAGCTTTGTCGGGAAGGAAGCATATTCTATATCATTTTTAGATATCGGATGGGGGCGTACCCCAAAAACGCCATCCCAAACCAAATGTTGACCGATAGGCACAATATGGGTATCAAACGAGAAATGAATATCGTATCAAAATTTGGGTCTAAGTACCCAGCAGGCCGCCCTTACCCTAAAACTTCTCTAAACAGATATATTCGACGTTCATTTCAATATGGTACTCAAATGAAAAATATTCGGCAGTAGATTACAAATATGGCATAAAGAATTATGTAGCCCCACACCCAAATACCCCTAAATGACCATGCCTAATCGGACGTATTTACCAACAATGGCACTATGTGACTTATATAAAAGTTATTTGGGAGTAGAGTGCGAAATTGATACTTATTTTCGGAACACCCATCCCTTTAACAGAACTTATTTATCAATCGTGTCAATATGGGTCTCATATAAAATGTATTTGTAGAGCACGAAGCTTAAATTTTCTTTAAGGACTAAGTGTCTGGGTGGCCACCCCACCCCAAAGTATATCCAACACCGGATATATTACCAATACGGTAATATAGGACCCAAAAGACAAGAATTTGGGAGTAGAGTAAAAATTTCCCCAGGAACCGAGCAGTGGTAAACTTCTCACGCATCAATGAGTGCTTTCCGATTCAAATTTTAATTCAGTGATAAGGAATCTTTTTTTTGTAGACGAGTCCAAATGGCGTGACGCAGTGCGACCCCTCTTTAGGGAGAATTTTTTACATGACAAAGTAAGGCTTGGTACCTCGCAAATGTCACCAGCATTAAGAGGGGATAACCAACGCTTTAAATTTTTTCCGATGTTCTCGCCTGGATTCGAAGGCAGGCGTTCATCGTTAAAGGCGGACATAAGCTACCGTTGCACGAATTCGATATCCATATTCAGGGCGAAGTGTTAGTTAAGTTAGCATGGTAAATGATACATGAGAGTTAAAGAAGGCGCAGAGGAGCGGGCCCGGTTCGGCTAGTTTATAATCTTCTTCTTATATATAAAAATCAATTTGTGTTTGCTTTTTGTTTGTTTGCATGTTTGTGTGTTCCTTATAGACTCAGAAACGGCTGAACCGATTTTCTTGAAATTTTCACAGATGGTGCATAATGACCCAGTGGTGAAAATAGGGCACTACATTTTTTGATATCTGAAAGGGGGGGAGGGTCCCCCTTAGCCTAATTTTCAGAACGCCAGATCTCGGAGAGTGGTGGTGCGATTTAAGGGAAATTTTGTGTGCTCTCATATAGTACCCTAAAAATAAAAATTTGGTATCCAAATTTCGGAAGGGGGTACCAAGGGGGGCTGCCCCACCCTAAAACCTATCAAACATATATATTTAGACTAATCACGACAATATGGGACTCAAATGAATGGTGTTTAGAATAAGAAAACGTATCTGATATCCAATTGTCGGACCAAGTGCTAGGGGGACCACCCCAAGCTCCAAAACACCCCTAAATCGGACATATTTACCGACCATGGCATTATGGGACTCAAATGAAAGGTATTTGCGAGCAGAATACGAATCTGATATCCAAATGTGGGACGACGTTTCTGAGGTTCCATCCCATTCCCAAAACACAACCCAAACTGGACTTATTTACTGACCATGGGAATATGGGGCTTAAATAAAAGGTATTTGAATGTTGAATACGAAACTGATATCCAAATATGGGATCAAGTGTTTGGGGGCCCGCCTCTCACCAAAAACACCCACCAAAGGGGGGTATTTGGGAGTAAAGCATGAATTTGATATCAATATACAGGAAAAGTGTCTATGGGGTCACACCACCCCTTCAAGGCCAACTCACTGAGTGGCCGCCCATTCCCCAAACCACCCCCCAAGCCGGTCATGTTTGCCGACTATGGAAATATGGGGCTCAAATTAAAGATATGTGGGAGTAGACCATGTATCTGATATCAACATTAGGGGCCAACTGTCTAGCGGACGTCCCACCACCATAACAACCGCCAAATAAGAAGTATTTGCTCACCAAGACAATTTGGGTCTTAAAGAGAGTGGAACTAAATATTCATAATTTTTGTGGCTAATACCCCAAACCGGACATATTTGCTGACTTTTGCAATAAAGAGTTTAAATGAGATTAGAAAACGAATTTGATGTCCAATTTTGAGGGCAATGGGGTTCAAATAAATGATATATGAGAATAGAGCAGGTTGCTGATATATTTTCAGGGCTTAGTGTTTGGGGAGACCACTACAGTCCCCAAAACACCCCTAAATCGGGCATATTTACCGACCATGTCAATGTGGGGCTTAAATAAAAGGTATTGGGGCGTAGAGCAAGAACTGATACCCATTTTCGGGACCAATTTTCTGTGGGTCTACTCCTTTCCCAAAATACCCCACTTACAGCAATTTTTTAGTGACCATCGTAATATTTGGGAGTAGAATACAAATTTGATATCCAAATGTAGAACCATGTACTTAGGTCATCACCCCTTTTCCAAAACACCCCCAAAGGAAAAAAAATTTTCGACCATGCCAATATGTGGCTCAAATGAAAGGTATTTGAAGTTGGAAAACGGACGCCGCATTCTGTAAACTCCTCTTAAGCCAATGGCAATATGGGATTTAAATAAATGATATTTGAGAGAAGAGCACGATGCTGGTATTTTTTCAGTGCCAAGTATCTGGGGGACCACCCCTCCCCCGAAAACACCACTAAATCAGATATCATGAGAATATCGGGCTGAAATGAGTACACCTTACATCCAAACTTAAATTCGTAGACCAATAAAGATCATATGGGATTCAGATAAAGGCACTTATATTGTTAAACTGTTAGTCAAGTTAGCATGGTATTTCACTAAAAGATCTTTAATTGTTGAAAATAAATTTTCCAAGGAAACTTTTGTTCCATATAAAGTAAAAGAAGGCGCAGCGGAGCGGGCCTCGGTCAGCTAGTAGTTTTTAAAGAAAAACTTTATCACAGTTCGGGCAGCCTCAAATTTATTTGTTCCTAAGGACTAAATTGCAATTTTATTCTTAGATACGTTCAGTTACGAATTTTAATAAAATTTTTTGTAAAGACCAAATTTCAGAACAACATTCTCTTACGTACAATATTTCGTTAAAATTTTTTTCAGAAAGACAAAATCTTATTTAAATTAATTCTAAATATTAGTGAAACAATTTTAGTGAGAAAATTTTCTAAAGACTACCTTTTGCCCAATTTTTGGACTACCACAAAATTATTTTTTTTAAGTAAAAATTTCTATAAAAATTTTTTTATCTGTTCAATGCATTTTGCGACTCTACATGCCAAAACTTTTTTTACAATCGCAAGCCCAAACAAAACCCACCCGAGTGTAATCTTCGATTTTCAAACACCAATACTTCGCGTTGTATTTTTCTGTCTTCTTCAGTTTTCTTTCCACAAGTATAAAATGTTGGGATATATGTATATGGCAGTATCCAAATCGAAACCGATATGGCCCATTTGCAATCCCCAATGACCTACAACAATATTTAGTGTCTGTGCAAAATTTCAAGTGGCTAGCTTCACGCAATCGACCGCTACCGTGATTTCGACAGACGGACGGATGGAAGGACGGACGGACATGGCTAGTTCACCTCAGAATGTCGAGACAATCAAGAACATATGTACTTTATGGGGTCCTAGATCAATATTTCGAGGTGTTACAAACGGAATGAGTAGATTAGTATACCCCCATCCTATGGTGGTAGATATAAACAATTTAAAAGACCAAAAATAAAATCCTGGTTACGTTCCTGACAGGAGCTATTTCTAAATCCGAATCGATTTTGTTTTAATGAATAGCGTTCGTCCTTTTAACCAAAAAAGAGAATTGTGCAAAATTTAACGAAAATCGTACAACAAATGCGACCTGTAGCATGATAACAAGGATATATGGGCTAACATGCAGACGAACATAGCATAATCGAATCAGAAAGTGATTCTAAGCCGATCGGTACACTTAATAATGGGTGTAGCTCTTCTCCTTTTTAGCGTTGCAAACAAATGCACAAAGTTATAATACCCTATACCTAAGTGGTGATGTAGGGTATTTAGTATTTACTCAATTCAAACGAACTGTAAAGTTCATAAGGTGTAAATTAAATAATATAAACCACTAATCGCCCAAGAGCAAAACAAGTCAATTTTTCACCTTAACCACAATGTATTTATATACCCACAACCATAGGATGGCGGTATACGAATCTAATCATTCTGTTTGTAACACCTCGAAATATTGATCTGAGACCCCATAAAGTATTTACATTCACGATAGAGGTCGAACGCATAAAACTAGCCGCTTGAAATTTTCCCATAGACTCTTTTCCCGAATATTGACATCAAATTCGTGCTTTACTCCCGAAGACCTTTCATTTGAGCCCCATATAGCCATGGTCGTAAATTTGTCCCCTTTGGGGGATGTTTTTGGTGAGAGGCGGCCCCCCAAACACTTCGTCCCATATTTGGATATCAGATTCGTATTCTACATTCAAATACCTTTTATTTAAGCCCCATATTACCATGGTCAGTAAATAAGTCCAGTTTGGAGCGTGTTTTGGGGAAGCGATGGACCCCCAGAAACGTGGTCCCACATTTGGATATCAGATTCGTATTCTACTCGCAAATACCTTTCATTTGAGTCCCATATTGCCATGGTCGGTAAATATGTCCGATTTAGGGGTGTTTTTGGGCTTGGGGTGGTCCCCCTAGCACTTGGTCCGACAACTGGATATCAGATACGTTTTCTTATCCTAAATACCTTTAATTTGAGTCCCATATTGTCGTGATAGGTCTAAATATATTTTTAGTAGATTTTAGGGTGGGGCAGCCCCCCTAGGTACCCCATCCGAAATTTGGATACCAAATTTTTATTTTTGGGATACCATATGAGAGCACACAAAGTTTCGCTTAAATCGCACCACCCATCTCCGATATCTGGCGTTTCTGAAAATTAGGCTAAGGGGGAGGGTCCGCTCCCCTTCAGATATCAAAAAATGTAGTGCCCTATTTTCACCACGGGGTCATCTGTGAAAATTTCAAGATAATCAGTTATGCCGTGTCTGAGTCTATAAGGAACACACAAACATACAAACAAACAAACAAATTGATTTTTATATATAAGATATGTTTATTTTTATTGCAGCATTACCCTATAAATATCCCCCATATTACCAACCCTCATCGGACTCTAGAAAGTGTACTGGGATTTATCGTCATCTCACATTTTCCTCATTTCAGTTATGACCTTATTGGATTTTAAATAATACCAATACCATTAAATGTACATATAATATTTGAATTAATTTTAGCATTTAACAGGAAATAATTTGCCAGACAAAATCAACGGCGACTGCGAGAACTCTGTGCTGCGTTATAGTTTTTTTTTTTATTTATACCCTCCACCATAGGATGGGGGTATAATAATTTCGTCATTCTGTTTGTAACTCCTCGAAATATTCCTCTGAGACCCCATAAAGTATATATATTCTTGATCGTCATGTCATTTTAAGTCGATCAAGTCATGTCCGTCCGTCTGTCTGTCGAAAGTACGCTAACTTTCGAAGGAGTAAAGCTAGCCGCTTGAAATTTTGCAAGAATACCTCTTTGTAAATGGGCCATATCGGTCCATGTTTTGATATAGCTGCCATATAAATCGATCATGGATTTTGACTTCTTAAGCCATCCGATTTAGCTGAAATTTTCCGCCCGTCCGTCTGTCTGTCGAAAGCACGCTAACTATCGAAGGAGTAAAGCTAGCCGCTTGAAATTTTGCAAGAATACCTCTTATTAGTGTAGGTCGGTTGTAATTGTAAAAAGGCAATATCGGTCCATGTTTTGATATAGCTGCCGATCTTGGATTTTGACATTTTGAGTCACTAGAGGACGCAATTCTTATCAGATTTGGATGTAATTTTGCAAGAAGTGTTTTGTAATAATTTCTAACAACTGCGTTAAGTGTGGTTTAAATCGGTCCATAACCTAATATAGCTGTTATAGAAACCGATCTGGGGTCTTGACTTCTTCAGCCTCTAGAGGGCGCAATTTTTATCCAATTTAGCTGAAATTTTGTATGACGTATTTTATTCTTACTTTCAACAACTGTGTTAAATAAGGTTCAAATCGGTTCATAACCTGATATAGCTGCAATATAAACCGATCTTGAATTTTGACTTCTTGAGCCAAAATAGAGCGCAATTCTTATCCGATTTGGCTGAAATTTCGTACAACAACTTCCCTCATGACCTTCAACATGCTTTTCAAATATGATCTGAATCGGTCTATAGCCTGATACAGCTCCCCTATAAACCGAGAAGTAAAATACTTCTTGAGCCCCTAAGGGGAGCAATTTTTATACCCTCCACCATAAGATGGGGGGTATACTAATTTCGTCATTCTGTTTGTAACTACTCGAAATATTCGTCTGAGACCCCATAAAGTATATATATTCTTGATCGTCGCTACATTCTATGTCGATTTAGCCATGTCCGTCCGTCTGTCCGTCCGTCCGTCTGTCCGTCCGTCTGTCCGTCCGTCTGTCCGTCCGTCCGTCCGTCCGTCTGTCTGTCGAAAGCACGCTAACTTCCGAAGGAGTAAAACTAGCCGCTTGAAATTTTGCACAAATACTTCTTATTAGTGTAGCTCGGTTGGTATTGTAAATGGGCCATATCGGTCCATGTTTTTATATAGCTGCCATATAAACCGATCTTGGGTCTTGACTTCTTGAGCCTCTAGAGTGCGCAATTCTTATCCGATTGGAATGAAATTTTGGTACGACGTGTTTTGTTATGATATCCAACAACTTTGCCAAATATGGTTCAAATCGGTTCATAACCTGATATAGCTGCCATATAAACCGATCTTGGGTCTTGACTTCTTGAGCCTCTAGAGGGCGCAATTCTTATCCGATTTGAATGAACTTTTGCACGAAGTATTTCGTTATGATATCCAACAACTGTGTCAAATATGGTTCAAATCGGTTCATAACCTGATATAGCTGCCATATAAACCGATCTGGGATCTGGACTTCTTGACCCCTAGAGGTCGCAATTATTATCCGATATGCCTGAAATTTTGTACGACGGATCCTCTCATGACCATCAACAAACGTGTTTATTATGGTCTGAATCGGTCTATAGCCCGATACAGATCCCATATGAATCGTTCTCTCTATTTTACTTCGTGAGCCCCAATGGGCGCAATTCTTATACGAATTGGCTGAAATTTTAAACAGGTCTCCAACATATAATTTAATTGTGGTCCGAACCGGACCATATCTTGATATCGTTTTAATAGCAGAGCAACTCTTTTCTTATATCCTATTTTGCCTAAGAAGAGATGCCGGGAAAAGAACTCGACAAATGCGATCCATGGTGGAGGGTATATAAGATTCGGCCCGGCCGAACTTAGCACGCTTTTACTTGTTTTTTTTTTTAATCATAGCATTTCGACTGGATAAAGGTTGTCAATAAAGTTTGGCCAATTTTCAGTTCACTTAACATATTCATTCGTTCGCGATCGTTCAAGTGGTTGTATAGAGTGTTAGTTATGCGCATAATTGCCTTAAACATAAAATTGTTCTATTTCTCGAGCTTATGGCTGCAGATTTGGGCAAAGGACTTTGTTCCGCCGAATATCGTAATAATCGTGGCCGATGATATGGTTGGTGTTAATAGTTAATAGCAATTGGAATGTGTACAATTCGGTACAAGAGAAATATAATTATGGATAAGTGATCAATTATGGATATTTATACATAAATATACCTTGTGGTGCCGGTATTGCTTAGTAATCAATCAGAATAATCGAGGCCCAGCATCATAATTTCAAGTGTAGTGTTTCTGTTATTCGCGAGATAGGTGACTTCGATAACCTTGTTGTTATCCAAGTCACCTATCTCCAGGAATCGAAAGAAAACTAGTGCCTTCGCATGTGATCTACAAAATCAACTAGAAGACGTGACATACAAGGCTCCGAAACTTATCCCATAACAAAGGGGCATAATGTCGCTAAAATAGATTGTGTGTGTTAAAACCACATGCAATATGGGACAGTTTTGTCACAAATTTTGGAATTTTATGTATTGAGTTATAGGCCTATAAGGACTGGAGTAATGGCAAAACACCACGTGCAGAATATCAGCAAAAACGGTTGAAAATTGAGTCGTTAAGCTGCTCAAGAAATCAATTCGTTTGATATTTAAATCTTTATCACTTTTGAACAAATTTAGCAGAATCTTTCAGAGGGCTAACAAGTAAAAGAACTTATGCAAAATAAATTTAGTTGAAGGGCATGTATCTATTCTACATACCAAGTATCTGTCAAACCAGCAAAGCTTCTAGAAACCGAACAAAAATAGTCGAGAGATCGGTTTATATGGGAGCTTTATAAGGCTATAGACCGATTTATACTGTTGGAATTTGTAACAGAACACCGCATGCAAAATTTCAGCCAAATCGGATAAAAATTGCGGCTTCCAGGGGCTCAAGAAGTCAAATCAGGAGCTACTAGCTGAACCGGGCCCGCCCCGCTGGTTCTTCAATTGGATATCAAATACGTTTTTTCCCCCTCAAGCACCTTTCGTTTAAGCTCAATATTGTCGTGATCGGTCTATATTCACATTTGGGGGGTTTTGGACGGCCCCCGAAGCACCCGACCCTCTCACAGTTTTGACTGTGAGAGTGCAAAAAAATTTCGAACGAATCGCATTACCAATCTCCGAGATCTGGTGGTTTTAAAAATGTAGTGTTATGAGAAGTGCTTTTAGTGGAGGGATGGCACTCAGACATTTCGACTCAAATATGGATGTCAAATTCGTGCTGCACTTCCAAATCCATTTAATGTGAGCCCCATATTGCCATGGTCAGTAAATATGAAATGTTTGAAGGGTGTTTTGGGGCTGGGGCGACCACCGGCACTTTGCCCTGAAAATAGATATCAAATTCGTTCTTTACTCCCAAATACCGTTGATTTGAGCTCCATATTGCCATAATCGGAAATGAAGTTCGGTTTAGGGGGCGCTTTGGGCGACCTAACACTTGACTCCAAAATTGGATATCAAATTCGCTTTCTACTCTCCAATACCTTTCATTTAAGTCCCATATTTTTGGAAAGAAAAGCGCCAACTAGACTTGAACACAAATTTTAATGTCATATTCGTAATCTACTCCCAAATACCTTTCTTTTTAGTCCTATATAGACATGGTAGGCTAATATGCCCATTTGGGGGTACTTGGGGGTGGACCCCCATTACGTGGACCAAATTTTTTATGCAATATTTGCAATCCACTGTCGAATACTTTTCATTTGAGACCCAATTGACATGATAGTCGAATATATCTGTTTAGAGGAGTTTTTGGGTTGGGGAGGCCCGCTGAGTACTTGGAACCAAATTTTAATACGATACTCGTTTTCCTGTCTCAATTACCTTTCATTTGATAACCATGTTGTGCCTATTGGTCCACTTTTGGTTTTGGATGGCGATGGCAGGCCCCATCCGATATCTAAATATTATAAAGCCTATGTTTCCTTCCAGACAAACAAAGAAAATCGGTTCAGCCGTTTTTGATTCTACGGAACAAATAAAAAAAACCGAGTCCCCTCTAATCATGATGGGTCATATGCCCATTTGGGACGTTGTTGGAGGATAGGGTGACCTCCTATACCTCGATCTGATTTTGTGTGCCAGATTTGTAATCTACTCCTAAATACCTTTCATTTGAGCTCCATTTTTGCATAGTCGGCCAACATGACCGGTTTGGGGGTGTATTGGGGGATGGGGCAGCCACTCAGTGATTTGGATTTGAAAATATATATCAGATTCTTGTTCTACTCTAAAATACCTCTTATTTGAGCTTCATATTGCAATGGTCAGCAAATACTTCCTATTTGGATGGTGTTATGGGGGTGATATCTGATATCACCCCTGACATTGATATCTGATTCGTGCTTTACTTCCAAAGACCTTTCGTTTGAGCCCCATATTGCTATGGTTGTAAATTTGTCTTCTTTGGGGGATGTTCTCGAGGCGGCCCCTCAAACACTTGGCCCCACATTTGGATATCAGATTCGTATTCTACACTCAAATACCTTTAATTTAAGCCCCATATTGCCATGGTCAGTAAATAAGTCCTGTTTGGGAAAGGAGTGGACCCCCAGAAACGTTGTCCCAAATTTGGATATCAGATTCGTATTTTACTTGCAAGTGCCTTTCACTTGAGTCCCATATTGCCATGGTCGGTAAATATGTCCGATTTAGGGGTGTTTTGGGGGTTGGGGTGATCCCCCAAACAATTGGTCCGACAATTCGATATCAGATACGTTTTCTAATCTTAAATATCATTCATTTGAGTCCCTTATTGTTGTGATTGGTATATACATATATATTGGGTAGGTTTTGTCTGAAGGGGGCTCCCCCTGTAGTACCCTATTTTCACCACGGGATCATTATGCACCATCAGTGAAAATTTCAAGAAAATCGGGTTAGCCGTTTCTGAGTCTATAAGGAACACACAAACAAACCTACAAGCAAACAGAAATTGATTTTTATATATAAAAAAGTTATATAATTGAGAGCTATATCTGAATATGAACCGATTTATATGAAATTCACCAGCAATGTTGAGAGTCGAGACAAAATCCTTTCTGCCAAATTTCGATAGAATCGACAGACGGACATAGCTCAACTAATTCAGAAAGGGATTCTGAGATATTTCTTTTCCTTCTTGGTGTTACAAAAAATCAACTCACTTATAATACCCTGTATCAGAGTGGGAAAAGTGTTGTGTGTGAGTGTATGTCTATGCAAGTGACGAACATCTAATTGTAATAATGTGTAAGCCCATGGGGTTGCTTGGGATTATTTTCTTCTTCTTGTGCGCGTACACACTAATGTGCAATAGCGTGAGTATTTGTGCCCATCACTGCTCTATACGCTCAAATATTCACCCATTCTCTTAAGTAGGAGAGGCACAAGCAAAGTTAAGTGCAGAGAAGGAGTGCTCCATTGAGACCCCCTATCCTGAATCTCAACGAATAGATTTTCCAAACATATTGTCACATCTGAAATCACACCCTCCCTAATCTTATTAACAAAGGTAGCGTTGTTACCAATATTAAGTGTTATTAGGTCTTTAGTAATCAGGAATTGTGCCTGGGAGATGTATCTAAATGGCCTCAATCATGGGTCCTCCAGTACATGGGCTTCTTGCAAGTGGGTGATGGTCTCATCGTTTGCTACCTGTTCTTTGGGATGCATAGATCTTCATTATACACGGATGGACGTACGGACAGGGCTAGATCAACTCGGAATGCCAAGACTATCAAGAATATATATATATATACTTTTTAGGGTCTCAGATCAATATTTAGAGGCGTTAAAAACAGTACGACAAGATCAGTATACCCCCATCCAACGGTGGTGATTATAAAAACGAAGTCGGTATGGAATGGGTCGCTCTACATGATAGCTATATCCAAATGTAGACCGATGGGGGCTATATTGAACGCGAATGTCTTAGGGCCTAACACAGCACGCTATGCCAGCGAAATTGGGTAGTAAACGCTGCTTTAATGGGTCCATGGATTAAAATCGAGAGATCGGTATATATGGCAGCTATATCCAAATAATCAGGTAATAAATGCGCATTTTATGGGCCAAAGATCCTAATCGGGAGATCAGTATATCCAAATATACATCGATCTGAATCATATAAGGCACGGATGTCGAAAAGTATAAAATAGGTCACTATGTTAAATTTCAGCAAAATGCTCCGTTGATGAGCAGAAGACCTTAAATCGGTAGATCGGTATATATGGCAGCTATATCCAAATGTAGACCGATCTGAACCATACATGAAAATGATGTCGGAAAGCAGAACATGGATCCTTGTGCTAAATTTCAGTGAAATATGTTAATAAATGCGCCTTTTATGGACCCAAGACCCTAAATCGAAAGATCGGTGTATATAGCAGCTACAGTACGTATGCCGAGGAGCCTATCGCTAAACATTCGGCCAAATTTCAGCGAAATCGGATAGGAAATTTGGCTTTAATGGGCCTTAAACTTAAATCGAAAGATCGGTCTATATGAGGGCTATATCAAGATAAAGTAAGATATAACCCACCCTCGAACTTAACCCTCCTATAGACAAAACAAGTAAAAGTGTTCTAAGTTGGGCCCGGCCGAATCTTGGGAACCCACCACCATGGATTCTACTAAAAATGTATATAAAGGGTGATTTTTTTGAGGTTAGGATTTTCATGCATTAGTATTTGACAGATCACGTGGGATTTCAGACATGGTGTCAAAGAGAAAGATGCTCAGTATGCTTTGACATTTCATCATGAATAGACTTACTAACGAGCAACGCTTGCAAATCATTGAATTTTATTACCAAAATCAGTGTTGATTGTCTCGACATTCTAAGTTGATTCTGAGTCGACATTCTGTCAAAATCACGATAGCGGTTGAACGCGAAAAGCTAGACGCTTGAAATTTTGCGCAGATACTTATTATGGATGTAGGGCAATGGGGATTGATATTTGGGTACCACATGTATTGAAAGAAATTCATTTAACAAACCGAATCAACGCTTGTGCACCTTATGCACCTTAAACGCAATGAATTCGATCCGTTTTTAAAACGAATCATAACTGCAGATGAAAAATGGATTGTTTACAATAACGTTAGTCGAAAACGATCATGGTCCATACATGGTGAACCAGCTCAAACCACTTCAAAGGCTTATATCCACCAAAAGAAGGTTATGCTGTCTGTTTGGTGGGATTGGAAGGGTTTGGTATATTTTGAGCTGCTTCCAAGGAACCAAACGATTAATTCGGATGTTTACTGTCAACAATTGGACAAATTGAATACAGCCATCAAGGAGAAGCGACCAGAATTGGTCAATCGCAAAAGGTGTCATATTCCACCAGGACAACGCTAGACCGCACACATCTTTGGTCACTCTCCAAAAACTAATTGAGCTTGGCTGGGAACTTTTGATGCATCCACCATATAGCCCTGACCGTGCACCATCAGACTACCATTTATTTCGATCTTTGCTGAACTCCTTAAATGGTAAAACTTTCGGCTATGATGAGGCTATAAAATCGCACTTGGTTCAGTTTTTTGCAGATAAAGGCCAGAAGTTCTATGAGCGTGGAATACTAAATTTGCCAGGAAGATGGCAAAAGGTTATCGAACAAAATGGCAATTATATATTTGATTATAGTTCATTCTAAGTTTTATTAAAAACGCATTTACTTTCTTGTAAAAAATCCGCAATTACTTTTTTGGCAACCCAATAGCTCTGATATAAACAGATCTCCCCGATTTGACTTCTTGAGCCCTTGCGTGCCGCAATTTTTGTCGTATATGGCTGAAAATTTGCATTTAGTGTTCCGTTTTGACTTCCAACAAGTGTGCTAAGTACGGTTAGAATTGGTCTATAACCTGATATAGCTCCCATATAAACCGATCTCCTGATTTGATTTCTTGAACCCTTACAAGCCTTAGTTTTTGTCCGATTCAGCTGAAATTGTGCATGTTGTATTATTTTGTAATTTCCAACAACTATGCTAAGTACTGTCCAAATCGGTGTATAACGTTATATAGCTCCCATATAAGCCGATATTCCGATATGACTTTTTGAGTCCTTCAAACCTCAATTTTTTCTGATCTGGCTTAAATTTTGCAAATGATGTTCTCTTGACTTCCTACAACTGTGCAAGTACGGACCAAGTCGGTCTATAACCTGATATAGCTCCCATATAAACCGAGCTCCCGATTTGACTTCTTGAGCCCCTGGAAGCCACAATTTTTGTCCGATTTAGCTAAAATGTTGCATACAGTATTCTGTTATGACTTGTGCCAAATACGGTCCAAATCAGTGCATAATCTGATATAGCTCCCATGTAAACCGATCTCTCGATCATTCTTGTTCGGTTCCCAGAAGCTTTATGTACAACAAAATTATTCCCTTCAACTAAATTTAGTTTGTACACATTTTTAACATTGGATTGCCCAAAAAGTAATTGCGGATTTTTCATATAGTCGGCGTTGACAAATTTTTTCACAGCTTGTGACTCTGTAATTGCATTCTTTCTTGTGTCAGTTATCAGTTGTTACTTTTAGCTTGCTTTAGAAAAAAGGTGTAAAAAAAGTATATATGATTAAAGTTCATTCTAAGTTTTATTAAAAAAGCATTTACTTTCTTTTAAAAAATCCGCAATTACTTTTTGGGCAACCTGGCGAACTAAGCTTTTGCTTGTTTATTCTAAAATTTTTTAGCATTGGATTTTTTTTTTATATTTTTTAATACTTTGTCCGTAGTCATAGTCGAGATAATTTTTTCGACTTCTACTCCGGGCAATATTGATCGACTGCGACTCCGCAGCCCTGGTTACAACTATTTCGAAATAAGGATAGAATTTTCCACCAATGTCGAGTCATTAACAGCCCACTGTTCAAAACGTATACGAAATCGGTTAAAAATTGACATGAAGTGTGGTATGCCAGGCATAGGTGTATATGATTTTATTTATCAAGATATGGGCAACATTATTTCATTTGCATCTCAAACTTTTGCTATCTTTTATACACATCTCTTCTAGGGATTTGATGATGTCAGCTTCCGTGGCGGCCACGAATTCATTACTCCCAATATCGATGCCTTAGCCTATCATGGACACATTTTAAATCGCATGTATACACCACCCGTATGTACACCTTCAAGAGCTACTCTACTAACAGGGTTATACCCGCTGCGCACAGGTATGATGGTTGACTGATAGATGGTGTACTCAGACTTAAAAACATTTCCAGGTTCACAACACTATGTGATGGCCAATGAGGAACCATGGAGCATTTTGAGTAATCACACAAATATGGCCAAGACCTTTCAAGATCATGGTTACTCCACAAATTTAGTGGGTAAATGGCATTTGGGCATGGGTAGACGGGAGTTTACACCAACCCATCAGGGTTTCGATTATCACTATGGTTATTGGGGAGCTTATATTGATTATTATCGCAAGACATGTAAAATGCCGGTAAGAATATGATGAAGGGTTGAGAAGTTTGGAAAGTTATTTATTTATGCGATGGTGAATGTGCACTCTTGCAGACAGAAACTAGCATGGGTTATGATTTTCGTAGAAATCTAGATATCGAATGTACTTCGGAGGATGACTATGCGACTGATTTATTTACTAAGGAAGCTGAGCGAATTATTATGGAAAATGGATCCTCCAAACCCCTATTTATGATGGTCACCCATTTGGCACCACATTCAGGAAATGACGATGATCCTTTACAAGCTCCCTTTGAAGATATTCAAAAATTTTCCTATATACCGGATATAAGAAGAAGAACATATGCGGGTGTGTACATGTACAAACACCAAGAATGGGATGGAGAAATTCAAAATGTCACCACCCCTTTAAAGGATTATTGGAAAACGTTTATTTGTTTTTAAAACGAAACTATGTGGTAAGTCGCCTAATGTTTTCTATGAAATTTCAGCCATGATCTCTAAATTGGATGAGAGCGTGGGCCGCATTGTCCAGGCCTTGGATGAAGCACGGATGTTAAATAATTCCATAATTGTATTCTATTCCGATAATGGAGCTCCATCTGTTGGATTTTTAAGCAACACTGGCTCCAATTGGCCTTTAAAAGGGGTGACTAAACATTTGACACATCGAAAACACATTTGAGCCTAAAAATAATAATAATGCCTGACATTTCAGCAAAAACATTCACCTTGGGAAGGAGGCATTCGAGTGCCTGGAGCCATTTGGTCCGCATTGCTAGAAAAACGCGGCTCAATCTATCAACAAACTATGTATGCCGCCGATTGGTTTCCCACCTTAGCAGCAGCGGCCAATATCGAACTGAATTTACCATTAGATGGCCTTAATTTATGGCCCGACTTAGTGAATGGGGACTATACCACAAATAATATTCCACAATACCAAGAACGTGAAATAATTCATATGTTTGATGAAATTTGGAATGTAACCTCTTATACAAAAGGACGTTTCAAATATATCAAGGGCACCACTTCTCAAGGAGAATATGATAAAATGTTGTCCCAACGCAATCCCCATTCCAACGATCCTAGAGAGACTTTATATGAGGAGGCTATTAAAACATCTATGGTCTCTAAGTCTCTACAAAAAAATGAACAAAATATTCTAACAAATGAGAAAATTAACAATTTAAGACAAAACACCAAAGTGCGTTGTGGGCCAGATGGTGCCCCATGTGATGCTTTGAAAGAGGAATGCCTCTATAACATCTGGTTGGATCCGTGCGAGCAAAACAATTTGGCTTCTAGGCCAGAATTTGCTCATGTCTTAAAAGAAATGCGTCTCAGAGTGAAAACTCTTGGACAAACTGCTGTTAAACCTAAAACCGGTGGTAGTGTGGAGAAGAATGATCCTGCAAGGCATGATTGTATATGGAGTAACTTTTTACAGGAACCTCCCACAGAATGTATGTTATTTTAATAAATAGTAGAAGCAGACATTCAACATCTTCTCTCTCATTGTTACAGATATTTCACAATGTGGTTATCATTCATCCCCTTGTCGAGGTGTATGGAATCAACAACTGCTCATGTATTTGCTTTACTTCCTTTGGTCTTGTCTGGCAGTATGCGCTTTGTTTGTGGCAGTTTACCTATCTAAGCAACGCCATTACGACAGAGTTTCCACAGATCCTAATCATGTGTCCGAAGGAGTTCAACTTAATGTAACATGACCTGATTACATCACATGCCCACAAATGCATTAAGGAAGGAGATTAAATAGCATAAGGTGCAGATTTTTTCCCAAAATCTGTGGTACAATTTTAGGTTAACTAATTGTAGAAAGTGTTATGATGGCACATCTGGCCCACAGCTAAGTGCCTATTTTTATGAAACAACAATTAAAAATAATGTAATGATAACCAATAGTCAAAAAATTGGAATCGCAAACAATACTTATAAAAATAAAACAAGTAAAAGTGTGCAAAGTTCGGCCGAGCCGAATCTTAGATACCCTCCACCATGGATCGCATTTGTCGAGTTCTTTTCCCGGCATCTCTTCTTAGGCAAAAAAGGATATAAGAAAAGATTTGCTCTGCTATTAGAGCGATATCAAGATATGTTTCGGCTTGGATCACAATTAAATTATATGTTGGAGACCTCTGTAAAATGTCAGCCAATTCGAGTAGGAATTGCGCCCTTTGGGGGCTCAAGAAGTACAAAAGAGATTGATTTATATGGGAGCTGTATCGGGCTATAGACCGATTCAGACCATAATAAACACGTATGTTGATGGTCATGAGAGAATACGTCGTACAAAATTTCATTCCAATCGGATAATAATTGCGACCTCTACAGGCTCAAGAAGTCAAGACCCAAGATCGGTTTATATGACAGCTATATCAGGTTATGGACCGATTTGAACCATTCTTGGCACAGTTGTTGGATATCATGACAAAACACGTCGTGCCAAAATTCATTCAAATCGGATAAGAATTGCTCCCTCTAGAAGCCCAAGAAGTCAAGACCCAAGATCGGTTTATATGACAGCTATATCAGGTTATGGACCCATTTGAACCATACTTGGCACAGTTGGTGGATATCATAACAAAACACGTCGTGCCAAAATTCATTCAAATCGGATAAGAATTGCGCACTCTAGAGACTCAAGAAATCAAGACCCAAGATCGGTTTATATGACAGCTATATCAGGTTATGAACCGATTTGAACCATTCTTGGCACAGTTGTTGGATATCATGACAAAACACGTCGTGCAAAATTTCATTCCAATCGGATAAGAATTGCGCACTCTAGAGGCTCAAGAAGTCAAGACCCAAGATCGGTTTATATGGCAGCTATATCAAAACATGGACCGATATGGCCCATTTACAATACCAACCGACCTACACTAATTAGAAGTATTTGTGCAAAATTTCAAGCGGCTAGCTTTACTCCTTCGGAATTTAGCGTGCTTTCGACAAACAGACGGACGGACAGACGGACGGACATGGCTAGATCGACATAAAATGTCACGACGATCAAGAATATATATGCTTTATGGGGTTTCAGACGAATATTTCGAGTAGTTACAAACAGAATGACGAAATTAGTATACCCCCCAAAATAAACAAGTAAAAACGTGTTAAGTTCGGCCGTGCAGAACTTTAGGTACCCGTCCTGTTTTATTAAAACTCCACTACCGATAGCCATAGTTATATCTAAATAAGGGCCTATAACTCTTATGCAAGTAACAGTTTTAGCGAAATCAGTCAATAAATCCACTTTTATGGGATTACGACCCTAAATTGCAACATCAGCCTATAAAGCAGCTATATCTGATCTGCATCAAATTTTGGATCGGAAGTTGGGAGGCTTACAACAACTCACTGTTTCAAAGTGCAGCGCAATCGGATGGTAAATGCAGCTTTTATAAGCTTTAGACCCTAAATTGGCAGATCGGTCTATATGGCAGCTATATCTAAATATAGTCCTATCTGAACCATATTCTGGTCGGATGTCGGGAGGCCCGGAGCAACTCACTGTTTCAAATATCACCGAGATTGGATAATAAATGCAGCTTTTATGGGCTTCAGATCCTCAACTGGCAGATCGGTCTATATGGCAGCTTTATCGAAATATATTCCTATCTGAACCATATTTGAATCAGATTGCGGGGCGCTTAAAGCTGTCCAAAGCTTCTAATTTCAGCGAAATCGGGTAATATATAAAGCTTTTATGCACCATTAGCCCGCAGTTCGGTCTATGCTACGTGAAGGTTAAAAACATCTCATTTATTAAAATTTCAGCGAATTAGGTATTCAATGCAGTTTTTCTGGGCTTCAGCCCCTTAATCGGTAGATTGGTCTATATCGCTGCTCCAACTTAACATAGCCCGATCTGAATCATACTTGGGTCGGATGTCAAATATCAGCGAAATCGGATAATAAAAGCAGCTTTTATGGGCTTCAGACCCTTAACCAGCAGATCAGTCCATATGGCAGGTATATCTAAATATGGTACCATTTGGCCCGTTCAAGAACTTAACAAAGAAAATCTGTGCCAATTCTCAGCTCCATATCTCATTTTTTGATGACGGTAATGTGATTACAACAGACGGACGGACAGATGGAGAACACTGTGATATAGACACATTATCTCGCGCGCACTCTGTTCGCACTTTTTTATACCCACAACAATAGAATGGTGGTAACACATCGAAATATTCGTCCCCATAAAGTATATATAGTCTTGACCGTCTCGACGTTCTGAGTAGATCTAGCCATGTCGGTCCGTCCGTATGTCGAAATCACGATAACGCTCGAACGCGTAAAGCCATACGCTTGAAATTTTGCACAGATATTTATTATTGATGTATGTCATTAGGCATTGCAAAATGGCCATGTCGGATCAGATTTAGATATAGCTCCCATATAAACCGATCTCCCGATGTGACTTCTTGATCCCCTGGAAACCGAAATTTTATCCGATTTGGCTAACATTTTACAGATGGTACTCGTTGTGACTTCCAACAACTGCGCTAAGTACGGTTCAAATCGGTCTATAACCTTATATAGCTCCCATATAAACCGATCTAAAGATTTGTCTTATTGAGCCCCTGGAAGCCACAACTTTTGTCCGGTTCTCCGATATTCTCCCGATTTGAATTCTTGGGCCCATGGAATTTTTGTCCGATTTGGCTGAAATTTTGTATGTCTGTTAAAACTTCCAACAACTGTGCCAAGTACGGTCCAAATCAGTCTATAACCTGATATAGCTCCCATTTGAACCAGTCTCACAATTATTCTTGTTCGGTTCCTATAAGTTTTAATTTTTGCTGGTTTGAAAAAACGTTTGGTATGTAGAACAAAACTGTGCCCCTCAACTAAATTTGGTCGGCCCGGCCGAACAAAGCACGCTTTTACTTGTTGTCACCCGATTCGTTCGCCGATGAAAACAGCTGTTTCCCTCAATAAAATCAGCTGTTTTCAGTGTATTGGCGAACGTATTGGGTGAAAACAAGTTAAAAGGCGTTAAGTTCTTCGGATACCAACCACCTCGGGTATATATGTAAACCCCCTTTCGTCATTGTCCGGTGAAAAATGCATAATTTATGGCGCCATGGCAGCTATATCGAAATATGGTCCGATTCGGACCAAATTCGGCACAGACATTTATTGATCTAATAAGTACAAGACATTGCTCAATTTTGTTGAACAAAATATTGGTCTTTTTGGTAGCCATATCCCAATATAGACTGATCTGAACCATATACGACACGGATGTCGAGAAGCATAGCATAACTGTTTCAAATTTCAGAGAAATCGGATTTTAAATGCACCTTTTTTGGGGCCAAGAATTTAAATCGATAGATCAGTCTATATGACAGCTACATCCACATGTGGACCAAGCTGGGGCAAACTGCGAAAAGATGTCGAAGAGCCTAAAATAACTCACTGTCCCATATTTCGGAGAAATCGACAATAAATGCACCTTTTATGGGTCCAAAACCTTAAATCGGGAGATCGGTCCATATAGCAGCTATATCAAAATCTGGACCAACCTGGGTCAAATTACAGAAGTATGTTGAAGGGCCCAAAAAACTCACTTTCCCAAATTTTGGCACAATCAAATAATAAATGTGCGTTTTATGGGCCCAAAACTTTAAATCCAGAGATCGGTCTATATGGCAGCTGTATCCAGATCTGTACCGATCGGGGCCAAAGACTGTAGCGTGATTTCAACAGACAGACGAACGGACACTGCTAGATCATCTTAGATTTTAACGACGATCAAGAATATATATACTATATGGGGTCAGAAATGGATTTTTCAAAGTATTGCAAATGGAATGACAAAATGGTGATTCGGTGGTGGGTATAAAAAAGTATGTGGTCCAGTCCGTAATTAAAAAAGATAAAACGTTCAATCATATTTTATGTACAATATAAAATTTGTTAAGACTCCATTAAAACAAGTAAAAGCGTGCTAAGTTCGGCCGGGCCGAATCTTATATACCCTCCACCATGGATCGCATTTGTCGAATTCTTTTCCCGGCATCTCTTCTAAGGAAAAGAAAGGATATAAGAACAGATTTGCTCTGCTATTAGAGCGATATCAAGATATGTTCCGGCTTGGACCACAAATAAATTATATGTTGGAGATCTGTGTAAAATGTCAGCCAATTCGAATAAGAATTGCGCCCTTTGGGGGCTCAAGAAGTAAAATAGAGAGATCGTTTTATATGGGAGCTGTATCAGGCTATAGACTGATTCAGACCATAATAAACACATATGTTAATGGTCATGAGAGAATCCGTCGAACAAAATTTCAGGCAAATCACGAATTCCGCCCTCTAGAAACTCAAAATATCAAGTCCCCAGATCTATTTATATGGCAGCTATATCAGGTTATGAACCGATTTGAACCATACTTGGCACAGTTGTTGGATATCATTACAAAACACGGCGTGCAAAATGTCATTCCAATCGGATAAGAATTGCCCACTCTAGAGGCTCAAGAAGTCAAGACCCAAGATCGGTTTATATGGCAGCTATATCAAAACATGGACCGATTTGGCCCATTTACAATCCCAATCGACCTACACTAATAAGAAATATTTGTGCAAAATTTCAAGCGGCTAGCTTTACTCCTTCGAAAGTTGGCGTGCTTTCGGCAGAAAGACGGACGGACATGGCTATATAGACATAAAATGTCACGATGATCAAGAATATATCTACATTATGGGGTCTCAGACGACCCCAGAATGAGTGGGGTATACTAATTTACCGCCATCCTATGGTGGAGGGTATAAAAACCAAAATTGTGGCTTCTTTAGCCTTGTAGGGCCATATCGGATGGAATATATATATGGGGGCTATATCTAAATCTAAACCGATTTTTATAAAACTTTGCACACATATAGCAACGTCAAATGAAACATTTCATGCAAAACTTTGCAAAGATCGGACCAAAATTGTGGCTTCTTTAGTCTTTAAAGACCATATCGGAGGAAAGATATATATCGGAGCTGTATCTAAATCTGAACCGATTTTAATGAAATTTTGCACAAATATGAAAACGTCAGAAAAAGATTTTATGCAAAATTTTGCAAAGATCGCACTAAAATTCTAGCTTCTATAGCCTTCAAAGACCATTTCGAATGATATGTATATATGGGAGCTATATCTTAATCTGAACCAATCTTAAGCAAATTTTGCACACGTATTGGGACGTGGAAATTGAACATCTCGTGCAAAATTTTGAAAAGATCGGACAAAAATTGAGGCTTCTAAAGCCTTAAAAAGCCATATCGGATGGAAGATATATATGGGAGCTATATGTAAATCTGACCCGACTTTTTTTGAAATTTTGAACACATATTGCAACAACATTAAATAAATAAAGCATCTCTTGCAAAATTTTGTAATTGTCAGACCAACATTGTGGCTTCTATAATATCATTCAAAGGCCATATCGGATGAAAGATATATATGGGTTCTATATCTAAATCTAAACCGATAATGAAATTTTGCACACGTATTGGGATGTCAAATAAAACGTCTTGTGCAAAATTTTTTAAAACTCTAACCAAAATTGTGGCTTCTACAGCCTTAATAGAACATATCGGATGAAAGATATATATGGAAGCTATATCTAAATCTGAACCGATTTTGTTCAAAATTAATAGCGTTCGTCCCTGAACCAAAAAACTAACTTGTGCAAAAGTTTGTAACAATCGGACAACAAATGCGACCTGTACCTTGATAACAAGACCAATGGAAAGACAGACAGACGGACCGACGGACTGACGGACATAGCTAAATTGAATCAGCAAGTGATGCTAAGCCAATCTTGTAAATGAAAACATTTATATTATCAATTATATTTTTAGTACGAAAAATTTTCTTGAATTTTTTTCTGTGTGTGGTGGGGTGTATAAAAATCTCTTAAAATATTTTTAAATACATTTTTATACCCTCCACCATAGGATGGGGTAAACTAATTTCGTCGTTCCGTTTGTAACACATCGAAATATTGATCAGAGACTCAACAAAGTATTGGGTTGCCTAAAAAGTAATTGCGGATTTTTCATATAGTCGGCGTTGAAAAATTTTTTCAACAGCATGTGAATCTGTAATTGCATTCTTTCTTCTGGCAGTTATCAGCTGTTATTTTTAGCTTGCTTTAGAAAAAAAGTGTAAAAAAAGTATATTTGATTAAAGTTCATTCTAAGTTTTATTAAAAATGCATTTACTTTCTTTTAAAAAATCCGCAATTATTTACTTTTTGGGCAACCCAATATAATCTTGATCGGTTTGATATTCTTAGTCGATTTAGCCGTATCCGTTCGTCTGTCAAAAGGATGCTTACTTTCCAAGGAATAAAGCTAGGCACTTGAAATTTTGAACGAATACTTCCTATTAGTGTAGGTTGGTTTGGATTGTAAATGGGCTATATCGTTCCATGTTTTTTGATAAAGCCGACAGATAAACCAATCCAGGATCTTGATTTTTAGAGCTTGTAGAGGCGGCAATTCTTTTCCTATTCGGCTGAAAGTTTGCATGAAGTGTTGTGTTTTAACTTCTAATAACAGTGTCTTGTATAGTTCAAATAGGTTCCTTACATGATATAGCTCCCATATAAACCGATCTCGGATGTTCACTTCTTAAGCCGCTAGAGTCCGTAATCATGAAATCTTATGTTATGACTTCCAACAACTGTGACAAGTATGGTCTAAATTGATTCATAATCTGATATAGCTCCCATTTAAACCAATTCTCCGACTATACTTCTTGAGCCTCTAGAGGCTCCTGGTGTCCAACAGCCAAACAAAGTATGGCCCCAATCGGTTCATAACATGGTATAGCATAGCAATTCTTAACCATTCTCCTTTGTGTGCCTATAAAGAGGTGGAGGGTATATAAGATTCGGCCCGGCCGAACTTAGCACGCTTTACTAGTTATTTCTGTATTCTCTTATTCGAGAGCCCCAATTCAATACTCTTTATTGCGTAACTCTTAAGTTTCTCTCATTTCAAGTTACTCCTCTCAGTCATCTTTTATATGCCTCTCTTGCTTAACGTTTGGAAAACAAGTGCCGGCCACTTGGCATAAATCGTATAACGCTACAAAATTGGCTGACATTGTATCGCGGGAGTTTTAACCGAGTGCATCGAAAGCGCGGCTGTGTCTCCCACCAAATAAGATCTCGCATGTTGGGAGACAATTATACAAAAAAAATAAAAAAAAAATCTAAAATTTTTCGCGGCTGTGTCTCCCAAAAAATAAAATCTCGTATGTTGGGTAGACAATTACAAAAAAAAGCATACAAATCTTCGTTGATATAAAGTAAATGTTTGTTTTAGTGAATGTGAGTTCTAAAAAAATAATAACAACAACTAATATACATACTAGAACTAAAACAGCAAAAAAATTTTACCAAAAAAACAAAAAGAACAAGTGATCATTTTTATGTGTATTTTGTTTATTTTTCACTCTCTATCCCGCCTCTTTCTCCCTCTCGCACTCTTTTTCCCTTGTGTGTTATTACAACTATTTTTATACCATCCACCATAAGACGGGGAGTATACTAATTTCGTCATTCTGTTTGTAACTACTCGAAATATTCGTCTGAGACTCCATAAAGTATATATATTCTTGATCGTCGCGACATTTTATGTCGATCTAGCCATGTCCGTCCGTCCGTCCGTTCGTCCGTCCGTCCGTCCGTCCGTCTGTCTGTCGAAAGCACGCTAAATTCCGAAGGAGTAAAGCTAGCCGCTTGAAATTTTGCACAAATAGTTCCTATTAGTGTAGGTCGGTTGGTATAGTAAATGGGCCATATCGGTCCATGTTTTGATATAGCTCTCATATAAACCGATCTTGGGTCTTGACTTCTAAAGCCCCTAGAGGGCGCAATTCTTATCCGATTTGAATGAATTTTTGCACGACGTATTTTGTTATGATGTCCAACAACTGTGCCAAGTATGGTTCAAATCGGTCCATAACCTGATATAGCTGCCATATAAACCGATCTTGGGTCTTGACTTCTAGAGCCTCTAGAGTGCCCAATTCTTATCCGATTGGAATGAAATTTCGCACGACGTGTTTTGTCATGATATCCAACAACTGTGCCAAGAATGGTTCAAATCGGTCTATAACCTGATATAGCTGTCATATAAACCGATCTTGGGTCTTGACTTCTTGAGCCTGTAGAGGTCGCAATTCTTATCCGATTTGAATGGATTTTGGCACGACTTGTTTTGTTGTGATATCCAACAACTGTGCCAAGTATGGTCCAAATCGGTTCATAACCTGATATAGCTGTCATATAAACCGATCTGGGATCTTGACTTCTTGAGCCTGTAGAGATCGCAATTATTATCCGATTTGCCTGAAATTTTGTACGACGGATTCTCTCATGACCATCAACATACGTGCTTATTATGGTCTGAATCGGTCTATAGCCCGATACAGCTCCCAATTAAATCGATCTCTCTATTTTACTTCTTGAGCCCCCAAAGGGCGCAATTCTTATTCGAATTGGCTGACATTTTACACAGGTCTCCAACATATAATTTAATTGTGGCCCAAACCGGACCATATCTTGATATCGCTCTAATAGCAGAGCAAATCTCTTCTTATATCCTTTTTTGCCTAAGAAGAGATGCCGGGAAAAGAACTCGACAAATGCGATCCATGGTGGAGGGTATATAAGATTCGGCCCGGCCGAACTTAGCACGCTTTTACTTGTTTTCTATTGTATTTTTTCTTTTAATAATCAAAAGCATAAAACAAATAGCTTAACTTTAGACAAAGCCTTTGCCAATTGTTTAAACTTTAATTTGTATTTATTTTCAACCGACGAATTTAAATTAAAAACCAACAAGCCGACAACTGTCAATGCTTGTAAAGGTGGGGGGTGAGGCAGAGGGAGCTACTCATTAATCGGCGACGGCAATGATGAGGTCTAATGATTATATCGCCGTTAAGCAAATAAAGCTATTTTCCATCTGTTCATTGATTAGTTTAGACAGTCGTCCGTCCGCCTATCCACTGCTCCCTCTTGCGATCCCATCTCATTTATCAGTCACTCATGCCAAGGTGTATAATTGCAAATAAATGGCGGGTGGTGGCGGTATATTTTCCATTGTTGTATGTTTTGGCCTTAAAATCAAGCTATAGGAAAACAAATGGCCCAATCACTATTAACAACAGTTGGTGGGAATTTTTCGAGATCTCTTCTCTTTCTTATTTCTTGCAGCTAAATATAAGGTTTGTGAGCCAAATTGATATTAAATTTGTCAAAGAAGAAGTAATTTTGTTTCATTTTGCTTGATTCAGCGAAAAATTTGGTCCAAGACCTTTACTACCGACCAGACGGACAGACAAACACATCAAAGAGAAAATAATTAAGTATGTAAATAAGAATACATTTGACAATGTCATTGAAATTCCAGATGTTGAGAATATGTTTTCATACCCTCCACCATAGGTTGGGGGTGTACTATTGGGTTGCCCAAAAAGTAATTGCGAATTTTTTAAAAGAAAGTAAATGCATTTTAAATAAAACTTAGAATGAACTTTAATCAAATATACTTTTTTTACACTTTTTTCTAAACCAAGCTAAAAGTAACTTCTGATAACTGACAGAAGAAAGAATGCAATTACAGAGTCACAAGCTGTGAAAAAATTTGTCAACGCCGACTATATGAAAAATCCGCAATTACTTTTTGGACAACCCAATAACTTCGTCATTCCGTTTGTAACACCTTGAAATATTCGTCTATGACCCCATTAAGAATATATAATTTTGATCGTCATGACATTTTAAGCCGATCTAACCATGTCCGCTCGTCTGTCCGTCCGTCTATCCCCCCGTCCTTCTGTCGAAAGCACGCTAACTTTCGAAGGAGTAAAGCTAGGCACTTGATATTTTGCATAAATACTTTTTATTAGTGTAGGTCTGTTCAGAATGTAAACGGGCCATATCGGTCCATGTCTTGATATAGCTGTCATATAAACCAATCTTGGATTTTAACTTCTCGAGCTTCTAGAGGGCACAATTCTTATCCGATTTGAAACTTTGCATGAGTCGTTTTGTTATGATTTCCAACCAATGTGCTAAGTATGGTTTAAATCGGTAGCTAACCTGATATAGCTGCCATATGAACCGACTCTGGATCTTGACTTCTTGCGTCCCCAGAGAGCCCAATTCTTTTCCTACTTGGCTAAAATTTTGTAAGAAGTGCTTCTCTATGACTTCCAACAACTGTGTCAAGTACGGTTGATAACTTGATATAGCCGCCATATAAACCGATCTGGAATCTTGAATTCTTAAGCCTCTAGAGGGCGCAATTCTTATCCTATTTGGCTGAAATTTTGCATGACATGTTTTGTTATGACTTTCAACAACTATCTCAAGTACGGTTGAAATCGGTTGATAACTTCATATAGCTGCGATATAAACCCATGTGGAATCTTAACGTCCTAAGCTTCTAGAGGGCGCAGTTCTTATCCTATTTGGCTGAAACTTTGCACGAGATGTTTATGGTATCCAACCACTGTTTAAATCAGTACATAATCTGATAAAACTGCCATATGAACCGATTCTAGATCTTGACTACTTAGTCACTAGAGGGAGCAATTCTTTTCCTAATTGGCTAAAATGTGCTTCTCGATAACTTCCAACCACTGTGCCAAGTACGGTTGAAATCGGTTGATAACTTGATATAGCTGTCATATAAACCTATCTTGGATCTTGACTTCTTTGGCCTCTAGAGGGCGCAATTCCTATCCGATTTGGATGAGATTTCGTAGAACGCCTTCTCCCATGACCTTCAACATACGTGTCCAATATGGTCTGAATTGATTGAATATGGTTTGAAATTTTACATATATAAAAACTATTTTTTAACTTAGTATGAGTGTGAACAAAAATAAACAAGTAAAAGCGTGCTAAGTTCGGCCGGGCCGAATCTTACATACCCTCCACCATGGATCGCATTTGTCGAGATCTTCTCCCGGCATCTCTTTTTAGACAAAAAAGGATATAAGAAAAGATTTGCTCTGCTATTCGAGCGATATCAAGATATGGTCCGGTTTGGACCACAATTAAATTATATGTTGGAGACCTGTGTAAAATGTCAACCAATTCGAATAAGAATTGAGCCCTTTGGGGGCTCAAGAAGTAAAATAGAGAGATCGTTTTATATGGGAGCTGTATCAGGCTATAGACCGATTCAGGCCATAATAAACACATATGTTGATGGTCATTAGAGAATCCGTCGTACAAAATTTTAGGCAAATCGGATAATAATTGCGACCTCTAGAGGCTCAAGAAGTCAAGATCCCGGATCGGTTTATATGGCAGCTATATCAGGTCATGAACCGATTTGAACCTTATTTGACACAGTTGTCAAAAGTAAGAATGAAATACGTTATGCAAAATTTCAGCCAAATCGGATAGGAATTGCGCCCTCTAGAAGCTCAAGAAGTCAAGTCCCCTGATCTGTTTACATGACACCTATATCAGGTTATGAACCGATTTGAACCATACTTGGCACAGTTATTGGATATCGTAACAAAACACGTCGTGCAAAATTTCATTATAATCGGATAAGAATTGCGCACGCTAGAGGCTCAAGAAGTCAAGACCCAAGATCGGTTTATATGGCAGCTATATCAGGTTATGGACCGATTTGAACTATACTTGGCGCAGTTGTTGGATATCATAACAAAACACGTCGTGCAAAATTTCATCCCAATCGGATAAGAATTGCGCACTCTAGAGGCTCAAGAAGTCAAGACCCAAGATCGGTTTATATGGCAGCTATATCAAAACATGGACCGATATGGCCCATTTACAATACTAACTGACCTACACTGATAAGAAGTATTTGTGCAAAATTTCAAGCGGCTAGCTTTACTCCTTTGGAAGTTAGCGTGCTTTCGACAGACAGACGGACGGACGGACATGGCTAGAACGACATAAAATGTCACGACGATCAAGAATATATATACTTTATGGGGTCTCAGACGAATATTTCGAGTAGTTACAAACAGAATGACGAAATTAGTATACCCCCCATCTTATGGTGGAGGGTATAAAAATTGCGGCTTGTAGGGACTCGAGAAATCAAATCGGGAAATCGGTTTATATGGGAGCTATATCAGGTTAAATACCGACTTTGACCGTAATTGGCAAAGTTGTTGGAAGTCATAACAGACACGGACAAAAATTGAGGCTTGTAAGGCTCAAGAAGTCAAATGGGGAGATCGATTTATATGGGGGCTGTATCTTAATCTGAACTGATATGGCCCATTTCCAATCCCCAAAGACTTACATAGATATTAAGTATCTGTGCAAAAGCGGTTAGCTTTACGCGTTCGACCGATATTGTGATTTCGAAAGACGGACGGACATGGCTAGAACGACTCATAACGTCGAGACGATCAAAAATATAAAGGGTGATTTTTTTGAGGTTAGGATTTTCATGCATTAGTATTTGACAGATCACGTGGGATTTCAGACATGGTGTCAAAGAGAAAGATGCTCAGTATGCTTTGACATTTCATCATGAATAGACTTACTAACGAGCAACGCTTGCAAATCATTGAATTTTATTACCAAAATCAGTGTTCGGTTCGAAATGTGTTCATTCACCGTTCAGCGATGAGGCTCATTTCTGGTTGAATGGCTACGTAAATAAGCAAAATTGCCGCATTTGGAGTGAAGAGCAACCAGAAGCCGTTCAAGAACTGCCCATGCATCCCGAAAAATGCACTGTTTGGTGTGGTTTATACGCTGGTGGAATCATTGGACCGTATTTTTTCAAAGATGCTGTTGGACGCAACGTTACGGTGAATGAACACATTTCGAACCGAACACTGATTTTGGTAATAAAATTCAATGATTTGCAAGCGTTGCTCGTTGGTAAGTCTATTCATGATGAAATGTCAAAGCATACTGAGCATCTTTCTCTTTGACGCCAGGTCTGAAATCCCACGTGATCTGTCAAATACTAATGCATGAAAATCCTAACCTCAAAAAAATCACCCTTTATATACTTTATGGCGTTTTGAGATCAAATCTTAATGGAGATCAGTTTATATGAGATACTTGCCGAACCAGG
Organism: Stomoxys calcitrans; assembly: GCF_963082655.1. Classification (NCBI taxonomy): domain Eukaryota; kingdom Metazoa; phylum Arthropoda; class Insecta; order Diptera; family Muscidae; genus Stomoxys; species Stomoxys calcitrans. The sequence goes on from NC_081552.1 coordinate 29,296,634, forward strand.
CCCGCTCCGGACCTTCTTCTTTAACGCTTTTATATCTTTAATTTAAGCCCTATGTTGCAATGGTCGATATATAAGTCTTGTTTTGGTAAAGATTTAAGATGGGGACATTTCGGCCCGTATGTGGATATCAAATTCGTGTCATTTAAGATATCAAATTCGTGTCATTTTAGCAGAGGTAAGCAAGTCCGCCAATGATGCTAAACGCGTGAATTAAAAACCTGGTGACAACATTTGACAAATTTTAAATGGGGTTTATCCCCTATTTATGTTGACGACATTTGTATGGCACTGCACCCAGAGAAAAGTTGATACCAAACGAGCTCATTTCAATACCATACGGTATTGATAGTAAAGCAACGCCGTATGGAACAATAACAATACCGGGTGGCATGGATGAAACATAAAATAATTAGTACAGTATGGTACTAGCCTTATTAGCGAACTGGTATTGGTTTTAATACCAATCTGTTATTGGTTTTGTGCACCAGACCGTTATTGGTCTTAGTACCAAACCGTTTTTGATTATACCACCCCCTAATGAACTAAAAAAAAATATTGATAATTATTATAATCTAATTTTGCTTCGATTATTTACGTTAATAATTACAACAAGTAAAAGCTTGCTAAGTTCTGCCGAGCCGAACCTTTGGAACCTACCACCATGGATTCTGCTAAAAATTTATGCACTCTAAATTTAGTTGAAAAGCATAAATATATTCTACACACCAAACTTCTGCCAAACCATCAAAAATTAAAGCTTCTACGAACCGAACAGGGATAATCAAGAGACCGGTTTATATGGGAGCTATATCAGGTTAAAAACCGATTTTAACCGTACTTGGCACAGTTGTGGGAAGTCTTAACAGAACACTTCATTTAAAATTTCAGCCAAATCGGACAAAATTGAAGTTATAGGGAGATCGGTTTATATGGGAGCTTTACCAGGATATATACTGATTTGGACCGTACTTAATACAAATGTTATAAATGTTATAATAACAGAACACCACATGCAAAATTTCAGCCAAAACGGACAAATATTGCGGCATGTAATAGTTCAAGAAGTCAAATCGGGAGATCGGTTTATTAGGGGGCTATTTGCAAATCTGAACCGATATGGCCCATTTCATCCCCAATGACCTTCATCAATATTAAGTATCTGTGCAAAATTTCAAGCGGCTAGCTCTTTGCGTGCAGCCGCTATCGCGATTTCGACTGACGGACGGATGAACATGGCTAGATCGACTCAGAACGTGGAGATGATCAAGAATATATATACTTATAGGGTCTAAGACGATTATTTCGAAGTGTTACAAACGGAATGACTAGATTAGTATACCCCTATCCTATGGTGATTGGTATAAAAAGTAATGTTACACAGTGACCAACCTCCATTGGTCCCCAGAAGTGATTTTCATATGAATACACCAACACAGCATCGTTTTCCACACAAGAGACTATCATATTTTTGATGTAGAATGTCCTTAGAATTTGAATTATTTCGATTTTCACCGCTTTCGAGTATTTGAGCAGGTTTTTACGCATATAATTTGCATTAAAACATTTCATTTATTTGTTTAACAAATATTTTATAACGGCGTCAATATTTTAAGTACATAGCTCAATAACACTTTTGGCGCGACGTCAAGAATACAAATGTGACGCCGTTAATAGCCTTTTTGGTATTGAATTGATACCAAATGGTATTAAAAATCTTTGCCAATGACGCGAACAAAATATTATCAGGCGGTATTGGCAAAGTACAGTCATTTTCCTATTAGTGTATGCCATGCAAAGAAGTTATGCCAAATGGAGGTCCTTAATCATTGTTAACTCATTGATATGTGAGAAGTTGACTCCTGTTCTTTAATGAAAGGTTATTTGCAAATTTTTGCTCTACTCAATTATACCTTTCTATGGACTCTTATATTGTAGTGGGGAAAAAATATGTACTTTTTATATGTGTTTATATGGATGTCAAATTCATGCTCTACGCCCAAATACCTTTCAATTAAGCCCAAAAAATATGTACGGATTAAAGGTGGTTTTGGGACTGGGTGTAGCACTCCGTCACTTTCCCTAAAAATTGGTATCAAATTCGGTCTTTACTCCCAAAATCCTTTCATTTGCGCCCTGTATTCATATGTTCGGGAAATAAGTGCTTCGAGGCTTACCCACAAACACTTGCCCCCAAAACTGGAATCCTTTTCTACTCCCAAATACCATTCATTTGAGTCCCATATTGTCATGATGGGTCAAATAACCTATTTGAGGTGTTTTAAGGAGGTTAAGCGCCACCTAAATAGTATAAACAAAAATGTTAATGAAATTTTTCTAATCTACTCCCAAATTGCTTTCATTTGAGTCCCATATAGCCATGATCGGCGAATATGCCGTTACATCGATTTCATTCTTTTTTTTTGCCATATTCGCAATCTACTCCCGAATACCTTTCATGTGAGTCCCATATTGACATAAACGTCCAATATGTCGGTTTAAGAGAGTTTTGGGTTTGGGGCGGGTACTTGGAATTAAATTTTAATACCATAATCGTATTATACTCTCCAATACCTTTTTATTTGATACCCATATTGTTCCGTTTGGTCCACTTTTGACCTTAGGTGGCGTTTTTGGGGTAAGGGGGAGGGTGCGTCTCCCTTCCAGATAAACCTTTACAAACTGTGAAAATTTCAAGAAAATCGGTTCTCGTCTTTTTGAGTCTATACGGAACAAACAAACAAACCGAGTCCAATATAGTCGTGATTGGCTAATATGCCGATTTGGGACGTTTTTAGGGGGTGGACTGTTTTGTATGCCAGATTCGTAATCTACTCCCGAAAACATTCATTTGAGCCCCATATTGATAGGAACATTTAATTTGTCTGCTTGGAGGAGTTTTGTGGTTAGGGAGACTTCCTGCGTCCCAATTTCTAATAGCCTATTCGTATTCTATTTAATCCTCAATACATTTCATTGGATACCTATGTTGTCCTTTTAGGTCCACTTTTGATTTTGGGTGGTGTTTTTGGGGTGTCGGGGAGGGTCCGCCCCCTTCCGATACCAAGAAATTATAAAGCCTATTTTTCTTTCCTGACCAAATTCGTAATCTACTCCCGAATGCCTTTCATTTGAACCCCTATATAGTCATTACCGTCCAATAAACCTATTTTAGGGGAATTTAGGGTTAAGGCGGCCCCCCAGTTACTTGGACCCAATTTTTATATCCTCCACCAAAGGATAGGTTTATACCAATTTCGTTCGTCCGTCTGTCGGGTAAAGCCAGGCGCTTGAAATTTTAAATAATTTTTTTTAGTGTAGGTCGGTGGGGCTAGTAAATGGACCAAATCGGCCCATGTTTTGAAAAAGCTGCCATAATAACCGATTTTGGGTCTAGACTTCTTGAGATTCTAGAGGGCACAGTTCTTATCCGATTAGGCTCAAATTTAGCACACATGGTTTTGGTATGACTTCCAACAATTGTGATTAGTATGGTCTAAATTAGTCCATAACCTGATATTGCTGCCATATAAACCGATTTCCCAATTATATTTATTGGGCTTCTAGAGGGCGTTCTTATCCAATTCGGTTAAAGTTTTGCTATGCTAGTATGGTCATTTTTGCATTTCCAAGTATGGTCTAAATCGGCTGATAACCTGATATGGCTGCCATATAAACCGATCTCGCTACCTGACTTTCTGAGCCTCTGGAGGGCGCAATTATAACTCTATTTGTCTAAAATTTTGATGGTGGTGCCCATTCAAAAACTTAACCTGGGTATAGAAAAACTCAAAAACTCAATACCTCAATTTTTAAAGACTGTAGAGTGATTATAACTGACGGACGGACAGGCACACGGACATCGTTAAATCATCTTAAACCATGTTTCCACTTGGAGCAAATCAGATTTGGAAATCTCGTGTTTTGCAACGAGGTTTCCCATACATTTCCAATGTGACCAAATCTACTTATTTGAGGAGATTTGCAGCGAATCTTTCAAATTCAAATGCAACACTGTGTTTGCATTGAATACCGGTTATTATTGCGATTTTTCGGCAGCACTTTTTCTTAACATCTGAGAAATTTTTATTGAAATTATAACATTTAGTAGTAATTTAATAAAATCGTTTCGTAAACTTAATTGCTGACCACAATGTATATGCTGAACACAATAAAAGTGCTAATCACAATAAAAACGCTGTCAAAAACGTCACTGTTGACAAATAAAAACCGCATAAATCATAGTGGAAACGGGTTTTGGAGATTACCTCAAATCAAGAGGATTTGGTATCTAGTGGAAACATGGTTTTAGAAATTTACGGCGATCAGAAATATATATTTTTTGTAGGGTCGGTCGATGTGTTGCATGCGGAATGCCTAAATAAATATACCCCCTATCCTATTGTGGTGGGTATAATTAGTATAACCTCGACCTATAGTGCAGGGTATACAAAACATATTGGGGCGCAGACGTTAGCATGGGGCGCAGACGTTAGCATGGGGCCACTGGGGCGCAGACGTCCGCCTATGACGCTGAACGCCTGGGTTCGAATCCTGGCGAGAACATCAGAAAAAAAATTTTTTTCAGTGTTGGTTATCCCCTCCTTATGCTGGAAACATTTGTGAGATACAATACAATGTAAAATGTATTTAAAACCTTTAGGTTATTTGCTTATTTTCAAATCAGTCTTTATCTGTCTTGACATACGCAGAGCTTGCAGAATTTTATTTATTTGAATAACATTTAACTTTTCTTCTGGTTCATTACGCCATTGTTTGTTTATTTTTCTTCAAAAAATAAAAACAACCGAGGCGGTGCGTAAGCAATACGTGATTTTTACAAAATTGTAATTAGCTGTTACCTCTGTAAGGGCTTAAATGAAAAAATGCCATTCAAAAACAACTACGTCAAGCTACAGCGACGTAACAAATTTTTACTCAGAATAATTTTGAACCAAAAATCGTCAGAAAGTTCCATGTCGTCATAAAAAACAAGTAAGAGCGGGCTAAGATTGGCATGACCGAATCTTACATACCCTCCATCATTGATCGTATTTGTCGAGTTCTTTGCGCGGTATCTCATTTTAGGCAAACAAAGAATAATGAATAAGAACTGTTATTGTATTGGAAGTCATTGTGTAATACTTCAGTCCATTCGGATAAGAATTGTGCCTTGTAGGGGCTCAAGAAGCAAAATCGGGAGACCGGTTTATGAGGCAACTATATTAGGTTATGCAACGATTTGCGCCATACTTAGCACAGTTGTTTAAAGTCATAACAAAACATTTCAATCAAAATTTCAGTCAATTTGGTTGAGACTTGCGCTCTCTAACGGCTCAAGAAGTCAAGATCCAAACTCGGTTTATATGGCAGCTATACTAGGTTCTGCACCGATTTGAACCATACTTAGCATAGTTGTTTGAAGTCATAACAAAACATCTCAATCAAAATTTCAGTCAAATTGGATGAGTCTTGCTCCCCCTAGAGGCTCAAGAAGTCAAGACCCAAGATCAGTTTATATGATATAGCTGCCATATAAACCGATCTTGGGTCTTGACTTCTTGAGCCTCTAGAGTGCGCAATTATTATCCGATTGGCTGAAATTTTGCACGACGTGTTTTGTTATGGTATCCAACAACTGTGCCAAGTATGGTTCAAATCGGTCTATAATCTGATATAGCTGCCATATAAAACGATCTTGGGTCTTGACTTCTTGAGCCTCTAGAGTGCGCAATTATTATCCGATTGGCTGAAATTTTGCACGACGTGTTTTGTTATGGTATCCAACAACTGTGCCAAGTATGGTTCAAATCGGTCCATAATCTGATATAGCTGTCATATAAACCGATCTTGGGTCTTGACTTCTTGAGCCTCTAGAGTGCGCAATTCTTATCCGATTTAAATGAAATTTTGCACGTCGTGTTTTACTATGATATCCAACAACTGTGCCAAGTATGGTTCAAATCGATCCATTATCTGATATAGCTGCCATATAAAACGATCTTGGGTCTTGACTTCTTGAGCCTCTAGAGTGCGCAATTCTTATCCGATTTAAATGAAATTTTGCACGACGTGTTTTATTATGATATCCAACAACTGTGCCAAGTATGGTTCAAATCGATCCATTATCTGATATAGCTGCCATTTAAAACGATCTTGGGTCTTGACTTCTTGAGCCTCTAGAGTGCGCAATTCTTATCCGATTAGAATGAAATTTAGCACGGCGTGTTTTGTTATGATATCCAACATATGTGCCAAGTATGGTTCAAATCGGTCCATAACCTGATAAACCGATCTTGGGTCTTGACTTCTTAAGCCTCTAGAGTGCGCAATTCTTATCCGATTAGAATGAAGTTTAGCACGGCGTGTTTTGTTATGATATCCAACAACTGTGGCAAGTATGGTTTAAATCGGTTCATAACCTGATATAGCTGCCATATAAACCGATCTTGGGTCTTGGCTTCTTGAGCCTCTAGAGTGCGCAATTCTTATCCGATTGGAATGAAATTTTGCACGACATGTTTTTTTATGATATCCAACAAGTGTGTCAAGTTTAGTTCAAATCGGTTTATAAACTGATATAGCTGTCATATAAACAGATCTGGGGACTTCATTCATTAAGTGTATAGTGAGGACACACAATTAGTTACTTTGACTCCTTTTAATGTTTACTTCAATGTTCAAATAAGTGTTGTATTTAACAGTTGCCAACATATTAAACCGCAAACGCCATTGTTCATAGCCTCAGATTAAGCTACTAACTGACCGTCATATCAAAGAACGCCATGTAGCACCACAATAGTGACCTCTTTTATCATACTCGTTCTCTCGCACATACCAGTCACCTCTCTCACTCTCACCACTTATACACCCATTAATGGCTCTGCCGCATTCATCTTCGCAACGATGACCGCATTCGTCTTCGGTTAGGATTATATATAAATGACACTAAAAAAGTTTGGTCTGAGAATCAAAACGCTTTTGGGATTTTCTTTACTTAAATTTCTATCACACATTGTGTAATCTGTAATTGGTAGGGAAAAAGTTTTCCAGAGATATATTTTGTATACCTGCACTCCAATATTCTTAAAACTTTTATGCAAAACTTAAATTACTCTCTCGGTTCAAAAAGAATCTTTTTAGTACAATTTTATATTTTCCATCCCTGCATTCGCAGAAATAACGGATGCTTAAGTAAAAAGCAACAACAATTTAGTGTTTCTGCGTCTTCTTCTTTTATTGAAAATTACTTCTTCATTGTCATGGATTTTATTTCCGGAAAACTAACTTTCGTGTGTATTTTGCACATCTCTGGAAAAATATCTTTCGGTTGATGGCAATTTTATTAAAATCCATTCAACCGTTCGGCCGTTATATGTTCCACAAACACTCTTTTACAAAACCCAAATACTGCATATGACCTGTAGTTATAAAATTTTTATACCCACCACCATAGGATGGGCGTATAGCAATCTAGTCATTTCGTTTGTAAAACCTCGAAATATTCGTTTAAGACTCCATGGATCGTCTCGACGTTCTGAGTCGACCTAGCCATGTCCGTCCGTCCGTCTGTCGATAGAGCTCGCACACGCAAAGCTAACCGCTTGAATTTTGCACAGATACTTAACATCGATGTAGATCGTTGGGGATTACAAATGGGCCATATCGGTTCAGATTAAGGTATAGCTCCAATATGAACCGATCTCCCGATTTGACTTCTTGAGTCCTTACAAGCCGCAATTTTTGTCCGATTTGGCTGAAATTTTTCATGTGGTGTTCTGTTATGACTTCCAATAACTGTTCCCAGTACGGTCCAAATCTAATGTAGATCCCATATAAACCGATCTCCCGATTTGAATTATTGAGCCCATGGAAACCATGTTGCATGTAGTGTTCTTCCAACAACTGTGCCATGTACGGTCCAAATCGGTCTACAAATAGGGGCTATAGCCCCATATAAACCGATCGCCCGATTTGATTTCTTGACTTTCGATTTCGCTGAAACCTTGCACGTAGTGTTTTGCAATGAACTCCAATAATTGTACTTAGTACGGTCCGAATCGATCTATAACCTGATATAGCTCCCATATAAACCGATCCTCCGAGTTGACTTCTTGAGACCCTGGAGGCCCAGTTTTTGTACGATTTAGCTGAAATTTTGCATGTAGTGTTCCGTTATGACTTCCAACAATTGTGATTAGCACGGTCCAAATCGGTTTAAAACCTTATGTAGCTCCCACATAAACCGATCTCCCGATTTGATTTCGTGAGACCTTACAAGCCACAATTGTTGTCCAATTTTTCTGAAAACTTCGGCGTAGTGTTCTGTAATGACTTTTAACAACTGTGCCAAGTACGTTTCGAATTGGTTTACAACCTGATATAGCTCCCATTCAAACCGATCTCTCGATTTTATTTCTTGAGCCCTTACAAGCTGCAATTTTTGTCCCAATTGGCTGAAATTTTGCATATGGTGTTCTGGTATGACTTCCAATAATTGTACTTAGTACAGTCCGAATCGGTCTATAACCTGATATAGCTCCCATATAAACCGATCACCCGATTTGACTTCTTGAGCCTTTACCAGCCGCAATTTTTGTCCGATTTGGCTGAAATTTTGCATGTTGTGTTCCGTTTTGACTTCCAACAACTGTGCCAAACACAGTCCAAATCAGTTTATAACCTGATATAGCTCACAAGTAAACCCGTCTCTCGATCATCCTTGTTCGGTTCCTAGAAGCTTTAATTTTTGCTCGTTTGACAGAAATTTAGCATGTAGAATAAAATTATGCCCTACAACAAAATTTATTTTGTTTAAATTTTAAGCAGAATCCATGGTGGTGGGTTCCCAAGATTCGGCTCGGCCTCGCAAGACAAATACAAATTAACAACAACAAAAACGCAAATGGCTCGCACCCCAAAGCCGAGCCTTAGTGAATTGGATGACCTACGTACATGCCAAGTAGAGCTACGCACATCACACCCTCACCTAAATAATGATACCCTTTCCCTCGCACCATTTGTTTCTCGTACTCTCACCACTAATACTCCCAGCTATGGCTTTGCATTCACACCCATAACGAATGCTTTAGAAAAAAAACCAGTATCAATTGGCTTTGTTTATGGTTCTTCTTCTTTTAATGGAAATTAATTCCCCATTCCTCAGCCATGAATTTCTTTTCGAAAATTTACACTTTAAATATTGGGTTGCCCAAAAAGTAATTGCGGATTTTTCATATAGACAATTTTTTTCACAGCTTGTGACTCTGTAATTGCATTCTTTCTTCTGTCAGTTATCAGCTGTTACTTTTAGCTTGCTTTAGAAAAAAAGTATATTTGATTAAAGTTCATTCTAAGTTTTATTAAAAATGCATTTACTTCTTTTAAAAAATCCGCAATTACTTTTTGGGCAACCCAATATATTGGTCGCTTCTCTGAACAAATATCTTACGATTGATGCCAATTTCATTAAAATCCAGCCGTTTGGTTTCAGCCATAATATGTACACCAAAATCGCCTTTATCGTCGTTTATATTTTTTTCCTTAATTTTCCTTTAGTTTTCCTTAAAGAAAAACCATGGAAATGAGGAATTTATTTTCAATAAAAGAAGAAGAACCATAAACAAAGCAAATTGTTGTTGGTTTTTTTCTGAAGCATTCGTTATGGGTGTGAATGCAAAGCCATAGGTGGTAGTAGTGTTGATGAGAGTAAAAAGACAAATGGTGCTAGAGAAAGAGTATCACTATTCGGATGAGGGTGTGGTCAGAGAAAGAAGAAGAGATGGCATTAGAGTCCAATTCAGGATGACGAGTGACAAAGTTTAAAGACACAACTTGTTTGACTTGCTTACGATATTTCGTTTTTCCTTCATTCCAACTTTCGGTTGCAAAGAAACAAAGCAAAATACGAGAAAATGTTCGAACGAATGCCCGAGTCAAATCAGAGTAACTCGAAAATGTTGCAACTCTCAACGTGACCGTAAATAACTCTTTAACGCGAGTTATTTTACGGTATGGGGAAGACAAAGCTGAAACACTGTATTCTTCTTTCTTACGCTCTTTGGTAGTAGGTGTCACTTATTGTTAGTAAACATAGAAGTGCTAATGACAAAGACAGCCGATTATGCATGATTTTGCTCAGTAAAAGTAACTAACTAGTTTCTGGACAGTTTAAAGAAGCAGGGGAGAGGATGCAGTATTTTGCAATATGCGATGGGCTCATGTCTTTATTATGTAAAACAAGTAAAAGCCAGCTAAGTTCTGCCGGGCCGAGTCATGCGAACCGACCACCATGGATTCTGCTACAATATGACAACTATATCTAGTTACAGACCGAATCGGAGCATACTTGGTACAGTTGTTGGGAGTCATAACAGAACACCATGTACAAAATTTCAGCCAAATCGGATGAAAATTGCGACATCCAGGGGTTCAAGAATTAAAATCGGCAGATCGGTTTATATGGGATCTATATCAGGTTATAAACAGATTTAAACCGTACTTGGCAAAGTTGTTGGAATTCAAAGTAGAACACTATGTGCAAAATTTCAGCCAAATCGGACAAAATTGGCGGCTTACAGGAAGTTAAATCGGGAGATTGTATATGGGAGCTTTATCAGGTTAAAGACCGATTTGGACCTAACATGACAACGTTGTTGCGAGTCATTACAGAACTATGTGCAAGATTTCAGCCAAATCGGATGAAAACTTAAGCTTCCGGTGGCCATAGGATTCAAATAGGGAGATAGGGGACTATATCAGGTTATAGACCGATTTGGACCGAACTTGGTACAGTTGTTGAAAGTCATAACGGAACACTATCTGCAAAATTTCAGCCAAATCGGACAAAAATGGTGTCTTCCATGGGCTCAAGAAATCAAATCAGGAGATCGGTTTATGTGGAGGCTATTTCCTAATCTAAAGCGATATGGCCCGTTTGCAATCGCCAACGACCTACATCAATGTAAAGTATCTGTGCAAATTTTCAAGCGACTAGTTTAACGCGTTCGACCGCTATCGTGATTTCGACAGACGGACGGACGAACATGGCTTGTTCGAATCAGAATTTGGAGACGATCAAAAATATATATACTTTATGAGGTCCTAGATCAATATTTCGAGGTGTTACAAACCCAATGACTAGATTAGTATACCCCCATCCTATGGTCGTGGGTATTTAAAAAATAAATTTTTTACCTCTCATCGACGGATGGGGGAATATTCATTTTGTCATTCAGTTTGCAACACATCGAAATATCCATTTCCGACCCTATAAAATATAAATATTTTTGATCAGCGTAAAAATCTAACACGATCTAGCCATGTCCGTTTGTCTGTTGAAATCACGCTACAGTCTTTAAAATAGAGATATTGAGCAAATTTTTCTACAGGTTCTTTTTTTGTTCATAAGCAGGTTAGGTTTGGAGATGGGCCAAATCGCACTATATCTTGATATAGCCCCCATGTAGACCGATCCGCCAATTTAGGGTCTTAGGCCCATAAAAACGACATTTATTATCCGATTTTGCTGAAATTTTTTACAGTGAGTTGTGTTAGGCCTGTCGACATCCTTCTTCAATTTGGCCCAGGTCAGTCCACATTTGGATATAGCTGCCAAATAGACCGATCTCTCGATTTAAGGTCTTGGGCCCATAAAAGGCGCATTTATTGTAAGTAAGTAAGTTAAGCAAGGCCCCTCGCCATCTTTCTGCAATATGGCACATATCGGTTCAGATTTGGATACAGCTGCCAAATAGGCCGATCTCTCGATTTAAGGTCTTGCGCCTATAAAAGGCGCATATATTATCCGATTTCGCCAAAATTTAGCAAAATTTTTCTACATGTTCTTTTTGTGTCCATAAGCAGGTTAAGTTTGAAGATGGGCTAAATCGCACTATATCTTGGTATAGCCCCCATGTAGACCGATCCGCCAATTTAGGGTCTTAGGCCCATAAAAGCTACATTTATTATCCAATTTTGCTGAACTTTCGTACAGTGAGTTGTGTTAGGCTAGTCGACATCCTTCTTCAATTTGGCCCAGGTCAGTCCAGATTTGGATATAGCTGCCAAATAGACCGATCTCTCGATTCAAAGTCTTGGGCCCATAAAAGGCGCATTTATTGTCCGATGTCGCCGAAATTTGGGACAGTGAGTTAAGTAAGGCCCCTCGCCATATTTTTGCAATATGGCACATATCAGTTCAGATTTGGATCTCTCGATTAAATGTCTTGCACCCATAAAACCGCATATATTATCCGATTTCGCCAAAATTTAGGACAGTGAGTTTTTCAATATTCAATATTCCTCTTCAATTTGGCTTCTTCGCGTTAGGCTCTTCGACAACTTTCTGCTATTTGGCCCAGATCGGTCCAGATTTGGATATAGGTGTCATATAGACCGATCCCTCGATTTAAGGTTTTGGGCAAATAAAAGGCGCATTTATTGTCCGATTTCACCGAAATTTGGGTCCATGAATTGTATTAGGCCCTTCGACTGCCCTCTGTAATGTGACCCAGATCAGTTCCGATTTGCATGTAACTGCCATATAGACCAATCTCTCGATTTAAAGTCTTGGGCCCATAAAAGGTGCATTTATAATCTGATTTAGCTCAAATTTGACATAGTGACTTATGTTAGGCTTTTCGACATCCGTGTCGTATATGGTTCAGATCGGTCGATATTTGGATATGGCTACCAAAAAGACCAATATTTTCTATTGGGTTGCCCAAAAAGTAATTGCGAATTTTTCATATAGTCGGCGTTGACAAATTTTTTCACAGCATGTGACTCTGTGATTGCATTCTTTCTTCTGTCAGTTATCAGCTGTTACTTTTAGCTTGCTTTTAAAAAAAACTGTAAAAAAGTATATTTGATTAAAGTTCATTCTTTTATTAAAAATGCATTTACTTTCTTTTAAAAAATCCGCAATTACTATTTGGGCAACCCAATATAAAATTTGGACAATGACTTGTACTTGTTAGACCACTTAATATCGGCGTCGAATTTGGTCCAAATCGGACCAAATTTCGATAAAGCAGCTATGGGGGCATAAATTGTGCATTTTTCACCGGATTATTAGAAATGTGGTTTACATATATACCCGAGGTGGTGGGTATCCGAAGTTCGGCCCGGCCGAACTTAACGCCTTTTTACTTGTTTTTTGTTTGTATGTTCATACGGAAGACGTAATTTATTTTCTTGAAATGTACGCAGTGATGCGAAGAAAAAACACTATACGTCGCCTTTCCATGAACATACCCAAAAAGTACATGTCTGCTTTGGGTTTGTTAGAGGTAATACGATGAAAGGCGTATTTATATATGCATATGGTTCTCAAATGGAAGGTAAGCGCACCTGGAATAGAAATATGGCGTCATGTGCCTGGGGGTCATCCCAGCCTCTAAAACCCAATATCATGATAAGGTAGCACTCAATTGCGAGGGTGTTAGAAGTATGTTATCAACCAAACCTTAAAACATGGATTCATATTTCAGAGAGCCTTAAGCTCAAAAGCGTTTAACGGACATGTAACTTATTTATGAGAACATGGGGTTCAAATTCAAGATATTTGAGAGCATTGTACGAATTTAATATCTAACTTTTTGGGCCGTCAATCTTGGTTTCAAATAAAAGGGTTCTAGGACCCACCTCTCCTTTAAATACTAATAAACGGACCTTTAACCCGATCATAACATTTAGGTTTTAACTAAAGTCATTTAAAAGCGAGGACATAAACTTTTTTTACATAACCCAAAAAAACCACTCTTAAAGAATCGAATATATCTTTTCATGTAGTATTACGGGTCGTTAGCCAATGAAGCATTTCCATATATACATTTTATCTATTACCATGAATTTGTTAACGCTTAATTTATTTAGCCAACAAATTGTCTGGAAACCCCAAGCCCATAACCAAAATAAACTATTGGCAACTAATTTCTATTTAATTGGCCCTTTATAATTTCCATTAGATTGGCATCTAAACTATGACGATAGTGGTCATGGCAATGCTTTCTCAAACTTCTCTTTAGCTCTCTCAGTTTTTACACTCCAAAGAGAACAATTGGGTTTATAAAAGCGGGATAGGGATTCCATTAATGAATAAAATAAAAGGGCAATTCCCGGGGAAGATAAAATCTGGGATTTATAATATAAATGTAAAATTTTTGCGCTATGTTTGTTTGTCTGTTCCGTTACACTCAAACTAATCTGCTAAACCGATTCGGTCCAAGTACCTAGGAGGTCGCCCTAGGCCCAAAACCCCTCCAATGTAGGGCCCAAAATGAAAAGTGAACCGATCGGGACAATATGGGAGTCAAATGAGAGTAGAGTATGAATATGATATTTAAAATTTGATACAAGTACGTAGGGAGCCGTCCCAAGCCCAAAACCGCCCCAAAAGTACTATCAGAAACCAAAGTGGATCGATCGGGATTATATGGGAATAAAATGAAAGATTTTCGGGAGTAGAATACGAATATGGTACAAAGTACCGCCCAAAATCAAATTGGATCGATCGGGATAATATGGGACTGAAATAAAAGTTTTTCAGGAGTAGAATACGAATATGGTGCCAAAAATTTTATCCAAGTACCTAGGGCGTCGGCCCAAGAGTACCGCCCAAAATTAGAAGTAAACCGATCGGGACAATATGGGATTCCAATGAGAGGTATATGAGAGTAGAGTACGAGCGTTATTATCGAATATTAAAAGTTGGGTGTAATTACCAAGGGTCCGGCCAAAAACAAAATCGTCCCAAGTGGCCATATTAGTCGTACATGATAATATGGGACTCAAATAAGAGCTATTCGCAAATAGACTGCGAATATGTTGCTAAAAATCAAGTTCAAGTGATACGAGATTGCCTACCTCTCAAAACACCTTCTAAAATGTGAATATTTGTCAATCATGGCTATATGGAGTTCAATAAAAGAAACAAGGGTTGCCTTTTATATTTCGGGAATAGAGAAAACAAAAACGTATATTAATCATCGAAAATCGCTTTATTGTTTTTCAAAATATTCCCCATTAAGGTCTGTACACTTTTGCATTCGTTTGAACCAAATGTCGAAGTACTTTCGCCACTCTGATTGAGGTATCTTCAAGACATGCATTCTGAAAACGTTGACCTCTTTTTTTATTCTTTACGTACGGGAATAAAAAGAAGGCATCAGTGCCAAGTCAGATCTTTACGGCGGATGGCACATCAAATCGATGTTTTGAGTGCTCAAAAATGCAGTTGTTGTGTGAGAGCTCGCATTGTCGTGGTGAAGAGTGCTCCGTCTTCGGCGGATGGTTTTCCTCATTTCTTGGAAGACAACTGGCAAACAAATGACTGAGTACCAATCAAAATTGACTGTTCTGTCCAGTTTTTCCGAAAAAACAGGCGATCATTTGCTTGGAAGTGCTTCGTGCTCGAGCAACTTTTGTTGGATTTGGCCCAATTTGAAACACCCATACAATCGACTGCTGTTTACTTTCGTGCTCATGCGCGTAAATCCACGATTCATCACCTGTCACGATGTCATAGACGTGTTTCGAAGCACCGCGATTGTATTTTTGGAACATTTCTTTCGACCAATCGACACCAGGCGAACAAATTTTTTTGACGGTCAAATTTTCATGCAATGTTGAATGTATGCTGGTCCCACAAATGTCTGAAGTTGTCTCCATCTCACGATAGGCCACGTGACAATCGTGCAATATAAGTTGGTGCACAGCATCAATTGTTTTTGGAACAACAACTGATTTTGGACGACCTTCACGAAATTCGTCTTGGAGTGAAATACGACCTCGGTTGAATTCACCCTACCATCGATAAACACTAGTCCTTGATGGAGCTTCCTCGCCAAAAATTTAATTAAGTTCATCGATGCACTGTTGTTGAGTTAATCCACTTCGAAAGTTGTAAAAACAAGTAAAAGCGTGATAAGTTCGGCCGGGCCGAATCTTATATACCCTCCACCATGGATCGCATTCGTCGAGTTCTTTTCCCGGCATCTCCTTTTCAGGCAAATCGGATAACAATTGCGACCTCTAGAGGCTCAAGAAGTCAAGATCCCAGATCGGTTTATATGGCAGCTATATCAGGTTATGGACCGATTTGAACCATATTTGGCAGAGTTATTGGATATAATAACGAAACACGTCGTGCAAAATTTCATTCCAATCGGATAAGAATTGCGCACTCTAGAGGCTCAAGAAGACGGACGGACAGACGGACGGACAGACGGACGGACATGGCTAGATCGACATAAAATTTCACGACGATCAAGAATATATATACTTTATGGGGTCTCAGACGAATATTTCGAGTAGTTACAATCAGAATGACAAAATTAGTATACCCCCATCCTATGGTGGAGGGTATAAAAATCGAAAGGAAATGTTCACGATTTAATTCAATGTTCTTGGAATCAATGTTTTAAGTTACTGTAAACAACACAAATAGCGCTCGTATGGCAAAATGTTCTGAGTACGTAAAACTTCAAAAATGTCAAGCTTTACGTTAGAGCTCTCAGTTGGCAGATTGCAACACAAGAGTTGTCCAATCCCGAAATATAAAAGGCAACCGTCGTATTTGGTAGCAGATAAACAAATTGTACTGGGGAGATACATATGGTAGTAAGAAAGGAACTTATTTTACACTAGCTGTAGCGGGCCGGGTACAGCTAGTCTTATATATAAAATTTAATTTGTGTTTGTTTGCTTGTTTGTTCCGTATAGACTCAAAAACGGTTGAACCGATTAACTTGAAATTTTTTCAGATTGTGTAGGTTGGTCTGAAAGGAAACATAGGCTATATAATTTTTTTTTTATATTGGAAGGGGGATGGAACCTCCCGCTTACCCCAAAAGTACTACCCGAAAATAAAAGTGGACCGATCGGGACAATATGAGACTCAAATGAAAGGTATTCAGGAATAGAGTACGAATTTCATGTTAAAAATTGGGTCCAAGTATCTGTGGGGCCGCCCCAATACCAAAACCCGCTAAAATAGGTTTATTGGACGATCATGAGAATATGGTACTCAAATGAAAGATGTTCGTTAGTAGATTGTGAATATGGACAGAAAGGAGAAATAGGATCCATAATTTGTTGATTTCGTAAGAGGGCGGACCTTCCCCCATTACAGCACCCAAAAGCAAAAGTGGACCGATCGGGACAATTTGGAATTCAAATGAAAGGTATTTGAAATTAGACTACGAATATAGTATTAAAATATCTAAGTACCCATCGGGCCGCCCAACCTTAAAATTCCCTCAAACAGACTTATTGGACGTTCATGTTAATATGGGTAGCAAATGGAATGTATTCGGGAGTAGATTATGAACCTGACATACAAAATCAGTTCAAAGTATAGGGGGTTACCCTACCTCCCAAAAATGCCTCAAATGGGCATATGACCTATCATGACTATATGGGACTCGGTTTTTTTGTTTGTTCCGTAGAATTAAACACGGCTGAACCGATTTTCTTAAAATTTTCACAGATTGTTTGTCTGGAAGGAAACATAGACTATATAATTTTTAGAAATCGGATGGGGGCGGTGATTTTTAAGCTATTATCTTGTTGACAACACTGGTTTAAACAGGTCACACACGTTTCGTGTTTTGTTTCACGGTCCAACATCTTCAGTTTGGTCTAAAATTTAACCATGAATCGTCTTACAATCGAACAACGCTTGCAAATTATTGAATTTTATTACCAAAATGCGTGCTCCGCTAGAAGCATTGCAAGAGCTACCAGTGCATCCAGAAAAAGTCACAGTTTGACTTTGCGTGTTTCCGTTTATGGGCTGGTGGCATAATTGGACCGTACTTCTTCAAAGATAATAGCGAATCGTAACGTAACTGTAAATGGTGGGAGCTACCGCGAGATTATATCCACGTTTTTTTTGCCCAAAATGCAAGAGCTCGACTTGGATGACATGTAACAACAACAAGACGGTGCCACATACCACACAGCACGCGTATCAATGGACTTATTGAGATCCAAAAGATACAATTTTCACCGAATTCACCGGTGAAAATTTTATATCACGTTCGGGACCGGTCAATTGACCGCCTAGATCGTGCGATTTAACGCCTTTAGACTAATTTCGCTTCAATTGACGCATTGGAACACAATATTGAAGCATTTATTCGTGAAATACCGGCCGAAATGTTGTAAAGAGAATCCAAAATTGTACTAAGCGTATTGACCATTTGAGGCGCAGTCACGGTCAACATTTGCCTAACATAATTATATTAAATTTTATGGACCGTACTATCGATAGAAATAAAGATTTTATGCATTTTTATACCCTTCACCATATGATGGGGGATACTAATTTCGTCATTCTGTCTGTAACATCTCGAAATATGCGTTTGAGACCCCATTAAGAATATATATATTCTTGGTCGTCATGTCATTTTAAGTCGATCTAGCCATGTCCGTCCATCTGTCTATCGAAAGCACGCTAAATTTCGAAGAAGTAAAGCTAGCCGCTTGACATTTTCCACAAATACTTTTCATTAGTGTAGGTCAGCTGGGATTGTAAATAGGCCAAATCGGTTCATGTTTTCATATAGCTTCCATATAAACCAATCTTGGATCTTGATTTATTGAGCCACTACGGGGTGCAATTTTTATCCGATTTGGCTGAAATTTTGTATGAGGTTTTTTTATGATTTTCAACAACTGTGTTAAGTATGGTTCAAATCGGTCCATAACCAGATAAAGCTGTCATATAAACCGATCTGGGGTCTTGACTTCTTAAGCCATTACAGGGCGCAATTTTTATCCGATTTGGATGAAATTTTGCACGTAGTGTTTTGATATCACTATCCCACAACTGTGTTAAGTATGGTTCAAATCGGTTCATAATCTGGTATAGCTCCCATATAAACCGATCTGGGATCTTGACTTCTTGAGCCTCCATACGGCGCAATCCTCATCCGATTTGGCAGAAATTTTGTACAACGGCTTCTCTCATGACCTTTAATATAAGTGTCGAATATGGTCTGAATCGATCAATAGCTTGATACAGCTCCCATATATACCTATCTCCCGATTTTGCTTCTTGAGCCCCTACAAGGCGCAATTCTTATCCGAATGAACTGAAAGATTACACAATGCCTTCATGCGAACATGGCACGCTCTTACATGTCCTTTGTTTCTTTTTTTTTTTTTTGAAAAAAATTCTTATAGCTCTTAAAAAATTACCCTTTATATGGCAGCTATATCAAAATCTGGGAAAATTTCGTGAAAATCGCTTAACAAATGAAATTTCGTGAAAATCAGTTAACAAATATGGGAGCTATATCCAAGTTTGAACCGATTTTTTCCAATTTCAATAGGCTTTTCTCTCCGTCTCTACGCCCAAAAAAAGATGCCCGTACCACATTTGAAGACGATCTGATACAAATTGCGACCTCTACTTCGTACACAAATTAACATGGACAGACTGACAGGCAGATAAACAGACAGACCTAGCTAAATCGAATGAAAAATTGTGATTGTGAGTCGATCGGTATACTATCAATGGGTCTATTTCTCTTCCTTCTGGGTGTTACAACCAAACGCAATAAGTTAAAATAGCCTGTACCACAGCAGTGGTGTAGGGTAGTCGAATTTCGAAATTCTAAATGTTTTTAACCCCTAAACAATGCTACTAATGAATGTATAGCATATAACATCCTACCAACGAAAAAAAAATTAAAAAGTCCTTAAGTTCGGCCGGACCTAACTTTGGATACCCACCACCTCGGGCATATATGTTAACCCCATTTCGTCACAATCAAGTGAAAATTGGATAGCTTAAGTACCCAAATTCGGTACGGACATTGAGTCACTATTCAATTTTGTAGAACAAAATATTGGTCTTTTTGGCAGATATATCCAATTATTACCGATCTGAACCATATTAAGGTCGGATGTCGGAAGGCTTAAAATAACCCACTGTTTTAAATATCAGCGAAATCGGGTAATAAATAAAGCTTTAATGGGCTTCAGTCTCCTTATCGGCATATCGGTCTTTATGCAGCTATATCTAAATATAGTCCGATCAGAACCATATTTAGGTCGGATGTTGGGAGGTCTTCACCTACTCACTGTTTTAAATTTCAGCGAAATCGGGTAATAAATAAAGCTTTTATGGGCTTCAAACCCTTTTTCGGCAGATCCGTCTATATGACAACTATATCTTAATATAGTCCGATCTGTACTATATTTGCGTCGGGTGTTGGGAGGCTTAAAACTGAGCACTATTCCCAATTTCGCGAAATCGGATAAAAAATAAAGTTTTTATGGCCTTGAGACCATTTATCGGGAGATCAGTGATATGGCAGCTATATCTAAATATGGACCGATCTAATCCATATTTAGGACAGATATCGGAAGGCTTAAAATAACCCACTAATTTAAACATCAGCGAAACCGGGTAATAAATAAAGCTTTTATGGTCTTCAGACCCTTTATCGGGAGATCGGTCTATATGGTAGCTATATCTAGATATAGTCCGATCTGAACCATATTTAGGTCAGTTGTAGTAAAGCCTTAAACTACTCACTGTTTCAAGTTTCAGCACAATCGGATGAAAAATAAAGTTTTTATGGGAATTAGACCCTTCATCGGAAGGGTCGGTCTATATGGCCCGATTTGACCCGCTCAAGAACTTAAATAGAGTGCATCAAAAAGACATATCTGTGCCAAATTTCAGCTCAACATTCTACCTTAGGCGAAAGACAAAATTAGTTACGTTCAATAATACTACGTTTATGGCTATCGTTTGATATGTTGAAGCGGAGCGTTAAACGGTTACAATTAAAGAAGAACATCACGATAAAAGTATTTTGTTTGTCAAGAAAAAGTCCCAAATGCTTTATTTTTTTCATATGGTTTTGGTCTGTCGCGGTTTGAATTAATTCAGTCATTATAACCTAACATCCTTAGGGCGCCCGTGATGTAGAGATTAGAGATATCCGCCTATGACGCTGAACGTCTGGGTTCGAATCCTGGCGGAAACATCCTAAACAAATTCCAGCGATAGTTATCCACAAACTAATGGTGGCGGTATTTGTGAAGTATTCAACGATTAAAAGCTTAGACATATTTATTTTTACAATTTCGCAAGAAATTTTCTTTACACACAAAATTTCCCAAAAATGTTCCCCAAAGGCAGAGAGTGCTCAATAAAAGTTGCCAAAGGTTCAAAATTATCCTCTGTTTAAAAATCTTTTGAACTTATTTGTCATGGCTTGTAACACAATGCCACGAAATGTATTAAAAAACAAACACCAAATTACTTACGGCTACCGTACAACAGTTAAAAAATAATTTATTCACAAATTACAGCAAAAAAATGTTTACAATATTTGTGAATATTATCAGCAAACAGGCAAACTGAATGTCGGTGTCATGCATTCTCATAAAGACGTCAAAGTGATGGCAAGAAACACACAATAAATTACCCCCTAGTATTTGTACAAATTGTTGTAAACAAATGATGGAGATCTAAACGTGACTTATTTCAAATGTATTCAATATTTTATAATTTTGTTTATTTTTTTTTTTTTATTTTTTCTGTTTACTTTTGCCCAAAAAGGCGCCACTCCAAAAATTAAGGGCCCACCTAACTACCAGCCATTTGAAGTGACTTTAAATACATTGGACCTAGAGAACAATAATACCTGCAGAAAATATGAGCGGTTCTTATCTGGCCAGGGCGCTAATGGCTATGGTATTAGCGGCCTTTCAAATCAACGCAATTGCCATGGAGAGTGATACAAAGCCAAATATTGTCATAATTATGGCCGATGATATGGTAAGTACAGCTAATCAATTTAAACGCTTGCTTGCTTGCTGTCGTGTTTTTCGGAGATAATAAGCAATCAAATTATTATACCCACCACCATAGGATAAGGGGGAACACTAAACTAGTCAATCCGTTTGTAACTCCACGAAATATTGATCTAGGACCCCATAAAGCACCTGATTCGAACTAGCCATGTCCGTCCGTCAGTCTGTCGAAATCACTACAGCGGTCGAACGCGTAGAGCTAGCCGCCTGAAATTCTGCACAGATACTTCATTTCGATGTAGGTCGTTGGGGATTGCAAATTGCCCATATCGGTTTAGATTTGGATAAAGCTCCCATATAACCGATCTCCCGATTTGACTTCTTGAGCCCATGGAAGCCACTATTTTTGTCCGATTTGTGTTCTGATATGACTTTCAACAACTGTGCCAAGTACGGTCCAAATCGGTCAAGAACATAATATAGCTCCCATATAAACCGATCTCCCGATTTGACTTCTTGAGCCCTTACAAACCGCGATTTTTATCCGATTTGGCTGAAATTTTGCATAAAGTGTTCTGTTATGACTCTCAACAACTGCGCCAGGTACGGTCCAATTCGGTTTATAATTAGATATAGCTCTCATATTTTAGCAGAATCCATGGTGGTGGGTTCCCAATATTCGGCCCGGCCGAACTTAGAACGCTTTTCCTTGTTTGTCTTTGTTTTTATACCCACCACCATAAGATGGGGGGTATACCAATTTCGTCATTCTGATTGTAACTACTCGAAATATTCGTCTGAGACCCCATAAAGTATATATATTCTTGATCGTCGTGAAATTTTATGTCGATCTAGCCATGTCCGTCCGTCTGTCCGTCTGTCTGTCGAAAGCACGCTAAATTCCGCAGGAGAAAAGCTAGCCGCTTGAAATTTTCCACAAACACTTCTTATTAGTGTAGGTCGGTTGGTATTGTAAATGGGCCATATCGGTCCATGTTTTGATATAGCTGCCATATAAACCGATTTTGGGGCTTGACTTCTTGAGCCTCTACTGTGCGCAATTCTTATCCGATTAGAATGAAATTTTGCACGACGTGTTTTGTTATTATATCCAACAATTGTGTCTATTATGGTTCAAATCGGTCCATAACCTGATAGAGCTGCCATATAAACCGATCTGGGGTCTTGACTTCTTGAGCCTCTAGAGTGCGCAATTCTTATCCGATTTAAATGAAATTTTGCACGACGTGTTTTGTTACGATATCCAACAACTGGACCACGTATGGTTCAAATCGGTCCATAACCTTATATACCTGTCATATAAAGCGATCTTGGGTCTTGACTTCTTGAGCCTCTAGAGGGCCCAATTCTTATCCAATTTGAATGAATTTTGGCACATAGTATTTTGTTTGTTGATATCCAACAACTGTGCTAAAAATGGTTCAAATCGGTTCATAACCTGATATAGCTGTCATATAAACAGATCTGGGGACTTGACTTCTTGAGCTTCTAGAGTGCGCAATTTCTATCCGATTTGGCTGAAATTTCGCAAGACGTTTTTCATTGTTACTTTCAACAACTATGTCCAAAAAAGTACAAGTCGGTTCATAACCTGATATAGCTGCCATATAAACCGATCTGGTATCTTGACTTCTTGAGCCTTTAGAGGTCGCAATTATTATCCGATTTGCCCGAAATTTTGTACGACGGATTCTCTCATTCTCTCATAATACGTGTTTGTTATGGTCTGAATCGGTCTATAGCCCGATACAGCTCCCATATAAATCGATCTCTCTAATTTACTTCTTGAGCCCCGAAAGGGCGCAATTCCTACTCGAATTGGCTGACATTCTACACAGGTCTCCAACATATAATATTAATTGTGGTCTAAACCGGAGCATATCTTTATATCGTTCTAATAGCAGAGCAAATCTTTTCTTATAACATTTTTTGCCTAAAAAGAGATGTCGGGAAAAGAACTCGACAAATGCGCTCCATGGTGGAGGGTATATAAGATTCGGCCCGGCCGAACTTAGCACGCTTTTACTTGTTATACCTGTAGGTATCAGCAATTGATTATAGAGAATTGAATTGTAGAGTTGAAACTACTCTCTATGTGGTGTTAAGTTCAAGGGAGAACAATTAATATTAAACTAATACCATGTTTCCACTTGCAGCAAATCTGGATTTGCGGCGAGATTTCGGAAATGTAGTGTTTTGCAATGAGATTTCCCCTCATACATTATCAATGTGAGTAAATCTACTTATTTGAGGAGATTTGCAGCAAATTTCCTTTCAAATTCAAATGTAACACTGCGTTTGCATTGAATACCGGCTAGTATTTGGATTTTTGGGCAGCACTTTTGCTTAACATCTGACAATTTCTTATTGAAATTATAAAATTTAGTAGTAATTTAATAAAATCGTTTCACAAACTTTATTGCTAACCTGAACAAAACAAAAATGCTAATCACAATAAAAACGCTGTCAAATATGTCACTGTTGGCAAATAAAAACGGCATAAATCGTAGTGGAAACGGGTTTTAAATGTAGTGATCAAAATAAATAGTTTCTGCCTTTGACAGTAAGAAAACTTTAAAGCCAAACTCTAACCAATAAAGAGAAACTGCCATTACAGAATATAAATTAGTAGCTAATAATGGCATAAGAGATGATTAGGGTGCTTGGCAAATTGTTTGCTAAAAATACAGTATTTATGTTTAAATCCAGGGAACATGCTTTAAATTTTTAATTTAACTATAAAATTACAAGTGACTATAAAGCGGTAGAAAGACGATTTTTTTTAGTAAAATCAATCAAAAATTTTTTCCAAATTTAAAAATGCCTAATTTGTTTAATATCTCAAACCTAACAAATATTAAATTTTTTATACCCATCACCATGGGATGGGGGTATACTAATCTAGTCACTCCGTTTGCAACACCTCGAAATATTGGTCTAAGAACCCATAAACTATATATATTCTTGATCGTCTCGACGTTCTGAGTCGATCTAGCCATGTCCGTCCGTCCATTTGTCGATATAGCTCCCATATAAACCGATCTCCCGATTTGACTTCTTGAACCCCTGGAAGCAGCAATATTTGTCCGATTTCGGTGAAATTTGTGTTTTGTTATAACTTTAATAACGTTTTCTAGTACGGTCCAAATCGGTGTATAACCTGTTATAGCTCCCATATAAACCGATCTCCCGATTTGACTACTTGAGCCCCTAGAAGCCGCAAATTTTATCCGATTTGGTTGAAATTTTCTGTGTTCTGTTATGATTTTCAATAACTGTGTCAAGTTCGGTCCAACTCGATTTATAACCTTATATAGATCCCATGTAAACAAGTCTCTTGATCATCGTTCTCAGGTTTCTAGAAGATTTAATTTTTGATGGTTTGACAGATGTTTGGTATGTAGAGTAAAATATGTTCTTTAACTAAATTAATTTTGCATACATTTTTAGCAGAAGGTGGGGGGTTCTCAAGATTCGGCCCGGCCGAACTTAGCACGCTTTTACTTGTTTTTTTCTCAAACCTAAAATTCCTCTGCACATTCCACGTATATCCAGTATAGTCATATTGGTAATCCCAAATGTTTCGTGTAGACGCCGAAGGCCGTACTGATCTCATGTTATTTTTCTTCAGTTTCTGTCTCGTTTATCTCGGTTCGGATCATCTTAAATTTTTCTTCAAACTTAAAATTCTTGTAATTCCTTTCATTTTATGCTCCTAAGTAAGTTCACATCTGGTATAAAGTCAGATCTAAAATAGTTAAAAAAAGAAGTTATAGCGTGCTAACTTCGGTCGTGCCGAACCTTCAAAATCCCTCATCATGAAATCTGCTAAAAATTTATGCAAAATAAATTTAGCTGATGGGCATATTTTATTCTACATACCAAACTTCTGTCAAACCATCAAAAATTAAAGCTTCCAGGAACCGGAGAACGATGATCAAGAGACGGGTTTACATGGGAGCAATATCAGGTTATAGACTGATTTGGACCGTAAGTCATAACAAAACACTATATGCAAAAATTCAGCTAAATCGGACAAAAATTGCGGCTTGTAAGGGCTCAAGAAGTCAAATCGGGCGATCGATTTATATGGGAGCTACATCAGGTTATAGACCGATTTGGACTTTGCTTAGTACAGCTGTTGAAAGTCTTGAGAGAACACCGAGTTATATATGAGGTTATAGACTAAATTGAACCTCGGCACAGTTGTCGGAAGTCATAAAAGAACACTACATAAAAAATTTCAGCCAAATCGGACAAACATTGCGGCTGCCAGGAAATAAAGAAGTCAAATAGGGAGATCGGTTTATATGGGAGCTATATCTAAATCTAAACCGATATTGCCCATTTGCAATCCCCAACGACCTTCATAAATATTATATACCTGTACAAAATTTCAAGCGGCTAGCTTAACGCAATCGACCGCTATCGTGACTTCGAAAGACGGACGGACGGGCATTGTTAGATCGACCCAGAATCTCGATTAAGAATATTTACTCTTTATGAAGTCTTAGATAAATATTTCGAGGCGTTACAAACGGAATGATTAGATTAATATACCCACATCCTATGGTGGTGGGTATATTAACGACAATAGCCAGCAGTGGCTATGTTCGCCTTCTGCGTCCTCGTCGTCGGACTATGTGACCTCCCGTACGGCAATTTACGCAACGGCAGCATCCCAGCCCGAATATTGCCAGGTCAGTGCCGGGAAGTGTATCATTCTTGCAGTTACACTGCAGCGGACTTCGTGGCAAGATCGATGAGATTGTGGACTTTATGAGTCGGAAGAGCATACGCAGCGATCCAGGAGACAAAGCTGACCAACACTTGCAGCTTGCACAGTTGTCACGGTTACAATGTGCTACGTAAGCATCGCTCAAGGAATGGAGGTCGGGGATTGGCCTTCCGTGCAATATAGACCTATCTTGCCTGCGCATGGCGCTAGTGACCCCTACATGGAATGCATGGGGATAGCAGTCAGGTCTGGTATTGCCGAGATAGAGCTATACAACCGGTTGGTATCTGTGTCCCGATTAATGGCCAGGTTTACAACCCTGACATAAGTGGGTTGCTATCGGGCCATAATCGTCTGGTTCTAGGGGACTTTAATGTGCATCACACGTCATACGACCAGCGTGGCATAGCTTTGGCAGAACAGATTGAAAGCTCCACGTTTTGCACGGTGAATGAGGATGCCTCCACTAGGATTACGAGGAGGTGCAGCAGCTCGCCAGACATCTCCATTGCATCCCCGTCATCTCTTTGGGGTCAGACCACCTCCCCATAATTCTCACCAACGACCGACCACCCGACTTCATAACTTCTGAGCGCCGGACGTTTATCAATCATAAGAAGGCCGATTGGACTGGCTTTAGAGAGTATACCAATCGCCGCTTCAGTGAACTGCCACCCCCCTCTGATGTGCTTGTGACCGAGAGGAAATTCCGAGACATCATTAACGCAGTATCCGCTCGCTTTATACCAGCCGGTCGAACACCCCAAGTGCGGACCAATTTCCCGGCGCAAGCAGTGGTACTCACAGATGAGCGTGATGGGATTCGTGCTATGGACCCCGCTAAGCCCAGAATCAGCGAAATCGAAATAAACAGGGTTATCAACGAACATAAGCGGAATTTGTTGCTCGAATACTTGGAGCAATGTAACTTAGGCACCGGTTTAGGCAAACTGTGGTTTACAGTTAAGTCACTCTTGAAACTCGGTAGACGGGATGACAGGACCTCAGTCACTTTTGGCGAAATAACCGTGACTGATCCGAAGAGATGCGCCAGGTTGTTCAACCGTCAATTTATCGTGCATCCCGAGAGAGACAGGGCAAGGAGGAGAGCCATTCGCCGTATTTATGGTCTCCGAGCCGATGAACATCACAATTCACCGTGGGCGAGCTTACGAATGTCATCCGTGGCGCCAAATCATCTAGGGCGTTGGGCCCCGACGAAATCTCTACATTGATGTTGAAGAATCTGTTATTGAAGACTCTTATAGTTCCCGATGTCTGAAAAATAGGCAGAGTGATCCCGCTACTGAATCCTGGAAAAGACTCGAGTTTGGGGGAGTAGTACAGACCGATCTCCCTTCTCTCACCAGCGACAAAGACGATTGAGGCATTACTCCTCCCGAGCCTCGTAGGAGAATTTCCATTCGCCTAGCATCAACATGGATTTCAAAGACTACACAGCACAACAACTGTTTGCATGCCATCACCGCACATATTTTCCGTGGCTTCAATCAGCCCAGGCCATGTGATAGGACGGTCCTCGTGGCACTGGACCTATCGAAGGCATTCGACATGGTCAGCCTTGCCAAATTATTTGAGGACATCGCCAACACGTCCCTCCCGCCAGGCCTGAAACGATGGATCACGAATTATCTGTGTGGTCGCCAGTCATTTGTCGAATTTAGGGATAAGAAGTCGAAACACCGTAGAGTGAAACAGGGAGTTCCCCAAGGTGGGGTGATATCTCCGGCTCTGTTTAACCTCTACCTATCCTCCATCCCACCCCCTCCAGACGGCATAGAGATCGTATCATATGCGGACGATTGTACGATCATGGCATCAGGCCCCCCACCCATTGATGACATCTGCGATAGGTTGAATGTCTACCTCAACGAACTTGTCTCATATTTCGCTGCAAGAAATCTGAAGATATCCGCCGCCAAATCTTCAGCCAAATTTGTCACAACAAATACGTGTGAGGTGAATACTGAGCTGACTGTGATGGTCGATGGAGAAATGATTCCGACCATCAAGTGTCCCAAAATACTTGGCGTCACATTCGACAGCTCTTACTCATTCTCACCACATGCCACAGCAATCTGCGATAAAGTCGAAAGGCGAAACAAGGTCCTTAAGTCACTTGCTGCCAGCACTTGGGGTGCAGACAAAGAAACCTTGTTGACCACGTACAAAGCAATTGGCCGGTCTGTGGTAACTTATGAAGCGCCAGTGTGGTCTCGTCAACTTTGTGACACGCAGTGGAATAATATTCAGATCTGTCAGAATGCCACCCTCCGAACTGCGACGGGCTGTCGCATCAGTTCTCATGTGGACCACCTCCATCAGGAGAAAAGATCCTACCAGTGCGAAGACATAACTTCATGCTGTCTAAGCAATACTTTTTGGGCTGTTATCGCAGAAACCATCCAAATCATCATCTTGTGGATAGATATCCACCGCCCAGAAGCCTTAAGGGAAATCTACGTGAGGTTCAGCGCTACAAGAGAGAACCTCTAGATCAAGCGGCATATCAAGCAGGTCTAAACAACATTCATGCAGACAAGGTAGCAGATGCGGTAATTGGCTACCGGGTGAAGGTAGTCCTTTGCAACTGAAGAAATCGACCTCCGCCGGCAAACCAGAGAAGTTCTGGCTCAATTACGTTCCGGCAGATGCAGCCGCCTCAATTCCTACAGAGCTAGGATTGATGCCGACGTGCAAGATGTATGTCCCGATTGTAAACAGGGACTGCACGATACACGTCACCTGTTTAACTGCCCGGCCAGACCGACTCGACTCAGACCCAGATCCCTGTGGACGCACCCCATCTTAGTCGCAGAGTTCCTGGGTCTTAACACTCAACAAAATCAAGCAGACGAAAGAATGAGTTGACGCAACTGGTGAATGAACCGACACATATTTCGTGTGTCCTAATGCAAAAAAACAATATTCTTGACCGAAAAGTATGAAGTTAATATACTAGCGACTCTTGGTGACTCCGATCCGATTGAAGCTTTCAGTTAGTGTGTACTGAAAAACATGTTGGCCAAGCTCAATGATTTTTCCAGCATTTTTATACCCTCCACCATAAGATGGGGGGTATACTAATTTCGTCATTCTGATTGTAACTACTCGAAATATTCGTCTGAGACCCCATAAAGTATATATATTCTTGATCGTCGTGAAATTTTATGTCGATCTAGCCATTTCCGTCCGTCTGTCCGTCCGCCCGTCCGTCTGTCTGTCGAAAGCACGCTAACTTCCGAAGGAGTAAAGCTAGCCGCTTGAAATTTTGCACAAATACTTCTTATTAGTGTAGGTCGGTTGGTATTGTAAATGGGCCATATCGGTGCATGTTTTGATATAGCTGCCATATAAACCGATCTTGGGTCTTGACTTCTTGAGCCTCTAGAGTGCGCAATTCTTATCCGATAGGAATGAAATTTTGCACGACGTGTTTTGTTATCATATCCAACAACTGTGCCAAGTAGGGTTCAAATCGGTCCATAATCTGATATAGCTGCCATATAAACCGATCTTGGGTCTTGACTTCTTGAGCCTCTAGAGTGCGCAATTCTTATCCGAGTTAAATGAAATTTTGCAAGACGTGTTTTGTTATGATATCCAATAACTGTACCAAGTATGGTTCAAATCGGTCTATAATCTGATATAGCTGCCATATAAACCGATCTTGGGTCTTGACTTCTTGAGCCTCTAGAGTGCGCAATTCTTATCCGATTGTAATGAAATTTTGCACGACGTGTTTTGTTATGATATCCAACAACTGTGCCAAGTATGGTTCAAATTGGTGTATAATGTGATATAGCTGCCATATAAACCGATCTTGGGTCTTGAATTCTTAAGCCTCTAGAGTACGCAATTCTTATCCGATTGGAATGAAATTTTGCACGATGTGTTTTGTTATGATATCCAACAACTGTGCCAAGTATGGTTCAAATCGATCCATTATCTGATATAGCTGCCATATAAACCGATCTTGGGTCTTGACTTCTTGAGCCTCTAGAGTGCCGAATTCTTATCCGATTTAAATGAAAATTTGCACGACGTGTTTTGTTATGATATCCAACAAGTGTGCCAAGTATAGCTCAAATCGGTTCATAAACTGATATAGCTGTCATATAAACCGATCTTGGGTCTTGACTTATTGAGCTTCTAGAGGGCGCAATTCCTATCTGATTTGGCTGAAATTTTGCATGACGTTTTTTATTTTTTCTTTAAACAACTGTGTCAAATAAGGTTTAAAACGGTTCATAACCTGATATAGCTGCCACGTAAACCGATCTGGGATCTTGATTTCTTGAGCCTCTAGAAATCGCAATTATTATCCGATTTGCCTGGAATTTTGTACGATGGATCCTCTTTTGACCATCAACATACGCGTTTATTATGGTCTGAATCTGTTGATAGCCCGATACAGCTCACATATAAATCGATCTCTCTATTTTACTTCTTGAGCCCCCAAAGGGCGCAATTCTTACTCGAATTGGCTGACATTCTACACAGGTCTCCAACATATAATTTAATTGTGGTCTAAACCGGAGCATATCTTTATATCGCTCTAATAGCAGAGCAAATCTTTTCTTATAACATTTTTTGCCTAAAAAGAGATGTCGGGAAAAGAACTCGACAAATGCGCTCCATGGTGGAGGGTATATAAGATTCGGCCCGGCCGAACTTAGCACGCTTTTACTTGTTATTTGTCCAAAACCTTAAATCGAGAGATCCGTCTATATGGCAGCTATAACCAAATCTGGACCGATCTGACCTAACACAACTCACTGTCCCAAATTTCGGCGAAATATGACAATAAATGCGCCATTTATAGACTAAAGACCTTAAATCGAGAGATCGGTCTATAGGGCAGGTATATCCAAATCTGGACCCATCTGGGCAAATTGAAAAGGTATTTCCAAGGGCCTAACAAAGCTCACTGTCCCAAATTTCAGCTAAGTCGAATAATAAATGTGGCTTTTATGGGCCTAAGACCTTAAATCGGATATAGTCCGATATAGCTCATCTTCGAACTTAACTAGACATGGACATGGCTAGATCGTCTTAGATTTTTACGACGATCAAGAATATATGTACTTTATAGGCTCGGAAATGGATATTTCGATGTGTTGCAAACGGAATGACAAAATGAATATACCCCCATCCTTCGGTGGTGGGTATAAAAACAGTGAACCTTCTCAAGACTATAGAAATTAAATAAGAGAAGAAAATGGAAGATACAGTGGGAGAACGAACCATACGGGAGATAGACCGCGAAACTGATTCCAAATATCAAGAACTTTGTGTACAGCTATTACATAACGCAAATGCTCTCCGGACAGAGATATTTTAGGATATCTTTGCACAAAATGGGGAAGTGCAGCACTCCTTTTTGCTTGAACATACTTTCTTCCACTGCACACAATGGGAGGAACCACGAGCGCACCTTGAAGACCAGATAAGGTCAATAACTCCAGAAAATATTGTAGGCAAAGTGAACAAAAGATAGTAGTAGAAGAAAGTAGAAGACGTCCAAAGACGAAAGAAAACTGATCTTGGCAAGGCATAAATGGTCTCAACTATGGGAGCTTGGACGCAAGCGTTAAAACCGATTTGAGAGACTTCTGGTGGTAATGGGAAAGTGTTTGCGATGTGGATTTGACTCTCAGCGGTGATAAGGTGAGTTTTTAGTCGGTAATGCGGAATGCATTTTCCCATCTTAACCAAAAAAAAATCTCACCATTAGTTTACCAAGTTTATACTCGCCACTCATGATCTGCACAGGTCAACCCTCCTCAGGATTCAGCACCTGTTGGAGAATCCACTCGTTGACCATATCCTCTATCCTTGATTGGATCGTAGATACTTCACGGAAACCTAAGGCCATGCTGAAAATTTCGTATCTGTACTTTGTTACATGCACAGAGGCTCAAGCTCTTTTTTATACCCCTCACCAAAGGGTGGGGTGTACACTAATCTAGTCATTCCGTTTTCAACACCTCGAAATATTGGTCTAAGACCCCATAAAGTTGTATATTCTTAATCGTCTTGACGTTCTGCGACGATCTAGCCATGTGCGCCCGACTGTTGAAATCACGATAGCGGTCGAACGCGTAAAGCTTGCAGCTTGAAATTTTGCACAGATACTTAATATAGATGTAGGTCGTTGGGGATTGCAAATGGGTCCTATCGGTTCATATATCTCCAATTAAAACCAATCTCCTGATTTGCCTTCTTGAGCCCTTACGAGCAGCAATTTTTGTCCGATTTGGCTGAAATTTTACATGTAGAGTTCTGTTTAAACTTTCAACGACTGTGCTAAGTACGGTCCGAATCTGTCTATAACCTGATAGAACTCCCATATAAAGCGTTCTCCCAATTTGACTGTTTGAGTCCTTACAAGCCGCAATTTTTGTCCGATTTGGCTATAGTCCTGCAAGTGGTGTTGCGGTATGACTTCCAACAACTGTGCTAAGTACGGTCCGAATCGGTCTATTACCTGACATAGCTTCTATATTAAACGATCTCCCGATTTGACTTCGTGAGCCCTGTCGAGCCGCAATATTTGTCCGATTTGGCTGAAATTTTGCATGCGGTGTTCTGTTATGATATCCAACAACTGTGTCAAGTATGTCAGTTCATAACCTGATATAGCTCCCACGTAAAGCAGTCTCTCGATCACTTGTTCGAAGCTTGCTGGTTTGACAGAAGTTTGGTATGTAGAATAAAATTATGCCCTTCAATTATATTTATTTTGCATAAATAGTTAGCAGAATCCATGGTGGTGGGTTCCCAAGATTCGCCCCGGCCGAACTTAGCACGCTTTTATTTGTTTGAGCTTAAAAACTTCATTATGGAATTCGGGTTTATATGATATCTACAATAGATCCTAATATAACTGGGTCTCATACAACTAGTTTGCCTTTTACAGCCTAAGACTGTGTATTAATAAACTTCTTATCCTCATATAATTTTTTAATTTCAGGGTTTCGATGATGTCAGCTTTCGAGGCTCCAATGAATTTCTAACACCCAACATTGATGCCTTGGCCTACAGTGGGGTTATCCTAAATAATCTCTATACACCTGCCATGTGTACTCCCTCACGAGCAGCTTTACTCACTGGCAAGTATCCTCTGAATACAGGAATGCAACATTATGTGCTGGTAAACGATCAACCCTGGAGTTTGCCAGTGAACGAGACTACAATGGGGGAGATATTTCATGAGCATGGCTACTTCACATCACTGATAGGCAAATGGCATTTGGGTATGTCTCGCAAAGCATATACACCAACGTTTCGAGGATTTGATCAGCATTATGGATATTTGGGTTCCTATGTGGATTATTATAATCAGATCATGGATCAAGGAGTAAGTTTTAGAACAACAAGTAAAAAGGCGTTAAGTTCGGCCGGGCCGAACTTTGGATACCTACCACCTCGGGAATATACGTAAACCACCTTTCATCAAAATCCGGTGAAAATTGTATACCTTTTGTCCCACAGCAGTTATATCAAAATATGTTCCGGTTTGGACCAAATACTTATAAGTACAAGTCATTGTTCAATTGTGTATAACAAAATATTGGTCTTTTAAGTAGTCTTATCTAAAAATAAACCGATCTGAGCTACATACGACACGGATTTCGAAAAGCCTAACATAAGTCACTGTCAAATTTCAGTGAAATCGGATTATAAATGAGCCTTTTATGGGGCCAAAACTTGAAATCGAGATATCGGTCTATATGGCAGCTTTATCCAAATCCGAACCGATTTGGCCCAAGTTTCAGAAAAATGTCGAAGGGCCTAACTCAACTCACTGTCCCAAATTTCGGGGAAATCGGACAATAATTGCGCCTTTTATGGACCCAAAACCTTATATTGAGAGATCGGTCTATATGGCAGCTATATTCAAATCTGGACTGATATGGGCCATATCGCAGAAGGAAGTCGAAGGGCTTAACCTTACTCACTGTCCTGAATTTCGGTGACATCGGACAATAAATGCACCTTTTATGGGCCCAAAACCTTAAATAGAGAGATCGGTCTATATGATAGCTATATCCAAATCTTAACCGATCTGTGCCATATTGCAGGATTATGTCGAGAGGCTTAACTTAACTTACTGTTCCAAATTTCGGCGACATCGGACAATAAATGAGCATTTTATGGGCCCAAAACCTGAAATCGAGAGATCGGTCTATATGGCAGCTATATCCAAAATTGGTCCGGTCTACACCAAATTGATGAGGGATATCAAAGGGCCTAACACAATTTACTTTCCCAAATTTCAGCAAAATCGGATAATAAATGTGGCTTTTATGGGCATAAGACCCTAAATCGGAGGATCGGTCTATATGGCAGCTATATCCAAATCTGAACCGATCAGAGTCAAATTGACGAAGGATGTCGAAGGGCCTAAGACAACTCACTGTCCCGAGTTTCAGCAAAACCAGATAATAAATGTGGCTTTTATGGGCCTAAGACCCTAAATCGGAGGTTCGGTCTATATGGCAGCTATATCCAAATCTGGACCGATCTGAGCCAAATTGACGAAGGATGTCGAGGGACCTAACACAACTCTCTGCCTTAAATTTCAGCAAAATCGGATAATATATGTGGCTTTTATGGGCCTAAGACCCTAAATCGGAGGATCGGTCTATATCCAAATCTGAACCGATCTGAACCAAATTGACGAGGGATATTGAGGGGCCTAACACAACTCACTGTCCCGAATTTCATCAAAATCGGATAATAAATGTTGCTTTTATGGGCCTAAGACCCTAAATCGGAGGATCGGTCTATATGGCAGCTATATCCAAATCTGGACCGATCTGAGCCAAATTGACGAAGGATGTCGAGGGACCTAACACAACTCTCTGTCTTAAATTTCAGCAAAATCGGATAATATATGTGGCTTTTATGGGCCTAAGACCCTAAATCGGCGGATCGGTCTATATGGGGGCTATATGAAGATATAGTCCGATATTGCCCATTTCGAACTTAACCTGCTTATGGACAAAAAAGAACCTGTGCAAAATTTCAGCTCAATATCTCTATTTTTAAAGACTGTAGCGTGATTTCAACAGACAGACGGACAGACGGACGGACATGTCTAGATCGTCTTAGATTTTTACGCTGATCAATAGGGTCGGAAATGGATATTTCGATGTGTTGCAAACGGAATGACAAAATGAATATACCCCCATCCTTCAGTGGTGGGTATAAAAAGTAAAAATATCATTAAATTAATTTTCTTTTATATCTTTTAGAGTGCCAACTATTCCAAGGGCCATGACTTTCGTGACAATTTGAAACCTGTATGCGATCGCAATGGCACCTATGTCACCGATTTGTTGACTGAGGCCGCCGTTAAACGTATTTTGACCCATAACTACCACGAACAGCCTTTGTTCATGATCTTCAGCCATTTAGCACCACATTCAGCCAATGACGATGATCCTTTGCAGGCTCCTGAGGAAGAAATTGCCAAGTTTGCCTATATTGAAGATCCAAGAAGAAGAAAATATGCTGCCATGGTCTCTAAGCTGGATGAAAGTGTGGGTCTAGTGGTGGAGGCCTTAAGCCATGGTGGGGTGTTGAATAATACCATACTGCTGTTTTTGTCCGACAATGGAGGACCCACAACAGGCATGCATTCCACAACGGCCTCTAACTATCCTTTGAGAGGGGTAAGCTTAACTTTGAAGTTTTTTTCTGAATACATCAAGAAACTAAGTACATATACAATAATTTTTTCTCCTCTAGCAAAAGAACTCTCCTTGGGAGGGAGGCTTACGTTCCTCAGCAGCCATTTGGTCTACGCAATTGGAGAAATTGGGCACTATATGGAAGCAAAAGATATATATTGGAGATCTATTACCCACTCTGGCTGCCGCTGCAAAAATTCATCTGGATTTAGAAGCCCTTAAAATTGATGGCCTTAATCTATGGCCATCCCTTAGGTATGGCTATGAGTCTGTGGAACGTGAAATCATGCACAATATCGATGATATATTCCACTATGAAGTCTATGCCAAAGGAAAGTGGAAATTTATCAATGGCACCACTTTGGAGGGAAAATTCGATGGCTGGCTTGGCACACGCCCTGCCAATGACTCCAACCAAATTGATCCCCGTTTCGAGAACTATGAAGATCTGGTCAAACATTCCCGTGTATGGAAATATTTACACATTATAACCGGTGATAAGCCCATACAGCTGCTGGAGCATCGTCAACATTCGGTCATTAAGTGCCTATATCAAAATACTTCCGAAGGAGTGACCTGCAATCCCCTGGAGGCCCCTTGCCTCTTTGATCTGGACACCGATCCCTGTGAGCAGAATAATCTTTATGAGAAATATAAAAATTCCACCATATTTTCAAATATCATGGAACGCATAGAGTATTTCCGTAACAATGCCCATCCCATAATGAATAAGCCAGCTGATTATCGCTGTAATCCGGCCAACTTTAATGGTGAATGGACCTGGTGGGAGGATGTCTTGGAAGGAAATGGTGTGGCCAAAGTTCATTTAAACATTAGTTTCATGCAGTTACTTACTTTGACAAGTTTTACAATAATTTTTAGCCAGATTTTTGCCTAAGGCCAAAGTATTACCAAAAACAATGCCAAGAGAAATTTAATATAAGCATGTATATAATATCATAAATATAATAACGATTTATTCTACAATTTGTTTATTGCAAAGGGGAAACATGTACATAATATTGGCTTGCCCAAAAAGTAATTGCGCATTTTTCATAGTCGGCGTTGACAAATTTCTTCTTTTAAAAAATCCGCAATTACTTTTTGGGCAGCCCAATATATATATATATATATATATATATATATATATATATATATATATATATATATATATATATATATATATATATATATATATATATATATATATATATATATATATTCGATTTGAACGATATTTAAGTCGGATGTCGGGGAGCTTACAACAACTCACTGTTTCTATTTCAATCGAAGTCGCATACTAAATGCGTCTGTTACGGTTTAAAGAATCTAAACCGCCTTATCGGTCTATATGGCAGGTATAGGTAAATATGGACGGTTCGAATATCGGGGCCGATAGTAGAACTTTCTGATTTAAATTTCACCGAAATCAGCCAAAAATGCGTCTTTTACGGGTTTGAGACCCTAAATCGCCAGATCGGTCTATAATGCTTTTATATCCAAATATAATCCGATTTGGCCGATTCAAAAACTTACGGCGTACGGAAGAAATACGTACGTAAAGACAGTAGCTTGATTACTGATGGGCACACGGACGGACGGACGTACAGACACACGGACATCGTTAAATCGTCTGTCTTTACGACGATCAGATATGTAAACACCTTGAAAGGTCGGAAATGGATATTTCGATATTTTGCAAAGGGAATGACAAAATTAATATATCCCCTATCCTATGGTGGCGGTACAAATGGTACGAAATTGGATTAATAACTTAAAATGGTTGTAGCTCCTTAATTGGTGGGTAATCTTTATTATACCCACCACCAAAAGATAGAGGTATATTGAATTTGTCATTCCATTTACAACACATCAGAATATCCTATTCCCACCCTACAAAGTATATATATTCTTGATCGTCGTTAAAATCTAAGACGATCTAGCCATATCCGTCCGTCTGTCCGTCGGTCTGTTAAAATTTATCTGCAGTCTAAAACAAGTAAAAGCGTGCTAAGTTCGGCCGGGCCGAATCTTATATACCCTCCACCAAGGATCGCATATGTCGAGTTCTTTTCCCGGCATCTCTTCTTAGGCAAAAAAAGGATATAAGAAAAGATTTGCTCTGCTATTAGAGCGATATCAAGATATGGTCCGGTTTGGACTACAATTAAATTATATGTTGGAGACCTGTGTAAAATGTCAGCCAATTCGAATAAGAATTGCGCCCTTTGTGGGCTCAAGAAGTAAAATAGAGAGATCGATTTATATGGGAGCTATATCAGGCTATAAACCGATTCAGACCATAATAAACACGTATGTTAGGTCATGAGAGAATCCGTCGTACAAAATTTCAGGCAAATCGGATAATAATTGCGACCTCTAGAGGCTCAAGAAGTCAAGATCCCAGATCGGTTTATATGACAGCTATATCAGGTTATGAACCGATTTGAACCATATTTGGCACAGTTGTTGGATATCATAACAAAATACTACGTGCCAAAATTCATTCAAATTGGATAAGAATTGCGCCCTCTAGAGGCTCAAGAAGTCAAGACCCAAGATCGGTTTATATGACAGCTATATCAGGTTATGGACCGATTACAACCATATTTGGCACAGTTGTTGGATATCATAACAAAACACGTCGTGCAAAATTTCATTCCAATCGGATAAGAATTGCGCACTCTAGAGGCTCAAGAAGTCAAGACCCAAGATCGGTTTATATGGCAGCTGTATCAGGTTATGGACCGATTTGAACCATACTTGGCCCAGTTGTTGGATGTCATAACAAAACACGTCGTGCAAAATTTCATTCCAATCGGATAAGAATTGCGCACTCTAGAGTCTCAAGAAGTCAAGACCCAATATCGGTTTATATGGCAGCTATATCAGGTTATAGACCGATTTGAACCATACTTGGCACAGTTGTTGGATGTCATAACAAAACACGTCGTGCAAAATTTCATCCCAATCGGATAAGAATTGCGCACTCTAGAGGCTCAAGAAGTCAAGACCCAATATCGGTTTATATGGCAGCTATATCAGGTTATAGACCGATTTGAACCATACTTGGCACAGTTGTTGGATATCATAACAAAATACGTCGTGCAAAATTTCATTTCAATCGGATAAGAATTGCGCACTCTAGAGGCTCAAGAAGTCAAGACCCAAGATCGGTTTATATGGCAGCTATATCAGGTTATGGACCGATTTGAACCATACTTGGCATAATTGTTGGATATCATAACAAAACACGTCGTGCAAAATTTCATCCCAATCGGATAAGAATTGCGCACTCTAGAGGCTCAAGAACTCAAGACCCAAGATCGGTTTATATGGCAGCTATATCAAAACATGGACCGATATGGCCCATTTACAATACCAACCGACCTACACTAATAAAAAGTATTTGTGCAAAATTTCAAGCGGCTAGCTTTACTCCTTCGGAAGTTAGCGTGCTTTCGACAGACAGACGGACGGACGGACGGACGGACGGACGGACGGACGGACGGACGGACGGACAGACGGACGGACATGGCTAGATCGACATAAAATTTCACGACGATCAAGAATATATATACTTTATGGGGTCTCAGACGAATATTTCGAGTAGTTACAAACAGAATGACGAAATTAGTATACCCCCCATCTTATGGTGGAGGGTATAAAAATAGATATATTGAGCTAAATTTTTGAGCAGACTCTTTTTTACAATATATCCTCCACCATAGAAGGGGGTATACTAATTTCACCATTCTGTTTGTAACACCTCGAAATATGCGTCTAAGACCCCATAAAGTGTACATATTCCTGATCTTCATGACATTTTAACTCGACCTAGCCAAATTTCGAAGGAGTAAAGCTAGGCGCTTGAAATTTTGCACAAATACTTTTTATTAGTGTAGATCGGTTGGGATTGTAAATAGAATTGTAATAGGCCATAAAAACCGATATTGGGTCTTGAATTCTTAAACCTCCAGGGGGCGCAATTCTCGTCCAATTTGACTGAAATTTTGCACGTGGTGTTTTGGTATCACTTCCAGTAACTGTGCGAAGAATGGTCAAAATCGGTTCACAACCTGATATAGCTGCCATATAAATCAATCGCGTGGTGGGTGTTTTGGTATCACTTCTAACAACTGTGCGAAGTATGGTTCAAATCGGTTCATAACCTGGTATAGCTGCCATATATACCGATCTGGGATCTTGACCGATCTGGGCCATATTGACGGAGGATGTCGGAGGGCCTAACACAACTCACTCTCCCAAATTTGAGCAAAATCGGATAATAAATGTGGCTTTTATTGGCCTAAGACCCTAAATGGAAGGATCGGTCTATATGGCTGCTATATCCAAATGTGAACCGATCTGGGCCAAATTGACGAAGGATGTCGAGGGGCGTTACACAACTCACTGTCTTAAATTTCAGTAAAATCGGATAATAAATGTAGCTTTTATGGGCCTAAGACCCTAAATCGGAGGATCGGTCTATGTGGCAGCTATATCCAAATCTGTACCGATCTGGGCCATATAGACGAAGGATGTCGTAGATCCTAACACAAGTCACTGTCCCAAATTTCAGCAAAATCGGATAATAAGTGTGGCTTTTATGGGCCAAAGACCCTAAATCGACGGATCGGTCTATATGGGGGCTATATCAAGATATAGTTTGATATAGCTCATCTTTGAATACTGTAGCGTGATTTCAACCGACAGACGGATAGACGGACAGAGGGACGGACATGTCTAGATCGTCTTAGATTTTAACGCTGATCAAGAATATATATACTTTATAGTGTCGGAAATGGATATTTCGATGTGTTGCAAACGGTATGACAAAATGAATATACCCCCATCCTTCGGTGGTGGGTATAAAAAAGGAACTAACCTTTGACTGTTTTCGGTACTATATGTTTAACCCTCCTACCCCGGGACAAACTTCCACAATAGTCTAAAAGTTCTATAAAAACATGGTCACAAAATATATACGTAACCTAGCGAATGCAAAGAAGAGTCATTGAAAAGAAAGTTATAATTCATATGGTGTAAAAGGAAGCGCAGCGAATCGGGCCGGGTTCAGCTAGTCTTATATGTAAAATTCAATTTGTTTGTTTGTTTCGTATAGACTCAAAAACGGCTGAACCGAATACCTTGAATTTTTCACAGATTGTGTAGGCTGGTCTGGAAGGAAACATAGGCTATATACTTTTTTGATGTCGGGAGAGGGGCGGACCCTCCCCCTTGCCCCAAAAGTTCTACCCAAAAATAAGAGTGAACCGATCGGGACAACATAGTATTCAAATGAAAGGTATTTAAGAGTAGAATACGAATTTCATAATAAAGGTTGGGTCCAAGTGCCTGGGTGGCCGCCCCGCTCCCAAAACCCCTTAAAATAGGTTTATTTGACGATTATGACAATATGGGATTTAGATGAAAGGTATTCGGGAGTAGATTACGAAAATAGTCAGGAAGGAGGATAGACGGACGGACGGACATAGATAGATCGACTCATAACGTCGAGACGATCATGAATATATATACTTTATGGGGTCTTAGACTAATAATTTGAGGTATTACAAATGGAATGATTAGATTAGTTTAACCCCATCCTATGGTGGTAGGTATAACAAATAAAAGTTTGGTTTGAAGTAGATTTGACGATTTCGGGGAACCGGAAGCTATCGAACTTAGGTTCCCATTACTTTAAAGATTTTCATCATTAGCGGGCATAAGCATTCGCAAGTTATTGCCTTATTTAATGGCAGAAACTTCTAATGTCTCTGTGGTAAAACAATACATTACATTTTCTGAGTAAGTATGATTCAAACTGCCATTAAAAACTTGTTTGTCAACTATATATTTTTATTGCTGTTGTTACATCTATATATACTTAGCACGTGCCTTTGCAGTTTTTATACCCACCACCATAGGAGGGGGTATACTAATCAGATCATTTCGTTTGTAATACCTCGAGATATTCATCGAAGACCCCATAAAATATGAACATTCTACATCGTCAACGTTCTGAGTTGATCTATTGGGTTGCCAAAAAGTAATTGCAGATTTTTCATATAGTCGGCGTTGAAAAATTTTTTTTAACGGCTTGTGACTCTATAATTGTATTCTTTCTTCTGTCGGTTATCAGCTGTTATTATACCCTCCACCATAAGATGGGGGGTATACTAATTTCGTCATTCTGATTGTAACTACTCGAAGTATTCGTCTGAGACCCCATAAAGTATATATATTCTTGGTCGTCGTGAAATTTTATGTCGATCTAGCCATGTCCGTCCGTCTGTCCGTCCGTCCGTCCCTCCGTCCGTCCGTCCGTCCATCCGTCCGTCCGTCTGTCTGTCGAAAGCACGCTAACTTCCGAAGGAGTAAAGCTAGCCGCTTGAAATTTTGCACAAATACTTCTTATTAATGTAGGTCGGTTGGTATTGTAAACGGGCCATATCGGTCCATGTTTTGATATAGCTGCCATATAAACCGATCTTGGGTCTTGACTTCTTGAGCCTCTAGAGTGCGCAATTCTTATCCGCTTGGATTGAAATTTTGCTCGACGTATTTTGTTATGATATCCAACAACTGTGCCAAGTATGGTTCAAATCGGTTCATAACCTGATATAGATGCCATATAAACCGATCTTGGGTCTTGGCTTCTTGAGCCTCTAGAGTGCGCAATTCTTATCCGATTGGAATGAAATTTTGCATGACATGTTTTGTTATGATATCCAACAACTGTGCCAAGTATGGTTCAAATCGGTTTATAACCTGATATAGCTGCCATATAAATCGATCTTGGGTCTTGACTTCTTGAGCCTCTAGAGTGCGCAATTCTTATCCGATTGGAATGAAATTTTGCATGACATGTTTTGTTATGATATCCAACAACTGTGCCAGGTATGGTTCAAATCGGTCCATAACCTTATGTAGCTGTGATATAAACCGATCTTGGGTCTTGACTTCTTGAGCCTCTAGAGTGCGCAATTCTTATCCGATTGGAATGAAATTTTGCATGACATGTTTTGTTATGATATCCAACA
Organism: Stomoxys calcitrans; assembly: GCF_963082655.1. Lineage (NCBI taxonomy): Eukaryota > Metazoa > Arthropoda > Insecta > Diptera > Muscidae > Stomoxys > Stomoxys calcitrans. The sequence goes on from NC_081552.1 coordinate 29,339,938, forward strand.
ACTGTGCCAGGTATGGTTCAAATCGGTCCATAACCTTATGTAGCTGTCATATAAACAGATCATGGGTCTTGACTTCTTGAGCTTCTAGAGGTCGCAATTCCTATCCGATTTGGCTGAAATTTCGCAAGTCGTTTTTTATTGTTACTTCCAACAACTATGTCAAATAAAGTACAAGTCGGTTCATAACCTGATATAGCTGCCACATAAACCGATCTGGGATCTTGACTTCTTGAGCCTCTAGAGGTCGCAATTATTATCCGATTTGCCTGAAAGTTTGTACGACGTATTCTCTCATGACCATTAACACACGTGTTTATTATGGTCTGAATCGGTCTATAGCCCGATACAGCTCCCATATAAATCGATCTCTCTATTCTTCTTCTTGAGCCCACAAAGACCGCAATTCTTATTCGAATTGGCTGACATTTTACACAGGTCTCCAACATAAATATAATTTAATTGTGGTCCAAACCGGACCATATCTTGATATCGCTCTAATAGCAGAGCAAATCTTTTCTTATATCCTTTTTTTTGCCTAAGAAGAGATGCCGGGAAAAGAACTCGACAAATGCGATCCATGGTGGAGGGTATATAAGATTCGGGCCGGCCGAACTTAGCACATTTTGCACAGATACTTACTATTGATGTTGGTCTTTGGGGATTGCAAATGGGCCAAATCGGCTCAGATTTAGATATAGCTCCCATAGGAACCGATCTCCTGATTTGACTTCCTGAGCCCTTACAAGCCCCAATTTTTGTACGATTTGGCGAAATTTTTTGCATATGGTGTGTCGTTATGACTTTCAACAACTTTGCCAAGAGCGGTTCAAGTCGGTCTATAACCTGATATAGATTCCATATAAATCGATCTCCCGATTTGATTTCTTGAGCCCTTACAAGCCCCATTTTTTCCGATTTGGCTGGAATTTTCCATGCATTGATCTGTTACAACTTCCAACTACTGTGCAAGGTGCGGTTCAAATCAGTTTATAGCCTGATATGGCTCCCATATAATCCGATCTGCTGATTTAACTTTTTGAGCCCCTGGAAGCCACATTTTTTGTACGATTTGGCTGAAATTTTGCATGTGGTGTGTCGTAATGATTTTCAACAATTTTTCCAAGAGCGGTTCAAATCGGTCTATAACCTGATATAGATCCCATATAAACCGATGTCCCGATTTGATTTCTTGAGCCCCTACAAGCCCCAATTTTTGTCCGATTTGGCTGGAATTTTGCATGCGGTGATCTGTTACAACTTCCAACAACTGTGCCAAATACATTTCAAATCCGTCTATAACCTGATATAGCTCCCATCCTTATTCGGTTCCTAGAAGCTTTAATTTTTGGTGGTTTGACAGAAGCTTGGTATGTCGAATAAAAATATGCCCTGCAACTAAATTTAGTTTGTATAAATTTTTAGCAGAATCCATGGTGGTGGATTCCCAAGATTCCACCTGGCCGAACTCTTCACGCTTTTACTTGATGTCTTCAACGTTTGAAGATTTTAGTAAAATTCTCAAACAAATTTTTCCAACAACTTTTTTAAGGTACTAGTAGTACGATTTTACTACCGTCGACATACGGGCAGGGAATTTTATCCACAGGTTGCCTTATCATAGTAACTCAGTATTTTATGAATGAATCTGCTTGCGTCGATATGAGCTTACGTTTGTGTGGTGCTGTTGCTGATCACTTTTGTTTTCTGTTATGCTTTTAGTTGTTGGCAATTTTGTTGTGCTTTTTTTAACAGTAGCAAAATGTGGATAAAATCCCCTACCAACTTTGTTGCTGCTGTAATAACAACTTTTATTGGCAGCAAAGAAACAAACTAGAAAAGTGAGCAAGATTTGAACCGCCTCACTCGTCTACCTTAACATTGAGATTGGTGTGGTTATTAACAGTCGCCTCGAGTTAGTTGAACAGCAAGGATCGTCAAGCGGGAAATTGGCATCAAAGTTTGTAGTGATTTACTAATTGTTAAAAAGTTATATAAATAGTGATAACATTATAAAAAATTTCAGAGCTTCAATCATTCTGTAGAAAATTGTGATTATATATTTAAACAAGTTAAAAAAAAATCCCAAACAATTTAAAACTCGGTTATATTGAATTCAAACAGAACTGCTATGAATAGAACAATATTCTCATAAACATTTATATATAATTATTCGAATTGTTTATTTTGTAAAAATAAACGATATTTCAAGTGATTTTTGAGTATGCAAATACTGCTATTATATAAAAAAAAATAATTAAAATATATGAACTTAGCGCATAAACAAAACACTTAAACACAGTGTCTGTTATTTTGATAAAAAAAAAATGTGAAATAACATCTTTCACTTTTGAAATTTCGGTTATTTTAAATATTTAGCGAATATCGTTATTTATATCAAACGCTATATTATTTCGTCTGCCAGACGGATCTGGCCTCACTGTGGGCTATTGAAAAAAATGTTGACCCAAAATTTAATAGTTTTCCTACTTCGTAGGATTCAAGCACTAAAAACGAGCCAAAGAGCCAAAACTTAAAATAACGATGATATCCTTGAATCTATTTTCCTATTTACTAACTGATTGATTCTTATTTTACTTCATTGATGACTATCCCATTATAATTACACCCACCACCGAAGGATGGGGGTATACTCATTTTGTCATTCCATTTGCAACACATCGAAATATCCATTTCGGACCCTATAAAGTATATATATCCTTGGTCAGCGTAAAAATCTAAGACGATCTAGCCATGTCCGTCTGTCTGTTGAAATCACGCGACAGTCTTCAAAAACAGAAATATCGAGCTGAAACTTTGCACAGATTCTTTTTTTGTTCATAAGCAGGTTAAGTTCAAAGATGGGCTATATTTAGGGTCTTAGGCCCATAAAAGCCACATTTATTATCCGATTTTGCTGAAATTTGGGACAGTGAGTTGTGTTAGGCCCTTCGATATCATTCATCAATATGGCCTTGATCGGTCCAGATTTGGATATAGCTGCCATATAGACCGATCTTCCGATTTAGGGTCTTAGGCCAATAAAAGCCATATTTATTATCCGATTTTGCTGAAATTTGGGACAGTGAGTTGTGTTAGGCCCTTCGACATTGTTCGTCAATTTGGCCCCGATCGGTCCAGATTTGGATATAACTGCCATAAAGACCGATCCTCCGATTTAGGGTCTTGGGCCCATAAAAGCCACATTTATTGTCCGATTTTGCTGAAATTTGGCACAGATTCTTTTTTTGTTCATAAGCAGGTTAAGTTCAAAGATGGGCTATATTTAGGGCCCATAAAAGCCATATTTATTATCCGATTTTGCTGAAATTTGGGACAGCGAGTTATGTTAGGCCCTTCGACATCCTTCGTCAATTTGGCCCCGATCGGTCCCGATTTGGATATAACTGCCATATAGACCGATCCTCCGATTTAGGGTCTTGGGTCATTAAAAGCCACATTTATTATGTGATTTTGCTGAAATTTGGGACAGTGAGTTGTGTTAGGCCCTTCGACATCCTTCGTCAATTTGGCCTTGATCGGTCCAGATTTGGATTTAGCTGTCATATAGACCGATTCTCCGATTTAGGGTCTTAGGCCCATAAAAGCCACATTTATTATCTGATTTTGCTGAAATTAAAGACAGAGAGTTGTGTTAAGCACTTCGACATCCTTCGTCAATTTGGCCCCGATCGGTTCAGATTTGGATATAGCTGCCATATAGACCGATCCTCCGATTCAGGGTCTTAGGCCCATAGAAGCCACATTTATTATCAGATTTTGCTGAAATTTGAGACAGAGAGTTGTGTTAGGCCCTTCGACATCCTTCGTCAATTTGGCCTCGATCGGTCTAGATTTGGATATAGCTGCCATATAGACCGATCCTCCGATTTAGGGTCTTAGGCCCATTAAAGCCACATTTATTATGTGATTTTGCTGAAATTTGGGACAGTGAGTTGTGTTAAGCCCTTCGACATTCTTCGTCAATTTGGCCCCGATCGGTCCAGATTTGGATGTAGCTGCCATATAGACCGATCCTCCGATTTAGGGTCTTAGGCCCATAAAAGCCACATTTATTATCTGATTTTGCTCAAATATGAGACAGTGAGTTGTATTAGGCTCTTCGACATCCTTCGTCAATTTGGACTAGATCGGTTCAGATTTGGATATGGCTGCCATATAGACCGATCTCTCGACTTAAGGTTTTGGGCCCATAAAAGGCGCATTTACTGTCCGATGACGCCGAAATATGGGACAGTGAGTTAAGTTAAGCCCCTTGACATACTTCTGCTATACGGCACAGATCGGTAAAGATTTGGATATAGATGCCATATAGACCGATCTCTCGGTTTTAGGTTTTGGGGCCATAAAAGGCGCATTTATTGTACGATGTCGCTGAAATTAGGGACAGTGAGTTGTGTTAGGCTCTTCGACGTCCTTCTTCAATTTGGCCCACATCGGTCCAGATTTGGATACAGCTGCCATGTAGACCGATATCTCGATTTAAAGTCTTGGTCCCATAAAGGGCGCATTTTTAATCCGATTGCACTGAAATTTGACACAGTGACTTATGTTAGGCTATTCGACATCCGTGTCGTATATGGTTCAGATCGGCTAAATTTTAGATATAGCTATAAAAAGACCAATACTTTGTTATACACTTTTGAACAATGATATAACTGCTGAGGGACATAGGGTATGCAATTTTCACCGGATTTTGATGAAAGGTTGTTTACACATATACCCGAGGTGTTGGATATTCAAAGTTCGGCCCTTAACGCCTTTTTACTTGTTTTCTTTTAAACAATATTATTTTCTAACCTATTCGGTAGTTTATATTAACTATTTTTTGTTCAAAAGAAAACAACTAAAAAGGCGTTAAGTTCGACCGGGCCGAACTTTGGATACCCACCACCTCGGATATATATGTATACCACCTTTCATAAAAATCCGGTGAAAAACGCATACCTCATGCCCCATAGCAGCTATATCGAAATATGTTCCGATTTTGACCAAATTCTAATAAGTACAAGTCATTGTTTAATTGTGTATAACAAAATATTTATCTTTTTATTGTAGTAGCTATATCTTAAATTAAGCCGACTGAACCATATACGACACGGATGTCGAAAAGCCCAACATAAGTAACTGTGGCAAATTTCATTGAAATCGGATTATAAATGTGGCTTTCTTGAAGCCAAGACTTTAAGTCGAGATATCGGTCTATATGGCAGCTTTATCCAAATCTGGACCGATTTGGGCCAAGTTATAGAAAAATGTTGAAGAGCCTAACACAACTCATTGTCCCAAATTTCGCCGACATCGGACAATAAATACGCTTTTTTTTGGGCCCAAATCCTTAAATCGAGAGATCGGTCTATATGGTAGCTATATGGAAATCTTGATCGATCTAAGCCAAATAGCAGAAATATGTCGAAGGGCTTAACATAACTCACTGTGCCAAATTTCGTCGACATCGGACAATAAATGCGCCTTTTAAGGACCCAAAACCTTAAATCGAGAGATCTGTCTATATGGCAGCTATATCCAAATCTGGACCGATCTGGGCCATATTGAAGAAGAATGACGAGGGGCTTAACTTAATTGACTGTCTCAAATTTTGGCGACGTCGGGCATTAAATGCGCCTTTTATGGGCCCAAAACCTTAAATCGAGATCGGTCTATATGGCAGCTATATCCAAATCTGGACCGATCTGGGCCATATTGAAGAAGAATGACGAGGGGCTTAACTTAAATGACTGTCTCAAATTTTGGCGACGTCGGACATTAAATGCGCCTTTTATGGGCCCAAAACCTTAAATCGAGATCGGTCTATATGGCAGCTATATCCAAATCTGGACCGATCTGGGCCATATTGAAGAAGAATGTCGAGGGGCTTAACTTAAATGACTGTCTCAAATTTTGGCGACGTCGGACATTAAATTCGTCTTTTATGGGCGCATGACCTTAAATTGAGAGATCGGTCAATTTGGCAGCTATATCCAAATCGGGACCGATCTGAGCCAAATTGAAGAGGAATGTCGCAGGGCATAAAATAACTAACTGCATCAAATTTCAGAAAAATCGGATGCTTAATGTGGCTTTTATGGGCCTAAGACCCTAAATCGGCGAATCGGTCTATATCGGGGCAATATCAAGATATAGTCCGATATAGCCCATCTTCCAACTTAACCTGCTTATGGACAAAAAAAGAATCTGTGCAAAGTTTCAGCTCAATATCTCTATTTTTAAAGACTGTAGCGTGATTTCAACAGACAGGTGGACGGGCATGTCTAGATCGCCTTAGATTTTTACGCTGATCAAGAATATATATTTTTAACTTATAGGGTCGGAAATGGACATTCGATGTGTTGCTAACGGAATGACAAAATGAATATACCCCTATCCTTCGGTGGTGGGTATAAAAATATATTGTAAGGAAGAATATTTCAAAGACGTATGGTAATATTGAAATTTTGTTTTGCAAATTTTTCCCATTAACATTCCGCTAAGGAACTGGTGCAAATTTCTTAAATATCAATGAGTGTAAGTTCAATGTTAAGGGGCCTCCTTTTTATAGCCCAGTCCGAATGGCGTGCCGCAGTGCGACACCTCTTTGAAGAGAAGTTTTACTTGGCATAGTACCTCACAAATTTTGCTAGCATTAGGAGGGGAAAACAATCGCTAAACATTTTTTCTGATGGTCTCGCCAGCATTCGAACCCAGGCGTTCAGCCTGGGTTCAAAAGTGGGCACAAAACCCGGATTGTCTATCGGTCAACAAAGATTCATGATAGAGATATTCGGACATTTGATTATGCAAAATGTTCTCGAAAACTTTCGAGAGGTAACATAATATAGAAATCGGACGGAAATTACTATTCAATTTAGGGATTGGGATTATATTTGATATTTTCCAAATTTTCGGATATGCACTGGACTAATAAGGTAGAAAGGTAAGGAACTAATATTGGGTCAATGTTATCAAGATCAATAGCATATGACTTGACTGATTTAAGACAATGTAGAACTTCGTAGTGCCATACACATCCAAACTCAAAACTGCAATCATTTGTGCTTCCGGAAACCTATTAGTGTCTTGGTAAAAAGCCAAGTCCATTTCTAAGGTCGGAATATTACCAAAAGTTTCATTTAATTCGTTGTTATCACCATGGTAATTAGAAATTGCCTTGGATTTTCCAACTTCGATATTGTTTATAACCCTCCACTTGCCTTTCGTGTCTAACGCCGAATAATATTTGGACGAATAATTTCGTAATTCTGCATCACTAATTCCTCATGAAGTTCAGGCGTTTTAAAACGTTTCCACCTGGAGTAGGCTAGGTCCCTGTTACAAATAAAATTCCAAATAGTGGAATTAAATCAAGGCTTAGTATCCGAATTCTTCATCTTAGTCCGAATGGGGATTGTTGCATCATAGATACGTTCAATAGTATGTAAGATCATATATCCCATTCCAATAGGCTTCCTGAATCCGTTCATCTAAGGCAGAATAGTCAAAATTTTTGAAGTAGCGGTACGAAAACTGTAAGCCATATAAATCAAATCATGTCTTGAGAAACAAGGGACAGATATTTGGTCATAGAGCAAGATATTGGAAGTATTATTCATTCATTCATATATCCGTCCGTCCGTCCGTCCGTCCGTCCGTCCGTCCGTCCGTCCGTCTGTCTGTCGAAAGCACGCTAACTTCCGAAGGAGTAAAGCTAGCCGCTTGAAATTTTGCACAAATACTTCTTATTAGTGTAGGTCGGTTGGTATTGTAAATGGGCCATAAAGGTCCTTGTTTTGATATAGCTGCCATATAAACCGATCATGGGTCTTGACTTCTTGAGCCTCTAGAGTGCGCAATTCTTATCCGATTGGAATGAAATTTTGCACGACGTGTTTTGTTATGATATCCAACAACTGTGCCAAGTATGGTTGAAATCGGTCCATAACCTGATATAGCTGCCATATAAACCGATCTTGGGTCTTGACTTCTTGAGCCTCTAGAGGGCGCAATTCTTATCCGAATGCAATGGAATTTCGCACGACGTGTTTTGTTATGATATCCAACAACTGTGTCAAGTATGGTTCAAATCGGTTCATAACCTGATATAGCTGGCATATAAACCGATCTTGGGTCTTGACTTCTTGAGCCTCTAGAGTGCGCAATTCTTATCCGATTGAAATGAAATTTTGCACGACGTGTTTTGTTATTATATCCAACAACTGTGCCAAGTACGGTTGAAATCGGTCCATAACCTGATATAGCTGCCATATAAACCGATCTTGGGTCTTGACTTCTTGAGCCTCTAGAGGGCGCAATTCTTATCCGAATGTAATGGAATTTCGCACGACGTGTTTTGTTATGATACCCAACAACTGTGCCAAGTATGGTTTAAATCGGTTCATAACCTGATATAGCTGCCATATAAACCGATCTTGGGTCTTGACTTCTTGAGCCTCTAGAGGGCACAATTCTTATCCGATTTGAATGAATTTTTGCACGTAGTATTTTGTTATGATATCCAACAACTGTGCCAAGTATGGTTGAAATCGGTCCATAACCTGATATAGCTGTCATATAAACAGTTCTGGGGATTTGACTTCTTGAGCTTCTAGAGGGCGCAATTCCTATCCGATTTGCCTGAAATTTTGCATGACGTATTTTATTTTTACTTTCAACAACTGTGTCAAATAAGGTTCAAATGGGTTCAAAACCTGATATAGCTGCCATATAAACCGTTCTGGGATCTTGACTTCTTGACCCCTAGAGGTCGCAATTATTATCCGATATGCCTAAAATTGTGTACGACGGATCCTCTCATGACCATCAACAAACGTGTTTATTATGGTCTGATTCGGTCTATAGCCCGATACAGATCCCATATAAATCGTTCTCTCTATTTTACTTCGTGAGCCCCAATGGGCGCAATTCTTATACGAATTGGCTGAAATTTTACACAGGTCTCCAACATATAATTTAATTGTGGTCCGAACCGGACCATATCTTGATATCGTTTTAATAGCAGATCAACTCTTTTCTTATATCCTTTTTTGCCTAAGAAGAGATGCCGGGAAAAGAACTCGACAAATGCGATCCATGGTGGAGGGTATATAAGATTCGGCCCGGCCGAACTTAGCACGCTTTTACTTGTTGAATATATACTTGAACTCATCAAGAATTGATGTCGCAAACCATCTCCTTGTCTTGTTAAAATATGCAGTAGATTTCGAGTTACGTCTTTAGAATCTCTATCTACACTAATCACGTGTGTCATAGTTTGTCCGATTTGGACTAAAATTGAAATTATATCGTCATTTGTAAACCGATTTCCACGAACTTTTGCACAAGAGTTTCTCTCATAAGTTTCGACATTTTTAATTAACGTCATAGAAATCGGTTCAGTTCAGCAAAATTTCAGCCAAATCGGAGAGAAATTGCGGCCTCAAGAAGGCAACTCGAAATATCGGTTTATATGGGAGCTGTTTCAGATTATTGACCGACATGGACCATTTGCTATACCCAAGGACCTACATCAATATTTAGTATCTATGCTAAATATCAAGCGGATGGCTTTTCTCGTTCAACCTCTATCGTGATTTCGACAGACGGACGGACGGACAACGCTGGATCGACTCAGAACGTCGAGACAATCAAGAATATATATGTACACTTTATGGGGTCTTAGACGAATATTTCGAGGTGTTACAAAAGGAAGGACTAGATTAGTATACCCCCATCCTATAAAAACTAAAGGCTATTTTGCGTCTTCAACTGCGGTTCAATGTGCTAAGTAAAGTTTATATCGGTACATAGCCTGATACAGCTGCCATACAAACCGATCTGGCATCTTGACCTATAAGGTCTCTAGAGGGCGCAATTATTATCCGATTTGGCTGAAATTTTGCGCGCAGATGGCTATGATGACTTTCAACAACTGGGATTAGTATGGTTCAAATCGGTTCATAACCTGATATAGCTGCCACATATACCGACTCCCCGATATATTGGGTTGCCCAAAAAGTAATTGCGGATTTTTCATATAGTCGGCGTTGACAAATTTTTTCACAGCTTGTGACTCTGTAATTGCATTCTTTCTTCTGTCAGTTATAAGCTGTTACTTTTAGCTTGCTTTAGAAAAAAAGTGTAAAAGAAAGTATATTCGATTAAAGTTCATTCTAAGTTTTATTAAAAATGCATTTACTTTCTTTTAAAAAATCCGCAATTACTTTTTGGGCAACCCAATAATTTCTTGAGCTTCTAGAGAGCGTAATTCTTATCCGATTTTGATGAAATTTGGCACAGTCACTGCATCTAAGACCTCTTAAAACGTGCGAAATATGGTCTGAAGCCTATTCGGATATTCGGGCATCGAAATCGCACAACTGTAATACGCTTTGGTGAAAAATACTGCTTAAGTGAAACTCTTGATAGAATGACCCATTCATTTTTGGTGTTATCCAATGCAATTGAATTTGCTTAAGTGAAAAATCTCTGAACTGAAAATACCGCCAAACTGAAAAGGTTTTAACACCCCAAATTATGGCCTTGTATAAAACAGAAATCACATAAATGAAAAAGTTTTTACTATGGAAAATTATCTGGAATTGGAAAAATTCGCGTCATCAATAAGATTCCTCAAATCATATTTTGAGGTTTCGCTAAAGATTGTCTCTTTTTGACGTAAAAATTCGCTTTAAATTACGCTTATATTGCCTAACTGCAAATTTTTTTTCACTTATTTGAACTACGCTTAACTGAAAATAACGGAAAGGTGAACCAAATTTTTCAACTTTCAGCGTTTCAAGAAGCAAATTTGCCCATGAGCATTTCATAAAGGAACTGCGTTTTACTTATCCGATTTCGACTGTATATCTAAAAAAAGACCTACACCATTAGGAAGTATTTGTGCAAAATTTAAAGCGCCTAGCTTTACTCCTTCAGACGGACATGGCTAGATCGGCTTAAAATATAATGGCGATCTTAGACAAATATTTCAAAGTGTTACAAACGGAATGACGAAATTAGAATACGCCTAATTTATGGTAGAGTGTACAAAAAGAAGAGAGATGTATTCATAATTCCCTTTGAATTTTGCTGTTGAAAGTGTCCTTACACCACAACAATAAACACCGCCGGATTTTTTTCACAAAAATATTCAAAACATTCGTTTCGGGCAAAGATGGTTTCCAAATCGGCATTTTCTCGTAATTTTGTTGCGGATGATACAAATATTGTTCGGTGAAATTTTTTTCATGAAGTAAAACAAGTAAAAAGGCGTTAAGTTCGGTCGCCCGATCTTTGGATACACATCACCTCGAGTAAGCAACTTTTCGTCATAATCCGGTGAAAAATTCATAATTTATGTCCCCATAGCAGCTATATCGAAATATGGTCCGATTTGAACCAAATGCGACACGGACATTGAGTGGTCTAATAAGTACAACTCATTGTTCAATTTTGTATAACAAAATTTTGATCTTTTTGGTAGACATATCCAAATACAGACCGATCTGAACCATGTCGATCTGAACCACGGATGTCGAAATACCTAACATAAGCCACTGTGCCAAATTTCAGCGAAATCGAATTACAAATGCGTCTTTTTTGGGGCCAGGACTTTAAATCGAGAGTTTGGTCTATATGGTGGCTATATCCAAATCTGGACCGATCAAGGCCAAATTGCAGAAAGTTGTCGAAGAGCCTAACACAACTCACTGTACCAAATTTCGGCGAAATCGGACAGTCAATGCGCCTTTTATGGGCCCAACACCTTAAATCGAGAGATCGGTGTATATGGCAGCTTTATCTAAATCTGGACCGATCTGGGCCAAATTGAAGAACGGTAACGAGTGGCCTAACCCAACTTACCGTCCCAAATTTCAGCAAAATCGGATAATAAATGTGTTGCAATTGCAGTGACAAAATGAATTGGGGGTACATTCATTTTGTCACCTCTTAGGTGGTGGGTATAAGAAGTAAAAGCGTGCTAAGTTCGGCCGGGCCGAATCTTTTATATCCTCCACCATGAATCGCATTTGTCAAATTCTTTGCCCGGTATCTCTTTATAGGCAAGCAAAGGAGATTGGATAAGAATTTCATCCTGTATGGGCTCAAGAAGTAAATGAGCAGATGGGTTTATATGGGAGCTATATCAGGTAATGAACCGATTTGGACCATACTTAGCACAGTTGTTGGAAGTCATAACAAAACATTTCATCAGATAAGAATTGCTCCATCTAGAGGCTCCAGATGTCAAAATCCCAGATCGGTTTTTATGACAGCTTTATCAGGTTATGAAACAATTTGGACCATACTTTGCAAAGTTGTTGCAACCTCCTAACCAGCTGTATCAAGTAATGAACGAATTTTGACCGTACTTAGCAAAGTTGTTGAAAGTCATAACAGAACACCTCATAAAAAATTTTAGCTAAATCGGATAAGAATTGCTCCCTCTAGAGGCTCAAGAAGTCAAGATCCAAGATCGGTTTATATGACAGCTTTATCAGATTTTGGATCGATTTAAACTATACTTGGCACAGATGCTGGAAGTCATAACAAAACGCAACGTGCAAAAATTTCAGCCAAATCGTATAGGAATTGGGCCCTCTAGAAACTTTTGATGTTAAATCGGGAGATCGGTTTAAATGGCAGCAACATTTAAACCTATTTGGCCTATTTATAATTCCAACCAACCTTCACCTAAGTAAGCGTGCTTTCGGCAGACAGACGGACGGACGAGATGGCTAGATCGACTTAAAATGTCATGACAATCAAGAGTTTATACTTTTTTGGGGTACTTAGACGAATATTTCGGATGTTACAAACGGAATGACGAAATTGGTCTACCCCTCTTCTATGGTGGAGGGTAGTAAGAAAAAAATGTATCTAAAATTTTTTTCGAATTTTCAAATTTTGTACTAGGGCAGGGGATATTTGAATGCTATTCAGCGAAAATTGAATTTTTCGACTTTAATGTTAAAGCCTGGTGTCATGGATCGCATTTGTCGAGTTCTTTTCCCGGCATCTCTTTTTCAGACAAATCGGATAATAATTGCGACCTCTAGAGGCTCAAGAAGTCAAGATCCCAGATCGGTTTATATGACAGCTATATCAGGTTATAAACCGATTTGAACCATATTTGGCACAGTTGTTGGATATCATAACGAAACACGTCGTGCAAAATTTCATTCCAATCGGATAAGAATTGCGCACTCTAGAAGCTCAAGAAGTCAAGTCCCCAGATCTGTTTATATGACAGCTATATCAGGTTATGAACCGATTTGAACCATACTTGGCATAGTTGTTGGATATGATAACAAAATACTACGTGCCAAAATTCATTCAAATTGGATAAGAATTGCGCCCTCCAGAGGCTCAAGAAGTCAAGACCCAAGATCGGTTTATATGGCTGCTATATCCGGTTATGGACCTATTTGAACCATTCTTAGCACAGTTGTTGGATATCATAACAAAACACGTCGTGCAAAATTTCATTCCAATCGGATAAGAATTGCGCACTCTAGTGGCTCAAGAAGTCAAGAGCCAAGATCGGTTTATATGGCAGCTATATAAGGTTATGAACCGATTTGAACCATACTTGGCACAGTTGCTGGATATCATAACAAAACACGTCGTGCAAAATTTCGTTCCAATCGGATAAGAATTGCGCACTCTAGTGGCTCAAGAAGTCAAGACCCAAGATCGGTTTATATGGCAGCTATATCAAAACATGGACCGATATGGCCCATTTACAATACCAACCGACCTACACTAATAAGAAGTATTTGTGCAAAATTTCAAGCGGCTAGCTTAACTCCTTTGGAAGTTAGCGTGCTTTCGACAGACAGACGGACGGACATGGCTAGATCGACATAAAATTTCACGACGATCAAGAATATATATACTTTATGGGGTTTCAGACGAATATTTCGAGTAGTTACAATCAGAATGACGAAATTAGTATACCCCCCATCCTATGGTGGAGGGTATAAAAAGGCACCCCTGTAATTGTATATTCTTTTCCATCGAGAGAGTCTTTTATTTAGCCCACCAGATCATGAAGGGTTCCCATACTGTTTTCGGGAATTATGTAAAACATTCTCTGACTTCTGATCCATATCACCTAGCTTTCCAATCTCCTTGCCGCAGCCCTATCGTAATATTTGTTGAGGCTAGAATGTAACGTAGCCTAAAGAGCACGTATGTTTATGGCACATAACTGCAGAATTCCAAACAGCCTTCGAATTGTCCAAGTCCTGTGGTACCCCTGTGGCCTTCGTCCTATTGAAGAGATTTACTGAGATCTCTCCTTTGAAGAAACAGGAAGTGTTTTTTATACCCTCCACTATAATATGGAGGGTATACTAATTTCGTCATTCTGTTTGTAACTATTCGAAATATTCGTCTGAGACCCCATAAAGTATATATATTCTTGATCGTCGCGACATTTTATGTCGATCTAGCCATGTCCGTCCGTCTGTCTGTCGAAAGCACGCTAACTTCCGAAGGAGTAAAGCTAGTCGCTTGAAATTTTGCACAAATACTTCTTATTAGTGTAGGTCGGTTGGTATTGTAAATGGGCCATATCGGTCCATGTTTTGATATAGCTGTCATATAAACCGATCTTGGGTCTTGACTTCTTGAGCCTCGGCGCAATCCTTATCCGATTTGAATGAATTTTTTCACGTAGTATTTTGTTATGATACCCAACAACTGTGCCAAGTATGGTTCAAATTAGTCGATAATCTGATATAGCTGCCATATAAACCGATCTTGGGTCTTGACTTCTTGAGCCTCTAGAAGGCGCAATTCTTATTCGATTGGAATGAAGTTTTGCACGACGTGTTTTGTTATGATACCCAACAACTGTGCGAAGTATGGTTCAAATCGGTCCATAACCTTATATAGCTGTCATATAAACCGATCTTGGGTCTTGACTTCTTGAGCCTCTAGCGTGCACAATTCTTATCCAATTTGAATGAATTTTGGCACGTAGTATTTTGTTATGATATCCAACAACTGTGCCAAATATGGTTCAAATCGGTTCATAACCTGATATAGCTGTCATATAAACAGATCTTGGGTCTTGACTTTTTGAGCCTCCAGAGGCGGAATTCTTATACAATTTGAATGAATTTTGGCACGTAGTATTTTGTTATGATATCCAACAACTGTGCCAAATATGGTTCAAATCGGTTCATAACCTGATATAGCTGTCATATAAACAGATCTGGGGACTTGACTTCTTGAGCTTCTAGAGGGCGCAATTTCTCTCCGATTTGGCTGAAATTTCGCAAGACGTTTTTTATTGTTACTTTCAACAACTATGTCGAATAAAGTACAAGTCGGTTCATAACCTGATATAGCTGCCATATAAACCGATCTGGGATCTTGACTTCTTGAGCCTCTAGAGGTCGCAATTATTATGCGATTGGGATGAAATTTTGCACGACGTGTTTTGTTACGATATCCAACAACTGTGCCAAGTATGGTTCAAATCGGTTCATAACCTGATATAGCTGCCATATAAACCGATCTGGGGTCTTGACTTCTTGAACCTCTAGAGTGCGCAATTCTTATCCGATTGGAATGAAGTTTTGAACGACATGTTTTGTTACGATATCCAACAACTGTGCCAAGTATGGTTTAAATCGGTCCATAACCTGATATAGCTGCCATATAAACCGATCTTGGGTCTTGACTTCTTGAGCCTCTAGAGGGCACGATTCTTATCCGATTGGAATGAATTTTGGCACGTAGTATTTTGTTATGATATCCAACAACTGTGCCAAATATGGTTCAAATCGGTTCATAACCTGATATAGCTGTCATATAAACAGATCTGGGGACTTGACTTCTTGAGCTTCTAGAGGGCGCAATTTCTCTCCGATTTGGCTGAAATTTCGCAAGACGTTTTTTATTGTTACTTTAAACAACTATGTCGAATAAAGTACAAGTCGGTTCATAACCTGATATAGCTGCCATATAAATCGATCTGGGATCTTGACTTCTTGAGCCTCTATAGGTCGCAATTATTATCCGATTTGCCTGAAATTTTGTGCAACGGATTCTTTCATGACCATTAACATACCTGTTTATTATGGTCTGAATCGGTCTATAGCCCGATACAGCTCCCATATAAATCGATCTCTCTATTTTACTTCTTGAGCCCACAAAGGGCGCAATTCTTATTCGAATTGGCTGACATTTTACACAGGTCTCGAACATATAATTTAATTGTGGTCCAAACTGGACCATATCTTGATATCGCTCTAATAGCAGAGCAAGTCTTTTCTTATATCCTTTTTTTTTGCCTGAGAAGAGATGCCGGGAAAAGAATTCGACTAATGCGATCCATGGTGGAGGGTATATAAGATTCGGCCCGGCCGAACTTAGCACGCTTTTACTTGTTAAATATTTTTAACAAAAAATAAATTTTAAAACTAATCACTATGCTGTTCGAACAAGAAAATCTTTTTCTTAAAATTTTATGACCATATAACGCAAAAAATGAAAATTTTAATGATGTTGTGAGCTATAAAAATTTGCTGACTAAAATAGTTAAATACACATAAGGCTAAAGTAGTTAAATAGACGAATCGTTTAATATGACTTAAACAGCCCTTAACAAGGGTGGTGTTCTTACCTAGTCATTCCGTTTGTAACACCTCGAAATATTGATCTGCCACCCCACAAGGTTTATATATATTTTTGATCGTCTTGACATTTTAAGTAGTTCTAGTCATGTCCATCCCTCTGTCAGTCCGGCACAGGCACAACTTTTGGAAATTGCCAATGGGCCATATTGGTTTGTATTTAGATATAGCTCACTTATAATCCGATCTCCGAATTTGATTTTAGAGCCCCAGAAGGCCGCAGATTTTGTCCGATTTGGTCGAGATTTTGTACAAAGTGTTTTGCTATGACTTACAATAACTGTGGCAACTACGGTCTAAATTTAGCTACAACCAGATATAGCTCCCACACAAACTGATCTCTCAATTTGATTTCTTGAGCCCCTCGAAGCCGAAATTTTGCACGGAGTATTTTCTATTACTTGATATAGCTCCAATATAAACCGATCTCCCGATTCTACATCTTGAGACAGCTGGAAGCCGTAATTGTTATCCGATTTGGTTGAAATTTTGAATGGTGCGTTTTGTTATGTCTTTCAACAAGTATGCCTAGTACGGTCCAAATCTGTTAATAATTTGATATAGCCCCCCTATAAATCTCTCTCTCCCGTTTTGATTTCTTGAGCCCCTGGAAGCCGCAATTGTTATCTGAAAATTTGCACGCAGTATTTTGATATGACATCCGTATGCCAACTACGCTTCAAATCGATATATTAGCTGATATAGCTCGCAAATAAACTGATCTCCCAATCTGATATCTTCAGCCCCTGGTTGTTTCAATTAATATCCGATTTGGCTAAAATTTTGCACGGAGTGTTTTCTTATGACTTCCAACACCTCTGCTTAGTATGGTCCCAATTTGGAAACAACCTCATATAGCTACCATATAAACTGATCTCCCGATTTGACATCTTGATCCCCTGGAAGCGGCAATTGCTACCCGATTTGGCTGAAATGTAGCATGGTGCGTTTTGTTATGACTTTCACCAACTGTACCAACAACTGTACCAAAAACTGTTTAAATCGCTCTGTAACCTGATGTAGCTTCCATATAAACCAATCTCCCGATTAGTCTTCTAGGACCCCTGGTAACTTTAATATATGCCAGATTTTGAAAATTTTGCTGCATAAAATGCGCATATGTCTTTAACTGGGTTCATTTGTGACAATCTTTTGCAGAATCCATGGTGGTGGGTTCCCAAGATTCGGCCCGGCCGAACTTAGCACATTTTTACTTTTTAATCACTAACACGTGCGACTTACTTTTGATATCAAGCTTTTTTTTAAACTCAATGATCTTGAATTTGTTGATCCCAAAATAAATAAAACCCATATCGCCCAAAAAGTATTTTGTACTGTTTTTTTAACGTTAATATTGAAATAGGCCTTGTGAGAGAAAATAAGCCTTTAATATTTCCAAAGGTGAAGTGACTTATAAAATTGTTGTGATTGAAATTGTTTAATAAGATTTAAATTATACCATGACGAAACTCATTATATTGTCTAAGGCTTAATTTAATTCAATGCAAATCAATGATTTGTTTTTTTTTTTTTTTTTTTTTTTTTTTGATTAAAGATCTTGAAGCAGAACTCATTTTTTTTTTTTAAATTAACTTCCAACACTTTAAGTGACACACACACACCATTTACATTTCAAATATTTATCTATTAACCTTAGCATCTAATCACAAGTAACCTAAATGTACGGAAGTCAATTGCCTTGTGTTATGTAAAGTGTTAAACGACATTTAACGTTCCATGTAATAACGACTCTTGATCTTATCACTTCTTCAATGTTCTTGGTTTTGAAAATACAATGCACATGTCTACCGCCACTCAATCGCTTACTCATGCTTCACCTTGGCACTTTTTTTCCATGGCTTTGCAAGGTTCTTGACAATTCTGGCCCACTCCACCTTCCAAATATAACACTTCCATTGGTGCTTCTCACTCAATACTGCCCCTCCTCGGTTGAGAAGTTTAAGGTCGATTTTTACTGCATCTATCAGATTTGCTGATATGAGAATAGCACTAAACAGACTATTTAAGAATGCATGATTAAAACTAATTGCCTACGTTGTTGTATTAACAAATGCAACAATTCGGCCGGGCCGAATCCAATATACTCTCCACCATGAATCGCATTTGTCGAGTTCTTTTCCCGGTAACTCTTTTTAGGCAAACAAAAAGAAAAGAATTGCTATGCTATTGGAGCTATATCAAGTTATATTCCGTTTCGAACCGTAATTGAATTGAATTTTAGAGATCATAGTTGAAGTCATTGTGTAAAATTTCAGCCAAATCGAATAAGAATTGCTCTCCTTAAGGGGCTCTAGAAGTAAAATAGGGAGATCGGCTTATAGGAGAGATATATCAGGCTATAGACCAATTCGGATTATACTGGGCAAGGATGTTTGATGACAGAATAGAAGTCTTTGTACCAAATTTCAGTTAAATCAGAAGATAATTGAGACCTCTAAGGGCTCAAGAAATCAACACTGGGGATAGGTTTGTAGGGGGGCTATGTCAGTCTATAGACCTATTTGGATCATGTTCACCATTAAAGGTCGCGCGAGAAACCGTAGCACAAAATTTCAGCAAAATCGGATAATAATTGCGTACTCTAGAGGCTCAAGAAGTTAAGTATCAAAAAGGTTTATATGGCTGCTATATCAGGTATCATATCATAACAAAACCCTACGTGCAAAAATTCAGTCAAATCGGATAAAAATTGCTGCTTCCAGGGGCTCAAAAAGTCAAATCGGGAGATCGGTTTACTTGAGAGCTTTTTGTAAACCTTAACCGATTTGGCCCATTGGCAATTACCAATGACCTACATCAATAGGAAGTATATGTGCAAAATTTCAAGTGGCTAGCTTTACTCCTTTGGAAGTTAGAGCGCTTTCAACAGGCAGACGGATGGATGGACGGACATGGCTAGATAGACCCATACTTTATTGGGTCCCAGATCAATATTTCGAGGTCTTACAAACGGAATGACTAGATTGGTATACCCCCATCCTATGGTGGTGGGTATAAAAAACGTGTTAATTTCAGCCGTGCCGAACATTGGATATCCACCACCATGTATATATTAATCACACTATTTTTATACCCTCCACCATAAGATGGGGGGTATACTAATTTAGTCATTCTGTTTGTAACTACCCAAAATATTCGTCTGAGACCCCATAAAGTATATATATTCTTGATCCTCGCGACATTTTATGTCGATTTAGCCATGTCCGTCCGTCCGTCCGTCTGTCTGTCGAAAGCACGCTAACTTCCGAAGGAGTAAAGCTCGCCGCTTGAAATTTTGCACAAATACTTCTTATTAGTGTAGGTCGGTTGGTATTGTAAATGGGCCATATCGGTCCATGTTTTGATATAGCTGCCATATAACCGATCTTGGGTCTTGACTTCTTGAGCCTCTCGAGTGTGCAATTCTTATCCGATTGGAATGAAATTTTGCACGACGTGTTTTGTTATGATATCCAACAACTGTGCCAAGTATGGTTTAAATCGGTCCATAACCTGATATAGCTGCCATATAAACCGATCTTGGGTCTTGACTTCTTGAGCCTCCAGCGTACGCAATTCTTATCCGATCAGAATGAAATTTTGCACGACGTGTTTTGTTATGATATCCAAGAACTGTGCTAAGTATGGTTCAAATCGGTCCATAACCTGATATAGCTGCCATATAAACCGATCTTGGGTCTTGACTTCTTGAGCCTCTAGCGTGCGCAATTTTTATCCGATCAGAATGAAATTTTGCACGACGTGTTTTGTTATGATATCCAACAACTGTGCCAAGTATGGTTCAAATCGGTCCATAACCTGATATAGCTGCCATATAAACCGATCTTGGGTCTTGACTTCTTGAGCCTCTAGAGGGCATAATTCTTATCCGATTTGAATAAGTTTTTGCACGAAGTATTTCGTCATGATATCTAACAACTGTGCTAAGTATGGTTGAAATCGGTTCATAACCTGATATAGCTGTCATATAAACAGATCTGGGAATTTGACTTCTTGAGCTTCTAGAGGGCGCAATTCCTATCCGATTTGGCTGAAATTTTGCATGACGTATTTTATTTTTACTTTCAACAACTGTGTCAAATAAGGTTCAAATCGGTTCATAACCTGATATAGCTGCCATATAAACCGATCTGGGATCTTGACTTCTTGACCCCTAGAGGTCGCAATTATTATCCGATATGCTTGAAAGTTTGTACGACGGATCCTCTCATGACCATCAACAAACGTGTTTATTATGTTCTGAATCGGTCTATAGCCCAATACAGATCCCATATAAATCGTTCTCTCTATTTTACTTCGTGAGCCCCAATGGGCGCAATTCTTATACGAATTGGCTGAAATTTTACACAGGTCTCCAACATATAATTTAATTGTGGTCCGAACCGGACCATATCTTGATATCGTTTTAATAGCAGATCAACTCTTTTCTTATATCCTTTTTAGCCTAACAAGAGATGCCGGGAAAACAACTCAACAAATGCGATCCATGGTGGAGGGTATATAAGATTCGGCCCGGCCGAACTTAGCACGCTTTTACTTGTTTTTTATAACTTCACTACCATATCCATAGTAATATCTAAATAGGGGCTGGTCTGGATCATATTTGATATAAATACCGAGAACTCTTATACACACAGTTTCAGCGAAATCAAACAATAAATCCGCTTTTTATGGGATCAAGACCCTAAATTGGAAAGTCGATTTATATAGCAGCTATATATAAATTTGGTTCGATCTGAACCATATTTGGATCGGTTGTAGGCAGGTCAAAGGCATTTAAAATTTCAGCCATTTCAGGTTATAAACAAAGTTTTTATGCCAGCTATATCCAAATAGGGTCCTATTTGACTCGTTCGAGAACTTAAACTGCGTGCAGCAGGTGCCAAATTTCAGCTCAATATCTCAATTTTGAAGGCTGTAGCGTGATTACAACAGACGGACAGACATACGCACATCGATACAAAGACTTAAATTTTATGACGATTCTACATGTATATACTTTGTAGGGTCGGAAATGGAAATTTCGATGTGTTGCAAACTGAATGACGAAATTAATATACCCTCCTTTAAAGGTGGGTTTAAAAAAATCGACTCCATCATAAACAAGTAAAAAGGCGTTAAGTTCGGCCGGGCCGAACTTTGGATACCCACCACCTCGGGTATATATGTAAACCACCTTTCATCAAAATTCGGTGAAAATTTCATACCTTATACTCATATACCTCATACCGATCTGAACTATATACGACACGGATGTCGAAAAGCCGAACATAAGTCACTGTGTCAAATTTCAGTGAAATCGGATTATAAATGCGCCTTTTATGGGGCCAAGACTTTAAATCGAGATATCGGTCTACATGGCAGCTATATCCAAATCTGGACCGATTTGGGCCAAGTTGCATAAACATGTCGAAGAGCCTAACACTAAGCACTGTCCCAAATTTCCGCGAAATCGAACAATAAATGCCTCTTTTATGGGCCCTAAACCTTAAATCCAGAGATCGGTCCATATGGCAGCTATATTCAAATCTGGACCGATCTGGGCAAAATTAAAGAAGGACGTCGAAGAGCCTAACCAAACTCAGTGTCTCAAATTTCAGCGACATCGGACAATAAATGCGTCTTTTATGGCCCCAAAACCTAAAACCTAGATATCGGTCTATATGGCAGCTATATCCAAATCTGGACCGATCTGGACCAAATTGAAGAAATATGTCAAAGGGCCCAACACATCTCACTGTCCCGAATTTCAGCAAAATCGGATAATGAATGTGGCTTTTATGGGCCTAAGACCCTAAATCGGCGGATCGGTCTATATGGGGGCTATATCAAGATATAGTCCGATATTGCCCATCTTCGAACTTAACCTGCTTATGGACAAAAAAATAATCTGTGCAAAATTTCAGCTCAATATCTCTATTTTTAAAGACTGTAGCGTGATTTCAACAGACAGACGGACAGACGGACGGACATGGCTAGATCGTCTTAGATTTTTACGCTGATCAAGAATATATATACTTTATAGGGTCGGAAATGGATATTTCGATGTGTTGCAAACGGAATGACAAAATGAATATACCCCCATCCTTCGGTGGTGGGTATAAAAATAAAACATGTTAAAGTGTACTAAGTTCGGCCGGGCCGAATCTTGGATACACACTACCATGGATTCTGTTAAGAATGTTCCCTCATTAACTCCGTAACAATCAAATCGGCAATTGATTGCGGCTTCTATAGTCTCAAGAATTCTTATAGGGATATCGTTTTATATGGCCGCTATAGCAGTTTATACACCGATTCGAATTATTATGGGCAAGGATGTTTAATGACAGAATAGAAGTCTTTGTACCAAATTTTAGTTAAATCAGAAGATAATTGAGACCTCTAAGGGCTCAAGAAATCAACACTGGGGATAGGTTTGTATGGGGGCTATGTCAGTCTATAGACCGATTTGCATCATGTTCGGCAAGGATGTTGGAAGTCGGATTAGAATTTCTTGAGCTAAATTTCACCTAAATCGGATGAAAATTAAGGCCTCTAGGGGCTCAAAAAGTCTAAACCCGGCATAGGTTTATATGGCGCTATATCAGTTGGATGGACCGATTTGGTTCATACTCACTAAGGCAGTTGAAGTTCAGAACAGAAATTCTTGGCCAAATTTCAGCCAAATCGGATGAAAATTGAGGACTCTAAGGGTTTAAAAAGTCAAAACCCGGGATCGGTTTATATGGGGGCTATATCCAAATCGGAACCGCTATGACCCTTTTTCAATCCCAATCGACTTACACCGATTAGAGGTCTCTGTGCAAAATTTCAAGCGGATA
This sequence comes from Stomoxys calcitrans, assembly GCF_963082655.1. Taxonomy (NCBI): domain Eukaryota; kingdom Metazoa; phylum Arthropoda; class Insecta; order Diptera; family Muscidae; genus Stomoxys; species Stomoxys calcitrans. Next base: position 29,363,447 of record NC_081552.1, read on the forward strand.
GCCCTTTGGATCCGGCTGAGTATTGAATAGTAGGTGGACTTTAAAGCGCCCTTCACCAGACCACAACACCATATAGCTCCTTAGGCCTGATAACCGAAGTATATACCCAGTGCGTAAAACGGGGCTTAAGCGCCCGACTTTTGCCAATGACTCTCTTGCTGGCCTAAAGGGCAAAAGTTGAAGTTCAATTTCCTGTCCAGGTATTTTGTGCTTTCAGCAAATGGAACATTCTCTCCTCCAAAGGATACAGATGCCACTGTAGGTAACTTGTATGTCTTATTGAAAAGAGCTACAACTGTCTTACACGGATTTACGCCAAGACGAATTTCGGTAGCCCACTTCGCTGTCGCACTTAGAGCTTTCTGAAGTATACCTCTAAGATACTGGGAAACTTTCGTCTAACCATAATAGCCATGTCATCAGTATACGCTACCACCTATACCTCTTTCTTCCCGAGAGAATAATATATTGTTAATGGCCAAATCCAAATTAATGGCCATAATAGAAAAAAGTTTGCTGAAAATAGCAAACACTATCTGCTGAATATTATTAGTTAATTCTGCTGCTATTGTAGCAGCAGTTCTGCTATTACAGCAGTAATACTGCAATTTCAGAGTAGCAGGCTTACTGTTGAAAAGTCTGTTGTTTGCTCAAAATGACAGCTGCTTAATTATGAAGGGGATGTTAGAAGAATCAAGTAAAAGCGTGCTTAGTTAGGTTGGATTAAGTTTAAGTGGCAGCCTGCCATCGGAATCACTTATAAGTTTTCGTCCATTGTGATACCACAGGAACAGAAGAAGGAAGATGTCTTTTGGTTCCTACCGTTGAACCATCCAGGTCGCTTTAAAAAGCCCAGTAACTTGCAATTATTCACATCCGCTAAATCAGACAGCTTCTCCAAGAAATGAGAACCTATAGTGGAACTCCTTCTAACAGCTAGTGCGGGACACACACACAGAAGGTGTTCTATAGTCTCTTTTCCTCGATGTCCCTACAGCTTCTGCAAAAGTCGTTGCTGGCAACCTTCAGTCTGTCAGCAAGTTTTCCGATTAGGCAGTGACCTGTCATGACGGACACAATGATTGAGACGTCTGTTCTAACCAATGACAGCAAAGCAGGAGACCTATTCAAGTCTAGATGAGGCCACGTAGCTTTGGAATGCTCGCAGCAACCTCTTTGTGACCATCTATCATTCGTTGCTCTTCGGGCCTGGTCCTGAAAACTTAGCTTAAATGTTGCTAGAGGCTTACCCACAGATTTCAGTGCCCCTGGAGTATGTAAGGTAGTTCTTAGTCGCGCAAGCTCCTCTGCTTTAGAATTCTCTGGGATATCTCTGTGGCCCGACACCCAGAACAGGTGAATTTTGAACTATTCAGCCATCTCGTTGAGAGATCTGCGCCATTCAAGGGGGGTTTTGTGTTCAGAAGTACGTTCTCAACTAAATTTGGTTGAAGGTCATAATTTTGTTCTACATACCAAACTCTGTCAAACCATCACAAATTTAAGCTTCTAGGAACCGAATAAAGATAATCAAGAGACCGGTTTATATGGGAGCCATATCAGGAGGCCACCGTAGCGCAGATGTTAGGATGTCGGCCTATGACACTGAACACCGGGGTTCGAATGCAGGCGGGACCATCAGAAAAAATTTTTAGCGATGGTTTTCCCCTCCTATAGCTGGCAACATTTGTGAGGTACTATCCCATCTAAAACTTCTCTCCAAGGAGGTTTAAGGGCTCATAAAGTCAAATCGGAAGATCGATTTATATGGGAGCTATATCAGGTTATAAGCCGATTTGAACCGTACTTAGCACAGTTGTTCATAAAAAAACACTATGTGCAAAATTTTAGCTAAATTGGACAAAAATTGCGGCTTGTAAGGGCTCAAGAAGTTAAATCGGGAGACCAGTTTACATTGGAGCTATATCAGGTTATAGACCGATTTAGACCGTACTCGACACAGTTGTTGGAAGTCACAACAGAACATAACATGCAAAATTTCAGCCAAATCGAACAAAAATTGTGGCTTCCAGCTTAAGAAGTCAAATCGGGAGATCTGTTTATATGGAGCTATATCTAAATCTGAACCGATATGGCCCATTTGGAATCCCCAACTACCTACATCAATACTAAGTATCTGAGCAAAATTTCCAAGTGGTGGTGTCCGGTCTATGAGGAAAACCGCGACTAGTTCCTTGGAGATATTACTGGGTTAAATTCGAAGATGGGCAATATCAGACTATATCTTAGGCCCTTTAAGACCACATTTATTATCTGATTTCGTTGAATTTTGGCTCAATGTAATGCATAAGGCTCCTCGATTTTAATACCGAGTTTGGTCAAGATTGCGATATATTTGGATAAAACTGTCATATAAAGGGTGATTTTTTTGAGGTTAGGATTTTCATGCATTAGTATTTGACAGATCACGTGGGATTTCAGACATGGTGTCAAAGAGAAAGATGCTCAGTATGCTTTGACATTTCATCATGAATAGACTTACTAACGAGCAACGCTTGCAAATCATTGAATTTTATTACCACAATCAGTGTTCGGTTCGAAATGTGTTCATTCACCGTAACGTTGCATGAAATGAAATGCATGAAAATCCTAACCTCAAAAAAATCACCCTTTACAATAGACTGGTCTCCCGACTTAAGGTCTTGGCCCCATTAAAGGCACATTAATTATCCGATTTCGCTGAAATTTAACATTGTTAGCAATGTAAGGATTCTCGACATCCGTGCTTTACATAGTTCCGATCGGTCTATATATAAGCCACCGTAGCTCAGAGGTCGCCATATATATAAGCCACCGTAGCTCAGAGGTCGCCATATATATAGGCCACCTTAGCTCAGAGGTTAGGTTAGGTTGAAAAGAGAGTGCGTTTATTAATCCGCCGCATGCCACTATGGACATACACCTAAGCCAGTAATCGACTTGTTGTGTGCTCAGACCGCGTCGTCTCGAAAGGCTTCGGGTAAATCAAGTTTATTGACGACAGTCTTCTGGCCATCACTGCGAAATCGTTTGCTCTTTCATTCCCCCTTACGCCGCTATGGCCCGGCACCCAAACGATGCGGATTGTGTCATCCTCTGAGAAGGTGTTCATTTTCTTCTAACACTGCAAGACTGTTCGTGGTCTTACCACCCTGGTTGTTATTGCCCTTATGACCATTCTACTGTCCTTAATGATGTTCACACCTTGCGTTAGCACCACACTACCTCACGTATTCCGTGAACGTCCGGAGCTTCGTCTGCAAGACCGCATTATGGTCAGGCAGTCTAAAACAGTTCTCAGTCCTTGGGTCCTCAATGTAGACCCCAGGCCCACTCTGTCCTGTAGCTTTGATCCATCCATATAACATGATCTTCCAGATGGCAATACTAGGGTTCCGTCAATCCAAGACTGTGCCGATGGCAGAAGCGCCTCATGTATCCGATCGGAAACTTCTTCCCTTCCTTATAGGTTTCCTATTGTCGCCTCGATTATACCGCGATGGTATGAGCTGCTCCCATCCTCAATCCATTCTACCATCGCCTTAAGTCTCATAGCCTCACACTTAATCTGTATGTCAATGGATCGCATATATAGAGTAGTCTCCAGTATCCTAGTAGGTGCGGGTTCCAGCCTACGGCCCGTCTACATAGTGCCCAACACCTGTGAGCATTCTCAGTACGTTCCTGAATGTGACAATTCTAATTAAATTTCCTATCCAAGATCACTTCTAAGTATTTGACGTTGTCAGTTATGGAAATCGTTTGGTCAAACTGGCCGACCTTCGTATTCCTCCTAAACAGGCATATTTCAGTCTTCTCTGGGTTAACGTTGAGATTCTGACCCCTAGGTATATTATTTCATCGACGCGTTCCATTCGCTCCTCAGTTAGCATCCTTAATAGGTTATTTATGGTGGTCACCCAAAGGAGTGACGATAAAATGCCCCCCTGTTGCGTGCCCTGTGCCTCTTTTTATACCCTCCACCATAAGATGGGGGTATACTAATTTCGTCATTCTGTTTGTAACTACTCGAAATATTCGTCTGAGACCCCATAAAGTATATATATTCTTGATCGTCGTGACATTTTATGTCGATCTAGCCATGTCCGTCCGTTTGTCAGTCCGTCCGTCCGTCTGTTTGTCGAATGCACGGTAACTTCCGAAGGAGTAAAGCTAGCCGCTTGAAATTTTGCACAAATACTTCTTATTAGTGTAGGTCAGTTGGTATTGTAAATGGGCCATATCGGTCCATGTTTTGATATAGCTGCCATATAAACCGATCTTGGGTCTTGACTTCTTGAGCCTCTAGAGTGCGCAATTCTTATCCGATTTGAATGAACTTTTGCACGAAGTATTTCGTTATTATATCCAACAACTGTGCCGAGTATGGTTGAAATCGGTTCATAACCTGATATAGATGCCATATAAACCGATCTTGGGTCTTGACTTCTTGAGCCTCTAGAGCGCGCAATTCTTATCCGAATGGAATGGAATTTCGCACGACGTGTTTTGTTATGATACCCAACAACTGTGCCAAGTATAGTTTAAATCGGTCCATAACCTGATATAGCTGCCATATAAACCGATCTTGGGTCTTGACTTCTTGAGCTTCTATAGGGCACAATTCTTATCCGATTTGAATGAATTTTTGCACGAAGTATTTCGTTATGATATCCAACAACTGTGCCAAGTATGGTTGAAATCGGTCCATAACCTGATATAGCTGTCATATAAACAGATCTGGGGATTTGACTTCTTGAGCTTCTAGGGGGCGCAATTCCTATCCGATTTGGCTGAAATTTTGCATGACGTATTTTATTTTTACTTTCAACAACTGTGTCAAATAAGGTTCAAATGGGTTCATAACCTGATATAGCTGCCATATAAACCGATCTGGGATCTTGACTTCTTGACCCCTAGAGGTCGCAATTATTATCCGATATGCCTAAAATTTTGTACGACATATCCTCTCATGACCATCAACAAACGTGTTTATTATGGTCTGAATCGGTCTATAGCCCGATATAGATCCCATATAAATCGTTCTCTCTATTTTACTTCGTGAGCCCCAATGGCCGCAATTCTTATACGAATTGGCTGAAATTTTACACAGGTCTCCAACATATAATTTAATTGTGGTCCGAACCGGACCATATCTTGATATCGTTTTAATAGCAGAGCAACTCTTTTCTTATATCCTTTTTTGCCTAAGAAGAGATGACGGGAAAAGAACTCGACAAATGCGATCCATGGTGGAGGGTATATAAGATTCGGCCCGGCCGAACTTAGCACGCTTTTACTTGTTTTCCCTTATTTTCCCTTATGTTTATATCATGGGACCCGCAATTTATTCACCTGTTTCTTAGCATATGGTTTATCCAGTATCTAAGGACCCGGTTCACCCGGCACATGTGTACGTCTTGGTATCGAAGGATTCTTTTATTTTATGCACAACCTTGTGCAGGGCAGTCATTACCGATCTTCGCTTGACATAGGCATGCTGTTTGTATTTAAGCAGTTCGCTGGATGTCCTACTTTTTACCATGGAATCCACAATACGTTCCATGGTTTTGAGTAGAAAGGACGAAAGGCTTATGGGTCTGTAGGCCTATGGTGTTGCATAACTTGCCTTGCCGGGCTGGGGTACAAATTCCACCCTTGTCCTAGACACGCTGTGAAAATAGTGGCCAGATGGGGCGCCAGATTGTCGGCCTACTTTTGTAGTAACGCCGGATATATTCCATTAGGTCCGGTTGACTAAAATGGTTTGAAGCTCCTCAAGGCTTCCGTGACCATAAATTCCGTTATGATAAGCCTTCGATCAACCTCATTATTCCAAGATTCCGGTGTCTCGGTGAGTTCAGTCATATCGTGTGCAAAATGGGTTTTCATCAAAAGCCTCAACACGTCCTCCTTTGTCGCTGCTCTCACTCCCATATCGTCTACTAATGTTTCAGTTTGGACATGCGTTTGTGAGAGAAACTTTTTCATCATGGCGACGTCATTAACGCATCGACCTGTTCGCAGAAAAGCTTCTAGGAGGCACCTTTTGCCGCTGTGGTAATCTTATTGTATTCCTTCACCTGTGTGTTCTACACATCCCAGTAAACTTTTTACGACGAGCTCTGTAATAAAGTCTACGGACCTCTTGCTAATCTCACCTTTTATCCAGGGATTTTCTTGGTTTCCTGATTTCCTTTCTCGAAGGGAACAACTATCTTCGAAAGACTTCACTAGTGCAGGCGTAATCTTGTTGACATGGTCGTCAATGTCTTCTATGCTTGCCCAAGTCTTCTTCTGAGTAGTCTTCACCATTTTGGCCAGTTGGTTTTCAACTTTTTCTTATTCTAAACCTAATGTAGCGATGGTCTGGGAAGGAGTGCTCCATGGAGAGCCCCAACCCTGAACCTCATCGATTAGATTTTCCGAACATATTGTCGCATCTTAAACCTCCTACCTAATCCTGTTGACAAAGGTAGTGGCGCTACCAATGTGTGTTCAGTGTTATTAGGTCGTTAGTATTCAAGAATTCTGCCAAGGCTTGGCCCCGCTTAATGTAGTGAGAAGTTCGCATCACACCCTATTAGAACTTCATTACCTTTCTGTTTTGTTTCCCTCACCAACCGTTGCAGCTTCGACGTAGGTGGCGTTATCGGTCGGTATGCTCCACCGTCCCGTTGTCTCATTACTGTTGCATCCGGCGTTGACAACTCTGAGTAAAAGAGATAATTTAGATTTTTATGACAAATAACGCAGGTCCTCGGACGAGTACCAGTGTTAGCATAGAATAATTGGTAGTTGATATGGTTCAATCGAAAAGAAATTGCGGATTTTTCATATAATCGGCGTTGACAAATTTTTTCACAGCTTGTGACTCTGTAATTGCATTCTTTCTTCTGTCAGTTATCAGCTGTTACTTTTAACTTGCTTAAGAAAAAAAGTGTAAAAAAAGTATATTTGATTAAAGTTCATTCTAAGTTTTATTAAAAATGCATTTACTTTCTTTTAAAAAATCCGAAATTACTTTTTGGGCAACCCAATATGTTCCGGGTCGTCCATGGCTCCTGAATTAAAGCAATATGAATGTTGCCCTTTCTGATTTTCTCCATCAGAACGTGAGTAGCTGTCTTGCTCCGTTGGAGATTTATCTGGATGACCTCAATCGTTGGTGCTCCAAAAGATGGGCTTCTAGGGAGTGGGTAATGGTCTCATCGTCTGCTCCCTGTTCCTCAGGCTGCATTGAGTTTCCCGTCACTGCATTGCCTGATGTTTTAATATTAGAATCTTGAGGACGTTGGTAATGTCGTCGGTTCCATCATCGGGTTCCTGTTCGTTAGGCTGTATTGAGTCTACCGTCCCTGCACTGCACAGTGGGATGGGAAAAAATAAGTGGATATAGGTCTGCCATTTTGGAACGGATAGAGATATCCTCTTGGTTTTATGATATTTTCAAATTGAATTTTATTTTTCACAAAACTGTATTTTTATACCCTCCACCATAGGAGGGGGGGTATACTAATTTCGCCATTCTGTTTGTAACTACTCGAAATATTTGTCTGAGACCCCATAAAGTATATATATTCTTGATCGTTGTGACATTTTATGTCGATCTAGCCATGTCCTTCCGTCTGTCCGTCCGTCCGTCCGTCTGTCCATCCGTCCGTCCGTCTGTCCATCCGTTCGTCTGTCTGTCAAAAGCACGCTAACTTTCGAAGGAGTAAAGCTAGCCGTTTGAAATTTTGCAGGAATACTTTTTATTAGTGTAGGTCGGTTGGAATTGTAAATTGGCCATATCGGTCCATGTTTTGATATAGCTGCCATACAAACCGATCTTGGATCTTGACTTAACTTGGGCGCAATTCTTATCCGATTTTAATGAAATTTTGCACGACGTGTTTTGTTATGATATCCAACAACTGTGCCTAGTGTGGTTCAAATCGGTTAATAACCTGATATAGCTGTCATATAAACCGATCTTGGGTCTTGACTTCTTGAGCCTCTACAGGGCGCAATTCTTATCCGATTTGAATGAAATTTTACACGACGTGTTTTGTTATGATATCCAACAACTGTACCAAATATGGTTCAAATCGGTCCATAACCTGATATAGCTGTCATGTAAACCGATTTTGGGTCTTGATTTCTTGAGCCTCTAGAGGGCGAAATTCTTATCCGTATTTTGTAATGATATCCAACAACTGTGCCAAGTAGAATTTAAATCGGTTTATAACCTGATTGAGCTTGTAGAGGGAGCGATTAATATCCGATTTGGCTGGAATTTTGCATGACGTATTTTATTCTTACTTTCAACAACTGTTTCAAACAAGATTCAAATCAGTTCATAACCTGATATAGCTGCCATATAAACCGATCTGCGATCTTGACTTCTTGACCCTTTATGGGTCGCAATTATTATTCGATTTGCCTGAAATTTTGAACGACGGATCCTCTCATGACCATCAACATACGTGTTTATTATGGTCTGAATCGGTCTATAGCCTGATGCAGCTCCCATATAAATCGATCGCTCTATTTTACTTCTTGAGCCCCCAAAGGGCGAAATTCTTATTCGAATTTTACACAGGTCTCCAACATATAATTTAATTGTGGTCCAAACCGGACCATATCTTGATATCGCTCTAATAGCAGAGCAAATCTTTCCTTATATCCTTTTTTGCCTAAGAAGAGATGCCGGGAAAAGAACTCGACAAATGCGATCCATGCTGGAGGGTATATAAGATTCAGCCAGGCCGAGCTTAGCACGCTTTTAAAGGGTGATTTTTTTGAGGTTAGGATTTTCATGCATTAGTATTTGACAGATCACGTGGGATTTCAGACATGGTGTCAAAGAGAAAGATGCTCAGTATGCTTTGACATTTCATCATGAATAGACTTACTAACGAGCAACGCTTGCAAATCATTGAATTTTATTACCAAAATCAGTGTTCGGTTCGAAATGTGTTCATTCACCGTAACGTTGCGTCCAACAGCATCTTTGAAAAAATACGGTCCAATGATTCCACCAGCGTACAAACCACACCAAACAGTGCATTTTTCGGGATGCATGGGCAGTTCTTGAACGGCTTCTGGTTGCTCTTCACTCCAAATGCGGCAATTTTGCTTATTTACGTAGCCATTCAACCAGAAATGAGCCTCATCGCTGAACGGTGAATGAACACATTTCGAACCGAACACTGATTTTGGTAATAAAATTCAATGATTTGCAAGCGTTGCTCGTTAGTAAGTCTATTCATGATGAAATGTCAAAGCATACTGAGCATCTTTCTCTTTGACACCATGTCTGAAATCCCACGTGATCTGTCAAATACTAATGCATGAAAATCCTAACCTCAAAAAAATCACCCTTTACTTGTTCTGGCCTCGTTTTGGATTGAACACTTTGAAAATCGCACCATAAATGCGCTTTAGACAGCCCGAACAAAAGTTTGAAGGGCCGAGGTAACCAACTTGAAAGGCTCACCAATAGGACTGGGACTTCTAGGACCCTGAAATTTTGCACATAAACTGAATAACAATATAAAGATCTGTGCCTATACTAGTCTTCCAAATTTTTAGTAAATGGACTTCTTGGGAGTAGGTTATGGTCTCATCGTCGGCCCCCTGTGCTTTAGGCGGCATTGAGTTCTCTGTCACTGCGCTGGCTGATGTTTCTCTGCAACTAGCATGCCTGCGAATGGCGATGAACGCATGAGATTGAATGCTGGCAAGACCATCAGAAAAAATGTTCACCGGTGGGTATCTCCTCCTAATGCTGGCGACATTTGTGGGTTACTATGCCATGTTACAACTTCTCTCCAAAGAGATGTCGCACTGCGGCACGCCGTTCGGAAACGGCTGTAAAAAGGAGGCCCTTTATCATTGAGCTTAAATTTGAATCGGACAGCACTCATGGATACGTGAAAAGTTAGCCCCTGTTACTTAATGTAAGGTTTATGGGCATTCGGCAGATTTGACCGACTGTTTTGTTTCGGCTTATTAAAACTCATACTCAGACAAACTAAGCGAATGGGATAAACTTAAAGTCATATTGCTGCTGCTGCTGCTGCCGCTTTATTTTATTTAATTACCTTGTTAAAATTGTCAGTACATGAGTTTTTGGCACATCAGCATATCATTGCAAAAAGTTCAGTTTTTATTTTGCTTAAATAGTTAATGAAGAAATCTAAAAATTTTAGTTTTAAGTTATGATGCATTTACTTCACATTCATGGGGATGAGGCATATCCAATGTGTCATACGAACAAAAAAAGTGTGCAATAATTTAAACATTTAAATAATTTCAACTATTGGGTTGCCCAAAAAGTAATTGCGGATTTTTTAAAAGAAAGTAAATGCATTTTTAATAAAACTTAGAATGAACTTTAGTCAAATATACTTTTTTTACATTTTTTTCTAAAGCAAGCTAAAAGTAACAGCTGATAACTGACAGAAGAAAGAATGCAATTACAGAGTCACAAGCTGTGAAAAAATTTGTCAACGCCGACTATATGAAAAATCCGCAACTACTTTTTGGGCAACCCAATATATGTGATGAGTTTACGAAGGTAGTGTGATTTGTAGTGAAAACTAGTAAAAGCGTGCTAAGTTCGGCCGGGCCGAATCTTATATACCCTCCACCATGGATCGCATTTGTCGAGTTCTTTTCCCGGCATCTCTTCTTAGGCAAAAAAAGATGTAAAAAAAGAGTTGCTCTGCTATTAGAGCGATATCAAGATATGGTCCGGTTTGGATCACAATTAAATTATATGTTGGAGACCTGTGTAAAATGTCAGCCAATTCGAATAAGAGCCCTTTGGGGGCTCAAGAAGTAAAATAGAGAGATCGATTTATATGGGAGCTGTATCAGGCTATAGACCGATTCAGACCATAATAAACACGTATGTTGATGGTCATGAGAGGATCCGTCGTACCAAATTTCAGGTAAAATCGGATAATAATTGCTACCTCTAGAGGCTCAAGAAGTCAAGATGCCAGATCGGCAGCTATATCAGGTTATGAACCGATTTAAACCTTATTTAACACAGTTGTTGAAAGTAAGAATAAAATACGTCATGCAAAATTTCAGCCAAATCGGATAAGAATTGCGCCCTCTAGAAGCTCAAGAAGTCCAGTCCCCAGATCTGTTTATATGACAGCTATATCAGGTTAGGGACCGATTTAAACCATACTTGGCACAGTTGTTGGATATCATAACAAAATACTTCGTGAAAAAATTCATTCAAATCGGATAAGAATTGCGCCCTCTAGAGGCTCAAGAAGTCAAGACCCAAGATTGGTTTATATGGCAGCTATATCAGGTTATGGACTGATTTGAACCATACTTGGCACAGTGGTTGGATATCATAACAAAACACGTCGTGCAAAAATTCATTCAAATCGGATAAGAATTGTGCCCTCTAGAGGCTCAAGAATTCAAGACCCAAGATCGGTTTATATGGCAGCTATAGCAAAACATGGACCGATATAGCCCATTTACAATACCAACCGACCTACACTAATAAGAAGCGGCTAGCTTTACTCCTTCGGAAGTTAGCGTGCTTTCTACAAACATACGGACGGTCGGCAGGACATGGCTAGATCGACATAAAATGTCACGACGATCAAGAATATATTGGGTTGCCCAAAAAGTAATTGCGGATTTTTCATATAATCGGCGTTGACAAATTTTTTCACAGCTTGTGACTCTGTAATTGCATTCTTTCTTCTGTCAGTTATCAGCTGTTATTTTTAGCTTGCTTTAGAAAAAAGTGTAAAAAAAAAAATTATATTTTATTAAAGTTCATTCTAAGTTTTATTAAAAATGCATTTACTTTCTTTTAAAAAATCCGCAATTACTTTTTGGGCAACCCAATATATACTTTATGGGGTCTCAGACGAATATTTCGAGTAGTTACAAACAGAATGACGAAATTGGTATAACCCCATCCTATGGTGGAGGGTATAAAAACTAGCGAATGCAGAAAATGTGAATCCTTACCCAGTGTTCCTTGGAAATACTTTAAAGAACTCTCACATCTATAGAGCCCATTATTCATTGTTTTTATTGATTTTCTTCCTTCCTGCCACACGAGTTTATTAATTTGTTTCTTCTCTTTGTATTCTTATCTTGTCATCTTTTCAACTAAAGCTAAAACCGAAACGCACCTCACAAATAAAAAAGGACAGTTGGTCACAATTAACCGGTTCCTTAGCTTTTTTGGCCCATTCTTGTTGTTCACTGAGATAGTTTTGTGGTCAAAGGAAAATCCCCAATCGCGTTATTGAACTTGAAATTTACCACCTTGGAATATGAATCAACGACACAGTTACCTAGGAGGCTGGTCACTGGCATGGCGTTTCCTACTGCTACTCATCAATGTCTTGCCAATTACTCAGGCTATTCAGAACTTGAATAGGACACAAACGAGTGCCAAACCCAATATTGTCATTGTACTCATAGATGATATGGTAAGTTGTTCAAGACGAAATATACATTAAGAATAAGGGAAATACATTAATAATAACATAGTGAAAACTCATAAAATAAGATTTTAAATTCATACAAACTTCAAACTTTTAAGTAAATATTAAGCTCTAATGCCCATATTCACAAAATGTAATGCAGCTTTAAAGTGGGTTTATTCGACAGATTTCCTTTATAGAAATGTCAAATAAACCTAATCTATAGCTGAATGAAGTTTTGTGCCGGTGAAAGGTTTAGGTTGAATAGGTAGCTTACCCCGTTTGGTGAGTTGACTCGGAGGTCAGTCCGATCCATTGCACTTTCCAAGTTCTACGAGTCTGCTCATGTCACATCGAATCCGTCTTATCCACGTATCTTGAGGACTCCCCAGAGACCCATCTGGAAGTTCGCCGAAGTCGGAGTTCGCCTTAATGGGGAGTCTATGCCCCTGTGGACCCGTGCATGAGCAGAGCAAAGGTGTTTGAGCTTTTCCTCCTCATGTGATAAGACATCGTCCACTGTAGTCATTGAGCGGCACTACGATGAACGCAGCCATATCGCCTATCGCACAGTGTCCGGTTATGACTCCTGTAATCCTACTCAGTGACCCGCTATCAAGGGCCAGCAACTCTGTCATTACCTTCCGGTCAACAGCTGGCCAGAGTGTCCTGGCAGTCCGACATCCATCCATAGAGTTTCACCTTGCCACCGCCCTTATACTTTCCACCTCCCCTACTATGTTCAGTAGTTCGACAAAAGACACTTGCGCAATACCGGCCACAGGTCTGCTTGCCGTAGAAGATTCCCTCCTGGCATACGCCTGCGCCTTCTAATTTCCCAGTACACCGATGTTTCTGAGCCCGTTCAGCCCCACATTGCCATTATTAGGCTACATGTCAACTTACAATCAAAGAAGTTTGATTGTAAAAACCACAAAAGAGTTTTCTGTAACAGCAGAAAGTCTGCTGAAAATGGTAACTTGTTGCCTATACAGCAAACATTTTCTACTGTTTTAAAATTTTAAAAAGTTGTAAAGAGCTTAAAAATGTCGTAAATATTTCAAAAGTTTTTATATTCCGAATAAGTTTTTTTATACCCTCCACCATAGGATGGGGGGTATACTAATTTCGTCACTCTGTTTGTAACTACTCGAAATATTCGTCTGAGACCCCATAAAGTATATATATTCTTGATCGTCGTGACATTTCATGTCGATCTAGCCATGTCCGTCCGTCCGTCCGTTCGTCTGTTTGTCGAAAGCACGCTAACTTCCGAAGGAGTAAAGCTAGCCGCTTGAAATTTTGCACAAATACTTCTTATTAGTGTAGGTCGGTTGGTATTGTTAATGGGTTATATCGGTCCATGTTTCGATATAGCTGCCATATAAACCGATCTTGGGTCTTGATTTATTGAGCCTCTACAGTGCGGAATTCTTATCCGATTGGAATGAAATTTTGCATGACGTGTTTTGTTATGACATTCAACAACTGTGCCGAGTATGGTTCAAATCGGTCCATAACCTGATATAGCTGCCATATAAACCGATCTTGGGTCTTGACTTCTTGAGCCTCTAGAGTGCGCAATTCTTATCCGATTGGGATGAAATTTTGCACGACGTGTTTTGTTATGATATCCAACAACTGTGCCAAGTATGGTTTAAATCGGTTCATAACCTGATATAGCTGTCATATAAACCGATCTTGGGTCTTGACTTCTTGAGCTTCTAGAGGGCGCAATTCTTATCCGATTTGAATGCATTTTTGCACGAAGTATTTTATTATGATATCCAACAACTGTGCCAAGTATGGTTCAAATCGGTTCATAACCTGATATAGCTGCCATATAAACCGATCTGGGATCTTGACTTCTTGAGCCTCTAGAGGTCGCAATTATTATCCGATTTGCCTGAAATTTTGTACGACGGATCCTCTCATGACCATCAATATACGTGTTTACTATGGTCCGAATCGGTCTATAGCCTGGTACAGCTCCCATATGAATCGATCTCTCTATTTTACTTCTTGAGCCCATAAAGGGCGCAATTCTTATTCGAATTAGCTTACATTTTACACAGGTTTCTAACATATAATTTAATTGTGGTCCAAACCGGACCATATCTTGATATCGCTCTAATAGCAGAGGAAATCTTTTCTTATATCCTGGTTTGCCTAAGAAGAGATGCCGGGAAAAGAACTCGACAAATGCGATCCATGGTGGAGGGTATATAAGATTCGGCCCGGCCGAACTTTGCACGCTTTAACTTGTTTTTTTATTTTCTACAATTTCTTAATTTTTACGATTTTGAATAACAGCAGACATAATAACCACTAAAGGGTGACTTTTAAGAGCTATATGAATGTAAAAAAAAAAAAAACATAAATATCCGAAAAATATAGTTTAATGTTTGAAGGTTATTTCATGCAAATGTGAACCGTGACTGCGCCTCAAATAGTCAATCCGCTGAGTCCAATTGTGTCATACTCTTCCCAATATTTCGGCATGTATCTCACGAATAAATGCTTCAATGTTATCTTCTAATGCGTCAATTGAAGCGGGCTTGTCCGTTGTCACAAAAAAATACCGTTAAACCGCACCATAAAGGCGACAAATTGACCGGTGCCGAACGCAAAATAAAATGTTGACCTAACTCGACACAGAATAAGTCCATTGTTATGCGTGCTGTGTGGCAAGTGGCATCGTCTTGTTGAAACCACATGTCATGCAAGTCAAGCTCTTGCATTTAGGGCAAAAAAAGTTACTTATCATCTCACGATAGCGTTCACCATTCACGGTTACGTTGCGATTCGCATCATTTTTAAAGAAGTACGGTCCAATGATGCCACCAGCCTATATACCTCACCAAACTGTGACTTTTTATGGATGCATTGGTATCTCTTGCAATGCTTTTAGCTGATCTTCACCCCAAAATCGACACTTCTGCTTGTTTACGTACCCAATGAGCCAAAAATAAGCTTCATCGCTCAATCAAAGAAGCGCGCGGTAAACTTTATTAATAGAGCACGCATTTTGATATTAAAATTCAATAATTTCCAAGCGTTGTTCGTTTGTAAGACGATTCATGGTTAAATTATAGACCAAACTGGAGATGATTTTAAACAAAAAACAAGTAAAAAGGCGTTAAGTTCGGCCGGGCCGAACTTTAGATACCCACCACTTCGGGTATAACTTATGCCCCCATAGCAGCTTTACCGAAATATGGTCTGATTTGGACCATATTCAACACGGACATTGGGTGGTGTAATAAGTACAAGTCATTTTTCAATTTTGTAGAACAAAATATTGGTCTTTTTGGTAGCCATATCCATATATAGACCGATCTGTACCATATACGACGAGAATGTCGAAAAGCCTAACATAAGTCATTGTGTCAAATTTCAGAGAAATCGGATTACGAATGTCCTTTTTATGGGGCCAAGACTTTAAATCGAGAGATCGGTTTATATGTCAGCTATATCCAAATCTGGACCGATCTGGGCCAAATTGAAAAAGAAAATCGAAGGGTCTAACACAACTTACTGTACCAAAATTTGGCCAAATTGGACAATAAATGCGCTTTTTATTGGCCCCAAAACCTTAAATCGAGAGATCGGTCTA
This sequence comes from Stomoxys calcitrans, assembly GCF_963082655.1. NCBI lineage: Eukaryota > Metazoa > Arthropoda > Insecta > Diptera > Muscidae > Stomoxys > Stomoxys calcitrans. Next base: position 29,379,524 of record NC_081552.1, read on the forward strand.
TATGGCAGCTATATCCAAATCTGGACTGATCTGAGCCAGATTGAAGAAGAATGTTGAAGAGCCTTACTCAATTCACTGACCCAACTATCGGCGACATCGGAGAATAAATGCGCTTTTTATTGGCCCAAAACCTTAAATCGAGAGATCAGTCTATATGGCAGTTATTGGCAAATCTTGATCGATCTAGGCCAAATAGCAGATATATGTGGAGGGGCTTAACTTAACTCACTGTCAAAATTTCGGCAACATCGGACAATAAATGAGCCTTTTATGGGCCCAAAACCTTAAATCGAGAGATCGGTCTAAATGGCAGCTATAGCCAAATCGGGACCGATTTGGGCCAAATTGCAGAAAAATGTCGAAGAGCTTAACACAACTCACTGTCAAAAATTTCGGCAACATCGGACAATAAATGCGCTTTTAATGGGCCCAAACCTCAAATCGAGAGATCGGTCTAAATGGCAGCTATATCCATATCTGGACCGATCTGTGCCAAATTAAAGAAGGATGTTGGAGGGCCTAACACAACGCACTGTACCAATTTTCAGCAAAATCGGATACTAAATATGGCTTTTATGGGCCTAAGACCCTAAATCGGAGGATCGGTCTATATGGGGGCTGTACCAAGATATAGTCCGATATAGCCTATCTTCGAACTTATGGACAAAAAAGAATCCGTGCAAATTTTTAGCTCAATATCTCTATTTTTAAAGACTGTTGCGTGATTTCAACAGACAGACGGACGAGCATGGCTAGATCGTCTTAGATTTTTACGCTGATCAAGAATATATATATACTTCATAGGGTCGGAAATGGATATTTCGATGTGTTGCAAACGGAATGACAAAATTAATATACCTCCATCCTTCGGTGGTGAGTATAAAAACATATAAAAGTCAGCAAAATTGTTTTGTTGCTAGAAGCATTTGACTGGTTTCCCGTATCGCGATTTCTTTTCGACCAAGAAAAATCATCAGCGAGAGATGTCAAATGGATCATGGTGCTTTACAACTTATTCTAGTTGGAATGGTTGTAAAGCACCATGATCCATTTCACATCTCTCGCTGATGATTTTTCTGGGCTCTTTAAGATGACTTGATTCATAAGCGCAATGTAAAAATTGCAGTAGTATCTAAATATTGGAGAAAAGAAAAATAAACAAAATATATGAAAAACCGTTTTGTTTTTACAAAGAAAAAAAATCACATATTCCGTTGAACACATATTTGGTTTATTATTTAAAATTATATAGGATTGAAAAATCCAAATGTTTTGGTGGGTATCAAATGTTTTAATATGTTTTTTGTTTTTTCATTTTGTACCTAATGTTGTTTATTTAAGGGCTTTAACGATGTAAGTTTTCACGGCTCAAATCAATTTCTTACACCTAACATTGATGCTTTGGCCTATAATGGTATCATTTTGAATAAGCACTATGTGCCAAATTTATGTACACCTTCGCGGGCAACACTCTTAACTGGAAAATATCCCATACATACAGGTAATTAAGAAAAACAACCTCTTAGAAATATTTTTATATTAGATTATAGATGCGCATCTACACAATTTATTGGGTTGCCCAAAAAGTAATTGCGGATTTTTTAAAAGAAAGTAAATGCATTTTTAATAAAACTTAGAATGAACTTTAATCAAATATACTTTTTTACACTTTTTTTCTAAAGCAAGCTAAAAATAACAGCTGATAACTGACAGAAGAAAGAATGCAATTACAGAGTCACAAGCCGTTGAAAAAATTTGTCAACGCCGACTATATGAAAAATCTGCAATTACTTTTTGGGCAACCCAATACTTGTTCCAACTAATTACAGGCATGCAACATTTTGTAATTATCAATGATGAACCATGGGGTCTACCTCTGGAGGAGCGTCTTATGCCGGAAATATTTCGCGATGCTGGCTATTCCACCAATCTGGTGGGCAAATGGCATTTGGGATTTTATGAAAAAGAAATGACACCTACATTCCGAGGCTTCGATCATCATTACGGCTATTATTCCGGCTATATCAGCTACTATGATCATACTAATAAAATGGTAATGGTAATTGTTGGGTGAATTTTTTTAAAACTTTTTCAAACTTTCCAATTAAATCTTCTAACAAGGCCAACAATTTTACGGGTATGGATTTTCGTGATGACTTAAGACCAATGCCTGAAGTGAATGGCATCTATGCCACAGATTTGTTTACCGAAGAGAGTGTAAGGATAATCAAAGATCATGATGCTAGCACACCTTTGTTCCTTATGTTAAGTCACTTGGCTGTACACACAGGAAATGAGGATAATCCCATGGAATTTCCACCAGAGGAATTGGAAAATTTTGATCATATAAAGGATCCCAAACGAAGGGCATATGCAGGTAATGTAGATTAACAAAAATTGCATTCCTAGATATGCAATTACTTAATGAAATTTATTCAAAAATAAACAAAAGATTTACATGTGATCAATATAAACAGAGAAGGAAATCATATGAAAGGAAAAGAAATCTTCCCAAATTATGGGAAAAAACTAGATTTAATTGAATTTTATTCTACATAGCAAACTTCTGTCGAACCATTAACAATTAAAGCTTCTAGGAAGCGAACAAAAAATGTGGCTTCCAGGAGCTCAAGATGTCAAATCGGGAGATCGGTTTATATGGGAGCTGAATCAGCTAATTGACAGATTGTAACCCTACTTGACAAAGTTGTAGGAATCGTAGCAAAAAACTATCTGCAAAATTTCAGCTAAATCGGACAAAAATTGCGGCTTCCAGGGGCTCAAGAAGTTAAATCGAGAAATCGGTTTATATTGGAGCTATATCAGGTTGCTGGCTCGCGCAGTGCACCGATCAGTTTTGATACCCCCTTTTTAGCGTAGGACTTCCAAAAACCTAGGTAGTTTATTTAGATTTTGGAGTTTTGTAATAATTGCGTGTAAAATTTCAGAAATATGTTCCCTTCTGTAAAGAAAGTACCAAATAGCACCAAGAATAACAACGCATCGGAAAAATCATTAAGCCACCCAATATAAAGGGTGATTTTTTTGAGGTTAGGATTTTCATGCATTAGTATTTAACAGATCACGTGGGATTTCAGACATGGTGTCAAAGAGAAAGATGCTCAGTATGCTTTGACATTTCATCATGAATAGACTTACTAACGAGCAACGCTTGCAAATCATTGAATTTTATTACCAAAATCAGTGTTCGGTTCGAAATGTGTTCAAATTTTGACAAATTTTGTTCAGCGATGAGGCTCATTTCTGGTTGAATGGCTACGTAAATAAGCAAAATTGCCGCATTTGGAGTGAAGAGCAACCAGAAGCCGTTCAAGAACTGCCCATGCATCCCGAAAAATGCACTGTTTGGTGTGGTTTGTACGCTGGTGGAATCATTGGACCGTATTTTTTCAAAGATGCTGTTGGACGCAACGTTACGGTGAATGAACACATTTCGAACCGAACACTGATTTTGGTAATAAAATTCAATGATTTGCAAGCGTTGCTCGATAGTAAGTCTATTCATGATGAAATGTCAAAGCATACTGAGCATCTTTCTCTTTGACACCATGTCTGAAATCCCACGTGATCTGTCAAATACTAATGCATGAAAATCCTTACCTCAAAAAAATCACCCTTTATATTATCATGGTAATAATGAATCCCAATTTTGAGCGTTTTAGCTCAATTCGTAAAGAAAGTACTATGATGTATGTTTTAGTACCTAAAAACAAGTAAAAGCGTGCTAAGTTCGGCCGCGCCGAATCTTGTATACACTCCACCAAGGAACGCATTTGTCGAGTTCTTTTCCCGGCATCTCTTCTTAGGCAAAAAAGGATATAAGAAAAGATTTGCTCTGCTATTAGAGCGATATCAAGATATGGTCCGGCTTGGACCACAATTAAATTATATGTTGGAGACCTGTGTAAAATGTCAGCCAATTCGAATAAGAATTGCGCCCTTTGGGGGCTCAAGAAGTAAAATAGAGAGATCGATTTATTTGGGGAGCTGTATCGGGCTATAGACCGATTCAGATCATAATAAACACGTATGTTGACGGTCATGAGAGGATCCGTCGTAAAAAATCTCAGGCAAATCGGATAATAATTGGGACCTCTAGAGGCTCAAGAAGTCAAGATCCCAGATCAGTTTATATGAGAACTATATCAGATTATGAACCAATTTAAACCATACTTGGCACTGTTATTGGATATAATAACAAAACACGTCGTGCCAAAATTCATTCAAATCGGATAAGAATTACGCCCTCTAGATCAAGAAGTCAAGACCCAAGATCGGTTTATATGACAGCTATATCAGGTTATGAACCGACTTGAACCATACTTGGCATAGTTATTGGATATCGTAACAAAACACGTCATGCAAAATTCATTCAAATCGATTGAGAATTGTGCCCTGTAGAGGCTGAAGAAGTCGAGACCCAAGATCAGTTTATATGACAGCTATATGGGGTTATGAACCGTTTTGAACCATACTTGGCACAGTTGTTTGATATCATAACAAAAAATGTCCGTCCGTCCGTCCGTCTGTCTGTCGAAAGCACGCTAACTTCCGAAGGTGTAAAGCTAGCCGCTTGACATTTTGCACAAATACTTCTTATTAGTGTAGGTCGGTTGGTATTGTAAATGGCCAATATCTGTCCATGTTTTGATATAACTGCCATATAAACCGATCTTGGGTCTCGACTTCTTGAGCCTCTAGAGGGCGCAATTCTTATCCGATTGGAATGAAATTTTGCACGTAGTATTTTGTTATGATATCCAAGAACTGCGCCAAGTATGGTTCAAATCGGTTCATAAACTGATATAGCTGTCATATAAACAGATCTGGGGACTTGACTTCTTGAGCTTCTACAAGGCGCAATTCCCATCCGATTTGTCTGAAATTTTGTAAGACGTATTTTATTCTTACTTTCAATAACTGTGTCAAATAAGGTTCAAATCGGTTCATAACCTGATATAGTTGCCATAGATACTGATCTGGGATCTTGACTTCTTGAGCCTCTAGAGGGCGCAATTATTATCCGATTTTGTACGACGGATTTTCTCTTGACCATTAACATACGTGTTTATTATGGTCTGAATCGGTCTATAGCCCGATACAGATCCCATATAAATCGTTCTCTCTATTTTACTTCGTGAGTCCCAATGGGCGCAATTCTTATACGAATTGGCTGAAATTTTACACAGGTCTCCAACATATAATTTAATTGTGGTCCGAACCGGACCATATCTTGATATCGCTCTAATAGCAGAGCAAATCTTTTCTTATATTGTTTATTTGCCTAAGAAGAGATGCCGGGAAAAGAACTCGACAAATGCGATCCATGGTGGAGGGTATATAAGATTCGGCCCGGCCGAACTTAACAGCTTTTACTTGTTTTATATAATGCACAAATTTTGCGAAACTTAATTTACATATGATGGATAACAGTAATGAGTATTAAAATGATATAAACTGGGTGTTTGTTCGAATTTACTGCTTGCAAAACAGGGTAGTACATATGCAATTTAATATTCAAGCACCGCTGTTAATAAGGAAACGATGAAAAGTTTACCACATGTAGTAAAACAGTCTGCAAGAGTCAGTAGGTGGTTGAAGTCTAGGCTATAGTCATTGTTAACAGGGTGGCATTGATAAATAACAAATAGATAAAGCATTGATAAATCTTCTTCTATTAGATATAAAAATGAATTTGTGTTTGTTTGTTCCGTATAGACTCAAAAACGGCTGAACCGATTACCTCGAAATTATCACAGATTATGTAGCTTAGTCTGGAAGGAAACATAGGCTATATAATTTTTTTATATAAGGAGGGACGAACCCTCCCCCTTATCCCAAAAGTACTATCCAAAAATAAAAGTGGGCCGATCGAGACAATATGGGATTTAAAGGAACGGTTTTCAAGAGTAAAGTACGAATTTCATATTAAAATTTGGGTACAAGTAACTGGGGGGGGGGGGGGGGGCAGCCCCAACCCCAAAACCCCCTAAAATAGGTTTTTTGGATGAACATGACAATATGGGACTCAAATAAAAGGTATTCGGGAGTAGATTGCGAATATAGTCAGGAAGGAGATATAGGCTTTAAAATTTGTTGATTTCGAAAGGGGGCAGACCCTCCCCCTTTACCCAAAATCACCACCCAAAATCCAAAGTGAACCGATCGGGACAATATGGGTATCAAATGAAAAGTATTGGTAAATAGAATACGAATAAGGTATTAAAATTTGGGTCTATGTACTCATCGGGCCGCCCTAATCCTAAAATTCCCCCAAACAGACATATTGGGCGTTCATATCAATATGGGCCTCAAATGAAAGGTATTCGGGAGGTGATCACGAATCTAGCATACAAAATCAGATCGAAGTATAGGGGGTCACCTTACCCCCCAAAAACCCCTTAAATGGGCATATGACCCATCATGAGTATATGAAAGGTATTGGAGACTAGAAGCGAATATAGTTTTAAAATTTGGGTCCAAGTACCCAGCGTGCCTCCCTAACCCAAAAACTCCTTTTAACAGATGTATTCGATGTCCAATATCGGACACAAATGAAAAGTATTCGGCAGTAGATTACAAATATGGCATTAAAAAATTAGGTCCAAGTCTAGGTGGCGCTTTTCCTCCTAAACATAACGTTAAATAGATTAATTGACCCATTATGACAATATGGGACTCAAATCAAAAGTATTTGAGAGTTGAAAACGAATTTGATATCCAGTTTTGTAGCCAAGTATTTGGGGGTACACCCTAAAGCATCGCCTAAACTGAACTTCTTTTCCGATTATGGTATTATGGAGAATTTGATATTTTTTTTTTAGAACAAAGTGCCGGTGGCCGCCCCAGCCCCAAAACACACTCCAAACAGTTCATATTTACCGACCATGGCAATATGGGGCTCAAATTAAAGGTATTTGGAAGTGCGGCACGAATTTGATCCATTTGATCCATCCATTGATCCATATTTGCGTCGAAATATCTGAGGTGTCATTCCTCCCCTTAAAAACACTCCCCATTACCCTAATATTTAACAAGTAAAAGCGTACTAAGTTCGGCCGGGCCGAATCTTATATACCCTCCACCATGGATCGCATTTGTCGAGTTCTTTTCCCGGCATCTCTTCTTAGGCATATATATATATATATATATATATATATATATATATATATATATATATATATATATATATATATATATATATATATATATAAGATTTGCTCTGCTTTTAGAGCGATATCAAGATATGGTCCGGTTTGGACCACAATTAAATTATATGTTGGAGACCTGTGTAAAATGTCAGCCAATTCGAATAAGATTTGCACTCTTTGTGAGCTCAAAAAGTAAAATAGAGAGATCGATTTATATGGGAGCTGTATCGGGCTATGGACCGATTCAGACCATAATAAACACGTTTGTTTATGGTCATGAAAGAATTCGTCGTACAAAATTTCAGGCAAATCGGATAATAATTGCGACCTCTAGAGTCTCAAGAAGTCAAGATCCCAGATCGGTTTATATGGCAGCTATATCAGGTTATAAACCGACTTGTACTTTATTTGACATAGTTGTTGAAAGTAACAATAAAAAACGTCTTGCGAAATTTCAGCCAAATCGGATAGGAATTGCGCCCTCTAGAAGCTCAAGAAGTCAAGTTCCCAGATCTGTTTATATGACAGCTATATCAGTATATCAGGTTTTGAACCGATTTAAACCATATTTGGCACAGTTGTTGGATATCATAACAAAATACTACGTGCCAAAATTCATTCAAATCGGATAGGAATTGCGCCCTGTAGAGGCTCAAGAAGTCAAGATCCAAGTTCGGTTTATATGACAGCTATATCAGGTTATGGACCGACTTGGCACAATTGTTGGATATCGTAACAAAACACGTCGTGCAAAATTTCATTCCAATCGGATAAGAAATGCGCACTCTAGAGGCTCAAGAAGTCAAGACCCCAGATCGGTTTATATCGCAGCTATGTCAGGTTATGGACCGATTTGAACCAATTCTTGGCACAGTTGTTTGATATCATAACGAAACACGTTGTGCAAAATTTCATTCCAATCGGATAAGAATTGCGCACTCTAGAGGCTCAAGAAGTCAAGACCCCAGATCGGTTTATATGACAGCTATATCAGGTTATGGACCGATTTGAACCATACTTGGCACAGTTTTTAGATATAATAACGAAACACGTTGTGCAATCTAATGTCATTCCAATCGGATAAGAATTGCGCACTCTAGAGGCTCAAGAGGTCAAGACCCAAGATCGGTTTATATGACAGCTATATCAGGTTATGAACCGATTTGAACCATACTTGGCACAGTTGTTGGATATCATAACGAAACACGTCGTGCAAAATTTCATCCCAATCGGATAAGAAATGCGCACTCTAGAGGCTCAAGAAATCAAGACCCAAGATCGGTTTATATGGCAGCTATATCAAATATATATCAACCGACCTACACTAATAAGAAGTATTTGTGCAAAATTTCAAGCGGCTAGCTTTACTCCTTCGGAAGTTAGCGTGCTTTCGACAAACAGACGGACGGACGGACGGACGGACGGACGGACATGGCTAAATCGACATAAAATTTCACGACGATCAAGAATATATATACTTTATGGGGTCTCAGACAAATATTTCGAGTAGTTACAATCAGAATGACGAAATTAGTATACCCCCCATCTTATAGTGGAGGGTATAAAAACACCATATCTCGGAGATTGGTGGTGTGATTCGTTCTCAAAAAACAAAGCATGATTTCTATTGTTGTGGTCAGGTGCCTCGGGGGACGCCCAAAACTCGCCAAGTGGAAATACAAACTAATCACGACAATTTAGAGCTCAAACGAAAGGTTGATGGAAAAAAGCGCATTTGATATCCAATCGAAGATCCGCGTGTTTGGGGACCCGCCCCACCCCAAAATACTTCCCTATTATATTGGGTTGCCCAAAAAGTAATTATTGATTTTTCATATAGTCGGCGTTGACAAATTTTTTCACAGCTTGTGACTCTGTAATTGCATTTTTTCTTCTGTCAGTAATCAGCTGTTACTTTTAGCTTGCTTTAGAAAAAAGTGTAAAAAAAGTATATTTGATTAAAGTTCATTCTAAGTTTTATTAAAAATGCATTTACTTTCTTTTAAAAAATCCGCAATTTCTTTTTGGGCAACCCAATATAAAAGCTATTTGGATTTTCCTTACCACCCTCAAAACAGAACTTAGTAACCGGTCATGCCAATATGGGGCTCATATAAAATCCATTTGAAAGTGAAGCACGTAGCTTATATTTACTTTAAGGGCCATGACTTTAAATCGAGAGATCGGTCTATATGACAGCTATATCCAAATCTTAACCGATCTGGGCCAAATTGAAGAAGGCTATCGAAGGCCCTTACACATGTTACTGTCCCAAATTTCAGCGACATCGGACATTAAATGCGTGTTTTATGGGCGCAAGACCTTAAATCGAGTGATCGGTCTATATGGCAGCTATATCCAAATCTGGACCGATCTGTACCAAATTTTAAAAGGATGTCGATTGACCTAACACATCTCACTGTCCCAAATTTCAACAAAATCGTATAATAAATGTGGCTTTTTTTGGCCTAAGACCCTAAATCGGCGGATCGGTCTATATGGGGGCTATATCAAGATATAGTCCGATATAGCTCATCCTCGAACTCAACATGTTTATGAACAAAAAAGAATCTGTGCAAAGCTTCAGCTCAATATCTCTATTTTTAAATATTGTAGCGTGATTGCAACAGACAGACGGACGGACATGGCTAGATCGTCTTAGATTTTTACGCTGATCAAGAATATATATACTTTATAGGGTCGGAAATGGATATTTCGATGTGTTGCAAACGGAATGAGAAAATGAATATACCCCATCCTTCGGTGGTGGGTATAAAAAAAATAGTAAAAAATCTGCCGTTTGGGAACGGGTAGAGTTAACGGGCTTATGTGTATTTTAGGGCCGTTATTCGTCCGGGCGCCCCTCAAAATTGGCCCAGATCAGTCCAGATTTAGATATATCTGCCATATGGACTAATTTCTCGATTTTGAGATTTTGGGCCCATAAAAGGTGCATTTATTAGCCGATCTCGCTCAAATTAAGCACAATGAGTGCTGTTAGACCCTTCGACATTCGTACCGTGTATGGTCAAGATCGGCCTTTATTTGTATATAGCTGCTATATATATACCGATCTTCTTAAAATTACATTTATTACTCGATTTCTCTGAAATTTAACACTGTGGGCTGTGTAAGGCTCTTTGACATACGTGTTCACCATGCTTCAGATTGGTCTATATTTTTGGATATAGCCTTAGTCCTTAGGCCCATAAAAGGTGTATTTTTAGACCGATGAATTTGATACAATAATTTGTGTTAGACCCTTTCATAGCCATCCTGAACATGGTGGAGGTCGGAATACATTTAGATATAGCTGCTATGGACTCAAAAATAGTGATTTTTTCAATGTTTTATGACGGTAGGTGATTAACATATATATATCCAAGGTGGTGGGTATCCAAAGTTCGGCCCGGCATTTTTACTGCTTTACTGTTTTTTATATCCACCACAATAGGATGGTGATATACTAATCTAGTCATTCCGTTTGTAACACCTCGAAATATTCGTTCTGAGTCGATCTAGCCATGTCCGTCCGTACGTCTGTCGAAATCACGATAGCGGTCGAAAACGCTTAAAGCAATCCGCTTGACATTTTGCACAAATACTAAATATTGATGTAGGTCATTGGGAATTGCAAATGGGCTATATCGGTTCAGATTTGGATATAGTTCCCATCTAAACCGATCTCCCGATTTGACTTCTTGAGCAATTGGAAGCCAACATTTTTGTCCGATATGGCTGAAATTGAGCATGCGGTGTTCCGTTACGACTTTCAATAACTGCGTCAATTACGATTCGAATCGGTCTATAACCTGATATAGCTCCCGATTTGACTTCTTGAGCCCATGGAAGCCGCAATTTCTGTCCGATTTGGCTGAAATTTTGCATGCACGACTTCCAACAACTGTGCCAAGTACGTCCCAAATCAGTCTATAGTCTGATATAGCTGCCATGTAAACCGATCTGCCGATTTTACGTCTTTACAAGCAGCAATTCTCCTTGCAAGAAGCAATTTTTGCCCGATTTGGCTGAAATTTTGCATGTAATGTTCGGTTTTGAACTCCAACAACCGAACTAAATACGATCTCTCGATTTGATTTTCTTGAGCCCTTACAAGCCGCAATTTTTGTCCACTTTAGCTAAAATTTTGCATGTAGTTTTCTGTGAAGACTTCCAACAACTATGGTACAACTCATATAGCACCCATGTAAACCCCTCTCTCGATAATCCCTGTTCGGTTCCTAGAAGCTTTAATTTTTGCTGGTTTGACTAATGTTTGGCATGTAAGAATAAAACAAGTAAAAATGTGCTAAGTGCGGCTAAGTGCCAAATCTTGGCAACCCACCGCCAAGGATTCTGCTAAAAATTTAAACAAAATTAATTTAGCTGAGGGGCATAATTTTATTCTACATATCAAACTTCTGTCAATGATGTGATGAAAGGACCTATCGAATTCAAATTTATAGGTTAACCTTATAATTTGATCCATGTTTTTTTAATGAATTCCATTTCCAGCCATGGTTTCCCGTCTAGATCAGAGTGTTGGAGAAACTATCGCAGCCCTTTCGGAGAAAGGCATTCTGAATAACACCATAATTTTGCTATATTCCGATAATGGAGCCCCCACTGTAGGCATTCATTCAAATGCTGGATCTAATCATCCTTTTAGAGGGGTAAGTTTCACCCAATCTCACATCTCACATAAACCACTCTTATTTTGTCAAATTCTACCAACAGCAAAAAGAATCCCCCTGGGAAGGTGGCATACGTTCAGCTGGCTTAATCTGGAGTCCCCTATTGCAGCAACAAAGCTATGTTTCCAATCAGATGGCCCATGCCATTGATTGGCTACCCACATTGGCGGCTGCAGCGGATGTTAAATTGCCCTATGATCTTCAAATCGATGGTGTAAATCTTTGGCCCTCTTTAAACCAGGGTTCAGATCCACAACCCAGACGTTTGCTACATGTTTTCGACGATGTTTTTGGCTATAGCTCCTATACACGAGGAAATTTAAAATATGTCAATGGCTCTTCATTTGATGGTCAATACGATAGCTGGCTGGGCGATATCGCATTTGAAGAAAGCGATCCCATGGCAAATTTCTATGAACAGCATGTGTTGTCGTCACAAGTTCACAAGACTTTGGGTAATCCCAAATTAAGTATTGAGCAAATTCAAAGACTCAGAGCAGAATCTACTCACAAATGTCCTTTTAATGCCGAGGACTTCACTCAGGATATTTACAAATGTGAACCTCTTAGGGCTCCCTGCTTTTTCAACATAGACAAGGATCCCTGTGAACGTTATAATCTGGCGAATTTATATCCTTTGCAAATTCAATTTCTGGCTCAGGAAGTAGAAGAATATCGAATGACAGCAAGGCCTTCTGTTCGTATAGCCCATGGAGATCCTTTGTCAAATCCTCAACGCTTTGGTGGAGTTTGGCAATGGTGGCAGAATACTGAGATGGCTGGGTTTAGAGGGGCTGGTGCAACGCCCAAGGCAATTGGCCTAAGTGTGCTTTTATGTTTGTTTTGTGTTATTGCAGTTTATGTTAAGAAAACTTTTAATTAAAATTCATTACATATTAGATAAAGTCAAAGTTTAACGAATTTTTAAAATACCTGATTATTGTAGATTACAAAGAGTATTATTAAATATATATGTACAATGATATAAAAAACTGTTTATATAAAAAATTATTTAACAGCAAGTACAAACGTATTGTATTAAGTACGGCAGTGCCGAACTTTGGATGCCCTACACCATGGATGTTAGTATTTTCCCAATTTCATTATACCCACCACCGTGGGATGGGAGTATACCAATCTAGTCATTCCGTTTGTAACACCTCGAAGTATTCGTCTAAAACTCCATAAAGTATATATATTCCTGATTGCCTCGACGTTCTGAGTCGATCTAGCCATATCCGACCGATCGTCTGTCGAAATCACAGTAGCGGTCGAATGCGTAACGCTAGCTGCTTAAAATTTTCCACAGATACCTAATATTGATGAAGGTCAATGGTGATTGTAAATGAGCCATATCGGTTCAGATTAAGATATAGCTTCCATATAAACCGATTTCCTGAGGGACTCAAGAAGAGTCCCTGGAAGCCGCAATTTTTGTCGGATTAAGCTGAAATTTTAAAAGTATTGGGTTGCCCAAAAAGTAATTGCGGATTTTTCATATAGTCGGCGTTGACAAATTTTTTCACAGCTTGTGACTCTGTAATTGCATTCTTTCTTCTGTCAGTTATCAGCTGTTACTTTTAGCTTGCTTTAGAAAAAAAGTGTAAAAAAGCATATTTGATTAAAGTTCATTCTAAGTTTTACTAAAAATGCATTTACTTTCTTTTAAAAAATCCGCAATTACTTTTTGGGCAACCCAATATATCATTCGATATGGAATTTTAAGGCTATAACAGCCACAATTTTGGTCCTGTCTCTACAAAATGAAGCACAAGGTATTTTATTGGCGTCCTACTATGTGTGCAAAATCCAATGAAAATCGCTTTAGATTTAGATATAGCTCCCACGTATATCTTTCATTCGATATGACCTTTTAAGGCTATAGAAGCCACAATTTTGGTACCATCTTTACAAAATTTAGCAAGACTTGTTTTATTTGGCGTCCCAATACAAGCGCAAAATTTCAATAAAATCGGTCCTGATTTCATCCGTTATGGACTTTAAAGGCAGTAGAAGCCACAATTTTGGTCAGATCTTCACAATATTGGGTGTAAGATTTTATATTTGACGTCCTAGATTTAGATATTGCTTCCCTATATATCATTTATCCGATATGACTTTTTTAAGGCTGTAAAAATCCACAATTTTTGTTCTATCACAAAATCGTACAAATCGTATCACAAATCGTACAATTCGTTCTATTCGATATTTCAGGAGGTGTGCAATATTCAAGTCTGACTAGACTTGGAGATGAGTTATGCATTTAAAAATTATTATGTAGACTAGGTGGTGTAGGGTTTTATATAGTCAGCTCCGCCCGACATTTGCCTTTCCTTACTGGTTTTAAAAAGATATTCATCTTCATATTTGTGGAAAATTAGAACAATGACTGTAGTAGTTTTAGTTTTATGATATTTTTAAATTAAAATTTGTATTTTCACAAAAGTAAAGTAAAATTTCATGAAGATATCTTTATTCGTTCCAAAATGGCAAACTTATTTTAATTAATTTTTATACCCTCCACCATAGAATGGGGGTATACTAATTTCGTCATTCTGTTTGTAACACCTCGAAATATGCGTCTAAGACCCCATAAAGTATATATATTCTCGTTCGTCGCGACATTTTAAGTCGAACTAGCCATGTCCGTCCGTCCGTCCGTCCATCCGTCCGTCCGTCCGTCCGTCCATCCGTCCGTCCGTCAATCCGTCCGTCTGTCTATCGAAAGCACGCTTACTTTTGAAGGGGTAAAGCTAGCCTCTTGAAATTTTGCACAAATACTTCTTATTAGTGTAGGTCGGTTGGGATTGTAAATGTACCAAATCGGTCCATGTTTTGATATAGCTGCCATATAAACCGATCTTAGGTCTTGACTTATTGAGCCTCTAGAGGGCGCAGTTCTCGTCCGATTTGATTGAAATTTCGCATATAGTGTTTTGATATCACTTCTAATAACTGTGCGAAGTATGGTTTAAGTCAGTCTATAACCTGATATAGCTGCCATATAAACCGCTCTGGGATCTTGACTTCTTGAGCCTGTAGAGGGCGCAATTCTCATCCGATTTGACTGAAATTTTGGAAATAGTGTTTTGATATCACTTCCAACAACTGTGAACAGTATGGTTCTAATCGATCCATAACCAGATATAGGTGCCATATAAACCGCACTTGGATATAGACTTCTTGAGCCTCTAGAGAGCGCAATTCTCATCTGATTTGGCACAAATTTTGTACAACTGCTCCTCCCATGGCCTTCAACATACGTGTGCAATATGGTCAGAATCGAGCTATAGCTTGATACAGCTCCCATATAAACCGGTCTTCCGATTTCGCTTCTTGAGCCCCGAATTGGCCTATAACTTGATATAGCTACTCCTCCGTCATTATTCATTATACTTTGTTTGCCTAAAACCAGATACTGCCCAAAGAACTCGACAGATGCGACCATGGTGGAGGGTATATAAGATTCGGCCCGGCCGAACTTAGCACGCTCTTACTTGTTTTCCATCCCACTGTGCGTTGGAGCATTTTCTATGCCATTGACCGGTTTTCGCGGCTAGCAGACATCGGTACTTAGGTGGGAACACAATACCAGACATGAACCAGCTTTGGGACGTGGTATGGAAGCCAATTAGGGATTTTGCAAGTAGCACGGAGTTCCTGACATAGATTTTCTTTTTCGAGGTTACTTTCTAGTATTTAGAGCGCTCAACAAGCCGATTACTGGCTCAGGATAAATATTCGCTCTGTGTGACAGCTATATGCAAATACAGTCCGATTTGGCTCATTCAAGAACTTAACCTGCGTATTGAAGAACTATGAGTCTGTACTTAATATAAACTCAATATCTCAATTTTTACAGACTTAAACGTGATTACAACAGACGAACGGCAGACACTCGGACATTGTTAAATCATTGTTTGCGACGATCAAAGGTATATGTATTATGTAGCGTCGGAAATGGATATTTTGGGGTGTTGCAAATGGAATGCTTAAATTAATGTACGCGCTATTAATGTACTCTATCTAATAGAGTACTCGCACTCTCACGAGACAAAAATTTTACTCACGCAAGCTAAGGCACGATCTACTCACGAGAAAATCACGGACTACGAGACACTCACGAATCGTAAAACACTCACGAGACAATCAGGACTCGCGAGGCATTTACGACGCATGAGAAAATCACGACTCACGGGACACTCACGACTCACAAGAGAATCACGACTCACGAGACACGATTCAACAAGTAAAATTGCAAATTTTGCCCATGAACATTCCACTAAGGAACAGGGGCAAACTTCTCACATATCTATGAGTGCAGTCCGATTCAAGTTTAAGCTCAATGATAAGGGGCTTCCCTTTTATAGCCGAATCCGAACGGCGTGCCGCAGTGCGACAAAAATGGCAAAAATTTAGATTGTAAATAAATCGCTTGACATGCACTGGCTGTATACTACAGTTGACAGACCTATAATGCTATATGGTGTTATAGCCAAGTGGACGGTGCCTCAAAAGTCCAACTACTATATAACACAGATAGGTTCAAAAGGTGGTTTGTTTATGCATCACAACCGCACTGAGGACGACACCATCTGATACACTGAATTTAAAGCCACACCAAATTCATCGGCACATTGTGGCAAGACAAATTGCTGCGAACACTGCTGTGAGGTTAAGGGAAGTCTTTCCACATCGATGGAGACACTTCCAAAGCATGGATATTGAGCGATTCACCAGTATTTTGGTCACGCGTTTTTATTGTAATTTGCGGGAATAAAAAGAAGTTATTGGGTGTGAAGTCAGTGCTGTACGGCGGATGATCCATCAATTCGTCCACCTCATGATATTTTTATACCCTCCACCATAGGATGGGGGGTATATTAATTTCGTCATTCTGTTTGTAACTACTCGAAATAATCGTCTGAGACCCCATAAAGTATAAATATTCTTGATCGTCGCGACATTTTATGTCGATCTAGCCATGTCCGTCCGTCCATCCGTCCGTCCGTCCGTCTGTCGAAAACACACTAACTTCCGAAGGCGTAAAGCTAGCCGCTTGACATTTTGCACAAATACTTCTTATTAGTGTAGGTCGGTTGGTATTGTAAATGGGCCATATCGGTCCATGTTTTGATATAGCTGCCATATAAACCGATCTTGGGTCTTGACTTCTTGAGCCTCTAGAGTGTGAAATTTCTCTCCGATTGGAATGAAATTTAGCACGACTTGTTTCGTTATGACATCCAACAACTGTGCCAAGTATGGTTCAAATCGGTCCATAACCTGATATAACTGCCATATAAACCGATCTTGGGTCTTGACTTCTTGAGCCTCTAGAGTGCGCAATTCTTATCCGATTGGAATGAAATTTTGCACGACGTGTTTTATTATGATATCCAATAACTGTTTCAAGTATGGTTTAAATCGGTTCATAACCTGATATAGCTGCCATATAAACCGATCGGGGGTCTTGACTTCTTGAGCCTCTAGAGTGCGCAATTCTTATCCGACTGGAATGAAATTTTGCACGACGTGTTTTGTTATGATATCCAACAACTGTGCCAAGTATGGCTCAAATCGGTTCATAACCTGATATAGCTGCCACATAAACCGATCTGGGAGTTTGATTTCTTGAGCCTCTAGAGTGCGCAATTATTATCCAATTTGCCTGAAATTTTGTACGACGGATCCTCTTATGGCTATCAACATACGTGTTTATTATGGTCTGAATCGGTCTATAGCCCGATACAGCTCCCATATAAATCGATCTCTCTATTTTACTTCTTGAGCCCCTAAAGGGCGCAATTCTTATTCGAATTGGCTGACATTTTACACAGGTCTCCAACATATAATTTAATTGTGGTTCAAACCGGACCATATCTTGATATCGCTCTAATAGCAGAGCAAATATTTTCCTATATCCTGTTTTGCCCAAGAAAAGCAAGACGACTATGTGGGCTTGGGATGTGTAATCCGAAAAACTAGGACTGGTCATATCGAGAAGATTACCCGGCCACTGTAGTGTGTATCAAGCGGAGATCCTTGCAATAAAAGAAATGGTAGAATAAATAATGTCATAAAGACGATTGCCATGAATATCTTCTGAGACAGCCAGGTAGCCATCAAATCTCTGGAAAACATATTTCTGAACTCAAGAACTACCCTCGACTATTTCAGATCTCTCAACGAAATGTCTGAACAGTTCCAAATTCACCTGTTCTGGGTGCCGAGCCCCAAAGATATCCCAAGGAATAATCTGTGGATATGCCTCTAGCGACATGTAAGCTAAGTCTTCAGGATCAGGCCCAAAGGTACACGAATGATAGATGATAACAAAGTGGGGGTTGTGAACAATCCAAAGTTATGTGGCCCAATCTTGAAGAGATCTACCGCTTTTCTTTCACTGGCTAGAACAGACGCCTCAATCTTTATGTCCGTCATTGTGTCAGCCATGGCAGGTCACTGTCTGATCGGAAAACATGCTGACAAACTGAAACAGAAGCTATGAGGACGTCGAGGAAAAGGAGACTATAGAATATCTGCTGTGTTTGTGTCCCGCACTGGCAGTCAGAAGGAGATTCACATTTCAGGGAGAACTGGTCTGATTTAGCGGATGTGAACATTCGCCAGTTTTTAAAGCAATCTGGATGGTTCAACGGCAGAAGCCATCTTCCTTCTCCGGTTCATGTGGTATCACAATGGACGAAACTGTCTAAGTGAGTCCGATGGCAAACTGCCACTGATAATACGAAAAGCTATACTGACCTACTTCTGACTTCCTTTCAGTAATAGCCTCGTCTGCTCCCAATCCGGATCTTCCCACAGGATTTTGGTCTTCCTATCGACCGTTTTGCTGTCCCACAGAGTTACATGCGCATTCGTCGACCACGCTCTTGGCTAGGACTGCGTCGACCCGAAAGGTTTCAGGTTAACCAAGTCAGTCAGTCCAGCAGTCTCCTGGCATTCACTACTGCTGCAAATGGTCTGCTCTTGCATTCCCCTTATTACGCTATGGCCCGTCAGCCAAACGATGCGGATCGCGCTAATCTTCTTCTTACACTCCATGAATGTTCGTAACCTTACCGTCCAGGCTGCTATTGTCCTGATGGCGAATTTAGTATCTGTAAATATGTTCACACTCGACCACATCACGCATTCAGTGATCGCCCGAATCTCCGCCTGCATGACCGTATTATGGTCATGTAGTCGAAAACAGATCTCAGTTCCTGGTAGACCACCAGGCCCACTCTGTCCTCTAGCTTTGTTCCATCCGTGTAGCATGAAATTCCAGAGTTCCGTCAAGCCAACACTGTGCCAGCAGTGCATCGCACTCGACTTCAAGTATTGTCTCGGTTATCCGATAGGAAACCTCTTCTTTTACATCCAGGCTTCCTATTGTCGCCTCAACTATAGCGCGATGGTGTGACCTGCTTTTGTCCTCTATACATGATTTCCGAACCTATTGTATTTTCCTTACGTTGCAGTTTTCCTCCATCGCAGTCCACCAAAGAACTGAGCCGTAAGTAAGTTTTGGTCTAATCACGCTCCTGTGTAGGCAGTAGACTATCCTCGGATTCAGATCCCATTTTGAGCTTAGGGCACGTCTACATAGTACCCATCATATGTAAGCCTTTTCGGTACGCTCTTAAAGGTGATGTGGGACTGAGACCAAGTTGGGGTGCGTTCAGAGAGATCTAGGTCTGAGTCAAATGGGTCTGGCTGGACAGTTAAACAGGTGACGTGTGTCGTGTGGTCCCAGGTCATATATCCTGCACCTTGGCATCAATCCTTGCTTTGTAGGAGTTGAGGCGGCTGCATCCGCCGGATCGTAATTGAGCCAAAACTACTCAGGTTTGCCATGGGAGGCGGTTGTCTTCCAAGGACTACATTCAGTCGGGAGCTATTTACGACATCTAGACCCGATTGATATGCCGCTCGATCTAGAGGTTCTCTCTTATAGCACTGAATCTCACGCTCTCGTGTAGATCCACAGTAAGGCTTCTGGGCGGTGGATACCTATCAACAAGATGATGATTTGGACGGTCCTTGCGATAACAGCCTGGAAGGTATTGCCGAGACCACATCTAATTATGTCTTCGCATGGGTAGGATCTTTGTCTCCTGATGGAGTTGGTTCACGTCAGAATTGAGCAGCATATCGCAGTTCGAAGGGCGGCATTCTGATAGATCTGAATATTATTCCACTGCGTGTCACATAGCTGATGAGATCGCACTGGCGCTGCATACCTTTCTACAGACCGGCCAATTGCTTTGAGTTATTGACGCTTTTAAATAACCAATGGCCATCATTTCCCGCGGCGATCGGCTGTATAGACCGGAACGAGCTTACTTGCCAGTGGGTGCTAAACGAGGGTCGTCACCTCCACATGCAAGTGTGGCTACAACAACAACAATTGTGGCTTCTAGGGGCTTAAGTAATCAAATCAAGAGATCGGTTTAGATAGGAGCTATATCCAAATCTGAACCGATACGACCAACATCTAAAAGAAATATCTGTGCAAAATGTCAAGCAATTAGCTTTACGTATTCGACAGCTATCGTGATTTCCACAGACGGACGGACGGACAATTAAAATGTTTAGACAATTAATTAATTAATTAATTATACAGAAGTAGCCGAACCGGGCCCGCTCCGCTGCGCCTTCTTTAACTCTCTAATATCTTTTTAGGGTGGGGAAACTTGGCCCTGAATGCGGATATCGAATTCGTGCCATTGTAGCCTATGACGCTGAACGCGTGCGAATCGAGAACATCGGACAAAGCGGTGTTTATACCCTCTTAATGTTGGTGACATTTGCGAGGTACAAAGTCATGCATGGTCATTTAAAAATTTTTACCCAAAGAGGGAAAAAGGGAGGGACCTTTAAAAAAAGGTCCCTTATCATTGAGTTTAAACTTTAATCAGAAAGCACTCATTGATGTGGTAATGTTCTCAGGTTAATGTTCTGTAGACATGGTACCTCAGACATTTCGACTCAAATATAGATATCAAATTCGTACTACACTTCCAAATCCCTTTAATACGTCATATTCGTAATCTACTCCCTAATACCTTTCATTTGAGTCCCATATAGCCATGGTCGGCTAATATGCCATTTGGGGGGTATTTGGGGGTGGGCGACCTCCAATTACTTGGACCTAATGTTATATGTCATATTTGTAATCTACTGCCTAATACTTTTCATTTGAGTCCCATATTGACATGAACTTCGAATATATCTGTTTAGAGGAGTTTTGGGGTTGGTAGGGGCCCGCTGGGTACTTGGACCCACATTTTAATACCATATTCGTTTTCTGGTCTCCAATACCATGCCCATCGCATCACTTTTGGACATTGGTGGCTTTTTTGGGGTAATGGGATGAGTCCACCTCCACCCGATATCTAAAAATTATATAGCCTATGTTTGCTTCCAGATCTGTGAAAATTTTAAGAAAATAGGTTCAGCCAAGTATCATATAGTAACAATGCGTCTAATGGCGTTTTTGAGAGGTGGCGTGACCCCCGTGTACTTCGATCTGATTTTGTATGCCATATTCGAAATCTACTCCCGAATACCTTTCATTTGAGCCCCATATTGAAATGAACGTCCAGTATGTCTGTTTGGGGGAGTTTTGGAGTTGAGGCGGCCCGATGGGTGCTTAGACACAAATTTTAATACCGTATTCGTACTCTACTCTTGAATACCTTTCATTTGAATCCCATATTGCCCCGATCGGTTCACTTTTATTTTAGGGTAGTACTTTTGGGGTAGGCGGAGGGTGCGCCCCCCTCCCGATATCAAAAAAAAATATTATTGAGCCCTTTAGGAACCCTAGGCGGACGAACTGGGAGAAGTTTAAGGCTGCAAGTGGTAGAAGAATTCGTTACGCTCCGGAGCAGATTTCGGATGTAGAGGCCATCGAGTATATGGCCCAGACCTTAGAGGTTGGGCTGATGTCCGCCTATAAGTTGGCATGTCCGGCCAGGCAGCCCAGGAAGAGGATGGACAAAAAATGGTGGAACAAGGACTTCAGGATACTCCGATAGGATACCACAAAGGCATACAATGCGGCCAGCAGTGGTGGCAGCACGGAGCTACGGGATGTAAAACGGGAAGAAACTTAGGGTTTATAAGAAGGAATTGAGAAGGTCCAAAAGAGAGGACTTTGTAAGGCTAATAGAGGAGTTGTCGATTATCAGAGACGCTTCTAGGCTTAGGAAATTGATGGCAAAGGACGCCCCTTATACAAGCAATCTGCCAAGACCAAATGGGGATTGGACGGAATTGCCCATTTGTTGGAGACACACTTCCCTGCCTGCGGTCCTGTGGGCCAGAATGGATGAGAGCTAGAGGCGGTGGAGGACATTGGCTTAGGCGCCTTGGCGGAGGATTTGGTGTCCCATGAGAATGTTTTTTGGACATTGGACACCTTTGGACCGTATAATTCTCCTGGTTCAGATGGTATCTACCCTATGATGTTCAAGGTGAGCTATGACTGTCTGGTAGACAGGTACGTCGCATTGTTTCGGGCATCGGGTACTCGTATGTGCTCCTGTCGTGGAGGAGGGTAAGAGTGGTACTTATACCCACGATGGGGAAGCTGCAGTGGAGTGTAGCCAAGGATTTAAGGCCGTTTAGTCTCTCTTCCTTCTTCCTGAAGACGTTAGAGAGAATTCTCGACTTTTAGATAAGGAGAAGGCTAAGAGGAGATTACTTTTCATGGGCAGGTCGGTTGATACTTCGCTTCACAGTGTCGTGCATCTTCTGGAGAGAACTCTTTAGTTTAAGGATTTCGCGTTGGCGCCGTTTCTGAATATTGAAGGGGCGTTTAACAATGTTCATACGTCTGCGATAGGGGGAGGCTCTGAGGAAGGATGATAGTACTGGGTGGATAATGAGTATGATTTGGCAAAATGAGATCACGGCCAGCATTGCGGCCATTCGGTGAAGGTGATTGCGACCAGGGGCACGCAATACGGTGGGGTTATTTTTCTACTGCTATGGATTCTTTTAGTCAACGAGATTCTGTGGAGACTTCAGATACTAGGGGTCAAGGTATGCGCCTTTGTTGACCACCTAGTTTTTTTAGCCACCGGGAAGTTCCTGGATACCATGTTTGGGGTTCTGCATGCTGCTCTTGGGGCCAACGCCGAGAAAACGGAGTTGGTGCTGTTCACGAGAAGGAGGAAGGTGCCTAAGTTCAGACTGCCGAGGATGCTGAGAACGACTTTGGGACTGTCCAGGTCGGCTAGATTTCTTGGAGTTATTCTGCATAGTAGGTTGAATTGGGGCATGAATAGAGAGGCTGGGATAAGGAAGACTTTCGCTGCTCTCTATTCGTGTCCGTGGCTCGTTGGAAGTAGATGAAGTTGGCGGCCTAGATGGATGCACTGGCTATACTCGGCGGTGGTGCGACCGGTTCTGACATATGAATGCCATGTGACATGGTTTGGGTGAATAGGATGGCTTTGATATTTATTAGTGGGGCTATGAGTAGAACTGCGATCAGATCCTAGGAGGTGTTGCTAGGTATACAGGCGATTGAGCTTTATGTGAGGTAATCGGCCGAGAGGGCACTGTTACGGCTGTAGCAGCTTGGTCAACTTCGAAGTCTGCTGGCCAGACACACGGGTATACTCGACGGGGCTATTGCTAACCTGCGGACTAACTACATGACGAGATACTTTGGCGGAGTGGCAGAAAGGGCGGATCAGGCTGGGGGATTTCAATATATTTACAAATGAATCGAAGATGGATAGTGGGAACGGTTGTAGAATACACTGCGCGGAACTACGATTGGATGTCTCTTATCAGATGAGGGACGATTGCAGTATCTTTCAGGCGGAGGTCTATGCGATTGCCAGGGCAGCGGAGCTAGTGTTGTCAAGGAATATGGACCGGTCGGATATTTGCATATTTAGCGATAATCAGGCAGCGCTTAAGGCTCTTGTGGGTACAAGCATAGGATCTAAAGCGCGGTGTCAATGTCGTCTCTTTCTCTCTCTCTGGAGCAGCTACATAGGCACCACAAGGTGACCTTGTATTGAGGCCCTGGTCACAAGGAGGCGACAGGTAACGAGTAGGCGGATTTCCTTGCGATTTGCTGCGTACACATATGTCGCGCATTGGCATTAGGTATGATGAAATATGTGGCTGGTGTCATGGAACTGACGCCACGGAAGATAGTTATCATTTTCTTTGCCAATGTCGGGCCTTAAGTTATAGTAGGAATACGATACTGGGCTCTTTTTCCTTTCAGGCATTTTGTCCTATCAAAGTAAAAGTGGTACCAGAGGGTAGAGTGATCGATTGTGAAGAAATCAGCGATGGTTCCAGATAATCTACCCAGATCGAAGCGGGAAAAGCTATTGAAGAATCACTCTGGGGACTATATCCAGGATGTCTGTTACTTATTGTTCTATCATCAAAGTCGTCAATCGGTGGAGTCGGCAGTTAATCTACCCAAATCGAAAAGAGAAAGCTATTGAGGAATCACAATGGGCCGCATTTGGCCTCGGCGGATACTTCGACATCTAAAATCTGGTGTCATCCTCATCCAACCTTACCCTAACCTTTTTTTAACGTCCTCATATGTGTGCCACATTTCGTCAAAATCGGACCAGATTTAGATATAGCTCCGACACATATATTTCATCCGATATGACCCCTTAAGACTGTAGTAGCCACAATTTAAGTCCTATCGTAAGAAAATCTTATTTCAATAGCTGTGCAAAATAAAAGTTTCACTAGATTTCAATATATTGGGTTGCCCAAAAAGTAATTGCGGATTGCTCCTAATCCTATAAACACAGGTAGCGGTGCTACGGATATTAAGTGTTGTTAGGTCGTTAGTATTCAAGAATTCTGGCAGGGCTTGGCCTCGCATGGTAATATTGCTACTAACCGACGAAATGGGGTGAGAGCTCGCATAGCATACAGTAATGTCAGGTTTGCCCTGACATTTGCCCGGAATTTGGAACACCTGGAGCAATGTAACGTAGGCACAGGTTTAGGCAAGCTGTGGTCTACTATTAAGTCACTCTCAAACCCCGGTAGATGGGATGACAGGACCTCTGTCACTTTTGGCGACGTATCCGGGACTGATCCGAAGAGACGTGCCAGGTTGTTCAACCGTCAATTTATTGTGCATCCCGTGAGTGACAGGGCAAGGAGGAGAGCCATTCGTCGTATCCGTGGTCTCCGAGCCGACAGGCAGCCATTACAATTTACCGTGGGCTTAGTTACGAACGTCATCCGTGACCCCAAATCATCTAAGGCGATGGTCCCCGACGAAATCTCTACACCGATGCTAAAGAATCTGGATTTACCTGTAGTTGAGTACCTTACAGTCTAAAACTTAAATATACCTTAAAATCTAAGACGATCTAGACATGTCCGTCCGTCTGTCTGTTGAAATCACGCTAGAGTCTTTTCTTGTCCATAAGCAGGTTAAGTTCGAAGATGGGCTATATCGGACTATATCTTGATATAGCCCCCATAAAGACCAATCTGCCGATTTGGAGTCTTAGGCCCCTAAAAGCCACATTTATTATCCGATTTTGCTGAAATTTGGGACAGTGAGTTGTGTTAGGCCAGTCGATATCCTTTTTCAATTTGGCCTCGATCGGTCCAGATTTGGATATAGCTGCCATTTAGACCGATCTCTCGACTTATGGTCTTGGGCCCATAAAAGGTGCATTTATTGTCCGATTTTGCCAAAAATTTGGTATAGCAAGCTGAGTTAGGCCCTTCGACATCATTTTTGAATTTGGTCCAGATCGGTCCAGATTTGTATATAGCTGCCATATAGACCGATCTCTCGATAAACGGTCTTGGGCCAATAAACGGCGCATTTATGGTCCGATTTCGCCGAAATTTGGGACAGTGAGTTGTGTTAGAGCCTTCGATGTTTTTCTGCAATTTGGTTCTGATCGGTCCACACTTCAATAAAGATGCCATATAGACCGATCTCTCGATTTAAGGTCTTGATCCCATAAAAGAAGTATTTATTGTCTGATTTCGCCGAAATTTGACATAGTGACTTATGTTAGGCTTATCGACATCCGTGTCGTATATGGTTCAGATCGGTCTATATTTGGATATAGTTACCAAAAAGACCAATATTTTGTTCTACAAAATTGAAGAATTACTTGTACTTATTAGACCACTCAATGTCCGTGCCGAATTTGGTCCAAATCGGGCCATTTTTCTATATAGCTACTTATGGATTAAATTAAGCATAAATTATGCATTTTTCACCGGATTTTGACGAAAGGTGGTTTACATATATAGCTGAGGTGATGAGTATCCAAAGTTCGGCTTCACGCCTTTTAACTTGTTTTCTTGGAATTTCATGATTCACAATACAGTATTTAAGGCAATTGATACGGATCTCATAGTGAATTAATATCGATATCTATCCGTCAATGGCACGCAACGTTGATTTTAGTAGAATATTTTTAGTTCTGAATGCTTTCACCGTAGAGATGGATACAGTCCTTTAGTAAGGAAATATGTTAAACAAGTAAAAGCGTGCTAAGTTAGGCCGGGCCCAATCTTATATACCCTCCACCATGGGTCGCATTTGTCGAGCTCTTGCCACGGGTTCTCTTTTTAGGCAAACAAAGGATAAAAGAAAAGAATTGATATGTTATTGGAACAATATCAAGTTATGGTTCATTTCGGACCATAATTGAACTGAATATTGGAGACCATAGTAGCACTTAAGGGGCTGAAGAAGGAAGTAAAATAGGGAGATCGGTTTATAGGGGAGCTGCATTAGGCAGCTCCCCTATAAACCATTTTGGACACATATGTTAAAGATCATAAGAGAAGCCGCTGTAAAAAATTTCAGCCAAATCGGATAATAATTGCGTCCTCTAGAGGCTCAAGAAGTCAAGACCCAAGATCGGTTTATATGGCAGCTATATCAGGTTATGAACCGATTTGAACCATTCTTAATAATTGCGTCCTCTAGAGGCTCAAGAAGTCAAAACCCCAGATCGGTTTATATGGCAGCTATATCAGGTTATGGACCGATTTGAACCATTCTTAATACAGTTGTTGGAAGTTATAACAAAACACGTCATGCAATATTTCAGCCAAATCGGATAGGCATTTCTCCCTGTAGAGGCTTAAGAAGTCAAGACCCCACATTGGTTTATATGGCAGCAATTGTTTTGGGTTACCCAAAAAGTAATTGTGGATTTTTCATATAGTCGGCGTTGACAAATTTTTTCACAGCTTGTGACTCTGTAATTGCATTCTTTCTTCTGTCAGTTATCAGCTGTTACTTTTAGCTTGCTTTAGAAAAAAAAAGTGTAAAACAGTATATTTGATTAAAGTTCATTCTAAGTATTATTAAAAATGCATTTACTTTCTTTTAAAAAATCCGCAATTACTTTTTGGGCAACCCAATATATCAGGTTATGAACCGATTTAACCATACTTCGCACAGTTGTTTGAAGTCATAATAAAACACCTGGTGCAAAATTTCATTTCAATCGGATTAGAATTGTGCGCTCTAGTGGCTCAAGAAGTCAAGATCCCAGATCGGTTTATATGGCAGCTATATCAGGTCATGGATCGATTGGGACCATACTTGGCACAGTTATTGGATATCACAACAAAACACGTCGTGCAAAATTTCATTCTAATCGGATAAGAATTGCGCACTCTAGAGGCTCAAGAAGTCAAGACCCAAGATCGGTTTATATAGCAGCTACATCAAAACATGGACCGATATGGCCCATTTACAATACCAACTGACCTACACAAATAAGAAGTATTTGTGCAAAATTTCAAGCGGCTAGCTTTACTCCTTCGGACGGACAGACGGACGGACATGGCTAGATCGACATAAAATTTCACGACGATCAAGAATATATATACTTTATGGGGTCTCAGACGAATATTTCGAGTAGTTACAAACAGAATGACGAAATTAGTATACCCCCCATCTTATGGTGGAGGGTATAAAAATCAATTTGTGTTTGTTTGTTTGTTTGTATGTTTGTGTGTTCCTCATAGACTCAGAAACGGCTGAACCGATTTTCTTGAAATTTTCACAGATGGTGCATAATGACCCCGTGGTGAAAAAAGGGTACTACATTTTTTGATATCTGAAAGGGGCGGACCCTCCCCCTTACCCTAATTTTAGGAAACGCCAGATTTCGGAGATTGGTAGTGCGATTTAAGCGAAATTTTGTGTGCTCTTATATAGTACCCTAAAAATAAAAATTTGGTATCCAAATTTCGGATGGGGTACCTAGGGGGGCTGCCCCTCCCTGAAACCTACCAAACATATATTTAGACCAATCATGACAATATGGGACTCAAATGAAAGGTATTTAGGATAAGAAAACGTATCTGATATCCAATTGTCGGACCAAGTGCTAGGGGGACCACCCCAAGCCCCAAAACACCCCTAAATCGGACATATTTACCGACCATGGCAATATGGGACTCAAATGAAAGGTATTTGCGAGTAGAATACGAATCTGATATCCAAATGTGGGACCATGTTTCTGGGGGTCCACCCCTTCCCCAAAACACCCCCCAAACTGGACTTATTTACTGACCATGGGACTATGGGGCTTAAATAAAAGGTATTTAAATATCCTCCGCCTCTTACCAAAAACATCCCCCAAAGGGGACAAATTTACGACCATAGGAATATGGGGCTCAAATGAAAGGTCTTTGGGAGTAAAGCACAAATCTGATATCAATATTCGGGAAACACCACCCAAATAGGAAGTATTTTCTGACGCTCAAATAAGAGGGTTTTTCGAGTAGAACACGAATCAGATATATATTTTCAAGGTCAACTCACGGAGTAACCGCCCATTCCCCAAAACACCCCCCTATGGAAATATGGGGCTCAAATTAAAGGTATGTGGGAGTAGACCACGTATCTAACATCAACATTAGAGACCAACTGTTTATGGGACGTCCCACCACCATAACAACCCCCAAATAGGACGTATTTGCTCACCAAGACAATTTGGGTCTTAAAGAGAGTGGAACTAAATATCCATAGTTTTTAGGGTCAATACCCCAAACCGGACATATATCCTGACTTTTGCAATAAGGAGTTAAAATGAGATTAGAAAACGAATTTTATATCCAATTTTGAGGACAATGGCAATATGGGGTTTAAATAAATGATATATAGATATATGAGAATAGAACACGTTGCTGATATATTTTCAGGGCTTAGTGTTTGGGGGACCACCCCACTCCCCAAAACACCCCTAATCGGGCATATTTACCGACCATGACAATGTGGGGCTTAAATGAAAGGTATTGGGGGAAACCATGATGGTGTGTTCCCAAGATTGGACCCGGCCAAACTTAGCACGCTTTTACTTGCTTATATTCTGTTCCACTGTGAGCTAGCGCGATGCTCTTTTTTCTGCATTTCATGATTTCTTCTAATCTTAATCTGGCAGTCACAAATATTTTCTATAAGTCTTCACAATTTTGTTTCTTAGCTAATCTTTTATTGTGTAATTATTTTATTGCATTTAGTTTACAAATAACATTTTTATTTTTATATATATATATAGATATAAATGTATATATAACTAATTTATCTAAATTGTATATATAGCTTATAACTAAAACAAAATTTTGAAAAAAAAAAAAATATTTATATATTACTTTATTAACAAAACAAATCTTACAAACTATAAAGGAAAAAAATACAAAATGTTTTTATATGAAAATAACAACATTTTTAAAAAACAAATACAAATACAATTTTAGAGGAAAAAGAGCGACATAACAATGAAATGAACATGAAGTTTATAGGATTTTGTATAGAATGATGTGAAATTTCACATATAATAATTAATTTTTGTTTTAATAGTGTTGGGAAAATTATCTATGAAACAGAGGTATCAAAATGACATTTTAAAAATATTTGCTGTATAGAAGAGTTCCTATATAAGATATAATACTTCAAATATTACAAAGAAATAATCTAAACGACGACGGCTGGTAGAGATGTCATGTTTCCTTTAAGAAAAAACAGAATTAAGTGGGATCCAATTGAAGGCCGCATTAACCTTTAAAAGTTTTCCAAATTTTCAACATTAGGCAGATTTGCCGAGTTTTCTTGAAAAAAAAAAAAAATGGTGGCAGTCACCTTGAGGTAGCATGACCTCCAGTAGAAATGCTGCAAATCTTCCATTCTGCCCAGTTGTGGCAGAACTCCTTCCAGTAGCAATGCTGTCAAATTTCACATCGTATATCTTAAATTGTAAAATTAAGGACGGATCGTATTTTGTTTCATATGAGTTGTGGTTTTTTGTGATTTCGGAAATGCTTTTGCGACTTTAATTACTACAAAAAATTTACATTAAAAATGTTGCTTTGGCTCTGGCCATAGACTATTCGATCATGTTGAATAGCAGACAAGAAAAGATCATGCCAAATATCTGAAAGACAAGGGTGAACATGAACCCAATGTGGAATAAAATCAGAATGCTAACAAACGTACCATTATTATGGCCACACCTATCGATGTGCCTCCTATAACAGCTGCATGTTCTCGTATATAGTTGGAGGTCACATACAAACAACCCTGACTGTAAAGATTCGTTATGGTGGGGAATATGGTACATTCCTTGCGTTGACCACCGAAAATCTCTTGACAGCAAGATTCGGGTATGGGACCAAAGCGATTCCAATCATGCCAAGTATCAACACCGCAACATTGTAGCCGTTCTTGGGTTTGATCCCAGGCCTGGGTAATGTCACGCCGACTGCCATACAAAGCCATGGAGGAACGCATTTCCTGAGAGAACAACAAAAATCATTAAATGAAACATTCCAAATGTTAAAATTAAATATTGCATATTTTTTTATAGGTCACTTGTGGAAACAAGTGTCACTTACCTGTCTCATGGTTTGTTGAACTCTTTCGCGGAACACATAACCCAATATGCCTCCAATTAGCATTGTAACAAATACCAAAGCCACCATAATGAAATACTAAGAAAAATTCAACAAAAAACTCAATTGTTTAAAAGGTCTTGCTCATCAAGTTGTCGTTCTTTCTTACCGTTAACAGCAAACATTTCACTTCTTTTCCTGCTCCCACACAACCCAAAAACGACAACAGACATATGGCCACAGATGTCACCAATAAGACATAGACAGCACCCGAAAATAGATTTGTACCCAACAGCTCATTCATAAAACTCCGATCGACAAGGGTCCATAAACTCAAACAGAAAACGGTGGCACCTCCAACCTGAATAAAATTTGGAAAATAAAAAATTCTCTCCAAATTAAGACTTTATCCATATTACTCACAAATATAACGAAATTTGCCACAAACAAACTGTACTTCACGAACTGCCCGCAGCAGTCCATTCTGGAACTGAAACCCATGTCTTCACCCTGTAAGCAAAAAAAAAAAAAACAAAATTTATTGTAAACCAGTAAGGAAAGGCAAAAGTCGGGCGACGCTACACCACTGAGTCTATGTAATACTTTTAATATATAGCTTATATCCAAATCTAGTCAGACTTTAATTTTGCATAGCTATTGAAATGTTGAATAGAACCTTCTACGATTTTCTTACGATGGTACGGAAATTGTGGCCTCTACAGCCTTAAAAGTCAAGACGCATAACAGATATATATGGGAGTTTTATCTAAATCTGATTCGATTTCGATGAAATTTTGCACACGTATTGGGATGTCAATTAAAACCTCTCACGAACAATTTTGTTGAGATCTGATCAAAACTGTAGCTACTACAGCCTTAAAGGGCGAAACGATTAAAAGATATATTGGGTTGCCCAAAAAGTAATTGCGGATTTTTTAAAAGAATGTAAATGCATTTTTAATAGAACTTAGAATGAACTTTAATCAAATATACTTTTTTTACACTTTTTTTCTAAAGCAAGCTAAAAGTAACGGCAGATATCTGAACCGATTTTTTTCAATTTCAATAGGCTTCGTCTCTAGGCCCAAGAAAATGCTGGTGCCAAATTTGAAGACGATCGGATGAAATTGCGACCTGTTCTTTCTACACAGATTATCACGGACAGACAGAAAGACAAGCATTGCTGAATCGAATCAGGAATTGATTCCGAGTCGATCGGTATGCTTATCAATGGGTCTATTTCTCTTCATTCTGCGTGTTACAAACAAATTCCCTAAGTTATAATACCCTGTACCACAGTAGTGGTGTAGGGTATAAAAATGCATCTTTTATAGGCCTAAGAACCACATAGGGCAAGAATGTCGAATAGCTTAACAATGCTCAAAAAAAAAAAAGAAAACAAGTATAAGCGTGCTAAGTTCGGCCAGGCCGAATCTTATATACCCTCCACCATGGATCGCATTTGTCGAGTTCTTTTCCCGGCATCTCTTCTTAGGCAAAAAAGGGTATAAGAAAAGATTTGCTCAGCTATTTGAGCGATATCAAGATATGGTCCGGTTTGGACCACAACTAAAATAAAAAAAAACGTATGTTGATGGTCATGAGAGAATCCGTCGTACAAAATTTCAGGCAAAACCGATAATAATTGCGACCTCGGGAGGCTCAAGAAGTCAAAATCTCATATCGGTTTATATAGCAGCTATATCAGGTTATGAACCGATTTGAACCTTATTTTACACAGTTGTTGAAAGTGAAAATAAAATACGTCATACAAAATTTCAGCTAAATCGGATAGGAATTGCGCCCTCTAGGAGCTCAAGAAGTCAAGACCCCAGATCGGTTTATATGGCAGCTATATCAGGTTATTGACCGATTTCAACCATACTTGGAACAGTTGTTGGATATCATAACGA
The DNA here is from genome assembly GCF_963082655.1 of Stomoxys calcitrans. NCBI lineage: Eukaryota > Metazoa > Arthropoda > Insecta > Diptera > Muscidae > Stomoxys > Stomoxys calcitrans. The sequence goes on from NC_081552.1 coordinate 29,412,203, forward strand.
AACACGTCGTGCAAAATTTCATCTCAATCGGATAAGAATTGCGCACTCTAAAGGCTCAAGAAGTCAAGACCAAAGATCGGTTTATATGACATCTATATCAGGTTATGGACCGATTTGAATCATACTTGGCACAGTTGTTGGATATAATAACAAAACACGTCGTGCAAAATTTCATTTCAATCGGATAAGAATTGCGCACTCTAGAGGCTCAAGAAGTCTAGACCCAAGATCGGTTTATATGGCAGATATATCAGGTTATGAACTGAATTGAACCATACTTGGCACAGTTGTTGGATATAATAACAAAACACGTCGTGCAAAATTTCATTTCAATCGGATAAGAATTGCGCACTCTAGAGGCTCAAGAAGTCTAGACCCAAGATCGGTTTATATGGCAGATATATCAGGTTATGAACTGAATTGAACCATACTTGGCACAGTTGTTGGATATAATAACAAAACGCGTCGTGCAAAATTTCAGCCAAATCGGATAGGAATTGCGCCCTCTAGAAGCTCAAGTAGTTAAGACCCAATATCGGTTTATATGGCAGCTATATCAGGTTATGAACCGATTTGAACCGTATTTGACACAGTTGTTGAAAGTAAGAATAAAATACATCATGCAAAATTTCAGCTAAATCGGATAATAATTGCGCCCTCTAGAGGCTCAAGAAGTCAAGACCCAAGATCGGTTTATATGACAGCTATATCAGGTTATGGACCGATTTAAACCATACTTGGCACAGTTGTTGGATATCATAACGAAACACGTCGTGCAAAATTTCGTTCCAATCGGATAATAATTGCGCCCTCTAGAGGCTCAAGAAATCAAGACCCAAGATCGGTTTATATGACAGCTATATCAGGTTATGGACCGATTTGAACCATACTTGGCACAGTTGTCGAATATCATAACGAAACACGTCGTGCAAAATTTCATCCCAATCGGATAATAATTGCGCCCTCTAGAGGCTCAAGAAGTCAAGACCCAAGATCGGTTTATATGACAGCTATATCAGGTTATAGACCGATTTAAACCATACTTGGCACAGTTGTTGGGTCTCATGACAAAACATGTCGTGCAAAATTTCATTCCAATCGGATAATAATTGCGCACTCTAGAGGCTCAAGAAGTCAAGACCCAAAATCGGTTTATATGGCAGCTATATCAAAACATGGACCGATATGGCCCATTTGCAATACCAACTGACCTACACTAATAAGAAGTATTTGTGCAAAATTTCAAGCGGCTAGCTTTACTCCTTCGGAAGTTAGCGTGCTCTCGACAGACAGACGGACGGACGGACGGACAGACGGACATGGCTAGATGGACATTAATTGTCGCGACGATCAAGAATATATATACTTTATGGGGTCTCAGACGAATATTTCGAGTAGTTACAAACAGAATGACGAAATTAGTATACCCCCCATCCTACGGTGGAGGGTATAAAAAGAAAAGCGCATGATATCTTTATTTGAATCGATAGTAAGGTGCATAAAATTTAATGTTTGAAGATTATTTCATGCAAATGTTGACCGTGACTGCACCTCAAATGGTCCAAAGCGGAAGGCCTATTTGAGACGCAGTCATGGTCTTTCCAACCTTTTGGCCGGTATCTCACGAATAACTGCTTCAATGTTGTAGCGCTCATAGCGCTCAATGCGGTAGCGCTCATCATTCACAGTTACCTTACGATTCGCATCATCTTTGAAGAAGTACGGTCCAACGATGCCACCAGCCCATAAACCCCCTAAGCTGTGACTTTTTTTGGATGCATTGATAGCTCTTGCAACGCTTCTGGCTGATCTTTAATCGAAAATCGACAATTATGATTCTTTGCGTATCTATTGAGCCAAAAATGAGCTTCGTCGCTGAATGAAAGAAGCGCGCGACGAACTTTCTAAACATAGCACGTTTGTAAGACTATTCATGGTTTAACTATAGACCAAACTGAAGATGTTTGACATTGGAAAAAAACACCAAACGTGTGTGCCCTGTTTAAACCAGTGTTGCCAAAAAGATAATAGCTAAAAAATCACATCATCAAAGTCCAACATGGCGGTCGCTGTTTGTCCCTTGGTTTGGCTCTAGGACATGCTGACACAATCGAGTCAGACAGAGCCTTCGTAATTCGCTTGACTTTTATTTCTATGTACTGCGCAGTTTTCACTTTCAGGTCTAGAGGGTATAATGGTGCAGAATATGTTCCGTTCCAGTCTGCCTTCCTTGTGTTTAGTCGTGGGATCACTTCTGATATGAAGTGAGCGAAGGTTTAAAAAATTAGCAAAGATCATTCAAAGATGAAATGAAAACCCATCGGTATTCCAGATTTCTATAAAATGTTTGAAAATTAGGAAATGTTTTCAATTCATATATCTGAGAGATTTTTCAAGTTTGTGTCTTAAGTCTTTTGATTCCAGTATAGTACTTCAAACTAGGGCAATTCTAATGCAAAATTTGAACAAAAAAAAACAAATATGAGCGTGCTATGTTCGACCGGACCGAATCTTATATACCCTCCACCAATGTGTAATATTTCAGTCTCTTCGGATAAGAATTGCGCCTTGTAGGGGCTCAAGAAGCAAAATCGGGAGATCGGTTTATATGGGAGCTGTGTCAAGCTGTTGATCGATTCAGACCATATTAGTCACGCATGTTGAAGGTCATGAGAGAAGCCGTTGTACAAACTTTCTGCCAAATCTGATAACAATAGCGCCCTCTAGAGGCTCAAGAAGTCAAGAGCCCAGATAGGTTTGTAGGGCAGATATATCCGGTTATGTGCCGATCTGCGTCATACACAGTTATTAGAAGTCATAACAAAACACCACGTGCAAAATTTCAGCCAAATTGGATGAGAATTGTGCCCTCCAGCGGTTCAAGAAGTGAAGGTCCCAGATCGAGTCATATGGCAACTATACCAGGTTATTAACCGATTTAAATCATATTAAGCACAGTTGTTGAAAATGATACCAAAACACCACGTGCATAATTAAGCCAAATGTGATAAGAATTGCGTCCTATAAAAGCTGAAGAATTCAAGACCTAAGATCGGTTTATATGGCCGTCATAAAGGGTGATTTTTTTGAGGTTAGGATTTTCATGCATTAGTATTTGACAGATCACGTGGGATTTCAGACATGGTGTCAAAGAGAAAGATGCTCAGTATGCTTTGACATTTCATCATGAATAGACTTACTAACGAGCAACGCTTGCAAATCATTGAATTTTATTACCAAAATCAGTGTTCGGTTCGAAATGTGTTCAAATTTTGACAAATTTTGTTCAGCGATGAGGCTCATTTCTGGTTGAATGGCTACGTAAATAAGCAAAATTGCCGCATTTGGAGTGAAGAGCAACCAGAAGCCGTTCAAGAACTGCCCATGCATCCCGAAAAATGCACTGTTTGGTGTGGTTTGTACGCTGGTGGAATCATTGGACCGTATTTTTTCAAAGATGCTGTTGGACGCAACGTTACGGTGAATGAACACATTTCGAACCGAACACTGATTTTGGTAATAAAATTCAATGATTTGCAAGCGTTGCTCGTTAGTAAGTCTATTCATGATGAAATGTCAAAGCATACTGAGCATCTTTCTCTTTGACACCATGTCTGAAATTCCACGTGATCTGTCAAATACTAATGCATGAAAATCCTAACCTCAAAAAAATCACCCTTTATTAGGTTATTTAGCACAGTTGTTGGAAGTCATACAAAACACCACGTGCAAAATTTCAGTCATATCGGACGAGAATTGCGCCCTCCAGAAGCTCAAGAGGTCAAGACCCAAGATCGGTTTATATGGCAGCTATATCAAAACATGGACCGATTTAGCTCATTTACAATCCCAACCGATCTACACTAATAATATGTATTTGAGCAAAATTTCAAGCATCTAACTTAACTCCTTCGATAGTTAGCGTGCTTTCGACAGACAGAAGGACGGACGGACATGGCTTGTTCAACTTAAAATGACATGACAATTAAGAATATATAAAATTTATAGGGTCTGAGACACATATTTTAAGGTGTTACAACAGAATGACGAAATTAGTATACCCCCATCCTATGTTGGAGGGTATAACAAGTACAAGCATGCTACCACCATGGATTCTGCTAAAATTTTAGCAAAATAAATTTAGTTGAAGTGCATTATTTTATTCTGCATGCCAAACCTCTGTCCGACCAGTAAAAATTAAAGCTTCTAGCAACCGAACAAGGATAATTGAGAGACCGGCTTATATGGGAGCTAGGTTGCCCAAAAGTAATTGCGGATTTTTCATATAGTCGGCGTTGACAAATTTTTTCAACGGCATGTGACTCTGTAATTGCATTCTTTCTTCTGTCAGTTATTAGCTGTTACTTTTAGCTTGCTTTAGAAAAAAAGTGTAAAAAAAGTATATTTGATTAAAGTTCATTCTAAGTTTTATTAAAAATTCATTTATTTTCTTTTAAAAAATCCGCAATTACTTTTTGGGCAACCCAACATATGAGTTTACAGACAGATTCGGACCGTACTTGGCACAGTTTTTGGAAGTCTTAACAAAGTTGCGGCTTCCAGGGGCTCAAGAATTCAAAACGGGAGGTCGGCTTATATAGGAGCTATATCAGGTTATCAGGACCGATTTGGAACGTATAAAGCGCAGTTGTTGGATGCCACAACAGAACACCACGTGCAATATTTTAGCCAAATCGGACAAAAGTTGCGGCTTCCAGAGGCTCAAGAAGTTAAATCGGGAGATCGGTTTATATGGGAGCTATATGTAAATCTGAACCGATATGACCCGTTTGCAATCCCGTACATCAATCAACGACGTACATCAATATTAAGTAGCTGTGCAAAATTTCAAGAGGCTAGCTTTACGCGTTTGACCGCTATCGTGATTTCGACATTCGGACGGACGGACATGGCTAGATCAGAACGTCGAGATGATGAAGAATATATACACTTTATGGGGTCTTAGACGCATATTCTGAGGTGTTAGAAATGGAATGACTAGATTGGTATACTTCCATGCTATGGCGGTGGTTAGAAAAATGCTTTATCAAGACTAAAATTACCTATATCACTATTTTATAATTGTATGACGAAGTAATCACCAACGGAGTAACATTCCCCTATAGAACAGCTATGCATTGTTCGTGTCTTGTTCATTTCTTATATTCTAACATATCCCTATAACAGCGTTCCTACTCTGAACATTTCAGCGCACAATCAAATATGCAATGAGGTACATGCTCATATCCACCCTTTCTTAACAAATTTGATACCATATTCCCACTTGCATCTTTAAATTATAGCACTCCTTATTTGTTACAATGACATCAGTGGCAATTTTAGTTCGATAATTAGGCAAGTGGTTATTTTTCCTAAGGTTTTTTTTATACAATTGTGAAATTTACAAATTCGGTTCATGTGGTTATATATAAGAAAATTAAAAAAACAATCCACACCTTTCTGAATATGCGCAAAAAACAATCACTAAAATTAAGTAATGAATTTAAATTATACAATTAATTTTCCATGCCCCCCACAACCCTAGCTGAGTCGTAAATTCTATGTAAATTGCATTAAAAAAGCAGTAGTCAATTACAATGAATCAAATGGTGATGATGAAATTTTTCAAGCAATCACCAAAACTGATGTAGCTCATATTTTAAATAATTAAAACACAAAAACAACCACAACAACAACAACCATTACCATTATCTGATATAATAACATCATTTTAATCTCAACTACTTAAAATACAATGTTTCTTTCTAATATCGTATAAGGAAAGGCGAAACAAGTAAAAACGTGCTAAGTTCAGCCGGGCCGAATCTTGGGTACCCACCATCAGGGTGCTGCTAAAAATTTATTCAAAACAAGTAAAAAGGCGTTAAGTTTGGCCGGGCCGAACTTTGGATACCCACCACCTCGGGTATATATGTAAACCACCTTTCATCAAAATTCGGTGAAAATTTCATACCTTATACTCATATACCTCATACCGATCTGAATTATATATACGACACGGATGTCGAAAAGCCGAACATAAGTCACTGTGTCAAATTTCAGTGAAATCGGATTATAAATGCGCCTTTTATGGGGCCAAGACTTTAAATCGAGATATCGGTCTACATGGCAGCTATATCCAAATCTGGACCGATTTGGGCCAAGTTGCATAAACATGTCGAAGAGCCTAACACTAAGCACTGTCCCAAATTTCGGCGAAATCGGACAATAAATGCCTCTCTTATGGCCCCTAAACCTTAAATCCAGAGATCGGTCTATATGGCAGCTATATTCAAATCTGGACCGATCTGGGCAAAATTGAACAAGTAAAAGCGTGCTAAGTTCGGCCGGGCCGAATCTTATATACCCTCCACCATGGATCGCATTTGTCGAGTTTTTTTTTCCCGGCATCTCTTCTTAGGCAAAAAAAAGGATATAAGAAAAGAGTTGCTCTGCTATTAAAACGATTTCAAGATATGGTCCGGTTCGGACCACAATTAAATTATATGTTGGAGACCTGTGTAAAATTTCAGCCAATTCGTATAAAAATTGCGACCATTGGGGCTCACGAAGTAAAATAGAGAGAACGATTTATATGGGATCTGTATCGGGCTATAGACCGATTCAGACCATAATAAACACGTTTGTTGAAGGTCATGAGAGGATCCATCGTACAAAATTTCAGGCATATCGGATAATAATTGCGACCTCTAGGGGTCAAGAAGTCAAGATCCCAGATCGGTTTATATGGCAGCTATATCAGGTTATGAACCGATTTGAACCTTATTTGACACAGTCGTTGAAAGTAAAAATAAAATACGTCATGCAAAATTTTAGCCAAATCGGATAGGAATTGCGCCCTCTAGAAGCTCAAGAAGTCAAATCCCAAGATCTGTTTATATGACAGCTATATCAGGTTATGAACCGATTTCAACTATACTTGGCACAGTTGTTGAATATCATAACGAAATACTTCGTGCAAAAATTCATTCAAATCGGATAAGAATTGTGCCCTCTAGAGGCTCAAGAAGTCAAGACCCAAGATCGGTTTATATGGCAGCTATATCAGGTTATGAGCCGATTTGAACCATACTTGGTACAGTTGTTGGATATCATAACAAAACACGTCGTGCAAAATTCCATTCTAATCGGATAAGAATTGCGCCCTCTAGTGGCTCAAAAGTCAAGACCCAAGATCGGATTATATGGCAGCTATATCAGGTTATGGACCGATTTGAACCAAACTTGGCACAGTTGTTGGATATAACAACAAAACACGTTGTGCAAAATTTCATTCTAATCGGATAAAAATTGCGCCCTCTAGAGGCTCAAGAAGTCAAGACCCAAGATCGGTTTATATGGCAGCTATATCAGGTTATATACCGATTTGAACTATACTTGGCACAGTTGTTGGATATCATAACAAAACACGTCGTGCAAAATTTCATTCAGATCGGATAAGAATTGCGCACGCTAGAGGCTCAAGAAGTCAAGACCCAAGATCGGTTTATATGGCAGCTATATCAGGTTATGGACCGATTTGAACTATACTTGGCACAGTTGTTGGATATCATAACAAAACACGTCGTGCAAAATTTCATTCCAATCGGATAAGAATTGCGCACTGTAGAGGCTCAAGAAGTCAAGACCCAAGATCGGTTTATATGGCAGCTATATCAAAACATGGACCGATACGGCCCATTTACAATACCAACCGACCTACACTAATAAGAAGTATTTGTGCAAAATTTCAAGCGGCTAGCTTTACTCCTTCGGAAGCTAGCGTGCTTTCGACAGACAGACAGACGGACGGACGGACGGACGGACAGACGGATGGACATGGCTAGATCGGCATAAAATGTCGCGACGATCAAGAATATATATACTTTATGGGGTCTCAGACGAATATTTCGAGTAGTTACAAACAGAATGACGAAATTAGTATACCCCCCATCTTATGGTGGAGGGTATAATAAGGACGTCGAAGAGCCTAACCAAACTCACTGTCTCAAATTTCAGCGATATCGGACAATTAATTCGTCTTTTATGGCCCCAAAACCTAAAACTTAGATATCGGTCTATATGGCAGCTATATCCAAATCTGGACCGATCTGTGCGATATTGCAGAAGTATGTCAAGGGGCTTAACATAACTCACTGTTCCAAATTTCGGGGACATCGGGCAATAAATGAGCATTTTATGGGCCCAAAACCATAAATCAAGAAATCGGTCTACATGGCAGCTATATCCAAATTTGAACCGATCTGTACCAAATTAAAGAAATATGTCAAAGGGCCTAACACATCTCACTGTCCCAAATTTCAGCAAAATCGGATAATGAATGTGGCTATTATGGGCCTTAGACCCTAAATCGGAGGATCGGTCTATATGGCAGCTATATCCAAATCTGGACCGATCTGAGCCAAATTGGCAAAGGATGTCGAAGGGCCTAACACAACTCACTGTCCCAAATTTCAACAAAATCGGGTAATAAATGTGGCTTTTATGGGCCTAAGACCCTAAACCGGAGGATCGGTCTATATGGCAGCTATATCCAAATCTGAACCGATCTGGACCAAATTAAAGAAACATATCAAAGGGCCCAAGACAACCCACTGTCCCAAATTTCAGCGAAATCAAACCATAAATGTGGCTTTTATGGGCCTTAGACCCTAAATCGGAGGATCGGTCTATATGGCAGCTATATCCAAATCTAGACCGATCTGAGCCAAATTGACAAAGGATGTCGAAGGGCCTAACACAACTCACTGTCCCAAATTTCAACAAAATCGGGTAATAAATGTGGCTTTTATGGGCCTAAGACCCTAAATCGGCGGATCGGTCTATATGGGGGCTATATCAAGATATAGTCCGATATAGCCCATCTTCGAACTTAACCTGCTTATGGACAAGAAAAGAATCTGTGCAAAATTTCAGCTCAATATCTCTATTTTTAAAGACTGTAGCGTGATTTCAACAGACAGACGGACAGACGGACGGACATGGCTAGATCGTCTTAGATTTTTACGCTGATCAAGAATATATATACCTTATAGGATCGGAAATGGATATTTCGATGTGTTGCAAACGGAATGACAAAATGAATATACCCCCATCCTTCGGTGGTGGGTATAAAAATTTAGTTGAAAGGTAAAGTTTTATTCTACACTAGCTGACCCGGGCCCGCTCCGCTGCGCCTTCTTTTACTTTATATGGAACAAAAGTTTCCGTGGAATATTTATTTTCGACAATTAAAGCCCTTTTAGTGAAATACCATGCTAACTTGTCTAACAGTTAAACAATATAAGTGCCTTCATCTGAATCCCATGTGATCTTTATTGGTCTACGAATTTAAGTTTGGATGTAAGGTGTACTCCATTCTTAAAATACTTCATTTCAGCCCGATATTCTCATGATGTCTGATTTCGGGGCGTTTTCGGGGGTGAGGTGGTCCCCCAGATACTTGGCCCTGAAAAATATCAGCATCGTGCTCTTCTCTCAAATATCATTTATTTAAATCCCATATTGACATTGGCTCAAGAGGAGTTTACAGGATGAGGCGTCCCCAAACACATGGCCCCAAAATAGGCTATCAAATTCATTTTCTAATCTCAAATATCTTTCATTTGAGCCATATATTGGCATGGTCGAAAAATTTTTACCCTTTGTGGGGTGTTTTGGGGAAGGGGTGATGCCCTAAATATATGATCCTACATTTGGATATCAAATTCGTATTCTACTCCCAAATAACTTTATTTGAGCCCCATATTGCGATGGTCACTAAAAAATTGCTCTTTGTTGGGTATTTTGGGAAAGGGGTAGACCCCCAGAAAATTGGTCCCGAAAATGGGCATCAATTCTTGCTCTACCCTCAAATACCTTTCATTTAAGCTCCACATTGACATGGTCGGTTAATATGCCTGATTTAGGGGTGTTTTGGGGATTGGGGTGGTCCCCCAAACACTAAGCCCGGAAAATATATCAGCAACGTGCTCTATTTTCATATATCTTTATATCACTTATTTGAACCCCATGTTGCCATTGCCCTCAAAATTGGATATCAAATTCGTTTCTTAATCTCATTTAAACTTCTTATTGCAAAAGTCAGCAAATATGTCCGGTTTGGGGTATTGGCCCTAAAAGCTATGAATATTTAGTTCCACTCTCTTTAAGAGCCAAATTATTTTGGTGAGCAAATACGTCCTATTTGGATGGTGGGAGGTCCGCTAGACAGTTGGCCCCTCATGTTGATATCAGATACGTGGTCTACTCCCACATACCTTTAATTTGAGCCCCATATTTCCATAGTCGACAAATTTGACCGGCTTGGGAGGAGTTTTGGGGGTGTTTAGTTTTGGGGCGGCCACTGTGACTTGTGCTTGAAAATATATATCGGATTCGTATTCCTCTTTAAAACCCCTCTTATTTAAACCTCATATTGCAATAGTCAGAAAATACTTACTATTCGGGCGGTGTTGTGGGGGTGACGCGGCGCCGTAGACACTTTTCGCGAATATTCATATCAAATTCGTCATTTACTCCCAAAGACCTTTCATTTGAGCCCCATATTGCTAGGGTCGTAAATTTGTCCCCTTTGGGGGATGTTTTTGGTGAGAGGCGGCCCCACAAACACTTGGACCCATATTTGGATACCAGATTAGTATTTTACATTCAAATACCTTGTATTTAAGCCCCATTTTTCCATGGTCAGCACATAAGTCCTGCTTGGGGAGTGTTTTGGGAAAGGGTCCCACATTTGGATATCAGATTCGTATTCTACTCGCAAATACCTTTCATTTGAGTCCCATATTGCCATGGACGGTAAATATGCCCGATTTAGGGGTGTTTTGGGGCTTGGGGTGATCCCCCTAGTACTTGGTCCAACAATTGGATATCAGATACGTTTTCTTATCCTAAATAACTTTCATTTGAGTCCCATATTGTCGTGATTGGTCTAAATATATGTTTGGTAGATTTTAGGGTAGGGCAGCCCCCCTAGGTACCCCATCCGAAATTTGGATACCAAATTTTTATTTTTAGGATACTATATGAGAGCACACAAAATTTCGCTTAAAACGCACCACCCACCTCCGAGATGTGGCGTTTCTGAAAATTAGGGTAAGGGGGAGGGTCCGCCCCCCTTCAGATATCCAAAAATGTAGAACCCTATTTTCACCACGGGGTCATTATGCACCATCTGTGAAAATTTCAAGAAAATCGGTTCAGCCGTTTCTGAGTCTATAAAGAACACACAAACACAAATTGATTTTTATACCCTCCACCATAAGATGGGGGGTATACTAATTTCGTCATTCTGTTTGTAACTCCTCGAAATATTCGTCTGAGACCCTATAAAGTATATATATTCTTGATCATCGTAACATTTTATGTCGATCTAGCCATGTCCGTCCGTCTGTCCGTCCGTCCGTCCGTCCGTCCGTCCGTCTGTCTGTCGAAAGCACGCTAACTTCCGAAGGAGTAAAGCTAGCCGCTTGAAATTTTGCACAAATACTTCTTATTAGTGTAGGTCGGTTGGTATTGTAAATGGGCCATATCGGTCCATGTTTTGATATAGCTGCCATATAAACCGATCTTGGGTCTTGACTTCTTGAGCCTCTACAGTGCGCAATTCTTATCCGATTGGAATGAAATTTTGCACGACGTGTTTTGCTATGATATCCAACAACTGTGCCAAGTATGGTTCAAATCGGTCCATAACCTGATATAGCTGCCATATAAACCGATCTTGGGTCTTGACTTCTTGAGCCTCTAGCGTGCGCAATTCTTATCCGATTGGAATGAAATTTTGCACGACGTGTTTTGTTATGATATCCAACAACTGTGCCAAGTATGGTTCAAATCGGTCTATAACCTGATATAGCTGCCATATAAACCGATCTGGGGTCTTGACTTCTTGAACCTCTAGCGTGCGCAATTCTTATCCGATCAGAATGTAATTTTGCACGACGTGTTTTGTTATGATATCCAACAACTGTGCCAAGTTTGGTTCAAATCGGTCCATAACCTGATATAGCTGCCATATTAACCGATCTTGGGTCTTGACTTCTTGAGCCTCTAGAGGGCACAATTCTTATCCGATTTGAATGAATTTTTGCACGGAGTATTTCGTTATGATATCCAACAACTGTGCCAAGTATGGTTCAAATCGGACTATAACCTGATATAGCTGTCATATAAACAGATCTGGGGATTTGACTTCTTGAGCTTCTAGACCCCTAGAGGTCGCAATTATTATCCGATATGCCTGAAATTTTGTACGATGGATCCTCTCATGACCATCAACAAACGTGTTTATTATGGTCTGAATCGGTCTATAGCCCGATACGGATCCCATATAAATCCTTCTCTCTATTTTACTTCGTGAGCCCCAATGGGCCCAAATTTATATGAATTGGCTGAAATTTTACACAGGTCTCCAACATATAATTTAATTGTGGTCCGAACCGGACCATATCTTGATATCGTTTTAATAGCAGAGCAACTCTTTTCTTATATCCTTTTTTGCCTAAGAAGAGATGCCGGGAAAAGAACTCGACAAATGCGATCCATGGTGGAGGGTATATAAGATTCGGCCCGGCCGAACTTAGCACGCTTTTACTTGTTATATATAAGAAGATATCCAACTTATGTCAAACCAGCAAAAATTAAAGCTCCTAGGAACCGAACAAGGATGACCGAGCGACCGGTTTACTTGGAAGCTACATCAGGTTATAGACCGATTTAGACCTTACTTGGCATAGTTGTTGGAAGTCGTAACAACCAAATTTCAGCCAAATGCGAAAAAATGGGGCTTCCAGGAGATCAAGAAGTCAAATCGGGAGATCGGTTTATACCGAAGCTATATCAAGTTATAAACCGATTTTGGGGGTACATGGCACAGTTGTTGAAAGTCATAACAGAACACTACATGCAAAATTTCAGCCAAATCGGACAAAAATTTCGGCTTTTAAGGGTGCTCAAAATGTTAAATCGGGAGATCGGTTTATATGGGAGCTACATCAAGTTACAAACCTATTTGGGGCGTACATGGCACAGGGGGCTCAATAAATCAAATCGGTCGTTATGGGAGCTATATCTAAATTCTGAACCGATATGGCTCATTTGTAATCACCAACGACCTACATCAATATTTAGTATCTGTGTAAAATTTCAACGCGTTCGAACGCTGTTGTGATTTCGACGGCGGAAGGCGGAAGAAAGGGCATGGCTGGGGCGACTCAGAACGTCTAGATGATCAAGAATACATATATTCTATGGGGCCTTAGAAGAATATTTCGAGGTGGTACAAACGGAATGACTAGCTTAGTATACCCCCATCCTATGATGGTGATTAGAAAAGGAGGAAGCTTCTCCGTTTGAGGGATTGTGAGTAATGCTTGTTATAAAACCTTATGGCTGAATGCAATCAAAATAAATTTATATGAGAATTCTGTTTTTTTGAAAAAACACCGCACACAATCTGTATTCAATTGTTGCCATATCTAATTTGGAGACTTAAAGCGTTTCGCATAACACCTTGCAAAGGCCAGGCTACGTAAGCAAATGAAAATTTATATGATCAAGGCAAATGTCGTCGTCTATAATGTGTTGTCATTATCGGTTTGCTTGGAGTTTTGTGTGTGCTGGCAAGTTTTTGTTTTCCTGCCCAAACAATTTCAGTTAAATTTTCGAGAATTACAGTTTATCGAATGGAACAAAACTCAACAAGGTAAATGGGAAGCAAACAACAAATTGAAGTCGTATCCATGACTGAGATTAGAAGGTACCTGCATCAGTCAGTCTTATGATCATACAATTATTGTGAGAAACATTTATCAAGTATGACATATTTTTGTTATCAATTTGCGAGTGTGTCATTCTAGGAACACGAAATCTTGTTTAGTTTTTTTTTTTTCCAGTTCACCCAATGATTGTTCTTGATTTATAATTTTCGTAAAATTGTTATGGGATTTGTTTTTGTCATAAACCATTTCCAGTTGAACATTTGTTAAATTTCATTAGTCACTTGGTTGCTTGATGAAATGGAGCGAACAAACTTTGGAAGCGTACGACTTATTCAAATTGAGTAGGAAGACTGTGTGTAAAAGTATTACAACTGTCCACTATTTTGTAAACTGATGATGTCAACGCCATAAAATGTGTAAATATTTAAATAATCTGTGCGATATTTGTTTTAAATTTGGAGATATATTGCAGACTGTTAAGACTTAACTTTTGGCAAACGACCACAAATCAAAATCGACTTAAGGCAAAAACAAAAAAAAAAATCATGGAAACTTTAAACATACGGCTAGGTTAACTTTTGAATCAACAAAAAGGTAATCCAACTCGGGATGTACGACAATTTCCAAGAAATTTTTCTAAGAAACCATGTGTCTAAAATCAAAACCAAGCTTCCAGTTTATAATGACAAAGTCCGTCCTTCGTTCGGGTCGTATTCAGGACTGCGGAGTCGGAGTCTTGGAACCGGAGTCTAGAACAATTTGGCCCGAAGTCGGAGTAGAGAAAATTATCTCGTCTCTGACTCCGGACAAAGTAGTAAAAAAATTTCAACAAAAAAGTTTAATTCCAAAAGTTTTTAGAAGAAACAAGTAAAAGCGTGCTAAGTTCGGCCGGGCCGAATCTTATATACCCTCAACCATGAATAGCATTTGTCGAGTTCTTTTCCCGGCATCTCTTCTTAGGCAAAAAAAAAGGAAATAAGAAAAGATTTGGTCTGCTATTAGAGCGATATCAAGATATGGTCCGGTTTGGACCACAATTAAATTATATGTTGGAGACCTGTGTAAAATGTCAGCCAATTCGAATATGAATTGCGCCCTTTGTGGGCTCAAGAAGTAAAATAGAGAGATCGATTTATATGGGAGCTGTATCGGGGTATATACCGATTCAGACCATAATAAACACGTATGTTAATGGTCATGAGAGAATCCGTCGTACCAAATTTCAGGCAAATCGGATAATAATTGCGACCTCTACAGGCTCAAGAAGTCAAGATCCCAGATCGGTTTATATGACAGCTATATCAGGTTATGAACCGATTTGAACCATACTTGACACAGTTATTGGATATAATAACAAAACACGTCGTGCGAAATTTTATTCCAATCGGATAAGAATTGCGCCCTCTAGAGGCCCAAGAAGTCAAGACCCAAGATCGGTTTATATGACAGCCATAGCAGGTTATGAACCGATTTGAACCATACTTGACACAGTTGTTGGATATCATAACAAAACACGTCGTGCCAAAATTCATCCAAATCGGATAAGAATTGCGCCCTCTAGAGGCTCAAGAAGTCAAGATCCCAGATCGGTTTATATGACAGCTATATCAGGTTATGAACCGATTTGAACCATTCTTGGCACAGTTGTTGGATATCATGACAAAGCACGTCGTGCAAAATTTCATTCCAATCGGATAAGAATTGCGCACTCTAGAGGCTCATGAAGTCAAGACCCCAGATCGGTTTATATGGCAGCTATATCAGGTTATCAACCGATTTGAACCATACTTGGCACAGTTGTTGGATATCATAACAAAACACGTCGTGCCAAAATTTCATTCAAATCGGATAAGAATTGCGCACTCTAGAGGCTCAAGAAGTCAAGACCCAAGATCGGTTTATATGGCAGCTATATCAGGTTATGAACCGATTTGAACTATACTTGGCACAGTTGTTGGATATCATAACAAAACACGTCGTGCCAAAATTCATTCAAATCGGATAAGAATTGCTCCCTCTAGAGGCTGAAGAAGTCAAGACCCAAGATCGGTTTATATGACAGCTATATCAAAACATGGACCGATATGGCCCATTTACAATACCAACCGACCTACACTAATATGAATTATTTGTGCAAAATTTCAAGCGGCTAGCTTTACTGCTTCGGAAGTTAACGTGCTTTCGACAGACAGACGGACGGACGGACAGATGGACGGACATGGCTAGATCGACATAAAATGTCACGACGATCAAGAATATATATACTTTATGGGGTCTCAGACGAATATTTCGAGTAGTTACAAACAGAATGACGAAATTAGTATACCCCCCATCTTATGGTGGAGGGTATAAAAAAACGTCCTAAGCTCGGTCGGGCCGAATTTTGAAAACCTACCACCATGGATTCTGCATAAAATTGATATTCTGCGTACTAAAACCAGGCAAAAACTAAAACCGAACAAAGGTAATCGAAAGATCGATTTAAATGAGAGCTACATCAGATTAGAGACCGATTTGGAGCGTACTTGGCACAGTTGTTGGAAGTCGTAGCAGAATACTACACGCCAAATTTCATTAAAATCGTACAAAAATTACGGACTGCAGGGAAAACAGACGTGAAATCTAGAGATCGGTTTATACGGAAGCTATATAAGGTTATAGACCGATTTCAATCGTATTTAGCAGAGTTATTGGTAGTTGTAACCGAACACTACATGCAAAATTTCAGCAGAATGGGATAAAAATTACGGCTTGCTGGGGCTCAAGAAGTCAAATTGGGAAGATCGGGTTGTATGGGAGCTATGTCAGGTTATAGACCGATTTCAATCGCAGTTGTTACAGTTGTTTAAAGACGTAACAGAACATTGCATGCATAATTGCAGCCTAATCGGATAACAATTGCTGTTTGTAAGGGCTAAATATGTCATAACGGGAGTTAGGTTTATATGGAAGCTATATCCAAATCTAAACCGATATCGTTAAGCTAGCAGCTTGAAATTTTGCATAGATACCTCTTATTGATGAAGGTCGCCGAGGATTGCAAATGGAACATATCGGTATTGCAAATGGGCCATATTGTGTATGTGCAAAACTGAACGCGGCTAGCTTTATGCGTTCGATCGATATCCCGATATCGACATACCCACCACCATAGGATGGGGAGTTTACTTATCTAGTCACTCCGTTTATAACGCCTCGAAATATTGATCTGCAACCTTATTAAGTATATATATATTCTGGATCGTTTCGACATTCTGAGTCTATCTAGCCATCTCCTTTGGCTACCTTTCACTTAAACGACGTCAAATTCTTACTCTATTCTCAAATACCTTGAACTTAAACCCCATATTGTCATAGTAAGGTTACATGTCCGTTGGTGACTTTTGGGGTAAGACTCTCTAAAAGTTGCATATTTCAAAGTAAGGTTCGTACTCTACTTGTAAAACCCTCAATGTCATGATAGGTGGTTTGAGGAAAAATATCATATTTTTATATCAGATTCATTCTGCCTTACATTTGAGACCCCATACTACCAGATCGCGACATGTGCCGCTTTAGGTTGTTCAGTGGAACAGCAATCCCTCACACACCCCCTTCTGATATTGAAATATAAAGTGCACTATTTTCATCACTGGTCTTTTTAAAATCTCTGAATGTTTCTGGTAAATCTAAATCTTTATATAGAAACATACCTAAAGATATTGATTTTTTAGCTTAAAACATATGGGACCCAATACACAGTGTAAGCAAAAATACTGCGCCTTTTTTCCTTTACTTGCTTTAGCACTCCGCCAACTATTTCATTCATTTAGTGTATAGGGTTGCCCACACAATAAGTTACTTTTACTCCTTTCAATGTTTAAATAAGAGCGTTGCCAAAGTTGTATTTAATCGTTGCCAGCATATTTAACTGCAAACACCATTGTCCATAGCCCCAGCTTAAGCTACTGACTGACCTTCATGCCAAAGAACATCAAGTAGGGCCACACGCATCACACCACAATACACACGCACCCCAATATTGACCTCTTTTAATACACTCTCTCTCTCGCACTCTCACCACTAATACTCCCTCCTATGGGTTTGCATTCACACAATTAACGGATTTTTAAATAAACAGCAACGACAATTTGCTGTTTTTCTGCTTCTTTTTCTTTTATTAAAGAATAATTTCTCACTTTCTCTGGAAAAATATCATTCGATTGATGGCAATTTCATTAAAATCCATTCAGCCGTTTGGCCGTAATATGTACCACTAAATCGCCTTAGTAAAGCCCTTGGGCGTTAAATTATATACTAGCTCACCCAGGCACGCTCCGCTGTGCCCTCGTTTACAATACACAGGACAAAAAAAAATTTCAATCAGAGAAATATGGTAGTAAAATTAACAAGCATTTTGGAGTAACAACAGATAGTCTGCTGGAAATGGGAAAGCAACAATTTCTTGCAAAACGGCAAACATTTTCTGCTGTTATCAGAGAGCAAAATGTCATAAATACTTTAAGGAGTTGATCTTTCACCCTTTCTTTTAATTTTTTGAGTTTCAGAACTCCATTTTTTTTTTCAAATTTTCTAAGACAAAGCATTTATTGGGTTGCTCAAAAAGTAATTGCGGATTTTTTAAAAGAAAGTAAATGCATTTTTAATAAAACTTGGAATGAACTTTAATCAAATATACTTTTTTTACACTTTTTTTCTAAAGCAAGCTAAATGTAACAGCTGATAACTGACAGAAGAAAGAATGCAATTACAGAGTCACAAGCCGTTGAAAAAATTTGTCAATGCCGACTATATGAAAAATCCGCAATTACTTTTTGGGCAACCCAATATATATATCTATATATATATATATATGTATATATATATATATATATATATATATATATATATGTATATATATATATATATATATATATATATATATATATATATATATATATATATATATATATATATATATATATATATATATATATATATATATATATATATATATATATATATTCCACCCGATTTTCACTGTTAGCAAGCACATTTATTCATCTATCTTTCCAAAATTTTGCGCAATGCTTTTCTCGACGCATACCATAATACCTAAAGAGTTTGGCCGAAATCGATTCAGATTTTGATATAGCTCCCATATTTATATGTTCATCCGACTTCAATAATAGGGTCATTTCCAGAGATGGCCTGTCAGACATACATTTCCGACGTATATTACATACGTCGAAAACGTCGTAAACCTAGCCAAAAAACTAGGTTTCTGACAGAAAAAAAAATTCGAACGAAAATATGTCGAATTTTATATCTGATTAACTAAAAATTTTGGCATAAGTAATTTTTTCCTCCTGGAGACGAACAATATTGAAATTGAAAAAAATCGGTTCAGAATTACAAAAAAGCTACCGTAGGCTTACACGATTTTTACCAATATTGTTATAAAATGAATGACATCTGAGGTAGTGTCAAGTGAAATGGTAGATGGCGTGTTAAGTATGCTAATGTGAGGTAATGTCAAGTGAAATGGAAGATGGCGTGTTAAGTATTTTATTGAATAAGTAATGTTATTTTTAAGCATTGTTATTGAATAACATAATTAACACTCCATGTACCATTTCACTTGACACTTCCTCAGATGTCATGCATTTTTAACATATGTCGTTTACAACAGCTTTCAAAAAGCAAATTAAAACGGGAGAAGCAAATAATTTTGCAAAAGGATACAAAATAATTGCAATTTCTAAATATAATTGATGAAAACTAATAATTTATTGATTTTTTGCTTCACAAAAAAATCCTTAAACGTTACTTTATAAATTGACTTGAAATTTGCGTATATTTCCAATTTATTGTGTGAAAAATGTAAATGCAAAAATTAAAAAAAAAACTTAATATTTCTTTTATTGCGAAATTTTTTTACATATAAACTCTTCTATATACAACAAATAAGTGACAATAATATTTGTTAAAAATCAAACTTTTACACTGAGTTATTAAGGTTTATGACGTTTGCGACTTTTTCTACGTTTTATACAAGTATACGACGTTTTCGACTTTTACAACTTTTTGAGAGTCGGAAACCTAAAAAATCGTCTTACGGACCATCTCTGGTCATTTCTTAACCTATATTCACGAAAATTGCCATACAATATATAAATCTCTTATGACAATACACATTTTTATACCCACTAGCGAAGGATGGGGGTATAGCCATTTTGTCATTCCGTTTGCAACACATCGAAATATCCATTTCCGACCCTATAAAGTATATATATTCTTGATCAGCGTGAAAATCTAAGACGATCTAGACATGTCCGTCCGTCTGTCTGTTGAAATCACGCTACAGCCTTTAAAAATAGAGATATTGAGCTGAAATTTTGCACAGATTCTTTTTTTGTCCATAAGCAGGTTAAGTTCGAAGATGGGCTATATCGGACTATATCTTGATATAGCCCCCATATAGACCGATCCTCCGATTTAGGGTCTTAGGCCCATAAAAGCCACATTTATTATCCGATTTTGCTGAAATTTGGAACAATGAGTTGTGTTAGCCCCTTCGACATCCTCCGTGAAATTGGCTCAGATCGGTCCAGATTTGGATATAGCTCCCATATAGACCGATCCTCCGATTTAGGGTCTAAGGCCCATAAAAGCCACATTTATTATTCGATTTTGCTGAAATTTGGGACAGTGAGTTGTGTTAGGCCTTTCGACTTCCTCTTGTAATTTGGCCCAGATCGGTTCAGATTTGGATATAGCTGCCATATAGACCGATCCTCCGGTTTAGGGTCTTAGGCCCATAAAAGCCACATTTATTATCCGATTTTGCTGAAATTTGGGACAGTGAGTTGTGTTAGCCTCTTCGACATCCTCCGTGAAATTGGCTCAGATCGGTCTAGATTTGGATATAGCTCCCATTTAGACCGATCCTCCGGTTTAGGGTCTTAGGCCCATAAAAGCCACATTTATTATCCGATTTTGATGAAATTCGGGACAGTGAATTGTGTAAAGCCCATCGACATCCTACGTTAATTTGGCTCAGATCGGTTCAGATTTGGATATAGCTGCCATATAGACCGATCCTCCGATTTATGGTGTTAGGTCCATAAAAGCCACATTTATTGTCCGATTTTGCTGAAATTTGGGACAGTGAGTTGTGTTAGGCCCTTCGACATCTTTCTTCAATTTGATCCAGATCGGTTCACATTTGGATATAGCTGCCATATAGACCGATTTCTTGATTTATTGTTTTGGGCCCATAATATGCTCATTTATTGTCCGATGTCGCCGAAATTTAAGACAGTGAGTTAAGTTAAGCCCCCTGACATACTTCTGCAATATCGCACAGATCGGTCCAGAGTTGGATATAGCTGCCATATAGACCGATATCTAGATTTTAGGTTTTGGGGCCATAAAAAACGCATTTATTGTCCGATGTCGCTGAAATTTGAGACAGTGAGTTTGGTTAGGATCTTCGACGTCCTTCTTCAATTTGGCCCAGATCGGTCCATATTTCAATATCGGTCCATATTCAATATCTAAGGTTTTGGGCCCATAAAAGAGTCATTTATTGTCCGAAATTTTGGACAATGCTTTGTGTTAGGCTCTTCGACACTTTTATGCAACAAGATTTGGATATAGCTGCCATGTAGACCGATATCTCGATTTAAAGTTGTGGCCCCATTAAAGGCGAATTTATAATCCGATTTCACTGAAATTTGACACAGTAACTTATGTTAGGCTTTTCGACATCCGTGTCGTATATAGTTCAGATCGGTTTATTTTTAGATATAGCTAGTATACTTATTAGTATATGGTCCAAATCGGAACTAATTTTGATATAACTGATATGGGACATAAGGTATGAAATTTTCACCGAATTTTGATGAAAGATGGTTTACATATATACCCGAGTTGGTGGGTATCCAAAGTTTGGCCCGGCCGAACTTAACGCCTTTTTACTTGTTTAAATTTACATTAAATTATATCAAAATCGGTTCAGATTTCTATTTGGCTTCCAATTGCATATATACCGCCCTATTTGCACACATAGAGCCGCAGTTATTACAATTTTATAGAAATATGCTAGAAATTTGATACGGATTGTTTTATAACCCATCTGAAAACCTTTACCGAAGTCTACTAAATTCGGCTCAGAATAAGATATAGGTCCCTAATTTCACTTATAGGGCAGGTGTAGGGTATAATATAGTCGGCTCCGCCCATTTTTTGCCTTTTCTTACTTGTTTTTTTTTTCAAAGGTTGTCAAAAATGGAGACGTAAAATAAAATCGGATGCCCAAGCTTTTACCAAATACGTTAGTGCTTTAAACAAAGTAAAAAAATCACCAAGACAAAAGTTACCTAAATGACTGCAGCCCTTTTTTGTTCAGGTTTTTATGAACCTCTTCATATTTAACGCCAAGACATAAATCATTGTCAAACAAAGCAAAGCAAAGCAAACAAAGACAAACACAGTCTATATGTCTTACTTAAGAGTATGGTTTAGACAACAACCATGAAGAAAAGCTTTATTCATTGCAGGTGTTAAATTTAACAAATTAAAATCAAAAAACTGAATTTACTTAAGAATATCTTGTGGTCTTAGAACAAACACAAAAACGAAATGTGAACAAAGCAAAAAAAGCCGTCAGCAAATATCCGCTAAAATGTGTTTAACAAACAGCATTCCGGTGTTGCTTAAAATCCCACACTAATGGCAACTATTGAATTTGATAGTTCAACTCCCACATGTATTTTCCATAAAAAAAAAATGCTTTAAGGCAGCTACTATTACTACCACCACTAGTATGGGCACATAGAAATTGCTTCCTTCCCCCCTATTTTTAAATGGCGGCTCAAAATACTGAAAAAGTGATTGTTCATCTCAAGATTATTGTAAGTTTTTGTTTTTTCGCAGACACACACACACACATACACACACAAACATTCGAACAAACGAAAATATTAGAGAAATAAAATCACCACAACAACGCCATCAATTGTATGAGCTATAGCCCCATGGAGTTATAAAGTACGAATATTTATTTCAAACGAGAAAAACTACAAAAACGTCATGTACTGGTCGTTTGCACTCCTCTCAGAAACATCAGCAAGTCTTTGGTGTTATTTTTGGTAGCCACATTAAGTACATTTAACCATGACCTACATACCTTACACACAACTCAAAAAAAAAAAAAAAAAAACAAAACAAAAACAAAACTCACAACACTACCTCAATCAAACAACAGTCAAAGAAATCACCACACCACCACCTCCAGTAGTAAGGCAAAATGCTAAGACCCAACACGCCAAGACCACAACAGCGCCATCAAGACAAGTCATTATACGCTAGCCCGAAAGCATTGAATGACTGAGCGAATGCACAAATGCCCCCTAACACACACACACACACACACACACACACATACTATGTGCCATATGATGTTCGGCTGTTGCTGCTGCTGCCTTTACTTATGACCATTTGTTGTTATCTCATGGTTGCTGTTCTTTGCCTTTTTGCCTTACTTCCATACGTAAAACATAGCTCCAAAAATTAAGCTGCCGCAATGGTCATAAACCCCTCCGCCAAAAAAGCACTTGTCTTGGTGATTTTTCACACATAAAAATTTCGAACATGCATGTCTAACAGAAATTATCCATGTTGTGCGATGTTTTCATTTTGTAGCCATGGTCCATAAATGTATCCGGCTGAGATGAGATGACAAATGAGCATGATCATGAAATGCAAACATCACATTTAATTAGAATGAAATACAGCTTAGCGCAAAAAAACTCTTCATTTGTTTAATGTTATTCTAATATCCAATGGGGTCATAGTAATAATATGGAAATTATAATTCAAAACAAATAAAAGCGTGCTAAGTTCGGCCTGGCCGAATCTTATATACCCTCCACCATGGATCGCATTTGTGGAGTTTTTTTCCCGGCATTTCTTCATAAGCAAAAAAGGATATAAGAAAAGATTTGCTCTGCTATTAGAGCGATATCAAGATACGGTCCGGTTTGGACCACAATTAAATTATATGTTGGAGACCTGTGTAAAATGTCAGCCAATTCGAATAAGAATTGGGCCCATTGGGGCTCACGAAGTAAATTGGACCCATTGGGGCTCATAACCAGTTATGTCAGTTTATGAACCGATTTGAACCTTATTTGACACAGTTGTTGAAAGTAAAATAAAATACGTCATGCAAAATTTCAGCCAAATCGGATAGGAATTGCGCCCTCTAAAAGCTCAAGAAGTCAAATCCCCAGATCTGTTTATATGACAGCTATATCAGATTATGGACCGATTTCAACCATACTTGGCACAGTTGTTGGATATCATAACAAAACACGTCGTGCGAAATTTCATTCCAATCAGATAAGAATTGCGCACTCTAGAGGCTCAAGAAGTCAAGACCCAAGATCGGTTTATATGGCAGCTATATCAGATTATGGACCGATTTGACCCATACTAAGCACAGTTGTTGGATATCATAACAAAATACTACGCACCAAAATTCATTCAAAATGGATAAGAATTGCGCACTCTAGAGGCTCAAGAAGTCAAGACCCAAGATCGGTTTATATGACAGCCATATAAGGTTATGGACCGATTTGACCCATACTTGGCACAGTTGTTGGATATCATAACAAAACACGTCGTGCAAAATTTCATTCCAATCGGATAAGAATTGCGCACTCTAGAGGCTCAAGAAGTCAAGACCCAAGATCGGTTTATATGGCAGCTATATCAAAACATGGACCGATATGGCCCATTTACAATAATAACCGACCTACACTAATAAGAAGTATTTGTGCAAAATTTCAAACGGTTAGCTTTACTCCTTCGGAAGTTAGCGTGCTTTCGACAGACAGACGGACGGACGGACGGACAGACGGACAGACGGACTTACATGGCTAGATCGACATAAAATGTCGCGACGATCAAGAATATATATACTTTATGGGTCTCAGACGAATATTTCGAGTAGTTACAAACAGAATGACGAAATTAGTATACCCCCCTTCCTATGGTGAAGGGTGTAAAAATTATTAAAAATGATTTAGTGCATTTTAAATTAAAATGATTATTATACCCACCACCATAGAATGGGGGTATACTAACCTAGTCATTCAGTTTGTAACACCTCGAAATATTGACCTAGGACCCCATAAAGAATATACATTCTTGATCGTCTCTACAATCTGAGTCGATCTATCCATGTCCGTCCGTCCTTCCGTCTGTTCCGCTTGAAATTTCACACAGATAATTAATATTGATGTAGATGATTACAAATAGGCCATTTCGATTTAGATTTTGATATAGCCCCCATATAAAACGATCTCCTGATATGACTTCTTGAGCCCCTGGAAGCCACAATTTTTGTCTGATTTGTCTGAAATTTTGCACATAGTGTTCTGTTAGGCTTTCTAAAGGCTGTGCCAAATAGAGTCCAAATCGGTCTAGAACCGACAAAAAACTACAAAAATATGCTGTGTGAAAACGGGTAAAGATATCTCTTTGAAATTTGGAATGTTTCGAGGTGAGTGATAAAAAAAAAAATTCAGCAGTGGTTAACCCCCTCTTAAGCGCCATTGGTGAGGTACTGTCCCATGTTAAAACTTCTCCCCAAAGAGGTGTCGCACTGCGCCACGCCGTTCGGACTCTATAAAAAGGCTATAAAAAGGAGACCCCTTATCATTGCAGTAAGCCTTGAGGAGCTTCAAAACATTTAAACAGTCACCCAAACCTGATGGAATATTTTCGGAGCTACTGCAAAAGGAGGCCGACTGTCTGGCGCCCCATCTGGCCACTATTTTAACAGCATACCTAGGATTTGCAAGATGGAATATTTCCGGCGCTACTACAGAAGGACGCCGACTATCCGACGCTCCATCTGGCCGTTATTTTCTTAGCTTGCATATACGCCGAAGCCTGGCATTGGTAACATTTATACCCAAAATGACAAGGCAAGTTATGCGGCAAAACTGTGGAATGTATTTAAGATACCATGATAAGGCGTAGGACATTCAGCGAACTAATCAACTACAAACATCATGCCTATGTCAAGGGAAGGTAGGTGCATGAGTTTGTATATAAAATAGAAGAATCCTTCGATACCAAGCCATACACACTGGCGGTATTCATTCACATCGAGGGGGCTTTAAACAATGTTCGGACCGACACACTAATCCAATACTTAAACCAGTGCCAGTGGACCAGGTCCTTAGAGACTATATAAACCTGGACTGGATATAAATCATATGACTGAATAAACCACATGCTTATGTACTGGAGGATAAATTGTGGGTCCCATGACATAAAGATAAGAGAGAAAGTGGTGCAGGAAAATTTTATCGCCACTCCTACAAGTGATCACCATGAATAACCTATTACGCAAGCTGACTGAGGAGGGACTTGAAACCATCTGCTACGCAAACGATGTTATAATACTTCCTAAGGGTAAGTATCCGAATCAGCTTTGCAGAAGAAGTACCGCAAGGGTCATGCAGATGGCATTCGACTGGGCTAGACCTAGGAGTCTCAATGTTAACCCAGAGAAGACAGATATCTGCCTGTTCACGGGCAACTGAAGGTGGGTCAATTTGACTTACCGCGTTTCCTCAACAGAACGATTTCAAATACTAAGGAGTGATCTTGGATTCTGTCCAATGAATGGGAAGTATCACATTCAGGAGCGTACCAAGAAGGCTCACACATGTGAAGCATTATTTAAGACGGGCCTGAATCCGAGGATAGTACACTGGCGTTACCAAAGCTTAATTAGACCTAACCTATTTACCTACCAGTTGTTTGGTGGACTGTGATGAAGAAAAGGTGCTACGTAGTTAAGGTTTGATTAGGTTTAAGAGGCAGTGTGCAATCCGACTCAATTAGATGTTTTCGTCCATTGTGATACCACAGGAACAGGAAAAGAAAGATGCCTTCTAGTTTCTGCCGCCAAACCATCCAGATCGCTTTAAGAAGCCCAAAGATCAGGTTCATAGAACATGGATGTCCTGGCATGGACGAGACTATGAGGACCATGCCCACCAGGGCAATGGCAACTATTCTAGAGGCAGCCACTGCGACTATGAAACTTAAGGTGATGGGAGAATGGATAGTGGATAGGGGCAGGTCACACATTTGCGCTGTAATCAAGGCTATAACAGAAAACCTAGAAGGAATTGTAGAGGTTTCCGATCGGATACCTGACACTACACTTGAGGTCGAGTGCGAGGCACTGCGGCCAGCGGCACAATCTTGGATAGACGGAACTCTGGTATTGCCATTTGAAAGTTCATGCCACACAGATGGATCAAAACTAGAGGACATAGTGGGCCGAGATCTGTTTTCAACTTCATGACCATAATACGGTCCTGCAGTCGGAGATCCGAGTCATCACGAAATGCGTGAGCTTCTATGGTGGTAACGCAAGGACGTCGCATGTAAACATCTTAACGGACAGTAAAATGGCCATCATGGCTGTAACAACCAGGACGGTAAGGTCACAAACATTCTAGGAGTGTAAGAAGGAGGAGATTAACTCCTTCTCTGAGGATGTCACCATCCGCATCGTTTTGGTCCCGGCCATAGTGGAGTAAGGGCGAATGGAAGAGGAGAAGACTTGGCAGTGAAGGCCAGAGGACTGCCGAAGCTTTCGGGTCGATGCAGTCCGAGTTAAGAGCGTGGGCTACGAACGGTCGGTAGGGTGACGAAAATCCTATGGGGAGCTCCTTCCGGCTATTACTGAAAGGATGTAAGAAGAAGGTGAGTATAGCTTTCGGTAATTCAACGGGACACATGGGACTACTCACTTATGCCGAATAGGTGCAGCAAGTGGGAAAGATGATGAGACGTTGCACAGTGGGAGAAAATCGAAAAAAAAAACTAGTAAAAAAATTACCGTGTGAAAACGAGTAAAGTTATCTCTCTGAAATTTCGATTGGCTAGAGCTAAGGTATTAGCGAGATCGTTATTAAAGGGTTGCAAAAATCGCCATTTTTAGTAAAATTGCTGTGAATTTGTTTTTGCATGGGTTTAGTGGACATATGAAGTAAAAACATTTGTCCAAATAGGGGATCTGGGCTTTGGAATTTGAGAACTCGAGGGATTTTTCCAATTTCTTAATAAACAAGTAAAAAGGCGTTAAGTTCGGCCAGGCCGAACTTTGGATACCCACCACCTCGGGTATACATGTAAAACACCTTTTGTCATAATCCGATGCAAATGGATAATTTTTGCCCCCATAGCAGCTTTATCTAAATATGGTCCGATTTGGACCAAATTCGACACGGATATTGAATAGTCTAATAAGTACAATCCATTGTTCAATTTTGCAGAACAAAATATTGGTCTTTTTGGTAGCCATATCCAAATATAGATCGATATGAACCATATACGACAAAGATGTCGAAAAGCCTAACATAAGTCACTGTATCAAACTTGAGCGAAATCGGATTATAAATGTATCTTTTATGCGGCCAAGACTTAAGAGATCGGTCTATATGGCAGCTATATCCAAATCTGAACCGATCTAGGCAAAATTGAAGAAAGACATCGAAGGGCCCAACACAACTCACTGTCCCAAATTTTGGCGAAATCGGACAATAAGTGCGCCTTTTATGGGCCCAAAACCTTAAATCGAAAGATCGGTCTATATGGCAGCAATATTCAAATTTGGACCGATCTGAGCCAAATTGAAGAGGAATGTCGAGGGGCTTAACCTTACTCATTGTCCCGAATTTCGGCGTCAGTGGACAATAAATGCGAATTTTATGGGCCCGAAACCTTAAATCGAGAGATCGGTCTATATGGCAGCGATATCCAAATGTGGACCGATCTAAGCCAAATTGAAGGCGAAAGTTGAAGGGCCTAACACAACTCACTGTCCCAAATTTTGGCGAAATCGGACAGTAAATGTGCCTTTTATGGGCCCAAGACCTTATATCGAGAGATCGATCTATATGGAAGCTATATCCAAATCTGGACGGATCTGTGGCATATTGCAGAAAGATGCCGGGGGCCTCACTTAATTCACTTTCCCCAATTTCGGCGACATTCGAACAATAAATGCGCCTTTTATGGGTCCAAAACCTCAAATCGATAGATCAGTTTATATGGCATTTATATCCAAATCTGGGAGAAGGAAATCGAAGGGCCTAACACAACTCACTGTCCCAAAAAGACTTAACCTGCTTATGGTCAAAAAAATAGAATCAGTGCAAAGTTTCAGCTCAATATTTCCATTTTTAAAGACTGTAGCGTGATTTCAACAGACAGACAGACGGACATGGCTAGATCGTCTTAGATTTTTCGCTGATCAAGAATATATTGGGTTGCCCAAAAAGTAATTGCGGATTTTTCATATAGTCGGCGTTGACAAATTTTTTTCACAGCTTGTGACTCTGTAATTGCATTCTTTCTTCTGTCAGTTACCAGCTGTTACTTTTAGCTTGCTTTAGAAAAAAAGTGTATAAAAAGTATATTTGTTTAAAGTTCATTCTAACTTTTATTAAAAATGCATTTACTTTCTTTTAAAAAATCCGCAATTACTTTTTGGGCAACTTATATATACCTTATACGGTCGGAAATGGATATTTCGATGTGTTGCAAACGAAATGACAAAATGAATATACCCCCATCCTTTGGTGGTGGATAAGCCGATTGCTGGCTTCGCTGTATATCCATAGAGGATTGGGGAAGATTGACATCCGCACCCTCCACCATAGGATGAGGGTATACTAATTTCGTCATTATGTTTGTAACTCCTCGATATATTCGTCTAAGAACCCCTAAAGTATATAAATTCTTGATTGTCATGATATTTTAAGTTGATCTAGGCCTGTCCGCCCGTCTGTCTGTCTGTCGGAAGCACACTTTCGAATGAGTAAAGCTAGCCGCTTGAAATTTTGCACAAATACTTCTTATTAGTGTAGGTCGGTTGAGATTGTAAATGGGCCATATCGGTCCATGTTTTAATACAGCTGTCGTATAGACCGATCTGGGGTATTGACTTCTTGAGTCTCTAGAGAGTGCAATATCTATCCGATTTGGCTGAAATTTGGCTGCAAGAGGTGTTTTGAGCCGAATACATTTCGAATCGGTGCATAACTTGGTATAGCTCCCATATAAACCGATCTCTCGATTTGACTACTTGAGCCCCTGGAAGCCGCAATTTTTGTCCGATTTCGCTGAAATTGAGCATGAAGTGTTCCTTTATAGCTATATAAAATTATATAGCTCCCATATAAACCGATCTCACGATTTGAATTTTTGAGCCCTTACAAGCAGCAATTTTTGTCCAATTTGAATGAAATTTTGCTTGTTGTATTCCAACAACTGTTCCAAGTACGGTCTAAATCAGTCTATAACCAGATATAGCTCCCATATAATCCGATCTCTCGATTTGACTTCTTCAGCCCTTACACGCCACAATTTTTGTCCGATTTGCTGAAATATTGCATGTGGTATTCTCTTACTGTGCCAAATACGGTTCAATTCGATTTATAACCTGATATAGCTCCCATATAAAACCGATTTAGCATGTTGTATTCCAACAACTGTTCCAAGTATGGTTCAAATCGGTCCATAACCTGATATAGCTGCCATATGAACGATCTTCAATCTTGATTTGTTGAGCATCTATATGGGAGCTATATCAGGTTATAGACCGATTTGAATCATACTTGGTACAGTTGTTGGAATACAACATGCAAAATTCAACCAAATTGGACGAAAATTGCGGCATCCAGGGGCTCAAGAAGTCAAATCGGGAGATCGTTTTATATGGGAGCTATATCAGGTTTTAAACCAATTTAGACCGTACTCGGCGCAGTTATTGGAAGTCATAACAGAACAAAGCAAAATTTCAGCCATATCGGACAAATTTTGAGGCTTGTAGGGGCTCAAGAAGTCAAATCGGGTAATCGGTTTATATGGGAGCTATATCGGGTTATAGACCGCTGTTGTGATTTCGACAGACGGCTGGGCGGACGGACGGACATGTCCCGATCGACTCAGATCGTCGAGACGATCAAGAATATATATACTTTATGGGGTGTTAGACAAATATTTCGAGGTGTTACAAACGGAATGACAAGACTAGTATATCCCCATCCTGTGCTTGTGGGTATAAAACTTTACTTTTGTCGTAAACAAAATCTAACATTGTTCACAATAGAAGTTTACTTGTTGAACATTTCCTTTAGGTGTTTTGCTTGCGTGAAGGTTGAAGCTATGTTCTTAAGAGTATTCCTCTTTTGGTGTAGTGCAGCAAGAAAGAAAATTACTCCATCTCATATATTGCTAACAAATGAAGGCATCCAACTCATCGTACTGATGAGTTTGGTGGCGCCGAACGAAATCGCGATTTAGAAAACCAAACAAATGCTTTTACAAAGCAAAAACACATTTTCTGCCTTGCCTAAAAAATGTTTTTTTGTTTTTATACCCACCACCGACGGATGGGGGTATATTAATTTTGTCATTCCGTTTGCAACACATCGAAATATTCATTTCCGACCCTATAAAGTATATATATTCTTGATCAGCGTAAAAATCTAAGACGATCTAGACATGTCCGTCCGTCTGTCTGTTGAAATCACGCTACAGTCTTCAAAAATAGAGATATTGAGCTGAAATTTTGCACAGGTTCTTTTTTTGTCCATAAGCAGGTCAAGTTCGAAGATGGGTTATATCGGACTATATCTTGATATAGCCCCCATATAGAACGATCCGCCGATTTAGGGTCTTAGGCCCATAAAAGCCACATTTATTATCCGATTTTGCTGAAATTCGGGACAGTGAGTTGCCTTAGGTCCTTCGATATCCTCCGTCAATTTGGCCTAGATCGGTCCAGATTTGGATATAGCTGCCATATAGACCGACCCCTAATTTAGGGTCTTAGGCCCATAAAAGCCACATTTATTATCCGATTTTGCTGAAATTCGGGACAGTGAGTTGCCTTAGGCCCTTCGACATCCTTTGTCAATATGGCTCAGATCGGTTTAGATTTTGATATAGCTGCCATATAGACCGATCCTCCGATTTAGGGTCTTAGGCCCACAAAAGCCACTTTTATTATCGGATTTTGCTGAAATTCGGGACAGTGAGTTGTCTTAGGCCGTTCGACATTCTCCGTCAATATGATTCAGATCGGTTTAGATTTGGATATAGCTGCCATATAGACCGATCCTCCGATTTAAGGTCTTGGGCCCATAAAAGCTACATTTATTACCCAATTTTGCTGAAATTTGGGACAGTGAGTTGTCTTAGGCCCTTCGACGTCCTCCGTCAATACTGCTCAGATCGGTTTAGATTTGGATATAGCTGCCATATAGACCGATCCTCCGATTTAGGGTCATAGTCCCATAAAAGCTACATTTATAATCCGATTTTGCTGAAATTTGGGACAGTGAGTTGTGTTAGGCCCTTCGACATCGTCCGTCAATATGGCTCAGATCGGTTCAGATTTGGATATAGCTGCCATATACACCGATTCTCCAATTTAGGGTCTTAGGCCCATAAAAGCCACATTTATTATCCGATTTTCAGAAAATTTGGGACGGTGAGTTGTATTAGGCCCTTCAATATCCTCCGTCAATTTGGCTCAGATCGGTCCAGATTTGGATATAGCTGCCATATAGACCGATATCTCGGTTTTAGATTTTAGGGCCATAAAAAGCGCATTTATTGTCCGATGTTGCCGAAATTTGGGACAAAGAGTTAAGTTAAGCCCCTCCACATGTTTCTGCAATTTGGTCTAGATCGATCAAGATGTGCATATAGCTGCCATATAAACTGATCTCTCGATTTAAAGTCTTGGCCCCATAAAAGGCGCATTTTTAATCCGATTGCACTGAAATTTGACACACTGACTTATGTTATGCTTTTCGACATCCGTGTGGTATACAGTTCAGATCGGTTTATTTTTAGATATAACTACTAAAAGACCAATAACACTCAATCAAAACTTGTAGCATAAATATGTAGTATACAGTGTTTTTGTTTTGGAATCTCTCAAAAATTTCTCACAAATATTCGGTTGCCCAAAAAGTAATTGCGGATTTTTTTAAAAGAAAGTAAATGCATTTTTAATACAACTTAGAATGAACTTTAATCAAATATACTTTTTTTACACTTTTTTTCTAAAGCAAGTTAAAAGTGACAGCTGATAACTGACAGAAGAAAGAATGCAATTACAGAGTCACAAGCTGTGAAAAGATTTGTCAACGCCGACTATATGAAAAATCCGCAATTATTTTTTGGGCAACCCAATAGTTCTACACAGCTCTTTAACTAAATGGTTGTAACCATATGTCATGTGGGTTCATAGATTTGCATTTCTCGAATTCCATCCGAATGGTTATAAATCTGCAAAAGCAATCCATCAACTCAATGTAACACTGACACTCGCTGTTACTCGCATAGGGAAACCCACCATTATTTGGCATACAATAGCAAAACAAAGGTGCATACATTTAAATACCTTTAGCTGTGGCAATTAATTAAATGCTTTTACAGAGATATTGGATATTTTGACAGGTAGAAATTTATTATAAAATATGTACAAAAATACCTGCATGTGTGTATGTGCGAGTACGTGTATTTAAGTGTTAAATACAAAAAAACCCAAAATATATCGATAATGTCTGAAATGAATGCAAAAATGCAAATAATCATTTAATCAACTATTGCCAATCGATTTGATATACGTAAGCATACAGATATAGAACTAATTCGAGAGTAATACACACACACACAGCACATTCATCAAATCCTGCTGGAGGTGTTTAGATTCTGTGAAACAAACTATAAGAATATTTAGTTGCTTGAAATATTGAATGTCGAAAAAGTGTTATTCCCACCACCAAAGGATGCAAATGCATATTTGCTCATGAACATTCCATTAGGGACCTGGGGCAAACTTCTCACAAATCAATAAGTGCTGTCCGATTCAATTCTAAGCTCACTGATAAGGGACCCTCCTTTTTATAGCCGAGTCCGAACGGACTCCCACATCTCTTTGGGAGAAATTTTTTCAAGGCAAAGTACCTTACAAATATCGCCAGCATTAGGAGGGGATGGCCACCGCGTCATAGGCGGAGTGCTTAGGCGGACATGCTTACCTCTGCGCTACGGTGGGGGTATACTTATCTAGTCATTCCATTTGTAACACCTCGAAATATTGATCTGCGACCCCATAATATCTTATACATAACAAGTAAGAGCGTGCCAAGTTCGGCCGGCCGAATCTTATATACCCTCCACCATTGATCGTATTTGTGGAGTTCTATGCGCGGTATCTCTTTTTAGACAAACATAGAATATTGAATAAGAACTATTATACTATTGGAGCTATATCAAGTTATAGTCCGATTCGGACTATAAATGAATGCTGATTGACATTGTAAAAGTCATTGTGTAATATTTCAGTTCATTCGGATAAGAATTGCGCCTTGTAAGGGTTCAAGAAGCAAAATCGGGAGATAGGTTTATAAGGGAGTTGTATCAAGCTATTGATCGATTCAGACCATACTAGACACGTATGTTGAAGGTCACGAGAGAAGCCCTTGTACAAAATTTCAGCCATATCGGATGAGAATTGCGCCCTCTAGAGGTTCAAGAAGTCAAGATCTCAGATCGGTTTATATGGCAGCTATATCAGGTTCTACATCGATTTACGCCATACTTGGCACAGTTATTGGAAGTCATAACAAAACACCTCATGCAAAATTTCAGCCAAATCGGATGAGAATTGCGCCCTCAATTGGCTCAAGAAGTCAAGATCCAAGATCGGTTTATATGACACCTATACCAGATTATGAACTAATTTGAATCATACTTAACACAGTTGTTGAAAGTAATTCCAAAACACTACGTGCAAAATTTCAGTTAAATCGGACGCCTTCTAGAGGCTCAAGAAGTCAAGACCCCAGATCGGTTATATGGCGGCTATATCAAAATATGAACCGATTTGAACCATACTTAGCGTAGTTGTTGGAAGCGATACCAAAACACTACGTGCAAAATTTTAATAAAATCGGTTAAGAATTGCGCCCTCTAGGGGCTCAAGAAGTCAAGACCCAAGATCGGTTTATATGGCAGCTATATCAGGTTATAGACCGATTTGAACCACACTTGGCACAGCTATTGGATATCATAACAAAACACGTCGTGCAAAATTTCATTCCAATCGGATAAGAATTGCGCACTATAGAGGCTCAGGAAGTCAAGACCCAAGATCGGTTTATATGGCAGCTATATCAGGTTATGAACCGATTTGAACCATACTTGGGACAGTTGTTGGATATAATAACAAAACACGTCGCGCAAAATTTCATTCAAATCGGATAAGAATTGCGCACTCTAGAGGCTCAAGAAGTCAAGACCCAAGATCGGTTTATATGGCAGCTATATCAAAACATGGACCGATATGGCCCATTTACAATACCAACCGACCTACACTAATAAGATGTATTTGTGCAAAACTACAAGCGGCTAGCTTTACTCCTTCGGAAGTTAGCGCGCTTTCGACAGACAGACGGACGGACATGGCTAGATCGACATAAAATGTCACGACGATCTAGAATATAAAGGGTGATTTTTTTGAGGTTAGGATTTTCATGCATTAGTATTTGACAGATCACGTGGGATTTCAGACATGGTGTCAAAGAGAAAGATGCTCAGTATGCTTTGACATTTCATCATGAATAGACTTACTAACGAGCAACGCTTGCAAATCATTGAATTTTATTACCAAAATCAGTGTTCGGTTCGAAATGTGTTTCGCGCTTTACGTCCGATTTATGGTCTACATAATCGACCAAGTGAGCAAACAATTAATGCGATTGTGACCAAGTTTCGCATTCAGTTTACTTTATTGGACATTAAACCAACCACACGAATGCGTACAGTGCGTACAGAAGAGAATATTGCGTCTGTTTCTGAGAGTGTTGCTGAAGACCGTGAAATGTCGATTCGTCGCCGTTCGCAGCAATTGGGTTTGTGTTATTCGACCACATGGAAGATTTTACGCAAAGATCTTGGTGTAAAACCGTATAAAATACAGCTCGTGCAAGAACTGAAGCCGAACGATCTGCCACAACGTCGAATTTTCAGTGAATGGGCCCTAGAAAAGTTGGCAGAAAATCCGCTTTTTTATCGACAAATTTTGTTCAGCTCATTTCTAGTTGAATGGCTACGTAAATAAGCAAAATTGCCGCATTTGGAGTGAAGAGCAACCAGAAGCCGTTCAAGAACTGCCCATGCATCCCGAAAAATGCACTGTTTGGTGTGGTTTGTACGCTGGTGGAATCATTGGACCGTATTTTTTCAAAGATGCTGTTGGACGCAACGTTACGGTGAATGGCGATCGCTATCGTTCGATGCTAACAAACTTTTTGTTGCCAAAAATGGAAGAACTGAACTTGGTTGACATGTAGTTTCAACAAGATGGCGCTACATGCCACACAGCTCGCGATTCTCTGGCCATTTTGAGGGAAAACTTTGGAGAACAATTCATCTCAAGAAATGGACCGGTAAGTTGGCCACCAAGATCATGCGATTTGACGCCTTTAGACTATTTTTTGTGGGGCTACGTCAAGTCTAAAGTCTACAGAAATAAGCCAGCAACTATTCCAGCTTTGGAAGACAACATTTCCGAAGAAATTCGGGCTATTCCGGCCGAAATGCTCGAAAAAGTTGCCCAAAATTGGACTTTCCGAATGGACCACCTAAGACGCAGCCGCGGTCAACATTTAAATGAAATTATCTTCAAAAAGTAAATGTCATGGACCAATCTAACGTTTCAAATAAAGAACCGATGAGATTTTGCAAATTTTATGCGTTTTTTTTTAAAAAAAAGTTATCAAGCTCTTAACAAATCACTCTTTATATACTTTATGGGGTCTCAGACGAATATTTCGAGTAGTTACAAACAGAATGACGAAATTAGTATACCCCCCATCTTATGGTGGAGGGTATAAAAAGGCGCAGCGGAGCGGGCCCGGGCCAGCTAGTTTTGTATAAATAAAGCAGAATCCATGGTAATGGGTTCCCAAAATTCGCAATATCATATAAATCGGTACAGGTGTGTTACAAAGGTGAAAAGTTGTTAGGTGTCCATACATGGTACATTATTAGAGATTTAGGCAAACAACAAAGGCAAATTCCCTCTGAAAGCCTTTGTACTCCTTTACAAATGACTAAAACATATGGAAATTCTTATATTAATAGATCAAAAATTACGGAGTAATCTTCACAAAATTTTAGCTTAGGGCTACTGTGTGTCGCAAAATTTTGTTAAATCTATAACAGATTATTAGAGATTTAGGCAAACAACAAAGGCAAATTCCCTCTGAAAGCCTTTGTACTCATTTACAAATGACTAAAACATATGGAAATTCTTATATTAATAGATCAAAAATTACGGAGTAATCTTCACAAAATTTTAGCTTAGGACTACTGTGTGTCGCAAAATTTTGTTAAATCTATAAGAGATAAAAAACTTCGCACAAAATTGTGGTTTGTCTATCTGAAAGAACAAATTACCAACCAATATTTCCGCAATTAACATAAATATCTCGGGCATTGGCTGAGACATGCCAATGACATTCAAATCTTAAATTTGAAATGTATTGCTAAGGAATACCAATACGCCATGATGCTACCATTTGTTTTTCAAGAGTATACAAAGAAACCATTGTGCTTAAGGTATAACAAAAAACTTTAAAGGATTATCCAAATTATTCATCAAGATCTACGTACACCGGTAGGTCGTGGAGAATAAATATTTCACCTTATTGTTGTTAAGCTATTGTTAGAAATTGAAAAAAAGGAGCAAAATAAATATTTATATAAGCAATTGCTTACTGCAGAATGCTATTCAAAATATTAAGCACTTGTTGTGTAGATGAGGTCTACAACTTAGTTGGCTTATTCAATGTCATCTCATGCGTTGTTAAGTACGTTTGGACCCATATTTTTGCAAAAATTGTAGAAAATTTCTTTTCACTAAGGTCATTGAATAAAGCAGAAACTATCACTGTTATATTTCCATTCAACTACACTTAGCAACTGTTTAAACTAAACTAATGACCATAATATCGCAATGAATAGATAAAAACAATTCATTATTAAGACATAAAATAATTTCACTCAATTCTATGTGCCTACATATTGTCGATATAGCACGACCGTTCACTTACCCTGAGGTCACTTACAATAAATGATGTTTTCGTAAGGCGACCAATTTTGGCGGCTGTTTCGATAGATCACAAACGGCAAGGGGGCAAGGCAACCAATGCAATGATGCAAACTAATGACACTTTCAAGTCACTCTGTATAGCCAAAGTGATTTGCGGGAGGGGAAAGGCCAAAGAGGTGGTTTATTGCAACGAATTGTTGAATTGCAATCGCCAAGACTCACTGGGAATTTGACATGGACACAAACAATTCTATTCAAACATTCACTCACACAAGTAACACTTAGTCCAGATCAGCATAGAACAAGATTGGAGATAAACACTAAAATAGAATAAAAAAAAATTGGTATAAAATTAGATATTTTATATGATATTAATGTTATAGAAAAAACAAAGTTGTATTCTATCATAGATTTTGTTGTTGTTAGAAATATTAATGAGAAATAAATACAAGTCATGGCCCTACAAGCTACAGGTGTTGCACAGTGACTAATGCTTAATCAAAGGGAAATACGATATAATATCACATCATCATCAGTAAATGTGTGCTGTTTTTTATTTTAGTCCTATCCAATACAAGTCAAATGTTCTAGACAGAATATTGTATTGAATAGTTAGCCATATCGTGCGATAACAGATAATAACACGTAAAAATGCATAAAGTTCGGACGGTCCAAACTTTAGATACCTACCACCTCGGATATATATATATTAACCACCTTATGTGAAAAATTCAAAAAATCACAACCAAATGTACCAAATTCATCTATTAAACCAGTAGGGAAAGGGCAGTTCGGCTAGTGGAACAAATGTTCTGTCATAGCCGATTAAAGTATAATACCCTATAAGTACACTATAGGAGCTATATCCAATTGTGAATCAATTTTAATGGACTTTGGAGGATGTTTTATTAAAGATGGGTTATTAAACAATCCCCATCGAGATTCGAGCAAATATGTTCAAATTGTAATAACTACGGTTGAAAAATTCCAACATTATTGCAAATTACCCAAAAACTGACGAACATATATAAGGGTGTTATATCTAAATCAGAACCGATTTCGAGCAAACTTCTCAGATATTGTGGTATTCGTCGAGGAAGGCGTTGTGCAAAATGCGCTTGCAGTGGTTCTTGGAGTGAACATCGGGCGATATACATATATCAGAGCTATATCTAAATCTGGACTGATTTCAATAAAACTCACCAGTAATGTCGAGAGTCATAAGAAAATCCATCCTGCCAAATAACAAGACATTTGGTTTAAAAATGAGCACTTTATTGCAATATTTCTCAAAATTGGACGAACATATATATTGGCTATTGGCTATATCTAAATCTAAACCGACTTCGAGCAAACTTCTCAGATATTGTGGTAGTTGTCGAGAAAGCCGTTTTGCAAAATTTTGGCAAGATTGATCAATAAAAGCGTTTGCTGTGACTACAGAAGTTAAAATCGGGCGATATATATATCTTATATATAACAAGTAAGAGCGTGCTAAGTTCGGCCGGGCCGAATCTTATATACCCTCCACCATTGATCGCATTTGTCGAGTTCTATGCGCGGTATCTCTTTTTAGACAAACATAGAATATTGAATAAGAACTGTTATCCTATTGGAGCTATATCAAGTTATAGTCCGATTCGGACCATAATTGAATGCTGATTGACATTGTAGAAGTCATTGTGTAATATTTCAGTTCATTCGTATAAGAATTGCGCCTTGTAAGGGCTCAAGAAGCAAAATCGGGAGATAGGTTTATATGGGAGTTGTATCAAGCTATTGATCGATTCAGACCATACTAGACACGTATGTTAAAGGCCATGAGAGAAGGCCTTGTACAAAATTTCAGCCAAATCGGGTGACAATAGCGCCCTCTAGAGGTTCGAGAAGTCAAGATCCCAGATCGGTTTATATGGCAGCTATATCAGGTTCTATATCGATTTACGCCATACTTAGCCCAATTATTGGAAGTCATAACAAAACACCTCATGCAAAATTTCAGCCAAATCGGATGAGAATTGCGCCATCACTTGGCTCAAGAAGTCAAGATCCAAGATCGGTTTATATGACAGTCAAGACCCGAGATGGGTTTATATGACAGCTATACCAGATTATGAACCGGTTTGAACCATACTTGGCACAGTTGTTGGATATAATAACAAAACACGTCGTGCAAAATTTCATTCAAATAGGATAAGATTTGCGCCTTCTAGAGGTTCATGAAGTCATGACCCAAGATCGGTTTATATGACAGCTATATCAGGTTATGGACCGATTTAAACCATACTTTGCACAATTGTTGGATATCATACCAAAACACGTCGTGCAAAATTTCATTCTAATCGGATAAGAATTGCGCACTCTAGAGGCTCAAGAAATCAAGACCCAAGATCGGTTTATATGGCAGCTATATCAGGTTATGGGCCGATTTGAACCATACTTGGCACAATTGTTGGATATCATAACAAAACACGTCGTGCAAAATTTTATTCAAATCGGATAAGAATTGCGCACTCTAGAGGCTCAAGAAATCAAGACCCAAGATCGGTTATGTGGCAGCTACATCAGGTTATGGACCGATTTAAACCATACTTGGCACAATTGTTGGATATCATAGCAAAATACGTCGTGCAAAATTTCATTCCAATCGAATAAGATTTGCGCCTTCTAGAGGTTCAAGAAGTCAAGACCCAAGATCGGTTTATATGGCAGCTATATCAAAACATGGACCGATATGGTCCATTTACAATACCAACCGACCTACACTAATAAGAAGTATTTGTGCAAAATTTCAAGCGGCTAGCTTTACTCCTTCGGAAAATAGCGTGCTTTCGACAGACAGACGGACGGACGGACATGGCTAGATCGACATAAAATTTCACGACGATCAAGAATATATATACTTTATGGGGTCTCAGACGAATATTTCGAGTAGCTACAAACAGAATGACGAAATTAGTATACCCCCCATCCTATGGTGGAGGGTATAAAAATCAATTTGTGTTTGTTTGTTTGTATGTTTGCGTGTTCCTTATAGACTCAAAACCGCTGAACCGATTTTCTTGAAATTTTCACAGATGGTGCATAATGATTACGTGGTGAAAATAGGGTACCAAATTTTTTGATATCTGAAGGGGGAGCGGACCCTCCCCCTTACCCTAATTTCAGAAACGCCAGATCTCGCAGATGGGTGGTGCGATTTAAGCGAAATTTTGTGTGCTCTCATACAGTACCCTAAAAATAAAAATTTGCTATCCAATTTTCGGATGGGGTACCTAGGGGGACCGCCCCACCCTAAAACCTACCAAACATATATTTAGACCAATCACAGCAATATGGGACTCAAATGAAAGGTATTTAGGATAAGAAAACGTATCTGATATCCAATTGTAGGACCGAATGTCAGGGGAACCACCCCAACCCCCAAAACACCCCTATATCGGATATATTTACCGACCATGGCAATATGGAACTCAAATGATAGGCATTTGCGAGTAGAATACGAATCTAATATCCAAATGTGGGACCACGTTTCTGGGGGTGCACCACTTTCCCAAAACACCCCCCAAACAGGACTTATATATTGACCATGGGAATATGGGGCTTACATAAAAGGTATTTGAGTGTAGAATCTGACATCCAAATATGGACCAAGTGTTTGGGGGGCCGACTCTCCCCATCATCCCCAACATCCTCCAAAGGGGACAAATTTACGGCCACAGCAATATGGGGCTCAAATGAAAGGTCTTTGGGAGTAAAGCACCAATCTGATATCAATATTCGGAAAAAGTGTCCAAGGGGTCCATTGTCCACCCCACCCCCATAACACCAACCAAATAGGAAGTATTTGCTGACTATTGCAATATGAGGCTCAAATAAGGGGGTTTTTTTTAGAGACGAACACGAATCCGATATATATTTTCAAGGCAAACTCACTGAGTGGGCGCCCATCCCCCAAGCCGGCCATGTTTGCCGACCATGGCAATATGGGGCTCAAATTAAAGGTATTTGGGAGTAGACCACGTATCTAATATTAACATTAGGGACCAACTGTCTAGGGGACGTCCTGCCACCATAACAACCACCAAATAGGACGTATTTGCTCATCAAGACAATTTGGGTCTTAAAGAGAGTGGTACTAAACATTTATAGTTTTTAGGGCCAATACCCCAAACCGGACATATTTTCCGACTTTTGCAATGAGGAATTTAAATAAGATTAGAAAACGAATTTGATATACAATATTGAGAGCAATGGCAAGGTGGGGTTCAAATAAATGATATATAGATATATGAAAATAGAGCACGTTGCTGATATATTTTCCGGGCATAGTGTTTGGGAGACCACCCCAATCCGCTAAATCGGGCTTATTTACCGACCATGTCAATGTGGAGCTTAATGAAAGGTATTGGGGGGCAGAGTAAGAATTGATACCCACTTTCGGGACCTATACGAATTTGATATCCAAATATAGGACCATGTATTTAGGGCATCACCCCTTCCCCAAAACACCCCCCAAAGGGTAAATATTTTTCGACCATGCCAACATGGCTCAAATGAAAGGTATTTGAGATTTGAAAACGAATTTGATAACCTACAATATTTTGGAGCCATGTATTTGTTTCGTGTAAACTCCCCTTAAACCAATGGCAATATGGGGTTTAAATAAATGGTATTTGAGAGAAGAGCACGATGCTGATATTTTTCAGGGCCAAGGGTCTGGGGGACCACCTCACCCCCGAAAACACCCCTAAATCAGATATCATGAGAATATCGGGCTGAAATAAAGTATTTTAAGAATGGAGTTACATCCAAACTTAAATTCGTAGACCAATAAAGATCATATGGGAGTCCGATGGGCTCCGCTGTGCGGAGCGGGCCCGGGTCAGCAAGTATCTTAAAAAATTTAAGTTTTTTTTTAATTTGAGGGAAAATTATTTCTCAAGAAAGTTTGTTGTTAAAAAAAAAATTGTCAAAAATCTCATAAAACAAATTTTAATTTTGTCTTTGGAAAAAATTTCAAAACTATCAAAAATTCCTTTGGAATTTTTTTTTTTTTTTTGATATTTTGTGTTTAGAAAAATATATAAGAGGGGCCCGGGCCTGAGCTAGATTTTGTCTCTAGAGAATATTTTGGGGAAATTTTTCCTTTGGAACATATTTTATTTAAATTTCGCCACGAAAAAATTATTTTGGGGGTGGGGGCGCCCGCCCCTGGCTACGTCCCTGGCCCCCACAACGACCGATCTTCTGATTAAAGATCTAAAGCCTATTAAATCTGAATTTATTACCTAATTAGGCTGAAATTTAGACAATAATTTGAGTTTGATCCCCGATATCCGTGCCGAATATGGTCTAAATCGGTAAAATTTCCTTGCCGAATATGGTCTAAATCGGTAAAATTTCCTTGCCGAATATGGTCTCAATCGGTAAAATTTCCTTGCCGAATATGATCTAAATCGGTATTTGTCTTAATGTAGCCTCTATATATTGATCTCCCGATTTAAGATCTCAGGTCCATAAAACCCGCATTTATTGCAGAAATTAAACACAACAAGTAAAAGCGTGCTAAGTTCGGCCGGGCCGAATCTTATATACCCTCCACCATGCATCGCTTTTATCGAGCTCTTGCCACGGTAACTCTTTTTAGGCAAACAAAGTATAAAAGAAAATAATTGCTATGTTATTGGAACAATATCAAGTTATAGTTCATATCGGACCATAATTGAACTGAATATTGGAGACAATAGTAGAAATCATTGTGTAAAATTTCAGCCAAATCGGATAATACTTGCGCCCTTTGGAGGCTCAAGAAGTCAAGATCCCATATCGGTTTGTATGGCAGCTATATCAGGTTACGAACCGACTTGAAATATTTTTAGCACAGTTGTTGAAAGTCATAACAAAACACCTCATGCAAAATTTCAGCCAAATAGGATAATGATTGAGTCCTCTAGTGGCTCAAGAAGTCAAGACCCCAGATAGGTTTATATGACAGCTACATCAGGTTATGAACCGATTTCAACCATACTCAGCACAGTTGTTGGAAACCATAATAAAACACGTCATGCAAAATTTCAGTCAAATCGGATAAGAATTCTGCCCTTTAGCGGCTCAAGAAATCAAGATCCCAGTTCGGTTTATATGGCAGTTATATCAAAACGTGGACCGAAATATCCCATTTACAATCCCAACCAAGCTACACTAATAAAAAGTATTTGTGTAAAATTTCAAGCGTCTAGCTTTACTTCTTCGAAAGTTAGCGTGCTTTCGACGGACAGACGGACGGACATGGGTAGATCGACGTAAAATTTCACGACGATCAAGAATATATACACTTTGTGGGGTCTTAGACGAATATTTCGAGGAGTTACAAACAGAATGAAGAAATTAGTATACCCCCATCCTATGGTGTAGGGTATAAAAAGCCACCATCGGAACATTTTTGGCATAGCACCCATAAAGTTCGATCTCACGATTGAAGACCTTTCACCCATTAATAGGAAATTTTTACCTGATTTAGCTGAAATTAAGACCATTGCTCTATGTTATAAATATCCTCCCCGAGTATGTTAAAAATTGCTTATCCCTCAAATATATTTGCTTACTAATGTGATCTCCCTTAATCATCATCCTTTTCGAACTGTCCCAGAACCTGTCCTACGGTGTTAGAAGGGTGGCAATTCGTCACCCCGAGCGACAAATCCTTATAAAACTAATAGGATTTTCCATACAAGGGGACGAGAACTGGGACCGGTCCCTATCACCAGAGGACCTATCCCGTGACAGG
This sequence comes from Stomoxys calcitrans, assembly GCF_963082655.1. Taxonomy (NCBI): domain Eukaryota; kingdom Metazoa; phylum Arthropoda; class Insecta; order Diptera; family Muscidae; genus Stomoxys; species Stomoxys calcitrans. The sequence continues at coordinate 29,456,955 of NC_081552.1, forward strand.
TTTGGGACCTAACCCATTTTCCGTAGCGTAGCTACTCCAATGTTGATCATAGAGAATTTTCCTCAATGAGACCTAAAGTTTAATTAAAAACGTAATAAAATCACAAAATACAAATTTTGCCCATGAACATTCCACTAAAGAAGACGGGCAAACTTCTCACATATCAATGAGTGCAGTGCGATGCAAGTTTTAAAGCCGAGTCCGAACGGCGTGCCGCAGTGCGACACCTCTTTGAAGAGAAGTTTTACATGGCATCGTACCTCACAAATGTGGCCAGAATTAGGAGGGGAAAACCACCGCTGAACATTTTTTCTGATGGTCTCGCCTGGATTCGAACCCAGGCGTTCAGCGTCATAGGAGGACATGCTAACCTCTGCGCTACGGTGGCCTCAACTTTCTACAAAATCAACCACTGTGCCCCCCACCGCTGTAGCCATGAAACCAAACCGAAGGAGGCTCGCTCAGTGTTGTATTATAAATAGACTTTACATATGCGCTCACGCACACACACACACACACTCACAAAAACTGAAATATTAACACGCTATGCCATTCATGTAACAGAATTCTGATTCTCGATCATTGTCGTTGTTGTTGCTCTGGTTGTAGACCAGTTTTTTTCTCGTTTTGTTATTGTTTTTGTCTCACAATTTATTCGTTTAATATTTACACTCATTCCCAAGTTACCGAACAGTTACGAATTGAAACAAGTTTAATTATGTTTTTTTGTGCATTTTGAAAATCCGAACAAAACAATGCACAAAGAATAGTAAAAGTTTAGATGAAAATAAAAACGAAACCTGTATCTGCCACATATTTCCCATGAAAAAGAATTTACAAAAAAAATGTATGTATGAATGTACATACGTAGGGTAAGAGCTCCCAAGTTCGGCATGAACCAATAATCACCACTTTTGATTTTCAAACTCAAATAACTAAGAATATGTAAAACTTTCTATTAAAAAACAAGTAAGAAGGTGTTAAGTTCGGCCGGGCCGAACTTTGGATACCCACCACCTCGGGTATATATGTGAACCACATTTCGTCAAAATCCAGGGAAAAATGCATACCTTATGCCCCATAGCAGCTCTATAGATATCATCCGATTTAGACCAAATGCTTATAAGTACAAGTCATTGTTCAACCGAGAGATCGGTCTATATGGCAGCTATATCCAAGTCTGGACCGATCTGAGCCAAATTGAAGACAAATATCGAAGTGCCCAACACAAGTCATTGTCCCAAATTTCGGCGACATCGGACAAAACCTTTAATCGAGAGATCGGTCTATATGGCAGCTATATCCAAATCTGAACCGATCAGGGCCAAATAGAAGAAAGATGTCGAAGGGTCTAAGGCTAATCACTGTCCCAAATTTCAGCAAAATCGGATAATAAATGTGGCTTTTATGGGCCTAAGACCATAAATCGGAGGATCGGTCTATATTTCAGCTATATCCAAATTCGGACCGATCTGGGCCAAATTGACGAAGGATGTCGAAGGGCTCAACGCAACTCACTGTCCCAAATTTCAGCAAAATCGGATAATAAATGTGGCTTTTATGGGCCTAAGACCCTAAATCTGTGGATCGGTCTATATGGCAGCTATATCCAAATTTGGACCGATCTGGGCCAAATTGACGAAGGATGTCGAAGGGCTAAACGCAACTCACTGTCCCAAATTTCAGCAAAATCGGATAATAAATGTGGCTTTTATGGGCCTAAGACCATAAATCGGAGGATCGGTCTATATGGCAGCTATATACAAATCTGGACCGATCTGGGCCAAATTGACGAAGAATGTTGAAGGGCCTAACACAACTCTCTGTGCCAAATTTCATCCAAATCGGATATAAAATGTGGCTTTTATGGGCCTAAGACCCTAAGTCTGAGGATCGGTCTATATGGCAGCTATATCCAAATTCGGACCGATCTGAGCCAAATTGACGAAGGATGTCGAAGGGCCCAACGCAACTCACTGTCCCAAATTTCAGCAAAATCGGATAATAAATGTGGCTTTTATGGGCCTAAGACCCTAAATCGGCGGATCGGTCTATATGGGGGCTATATCAAGATATAGTCCGATATAGCCCATCTTCGAACTTAACCTGCTTATGCACAAAAAAAGAATCTGTGCAAAATTTCAGCTCAATATCTCAATTTTTAAACACTGTAGCGTGATTTCAACAGACAGACGGACGGACATGTCTAGATCGTCTTAGCTTTTTACGCTGATCAAGAATATATATATATACTTTATAGGTTCGGAAATGGATATTTCGATGTGTTGCAAACGGAATGACAAAATGAATATACCCCCATCCTTCGGTGGTGGGTATAAAAATGGTCAATAAACATCAATAACATGCTCGGCTCTACTTGTAAAAAAAAAAAAACATTTGAGCTGAGATTACAGATTACGACAGAAATTCGCCTTTAGTGAGAGGGTGCCCATCTTAAGAAAAAAATTAGTGGAAGTATCGACATTATATGAAGGCCACCGTAGTGCAGAGATTAGCATGTCCGCCTATGACGCTGAACGCTTGGGTTCGAATACCATCAGAAAAAATTGTCAGCTGTGATTTTCCCCTCCTAATGCTGGCAACATTTGTGAGGTACTATGCCATGTAAAACTTCTCTCCAAAACTTCATTGAGCTTAAACTTGAGGCTTGTAAGAGCTCAAGAAGTCAAATTCGGTACATTGGTTTAGATGGGAGCTATATTAGGTTATAGTCCGATATGGACCTTACTTGACATAGTTTTTAGAACACTACATGCAAACTTTAAGCCAAGTCGGACAAAAATTGCGGCTTCAAGTGGCTCAAGAAATCAAATTGGGAGATCGGTTGCTATGGGAGCTATATCTAAATTTGAACCGATCTAACCCGTTAGCAATCCCCAATGACCTAAATCAATATTAAGTATCTGTGCAAAATTTCAAACGGTTAGCTTTGCGCGTTCAACCAACGGACGGACGGACAGACGTACATAGCTAGATCATAGCTCAGAACATGGATACGATCAAGAATATATATACTTTATGGGGTCTTCGCCGCATATTTCGAGGTGTTACAAACGGAATGACTAGATTAGTATACCCCCCTCCTATAGTGGTGGGTATAAAAAGGTTATGTAAAGTATACGCACTTATAGAAAAAAATTTGCTGAAAATAGCAAACATTGTCTGCTGAATATTAGTACTTAATGTTGCTGCCATTGTTGCAGTAGTTACTATTTGCTATTACAGCAGTAGTACTGCAATTTCAGAGTAGCAGGCATACTGCTAAAAAGTCTGTTGTTTGCTGAAAATGACTGCTGCTTAATTATGAGAGGGGTTGTTAGAAGAAAAATACAGAACACATATGTAAATGTGTGTCACAGTGGTGGTTTATAATCACCACTGAGTGTACACTTTGCATAATATTTTTATACCCACCACCGTAGGATAGAAGGGTATACTCATTCAGTCATTACGTTTGCAACACATCGAATATCAATTTCCGACCCTACAAAGAATATATTTTTTTCGGATCATCGTAAAATTCTAAAACGATTTAACGATGTTCGTTTGACTGTCCGTCCGTCTATTGTAATCACAATGAAGGCTGTAGCCTTCCAAAATTTAGATATTAAGCTGAAATTTGGCACAGACACGTCTTTTTGAGACACGCCATATTTGGATATAGTTGCTATATAGACCGATCTGCCGATAAAGGTTCTAATGCCCATAAATGCTTTATTTGTTATACGGTTTCGCTGAAATTTGAAACAGTGAGTAGCTTACATCTGACCCAAAAATGGTTCAGATCAGACTATATTTAGATATAGCTGCCATATATACCGAATTACCGAGAAAGGATCTGAAGCCCATAAAATCGTTTATTTATTACCCGATTTCGCTAAAATTTGAAACAGTGAATTGTTTTAAGCCTCTCGATATCTGACCTAAATATGGTCCAGATCGGATTATATTTAGATATAGCTGTCATATAGACCGATCTGCAGATAAAGGGTCTGAAGCCCATAAAAGCTTTATTTTTTAATCGATTTCGCTGAAATTTAAAACGGTGCGCAGTTTTAGGCTTCCCAACATAGGACCCAAATATGGTTAAGATCGGACTATATTTAAATATAGCCGTCATATAGACCGATCTGCCGATTAAGGGTCTGAAGCTCATAAAAGCTTTTGTTTTATCCGATTTCGATGAAATTTGAAATAGTGAGATGTTTTGAGCCTCCCGATATGCAAGCTTAATATGATTGAGGTCAGACTATATTTAGATATAGCTGCCATATAGACCGATCTGCCGATAAAGGGTTTGAAGTCCATAAAAACTTTATTTTTTATCCGATTTCGATGAAATTTGAAACAGTGGGTAGTTTTATGTCTCCCGACATCCGTCCCAAATATGGTTCGAATCGGACTGTATTTGGATATAGCTGTCATATAGACCGATATGCCGATTAAGGGTCTGAAGCTCATAAAAGCTTTATTTATTACCCGATTTTGTTGAAATTTGAAATGCAAAATTCAACAGACTTATATTTAGTAGACCACTCAATGTCCGTGCCGTATTTTGGTGCATAAGTTGTCCAATTTTCCCCGAATTGCGACGAAAAGGTGTTTACATATATGCCCGTGGTGGTGGCCGAACTTTGGATACGTTCGGCCCGGCCGAACTTAAGCACATTAGTAGAGCAATAACAAAAAATGCGAGAGGGTTCAGCCACAGTTCTAAATGTATACCAATGGATGAATCAGATAGCTTCTTTCAGTAATATTCCACAAATTAAAATCATCTCTTCCAACAAAGTTTCTAAAAAAATGCCTAAATTGATCAAAACAGATAACAGGCAAACATAATACAAGTAAAAGCGTGCTAAGTTCGGCCGGGCCGAATCTTGGGAATCCAGGTGGTGGATTCTGCTAAAATATGGGAGCCATATCTGGCTATAGATCGCCAGGGACCGTGCTTAACATAGTTGTTGAGAGTCAAAGCAGAACACTATATGCAAAATTTCAACCAAATCGGATAAAAATCACGGCTTGTTAGGGCTCAAGAAATCAAATCGGGATATCGGTTTATATGGGAGCTATATCCAAATCTGAGCTGATATGGCACATTTGAAATCCCCAACGACCTACATCAATACGTAGTATCAGTGCAAAATTTTAAGCGGCTAGCTTTACGCGGTCAACCGACATACTGACGGACGGACATGGCTAGTTCGATCTAGATCAATATTTCCTATCCTATGGTGGTGGGTATAAAAAAGCATAACATTTTTTTTTATACCCACCACCGACGGATGGGGGTATATTCATTTTGTCATTCCGTTTGCAACACATCAAAATATCCATTTCCGACCCTATAAAGTATATATATGCTTGATCAGCGTAAAAATCTAAGACGATCTAGACATGTCCATCCGTCTGTCTGTTGAAATCACGCTACAGTCTTCAAAAATAGGCATATTGAGCTGAAATTTTCCACAGGTTCTTTTTTTGTCCATAAGCAGGTTAAGTTCGAAGATGGGCATTATCGGACTATATCTAGATATAGCCCCCATATAGACCGATCCGCCGATTTAGGGTCTTAGGCCATTAAAGGCCACATTTATTATCCGATTTTGCTGAAATTTGGGACAGTGAGTTATGTTAGGGCCTTCGACATCCTCCGTCAATTTGGCCCAGATCGGTCCAGAGTTGGATATAGCTGCCATATAGACCGATCCTCCGATTTAGGGTCTTAGGCCCATAAAAGCCACATTTATTATCGGAATTTGCTGAAATTCGGGACAGTGTGTTGTGTTAGGCCCTTCGACATCCTCCTCCAATTTGCCCCAGATCGGTTTAGATTTGGATATAGCTGCTATATAGACCGATCCTCCGATTTAGGGTCATAGGCCCATAAAAGCTACATTTATTACCCGATTTTGAGAAAATTTGGGACAGTGAGTTGTATTAGGCCCTTCAACATCCTCCGTCAATTTGGCTCAGATCGTCCGATCGATCGGTTTTACGTTTTGGGGCCATAAAAAGCGCATTTATTGTCCGACGTTGCCGAAATTGGGGAAAAAGGGTTAAGTTAAGCAGACAAAAACTGCTGTGTTAGCAAAAATGTTGGCCGTTTTGAATAAAAAATTTGGTTGAGTGTATCAATATTTTTGATCGTCTTGACAATCTGAGTCGTTCAGGATAACCATGTCCGTACGTCTGTAGAAATCACAATAGCGGTCAAAAGAATAAAGACATTTGCTTGAAATTTGGCACAGATTTGGATATAGCTCCCATATTTCACGTCGGGAGCACATGGAAGCCGCAATTTTTTATAACATCCAGCAATTGTGCCAAGTACGGTCCAAATAGGTGATTTATCTGTTATAGCTTCCATATATTGCCTGAGTTTGGCGTTGGAATTTGGTACGTAGAGTAAAACTATGCCCTTCAACTAAATTTATGTTGTGCCTATTTTTAGCTGAATCCATGGTGTTGAGTTGAGTCAAGATTCAGCCAGTCCAAACTTAGCACGTTTTTACTTGTTACTAGTTTAATTTGAATTCTAAATTCAATATGGAGGAAATCTGCATGCTATTGGGTTGCCCAAAAAGTAATTGCGGATTTTTCATATAGTCGGCGTTGACAAATTTTTTCACAGCTTGTGACTCTGTAATTGCATTCTTTCTTCTGTCAGTTATCAGCTGTTACTTTTAGCTTGCTTTAGAAAAAAAGTGTAAAAAAAGTATATTTGATTAAAGTTCATTCTAAGTTTTATTAAAAATGCATTTACTTTCTTTTAAAAAATCCGCAATTACTTTTTGGGCAACCCAATAGTATACAACTTCTGCTGTCACCATCAAAAAAAAAAAAAAAAATCTTCTAATAAATCAACAATCTTGAGATTCGTCGAAAATTCCCATTTTATTCTATACCATTATTCATTTTATCACAATTCTCGGGTACCCACTGTAATATAGTGATTTGAATTTGTTGTTTTTTTTTATTTTATTTTAGAGAATGTCCACACATGTTGTTTCCTTTGCTTTTCTTGTTTAGTTTTCTGGCTTTGAATTGTAGTTTTGTTGTTGCATTAACTTTTGTTTAAATTAGTTTTCAAAACGTTTTAACTATCAAAAGCAATTAAAATGTGTTTACAGTTTTTTTTTGAAGACCAATTGATGTTTTCTTTCCTTTGCTCGTTTTTTTTTTCTTGCTTAACATTTGACGTATTTTTGTAATATTTTGAGCCATTTAATAATTGAAGACCGCTACTGAACAAAAACTGGGTTACAACAATGAGTTGAAGAAAAAAAACTTGTTTCGGCTGTCAGAGTAACCCCCACAAGCAGCCAACAGCAGCAATAGCTGCAACAACAGCATGTTGGAAAACAACAGCAATGACACCTTATTATTGCATAATTATTTCTATTAGTAAAGGCGGGTTTTTTTTTTTTTTTGAATAGCAGAAACGCAAAAACAGTAGCAGCAGCAATGCCCAGCACATTTTTTAAGTCCACTTTTTGCTTACAATTCAACATATTTTCCTTTTGTGGCAACTAATATGGCAATTTTTTTCTTTAGTTTTCTTAAAAAATAGATAAACTCACACCTTTTACTTTTAATCAAACGTGGACGCTTTGTTAATCGTTTGGTTAAACCATAGTCCGTTTCGTTTATATATTTTTCTCTTTTTTTTTAATTTTTGTTTTTGTTTTCTTGTGCTCTACCGAGTTCGATTTTATTCATACGTTTTGTGCTGTGGCTTAGACACCGTTCGTAGTTAACCACCGTTCGTCGTTCAATACCGTCGTTCAACTAAGACTGGGAACAGTTTGGTGCTGGGGTTTTTTATAAATTCCTACCAACAATGAGTGGCTTTGTCAAAATTAAAAACCAAAAACACAAACAAACATCTCTGATCAAATTCCCCCCAGCTCCCACTCCCATGGTATATTCCCCACACTTTAAACCAACAGAGAGCATAAATATTCACCTTACATATCATAACGTGGGAGCGGAGAATGACTATAAACATTTCGGACTCTCTATAAGTTGTCTACACCCGCTCACCAAGTTTACACCCATAACATGGTTGGTTTTGAGGCAGAGCAACAATGTTTAACTACCAAATTTAAGAATGACAAACAATGTTGTGTGTAGAAATGAGATGATGCTCAAACAATGTCGGTTCACGGGGACTTTTGTTAATGGCTACATTGAGCAACATTGAGATGCATGTACATATGTATATGGCTTTTAAATAAAATCGATTTACCAAAAACAGGTGCTGTAACTGCAGTTAGATCGAATTTTAACTGCCCTCTAACTTGAATTGGCTTACACAAATAAGAACTGAAGCCAAGTTTCTTTACACTCAGTCTTGGGGTACATGCACATGTTGTCAAAAACATAGATTCGAAAATTTAGAAAAAAAAAAAACAAGTAAAAGCGGGCTAAGTTTCAACAACTATGTCAAGTACGGTCCAAATCGGTCTATAACCTGATGTAGCTTCCATATAATCCGATCTCGGGATTTGACTCTTTGAGCCCTCACAAGCCGCAATTTTTGACCGATTTGAATGAAATATTGCACCTGGTATTCTTTTATGACTTGCAACAATTGTGCCAGGGACGGTCGAAATCGGTCAAGAACATGATATAGCTCCCATATAAACCGATCTCCCCAGTTTACTTCATGAGCCCTTACAAGCCGCGATTGTTATTCGATTTGACTAAAATTTTGCTTATAGTATTCTGTTATGACTGTGCCAAGTTCAGTCCAAATCGGTCTATAGCCTGATATAGCTTCCATATAAACCGATCCCGGGATTCGAATCCTTGAGCCCATACAAGCCCCAATTTTTGTCCGATTTGATTGAAATTTTGCTCCTGGTATTCTCTTATGACTACGAACAACTGTGCCAAGTATGGTCGAAATCGGTCAAGAACATGATATAGCTCCCATATAAACCGATCTCCCGAATTGATTTCAAGAGCCCTTACAAGCCACGATTTTTATCCGTTTTGACTGAAATTTCACATTTAGTATTCTGTTGTGACTCTCAAAAACTGCGCCAAGTTTGATTCAATTCGGTCATTAACTATATTTTAGCGGAACCCATGGTGGTGGGTGCCCAAAAATATGCCCTGCCCAATTCAGCATATTTAACATTAAACATCGAGCTTGAATTTACAAACAGCAAAATTGAGTCTTCTACAACAAGCAAAAAGGCGTTAAGTTCGGCCGGGCCGAACTTTGGAAACCCACCACCTCGGGTATATATGTAAACCATCTTTCATCAAAATTCGGTGAAAAATTCATACCTTATGTCCCATATCAGTTATATTAAAATATGTTCCGATTTTGACCATATACTAATAAGTACACTAGCTATATCTAAAAATAAACCGATCTGAACTATATACGACACGGATGTCGAAAAGCCTAACATAAGTTACTGTGCCAAATGTCAGTGATATCGGATTATAAATGCGAATTTTATGAGGCCAAGACTTTAAATCGACATATCGGTCTACATGGCAGCTATATCCAAATCTGGACCGATTTGGGCCAAGTTGCATAAAAATGTCGAAGAGGCTAACACAACTCACTGTGCCAAATTTCAACGACATCGGACAATAAATGCGCCTTTTATGGTCCCAAAACCTAAAACCTAGATATCGGTCTATATGGCAGCTATATCCAAATCTGGACCGATCTGAGCCAAATTGGCAAAGGATGTCGATGGGCCTTACACAATTCACTGTCCCAAATTTTATCAAAATCGGATAATAAATGTAGCTTTTGTGGGCCTAAGACCCTAAACCAGAGGATCGGTCTATATGGCAGCTATATCCAAATTTGGACCTATCTGGACCAAATTGACGAGGTATGTCGAAGGGCTCAACGCAACTCACTGTCCCAAATTTCAGCAAAATCGGATAAAAAATGTGGCTTTTATGGGCCTAAGACCATAAATCGGAAGATCGGTCTATATGGCAGCTATATCCAAATCTGAACCGATCTGAGCCAAATTGACGAAGGATGTCGAAGGGCTCAACACAACTCACTGTGCCAAATTTCAGCGAAATCGGATAATAAATGCGGCTTTTATGGGCCTTAGACCCTAAATCTGAGGATCGGTCTATATGGCAGCTATATCCAAATCTGAACCGATCAGGGCAAAACTGACGAAGGATGTCGAAGGGGCTAAGACAACTCACTGTCCCAAATTTCAGCAAAATCGGATAATAAATGTGGCTTTTATTGGCCTAAGACCCTAAATCGGCGGATCGGTCTATATGGGGGCTATATCAAGATATAGTCCGATATAGCCCATCTTCGAACTTAACCTGCTTATGGACAAAAAAAGAACCTGTGGAAAATTTCAGCTCAATATCTCTATTTTTAAAGACTGTAGCGTGATTTCAACAGACAGACGGACAGACGGACGGACATGTCTAGATCGTCTTAGATTTTTACGCTGATCAAGAATATATATACTTTATAGGGTCGGAAATGGATATTTCGATGTGTTGCAAACGTAATGACAAAATTAATATAACCCCATTACAACATTCTATTTCTTTTTATACCCTCCACCATAAGATGGGGGGTATACTAATTTCGTCATTCTGATTGTAACTACTCGAAATATTCGTCTGAGACCCCATAAAGTATATATATTCTTGATAGTCGTGAAATTTTACGTCGATCTAGCCATGTCCGTCCGTCTGTCCGTCCGTCTGTCTGTCGAAAGCACGCTAACTTCCGAAGGAGTAAAGCTAGCCGCTTGAAATTTTGCACAAATACTTCTTATTAGTGTAGGTCGGTTGGTATTGTAAATGGGCCATATCGGTCTATGTTTTGATATAGCTGCCATATAAACCGATCTTGGGTCTTGACTTCTTGAGCCTCTAGAGTGCGCAATTCTTATCCGATTGAAATGAAATTTTGCACGTAGTATTTTGTTATGATATCCAACAACTGTGCCAAATATGGTTCAAATCGGTTCATAACCTGATATAGCTGTCATATTAACAGATTTCGGGACTTGACTTCTTGAGCTTCTAGAGGGCGCAATTCCTATCCGATTTGGCTGAAATTTCGCAAGACGTTTTTTATTGTTACTTTCAACAACTATGTCCAAAAAAGTACAAGTCGGTTCATAACCTGACATAGCTGCCATATAAACCGATCTGGGATCTTGACTTCTTCACCCCTAGAGGTCGCAATTATTATCCGATATGCCTGAAATTTTGTACGACGGATACTCTCATGATCATCAACAAACGTGTTTATTATGGTCTGAATCGGTCTATAGCCCGATACAGATCCCATATAAATCGTTCTCTCTATTTTACCTTGTGAGCCCCAATGGGCATAATTCTTATACGAATTGGCTGAAATTTTACACAGGTCTCCAACATATAATTTAATTGTGGTCCGAACCGGACCATATCTTGATATCGTTTTAATAGCAGAGCAACTCTTTTCTTATATCCTTTTTTGCCTAAGAAGAGATGCCGGGAAAAGAACTCGACAAATGCGATCCATGGTGGAGGGTATATAAGATTCGGCCCGGCCGAACTTAGCACGCTTTTACTTGTTCTAATTATTTTTTTTATACCCACCACCGAAGGATGGGGGTATATTCATTTTGTCATTCCGTTTGCAACACATCGAAATATCCATTTCCGACCCTATAAAGTATATATATTCTTGATCAGCGTAAAAATCTAAGACGATCTAGACATGTCCGTCCGTCTGTCCGTCTGTCTGTTGAAACCACGCTACAGTCTTTAAAAATAGAGATATTGAGCTGAAATTTTGCACAGGTTCTTTTTTTGTCCATAAGCAGGTTAAGTTCGAAGATGGGCAATATCAGACTATATCTTCATATAGCCCCCATATAGACCGATCCGCCGATTAAGGGTCTTAGGCCCATAAAAGCCACATTTATTATCCGATTTTGCTGAAATTTGGGACAGTGAGTTGAGTTAGGCCCCTCGACATCCTTCGTCAATTTGGTTCAGATCGGTTCAGATTTGGATATAGCTGCCATATAGACCGATCGTCCGATTTAGGGTCTAAGGCCCATAAAAGCCACATTTATTATCCGATTTTGATGAAACTCGGGACAGTGAGTTGTGTTAGGCCCCTCAATATCCTTCGTCAATTTGGTTCAGATCGGTTCAGATTTGGATATAGCTGCCATATAGACCGATTATCCGATTTAGGGTCTTAGGCCCATAAAATCCACATTTACTCTCCGATTTTGCTAAATTTTGGGACAGTGAGTTGTGTTAGGCCCCTCGACACCCTTCGTCAATTTGGCTCTGATCGGTTTAGATTTGGATATAGCTGCCATATAGACCAATCCTCCGATTTAGGGTCTTAGGCCCATAAAAGCCACATTTATTATCCGATTTTGATGAAATTCGGGACAGTGAGTTTTGTTAGGCCCCTCAATATCCTTCGTCAATTTGGTTCAGATCGGCCCAGATTTGGATATAGCTGCCATATAGACCGATCCTCCGATTTAGGGTCTTAGGCCCAAAAAAGCCACATTTATTATTCGATTTTGCTGAAATTTGGGACGGGGAGTTGTGTTAGGCCCTTCGACATTCTTCGTCAATTTGGCCCAGATCGGTCCAGATTTGGATATAGCTGCCATATAGACAGATCCTCAGATTTAGGGTCTTAGGCCCATAAAAGCCACGTTTATTATCCGATTTTGCTGAAATTTGGGACAGTAAATTGTGTTAGGCCCTTTGATATTCCTCATCAATTTGGTGCAGATCGGACCAATTTTGGATATAGCTGCCATATAGACCGATCTCTCGTTTTCAGGTTTTGGGCCCATAAAATGCTCATTTATTGTCCGATGTCGCCGAAATTTGGAACAGTGAGTTAGGTTAAGCCCCTCGACATAATCCTGCAATATGGCACAGATCGATTAAGATTTGGATATAGCTGTCATATAGACCGATCTCTCTTTTTAAGGTTTTGGGCCCATAAAAGGTGCATTTATTATCCGATGTCGCCAAAATTCAGGTATACAATTTTCACCGGATTTTGATGAAAAGTGGTTTAAGTGTATTCCCGGAGGTGGTGGGTATCCAAAGTTCGGCCCGGCCGAACTTAACGCCTTTTTACTTGTTTGTTTTTGAATTTTTTTTTTTTTTTGTATTTTTTCCGGAGTTGGAGTCGAGATAATTTTCTCGACTCCAGTCAAAATTACTCGGCTTCGCCTCCGATCCCACAGCACTGGCCGCAACTGAATTAGGTTATTTGTATGGTTTTACAACTGAAAACAAAAGACTTAACACACGAACTTTATCACTGGTATTCACAAAACATAATATACAGGGTGGCTGATGAAAGCCGCTACCAAAAAAAAATGTAATAACTTTTTTTCTATTTAATAATAATAATTTAATAATTAATTTAATTAATTAATTAATTAATTTAATTAATAATAATTTAATAATTAATTTAATAATTTAATTTAACATGAATAAAAGAAAAATGTATTCCATACACCGAAAAAAAAATGTAGCAATATTCATCATTGTAGCAATATTCATCAGCCACCCTGTAGATTTGAAATAGGTTTATTTGACAGATTTTCTTTATAGAATTGTCAAATAAACTAAGATTTGTGAATACGGCGGAAAATACTCACACAAGAATGTGTATTTTTGTGGATACATAAGAAAAAATTGCACAAAAATGTCATGTTCATATTGAAATTAGGCGATATTTGAAAAAACAATTAAAATCGTGTTATAAAGGGTGATTTTTTTGAGGTTAGGATTTTCATGCATTAGTATTTGACAGATCACGTGGGATTTCAGACATGGTGTCAAAGAGAAAGATGCTCAGTATGCTTTGACATTTCATCGTGAATAGACTTACTAACGAGCAACGCTTGCAAATCATTGAATTTTATTACCAAAATCAGTGTTCGGTTCGAAATGTGTTCAAATTTTGACAAATTTTGTTCAGCGATGAGGCTCATTTCTGGTTGAATGGCTACGTAAATAAGCAAAATTGCCGCATTTGGAGTGAAGAGCAACCAGAAGCCGTTCAAGAACTGCCCATGCATCCCGAAAAATGCACTGTTTGGTGTGGTTTGTACGCTGGTGGAATCATTGGACCGTATTTTTTCAAAGATGCTGTTGGACGCAACGTTACGGTGAATGAACACATTTCGAACCGAACACTGATTTTGGTAATAAAATTCAATGATTTGCAAGCGTTGCTCGTTAGTAAGTCTATTCATGATGAAATGTCAAAGCATACTGAGCATCTTTCTCTTTGACACCATGTCTGAAATCCCACGTGATCTGTCAAATACTAATGCATGAAAATCCTAACCTCAAAAAAATCACCCTTTAGTTGGCCAGGCCGAATCTTGGAAATCCACCACCATGGGTTCTGATAAGAATTTATACGAAATAAATTACTTCTGTGAAACCAACAAAAATTAAAGCATCTACAACAGAAACCGAACCGAAATAATCGAGAGACCGGTTAAATTGGGAGCCATATCAGGCTATAAACTGATTTGGACCGTAATTGTTGGCACAGTTGTTGGAAGTCATAACAAAACACTATGTGCAAAATTTCAGCTAAATCGGACAAAAATTGCGGCTTTTAAGGGCTTAAGAAGTCAAATCGGGAACCTATTTAATTGGAAGCTAAATCAGATTATAGACCGAATCCATAAATATTTATACTTTATGGGCTCGCAGTTCATTATTTCGAGGTGTTACAAACGGAATGACTAGATAAGTACACCCCCATCTTATGATCATATCTATAAAAGCTCTTTAATTGTCGAAAATAATTATTCCAAGGAAAATTTTGTTCCATATAAAGTAAAAGAAGGCGCAGCGGAGCGGGTCCGGTCCAGCTAGTATAAGAATAAAATAAATAAATAAATGAGCCCTAGGTTTGATTTAGGTTAGGTTTAAGTGGCAGTCTGCCATCAGACTCACTTAGACGTCTTCGTCCATTGTGATACCACAGGAACAGAAGAAGGAAGATGCCTTCTAGTTTCTACCGTTGAACCATCCAGAACGCTTGAAAAATCCCAATAACTTGCGAATGTTGACATCCGCTAAATCAGAGAGTTTCTCAAAGAAATGAAAACCTAGAGTGGAACTCCTTCTAACTGCTAGTGCGAGACACACGCACAAAAGGTGTTCTATAGTCTGAGAGCCTTAACATTCATCAACTTAATGTAGTAAAATGTTTTCAAAGTCTGGTTGTAAATGTTGCCGAGTTACTGAGTAAGTGCAGATCGTTAGGAAGTGAGTTCCAGAGACGTACAGCCAATATGAACATTTGCCATTCAGAAACAAGCCTCCGATGAATTTTGGGAATACTTTTTTATCTCTAATAGATCTGGCGGAATCAATGAATCCATACAGATATTGTGGTGGCTGCGTGTAGATCAGTTTGTGAAAGGAAAGTAAGCGGCCTCAAGTATAACAAGTGTTGTAAGGAGACGCCATACATGGATAAGGAGTATTCAGAGATGGAGTAGCGCCGTCTCCAGCCAAATATATAACGAGTAACTCTATTAAAAAAAAGGTCTTTAGCTTGCGTCTCCTTACCGAGTCGCAATTAGCAAACAACTCACAGCCGTAGAGAATACCAGGAACAATATAAGTCTTTGCCAAGAGAGACCTAACCCGCAACGGAGTAACCGACTGAGTGGCCCAGAGAGCACGTAATTTTGAATATCCCTGACCAAGTCAGAGTGCTATTAATAACCACGCTCAAGTTCTATGCATGAGGAACGATTTGCAATCTAGCGTCAATAATGAAAATACCAACATCACATGAAGAACGACACACTTGGATTTACAGAGTTGAGACACAGGCCATTGACTTTCGCCCACGTGCGGACTCGTGACAGATCATGATTAAGCAGACGTATGTTTTCGGCAATCTCATCCCTCCGACCGCCGATATATATCTGTACATCGTCAGCGTACATATGTGCCTTACAATAAGACAATTGACTCGCCAAGGCGTTACTGTACAGTGAAAAGAGAAGAGGACCCAGAGTTGATCCCTGAGGAACAAGCAAGCAGAGGCGACGAAACAGAAGACTTATAACTGACGGGCTAAGTGCGGTGTGACAGGTACAACAAAATAAGATGTACGGACGTAGAAGAAAAATTGTAAAGATGTCTCATCTTATCACATAACAAGAAATGATGCACAGTGTCAAATGCCTTAGAAAAACAAGGAAATTTAACTTTTCACTCTCCAAATTGACCCTGATCCTCTCAGTGACCTCTGCCAAGGCAATATGCAGCTGTGGTTATGACGAAACCCGGACTGTTTCACATATAACAAAGAGTTCTCGTTGACAAAAGACGACATTTGCAAATACAGCAATTTCTCAAAGACCTTTGACAAGTAACAAAGAAACGCAATTGGAACTCTAGGCAGTGGGATAACCTTGGCATTATTCCACGCTAATGGCAAATAAGTCGTGGTCAAAATCCTATTGAAAATATAAGTTACTTGAGGAATAATAAGTGAGCGCATGAGTCTTTCAAATCTAGGATCAATGCCATCAGATACGACAGCGTTAGACTTTACAGTCGCGACACACTCAAGGACATAGGCGGGACAAACACAGCTGAAGCCAAAATCAGAGTCGTCATCGAGATAGGGGGGGGGAGATATTGAAGCCATAGAAACTGGGATCAACTGGGATCTGTGGGACATTAACAAAGGCATAATTAATGTCCATTGATATTCAAGTATTTTTCCCAATTCCTATGTCTCGAATAACCTTCCAAGTTCTCTTGGAGCCTATTGCAGTTGAAAAGTGTCTGTAATAGTAGTCTTTCTTGGCTATCTTAATCAACTTATTGACATGGTCTCTTTTGCTGAGCGAAAGACTTCATGTAACTCAGGCGTCCTGAAACGTCTCGACTTGCGATGCGACATATTCCTCTCGTGAATAACCGAACGAATATCCCGCGAGAACCACGGTTTCATTCTGGAGGACACTTCTCTAGTCTTGAGTGGAACCGAAAATTCCTGTAGGTCACGGATATTCCTCTGTAGAAAGTCAGTTTGTTCATCGCATCGTTTCCATACGAAATATCAGATCCCAGTCGATAAGCATAGCACTCGAAAGCAAAAGATCATGGTCGAGACTGGCAAAATCTCTATATGAATAAGTTTCCCTAGTCCTGGTGAGCTCAAATTCATATTAAACAAGTAAAAAGGCATTAAGTTCGGCCGGGCCGAACTTTGGATACCTACCACCTCGGGTTTATATGTAAACCGCCTTTCATCAAAATTCGGTGAAAAATTCATAACTTATGTCCCATATCAGTTATATTATAATATGTTCCGATTTGGACAAAATACTAATAAGTACAGTAGATATATTTAAAAATGAACCGATCTGAACCATATACGACACGGATGTCGAAAAGCCTAACATAAGACTTTGTCAAACTTCAGTGATATGGGATTATAAATGCGAATTTTATGGGGCCAAGACTTTAAATCGAGATATCGGTTTATATGGCAGCTATATCCAAATCTGGACCGATTTGGGCCAAGTTGCATAAAAATGTCGAAGAGCCTAACTTAAAGAACTGTCCCAAATTTGAGCGAAATCGGGCAATAAATGCCTCTTTTATGGGCCCAAAACCTTAAATCGAGAAATCGGTCTATATGGCAGCTATATTCAAAACTAGACCGATCTGGGCAAAATTGAAGAAGGACGTCGAAGAGCCTAACTAAACTCACTGACTCAAATTTCAGCGACATCAGACAATAAATGCACCTTTTATGGCCCCAAAACCTAAAACCTAGATATCGGTCTATATGGCAGCTATATCCAAATCTGGACCGATCTATGCGATATTGCAAAAGTATGTTTAATTTAACTCACTGTCCCGAATTTCAGCGATATCGGACAATAAATGAGCATTTTATGGGCCCAAAACCTTAAATCAGGAAATCGGTCTATATGGCAGCTATATCCAAATCTGAACCGATCTGGGCTAAATTGAAGACAGATGTCGAAGGGCCTAAGACAACTCACTGTCCCAAACTTCAGCAAAATCGGATAATAAATGTGGCTTTTATGGGCTTAAGACCCTAAATCGGAGGATCGGTCTATATGGCAGCTATAACCAAATCCGGACCGATCTGGGCCAAATTGTCGAAGGATGTCGATGGGCCTAACACAATTCAGTCTCGAATTTCATCAAAATTGGATAATAAATGTGGCTTTTGTGGGCCTTAGACCCGAAATCGGAGGATCGGTCTATATGGCAGCTATATCCAAATCTGGACCGATCTAGGCAAAATTAACGAAGGAAGTCGAAGGGCCTAACATAACTCCCTGTCCCAAATTTCAGCAAAATCGGATAATATATGTGGCTTTTATGGGCCTTAGACCCTAAATCGGAGGATCGGTCTATATGGCAGCTATATCCAAATCTGCACCGATTTGAGCCAAATTGACGAAGAATGTCGAAGGGCCTAACACAACTCACTGTTCAAAATTTCAGCAAAATCGGATATAAAATGTGGCTTTTATGGGCCTAAGACCCTTAATCGGCGGATCGGTCTATATGGGGGCTATATCAAGATATAGTCCGATATAGCCCATCTTCGAACTTAACCTGCTTATGGACAAAAAAAGAATCTGTGCAAAATTTCAGCTCAATATCTCTATTTTTAAAGACTGTAGCGTGATTTCAACAGACAGACGGACAGACGGACGGACATGTCTAGATCGTCTTAGATTTTTACGCTGATCAAGAATATATATACTTCATAGGGTCGGAAATGGATATTTCGATGTGTTGCAAACGGAATGACAAAATGAATATACCCCCATCCTTCGGTGGTGGGTATAAAAACGATCAAGTCATGGTTCGAAAAACACGAGGCTGACAGTTGGTCGTATAGGAGGGCTTTAGAATTGTCCCAGAAATCTAATGACAAATTTCTCAAAATTCTTAGTAGTGAGATTTCCATGAGATCCATTCTAGTGTATTGCTGCATTTGATGGATTCTATATTAAAAATAAATGGTGCGATTTTATGATAACATCATTCAATCCAGCTTCTTGGTTTATATGGCCAAGAGCCCATATAAACCGATCTCCCGATTTGACTTCTTAAGCCCCTGGAAGCCGCAATATGGTCCGAGTTGGCTGATATTTTGCACATAGTGTTCTAATATGTCTCTCAACAACTGTGCTAAGTACGGTCCAAATAGGTCTATAGTTAGATATAGCTCCCATAATTTAACAGAATCCATGATGGTGGGTTCCCAAGATTCGGCCCAGCCGAACTTAGCACACTTTTACTTGTTTAAGTTTAATTAATTAAATTAAATAATATGATAGCTCAATATTCAATATCTATTCTTCAAAAACAAAACATTTTGTCGCTGAAGATTCAGGTTTATTTTGTTAAATATTGGGTTGCCCAAAAAGTAATTGCGTATTTTTTAAAAGAAAGTAAATGCATTTTTAATAAAACTTAGAATGAACTTTAATCAAATATACTTTTTTTACACTTTTTTTCTAAAGCAAGCTAAAAGTAACAGCTGATAACTGACAGAAGAAAGAATGCAATTACAGAGTCACAAGCCGTTAAAAAAAATTTGTCAACGCCGACTATATGAAAAATCCGCAATTACTTTTAGCATTTAACTTTTTAGGGTGTACAACTGCCACTCTGACTGTACCTAGCCGCATTTAGAATCATATCTGTAAAATTGCTGCTGTACAAACATACAATATATCTGCCAGGTTGTTAGTAGCAACAATAATTACAAGTACATGTGTTAAACCCAGCACTGCTGAATCATCTGTGGGTTAAACCAAACGAGCGTACAATGATAAATTATCTACCTGTGAAAATCATTTCAAATCTCTAACAAGGTGTTCCACCCCGTTCCTCCAGTGGAATGTTAATCAGCCAAATTGATGTCCTGTTCTTAAAAAAAATTAAATTAATTAAATGTTTAAACTTAAGTACAGCGATATTTATTTGAACTTAATTGGTCGAACGATGATGGAGGCATCGTGTGTGCACATGTGAGTAGAACTGATGTCACGTAGGAATTTGCCTTAAAGTTCGTCATCAAAATAATGTTCATGGCTTCTTTCGAAATGATATGGGTTTGGGAACACAAATTCATCTTTTGAACTTTTCTGCTGTTGTTTTTGTTATTTTATTGCTAGAAGTAATTCGGATTCGTATCTTCAAAGTGCATGTTATGTATTCATGTGTATTGCTCGTATTTGCAATTTAAGACAATAATAAAAACAATTTACTTAACATGATTTGGTGGTGAGAAGGGAAGCATAGCCAAGTGGTGGAAGTATTGATAAGATTCATATAAGTCCTGCCGGGCCGAAACTTGGCTACCCACCACCATGTACAACGTCAAAAATTTGCCTTTGGGTACCCACCACCATGGATTACGTTAAAAATTTGCCTTTATTAACTTAGTTCATATGAGAACTATTTTACAACCACCAAATCGGGAATTGGTTGCAGCGAATCGGTTTTTGTACAGCTTTGGATCATACTTGTCAATGATGTTGGAATACAGAACTGAAGTTTTTATACCAAGTTTTAGCCAAATCGGACGACAATTGAGGTCTCTAGCGGCTCAAAAAGTCAAAACTGGTGATCGGTTTATATGAAGGCTATCTCCAAATGTGAACCGATATTGCCGATTTACAATCCTCAACGGCGTACATCGATAAGAAGTAAATGTGCAAAATTCGAGCGGATATCTTTATTCGTGGGGAATGTTGTTGTAGTAGCAGTGTATTGTGTTCTATCTTTCGTCTGCTTGGTTCTGTTGAATATCCAGATACAGGGATCTGAGTCCAGCTGGTCTGGCCGGGCAGTTAAACAGGTGACGCGTATCGTGTGGTCCCAGATCACAATCGGGACACATATTCTGCCAGTTGCTATCAATCCATTCTCTGTAATTGAGTCGAAACTAGTGGTGTGCAAGTGAACCGTGAGTCACGTGATTCGTGAGTGAAATCCAAATTAAATCACGTGATCATGCGTGAGCGTGATCGAATTAAAATTCTTTGTACGACGACTCACCCAGATAATCACAGCTCACGAAAAAATCACGAACCACGAGTTATTACGTCTCATAAGAAAACCACGACTTAGGTTTTTTTCAGGAAAAGTCGCTAAAACTTTTATTTGTTTCGCGAGTGAAATTTGACAGCAATCAAATGTTTTTGTTTCCATACCAAAACACGTTCTTATAACCTACACCACTACTGTGGTACATGGAATTATAACTTAGTGAATTTGTTTGTAACACCCAAAAGGAAGAGAGATAGACCCCATTGATAAGTATACCGATCGACTCAGAATCAGTGTCTGATTCGATTTAGCTATATCCGTCAGTCCATGTTAATTTGTGTACAAAGTACAGGTCGCAATTTTCATCCAATAGTCTTCAAATTTGGTACTGAAATGTTTTTTGACCTACAGACGAAGCCTATTAAAATTGGAAAGGATCGGTTCAGATTTGTTAACCGATTCTCTCGAAATTCAGCGGGGAGCATTTTCTTATGACTCTTGACATTATTGAAGAATTACATAGAAATCGGTCCGGATATAGATATCGCCCGATTTTCACTCCAACAGCCACTGCAAGCGCATGTATTGACCAATCTTGCCAAACTTGTGCACAACGCTTTCCTCCCATATATATGTACGTCAGAAATTGGGTAATTTGCAATAATGTTGCAATTTGTCAATCTTAGTTATTACAAATTGAACATATTTGCTCCAAATTTGATACGGATCATTTTATAACCCTTCTGAAAACATCCACCGAGATCCATCAAAATTGGTTCAGAATTGGATATAGCTCACACATTATATTTAAAGGCTAGGTGTAGGGTATTATACAGTCGGCACAGCCCGACTTTTGCCTTATCTTACTGGTTTTATCTGCACTTTCGACAGACAGACGGACGGACAGACATGGCTAGATCGACTAAAATGTCGCGACGATCAAGAATATATAAACTTTATGTCGTCTTAGACGCATATTTCGAGGTGTTACCAACAGAATAACAAAATAAGTATTCCTCCATACTATGGTGAATGGTAAAAAAAAAAAAATCATGTAATTGTTTGTTTATGAAAATTAAATCAAACATTAAAAAAATTATCAAAGTAAATCTTATTAGATACCATCCCCGGAAGTTCTGGAGTTAATAATTTCTTTACATAGACATTAACATACATACATATGAGTAGTATATTATAACCATCACCGAAGGATGAGGGTTTATTCATTTTGTCATTCCATTTGCAACACATCGAAATATCCATTTCCGACCTTATAAAATATATATATTTTCTTGATCAGCGTAAAAATCTAAAACGATCCAGCCATGTCCGTCTGTCTGTTGAAATCACTCTACAGTCCTTAAAAATAACGATGTTAAACTGAAACTTTGCACAGATTCTTTTTTTGTCTATAAGCAGGTGGGTTGCCCAAAAAGTAATTGCGGATCTTTTAAAAGAAGGTAAATGCATTTTTAGTAATACTTAGAATGAACTTTAATCAAATATACTTTTTTTACACTTTTTTCCTAAAGCAAGCTAAAAGAAACAGCTGATAACTGACGGAAGAAAGAATGCAATTACAGAGTCACAAGCTGTGAAAAAATGTGTCAACGCCGACTATATGAAAAATCCGCAATTACTTTTTGGGCAACCCAATATTTGGTCCAAATCGGATCATATTTCGATATAGCTGCTATGCGGCATAAGGTATGCATTTTTCACCGGATATTAACGAAAGGTGGTTTACATATATACCCGAGGTGGTGGGCATCCAAAGTTCGGCCCGGCCGAACTTAGCGCCTTTTTACTTGTTTTCTTCTACTTCTGCTGTATGTATATTCCCATCTACATGCATACGAAGTTTAGAGCTAATTTGCAGTGTTTTTGTCCGCGTAAATCACATTTAATGAATGTTACGAATAATTAAATTCAAATGTTTATCATCTTTATGACTTCGAAAACCTTAGATATGAAATCACACCAAAAACCTTTCAAAAAATTCCCATCGAAATTTGTTCAAACATGGCCAGGCTAAAATGGCGCCGTCACAGATACAAACAATTAAACACAAACCAAGACGTAACACAACGCAAGGCGTGGATCACAATAGTCAGCCATCCATCTAACCATGATTGTGGTTTATTTTATTTTTCAAAAAAATCTTCCAATTTTTGAAAATTTAGTGTTGTATGTGAATATGACTCTATTTGAACATGTTATTCGTAGTGTTTCATTATTATTATTATTTTTTTTTTTTTTTTTTTTTGTAACAATTATGTGTTAACAATTTCAAGTTAAAAACAAATGTCGTTTTAGTGTTAATAATATTTCTTGCATTCGAGTTGTGCCCATGTGAGTGCTGCACGATTATTTCGTCTCGGCCGCTAGATTTTGAAGTAAAACAATGGATTTTGTTCAAAAGTATAGGAAAACAAAACTCGGGTAAAAAAAAACAACAAAATATCCCAGACAAAGTCTCACCACACCAACAACAATATATAATTTGTTAAAAAATTTGCTGTACAAATATCCATTGGTTCACTTACACGCCTGCAATGGTAGGACCGGAAGGTCCGGGGGCATGAATAACTTATACCGAGGTATTTCTCCCAAAAAAAAAAAAAAGTTTTAACTTTTTTTTTTTAAATGAACTTCACCTTGAATATTGAGATAATACACACGGTGGTTTTTGAACTTAGAAAATAAATACAAATTTTATACATATATGTATTGGGTTGCCCAAAAAGTAATTGCGGCTTGTTTAAAAGAAAGTAAATGCATTTTTAATGAAACTTAGAATGAACTTTAATCAAATATACTTTTTTTCTAAAGCAAGCTAAAAGTAACAGCTGATAACTGACAGAAGAAAGAATGCAATTACAGAGTCACAAGCTGTGAAAAAATTTGTCAACGCCGACTATATGAAAAATCCGCAATTACTTTTTGGGCAACCCAATACAATATACAGTCTTAGATGATATGTTCTGAGGTTAAAGCAAGTCATGGGATTTATATGACTTTAACTGTTCAAAGCTGTAATTTTTTGTAAAAACTTATTTTGTTTTCTCTCTATACACTATTGTAAAGTTATTTAACATTGTTTATTACATTACACAAAAATGTCACCAAGTATTTAACTTTAAGTGCAAATATATCCAATGTCTTAACATTCAACTCAATTGCTCAACCTTCTATTTCATGATGTTACAACATCACTAGATTTCATTCTGTATCTTCTAATGTGTGTTACTGTGAAACAGTACCCGATCTGTAGTTGCATGAAACTTAGTAGGTTAGGTTGAAAAGAGGGTGCGGATATTAATGTGCCCCATGCCACTGTGGACATACACCTAAGCCAGTAATCGGCTTGTTGTGCGTTCTTAATACTAACAAAATAAAAACGTGCTAAGTTCGGCCGGGCCGAATCTTACATGTCCTCCACCATGGATCGCATTTGTCGAGTTCTTTTCCCGGCATCTCTTCTTAGGCAAACAAAGGATATAAGAAAAGATTTGCTCTGCTATTAGAGCGATATCAAGATATGGTCCGGTTTGGACCACAATTAAATTATATGTTGGAGACCTGTGTAAAATGTCAGCCAATTCGAATAAGAATTGCACCCTTTGGGGGCTCAAGAACTAAAAAAGAGAGATCGATTTATATGGGAGCTGTATTTGGTTATAAACCGATTCAGAACATAATAAACACGTATGTTTATGGTCATGAGAGGATCCATCGTCAGGCAAATCAGATAATAATTGCGACCTCTAGAGGCTTGAGAAGTCAAGATCCCAGATCGGTGTATATGGCAGCTATATCGGGTAATGAACCGATTTGAACCTTATTTGACACAGTTGTTGAAAGTAAGAATAAAATACGTCATGCAAAGTTTCAGCCAAATCGGATAGGAATTGCGCCCTCTAGAAGCTCGAGAAGTCAAGTCCCAAGATTTGTCTCTATGACAGCTATATCAGTTTATGAACCGATTTGAACCATACTTGACACAATTGTTGGATATCATAACAAAACACGTCGTGCAAAATTTCATTGTGATCGGATAAGAATTGCGCACTGTAGAGGCTCAAGAAGTCAAGACCCAAGATCGGTTTATATGACAGCTATATCAGGTTATGGACCGATTTGAACCATACTTGACACAATTGTTGGATATCATAACAAAACACGTCGGGCAAATTTTCATTCCAATCGGATAAGAATTGCACACTCTAGAGGCTCAAGAAGTCCAGACCCAAGATTGGTTTATATGGCAGCTATATCAGGTTATGGACCGATTTGAACCATACTTGTCACAATTGCTGGATATCATAACAAAAGACGTCGGGCAAATTTTCATTCCAATCGGATAAGAATTGCGCACTCTAAAGGCTCAAGAAGTCAAGACCCAAGATCGGTTTATATGGCAGCTATATCAAAACATGGACCGATATGGCCCATTTACAATACCAACCGACCTACACTAATAAAAAGTATTTGTGCAAAATTTCAAGCGGCTAGCTTTACTCCTTCGGAAGTTAGCGTGCTTTCGACAGACAGACGGACGGACGGACATGGCTAGATCGACATAAAATGTCGCGACGATCAAGATTTATATATAATTTATGGGGTCTCAGATGATTATTTCCAGTAGTTACAAACAGAATGACGAAATTAGTATACCCCCCATCCTATGGTGGAGGATATAAAAAGTAACCTTGAAAAAGAATATTTAAGACAGTTGTTCCGTTCTGCTTACAAAACCCCAAATTGCTGTCCATATCACGCCCCTTTAGTTGGTAGTTTGCCGGTATTGTGTGTTGGAGGCCACCGTAGCGCAGAGGTTAGCATGTCCGCCTAAGACGCTGAACGCCTGGGTTTAAATCCTGGCGAGACCATCATTAAAAATTGTCAGCGGTGGTTTTACCCTCCTAATGCTGGCAACATTTGTGAGGTACTATGTCATGTAAAATTTCTCTCCAAAGAGGTGTTGCACTGCGGCACGCTGTTCGGACTCGGCTATAAAAAGGAGGCCCCTTATAATTGAGCTTAAACTTGCATCGGACTGCACTCATTGATATGTGAGAAGTTTGACCCTGTTCCTTAGTGGAATGTTCATGGACAAAATTAACAAAATTAATTGTGTCCCCACCTAAGTGCCGGTGTCTGTTAGCCGCGAAAGCCGGGCAATGACAAAGTAAGCTCGTAGTCCTATATGTCCTGTTATGATACCGAAAGGCTTACTGGACTCTTTCGTGCTTATTTTCAGTAATAGCCTCTTCTTCTCACGATCCGGATCTTCCCACAGGATTTTCGTTGTCCTGCCGTCCGTTTCGCTGTCCAACATCTTTCGTAGCACACGCTCTTAACTGGGACTGCGTCTATCCGAAAGGCTTCGTGTTAACCAAGTTTGTTAACGGCAGTCCTCTGGCCTTCACCGCCAAATCGTCTGCTATTCATTCCCCCTTACTCCGTAGTGGCTAGGCACCCAAACGATGCGGATTGTGCCAAACTTCGAGAAGGCGTTAATTTTACTCTTCGTGAAATTACCGTTCTGGTTGTATTGTCCTTATGGACATTTTACTGTCCGTGCAGACGACGGCATTAACACCACCTCACACATTCCATGATCGCCCGGATCTCCGCCTCCAGGACCGTATTATGGGCGGACAGTCTAAAACAGATCTCAATTCTTGGGTCCTCAACATAAGCCCACGGGCCTACCTTGTTCTCTAGCTTTGATCCATCCACAGTGACACCCCTGGTTCTAGCCCAGTCGTATGTCATCTGCTGTAGCCTTTCGGCACTTCTGCATAGCAGCGTAGCACATGGGTTCAAATCCCTCCTCAGTCAGCATCAAATGCCCCCCTGGCACAAGGCATACGTGCCACTTTCACCCTTATAAAGGGCGAATTTTAAGCTATTATCTTTACCAATGCATTCAGAAAAAGTCAAAGTTTGGTGCGGTTTATGGGCTGGTGGCATCATTGGACCGTACTTCTTTAAAGATGATGCGAATCCTAGCGTAACTGTAAATAGTGAGCACTACCGTGTGATGATATCCACCATTTTTTCCCCCAAAATGCAAGAGCTTGACTTGCATGATATGCGGTCTCAACAAGACGGTGTCACATGCCACACAGCACGAGTACCAATTGACTTATTGAGAGGCGAGTTTGGTGAAATTTCACTTTCGGGACCGGTCAATTGGCCGCCTAAATCGTGAGATTTAACGCCTTTAGACAATTTTTTGTGGGGCAATGTTTAAGCTCATGTCTATACAATTCCGCTTCTATTGACGCATTGGAAGACAACATTGGAGCATTTATTCGTGAGATACCGGCCGAAATGTTGGAAAGAGTATGCCAATATTGGACAAAGCGTATGGACCATTTGAGGCGCAGTCACGGTCAATTTAAATAAAGATTTCATGAACTTATCTAAATTTTATGTGCTTTTATACCCACCACCGAAGGATGGGGGTATATTCATTTTGTCATTCCGTTTGCAACGCATCGAAATATCCATTTCCGACCCTATAAAGTATGTATATTCTTGATCAGATATAGATTCTTGATGTATAAAGGTCTTAGGCCCATGTGGTACGAAATTTGTGACAGTGAGTTGTGATAGGCCCTTCGACATACTTCTTCATTTTGACCTAGATTGGCCCAGATCTTGGGCCCATAAAAGGCGCATTTATTGTCCGATGTCGCCGAAATTTTGGACAGTAAGTAACGTTAGGTCCCTCGGTATTTTCCTGCAATATGGCCTAGATCGGTTCAGATTTGGATATATATGCCATACAGACCGATCTCTCGATTTAAGGGCTTGGTCCTATAAAAGTCGCATTTATAGTCCGATTTCGCCGAAATTTGTGACAGTGAGTTACATTAGGTCCATCGATATCTTCCTGCAAGATCGGTTTAGATTTGGATATATCTGCCATATAGACCGATCTCTCGCTTTTATGGTCTTGGGCCCATAAAAGGCACATTTATTGTCCGATTTCGCACAAATTTGGGACTGTGAGTTGTGTTGGGGCCTTCAATATCCTTCTTCAATTTGGCCCAGATCGATTCAGATTTGGATATAGCTGCCATATAAACCGATATCTTTATTTAAAGTTTTGGCCCCATAAAAGGCACATTTATAATCCAGTTTCGCTCAAATTTGACACAGTGAATTATGTTAGGCTCTCCGACATCCGTGCCATATATGGTTCATTTCGGTCTATATTTGAATACGGCTACCAAAAAGACCAATATTTCGTTCTGCAAAATTTAACAAGGACTTGTACTTATTAGACCACTATAATATATTTCGATAAAGCTGCTATATACATTTTCATTGGATTTTGACGAAAGGTGGTTAATATATATACTCGATTTGGTGGGTATCCAAAGATCGGACCGGCCAAACTAAACGCCTTTTTACTTGTTTTTATACCCTCCACCATAGGATGGGGGTATACTAATTACGTCATTCTGTTTGTAACTACTCGAAATATTCGTCTGAGACCCCATAAAGTATATATATTCTTGATCGTCGCGACATTTTATACCGATCTAGCCATGTCCGTCCGTCCGGAGTAAAGCTAGCCGCTTGAAATTTTGCACAAATACTTCCTATTATTATTGGTCGGTTGGTATTGTAAATGGGCCATATCGGTCCATGTTTTGATATAGCTGCCATATAAACCGATGTTGGGTCTTGACTTCTTGAGCCTCTAGCGTGCGCAATTCTTATCCGATCCGAATGAAATTTTGCACGACGTGTTTTGTTATTATATCCAACAACTGTGCCAAGTATGGTTCAAATCGGTCCATAACCTGATATAGCTGCCATATAAATCGATCTTGGGTCTTGACTTCTTGAGCCTCTAGAGGGCACAATTCTTATCCGATTTGAATGAGTTTTTGCACGAAGTATTTCGTTATGATGTCAACAACTGTGCCAAGTATGGTTGAAATCGGTCCATAATCTGATATAGCTGTCATATAAACAGATCTGGGGATTTGACTTCTTGAGCTTTTAGAGGGCGCAATTCCTATCCGATTTGGCTGAAATTTTGCATGACGTATTTTATTTTTACTTTCAACAACTGTGTCAAATAAGCTTCAAATCGGTCCATAACCTGACATAGCTGGTTATGAGCCCCAATGGGTCCAATTTACTTCGTGAGCCCCAATGGGCCCAATTCTTATACGAATTGGCTGAAATTTTACACAGGTCTCCAACATATAATTTAATTGTGGTCCGAACCGGACCATATCTTGATATCGTTTTAATAGCAGAGCAACTCTTTTCTTATATCCTTTTTTGCCTAAGAAGAGATGCCGGGAAAAGAACTCGACAAATGCGATCCATGGTGGAGGGTATATAAGATTCGGCCCGGCCGAACCTAGCACGCTTTTACTTGTTTGATTTAACTGCCATATAAGCCGATCTGGGTCTTGATTTCTTGAGCCTCTAGAGGACGCAATTCTCGTTTGATTTGGCTGAAATTTTGCACGTGCTGTTTTGGTACCACTTCCGACATTTGTAGTATAGTCTAAATCGGTTGATAATCTAATATAGCTGCCATATAAAATGACCTTGGGTCTTGACTTCTAGAGCTTCTAGAAATAAGAAAATTCATATCCGATTTGGCTCAAATTTTGTTCCGGTATGACTCCCAACAACAGTGTCAAGTATACTAAAAATCAGTCGATAACCTGATATAGACGCCATATAAACCGATCTCCCGATTAGATTTCTTGAGCCTCTAGAGTGCGCAATTCCTATCGGATTTGGCTGAAATTTTACATATGTCGTTTCGGTATGACTTCCAACAACTGTGTCAATTATGGTCTAAATCAATCCATATCCTGATATAGCCGTCATATAAACCGACCTCCCGATTAGATTTCTAGGGCTTCTGGATGGCGCAATTCTCATCCAACATGAATTTTGCATATATCGTTTTGGGGTGACTTTCAACAACTGTTCCATGTATGGTTTAATAACCTGATGTAGCTGCCATATAAACCGATCGGCCAGTTTGACTTTTTGCGCCTCTGGAGGGCGCAATTATTACTCTATTTTTCTATGACTGATGTTTTATCCTTTTTGAAAATGTCATTCAAAGAACTTGACAAATGCGATCCATGGTGGAGGGTATTTAAAATTTGGCCCGGCCGAACATAGCACACTTTTACTTGTTATATAATATCCCAGCAAAGAGTCATATAACCGGGTAACCCGAAACAAATACTGAAGTGCTAAAAATAATGGCATACCTCTAAAAATACCTAAATATGGAAAATAAAATCCAGTGCATACCTTATGCCCCCTTTATCGCAATAAGTTCCGATTTGAACCAAATACTAATAAGTAAAAATCATTGTTCAATTGTGTATAACAAAATATTGGTCTCTTTAGTAGCTATATCTAACAAGTAAGAGCGTGATAAGTTCGGCCGGGCCGAATCTTATATATCCCCTTCACCATTGATCGCATTTGTCGAGTTCAATGCCCGGTATCTCTTTTTAAGCAAACATAGAATATTGAATAAGAACTGTTATGCTATTGGAGCTATATCAAGTTATAGTCCGATTTGGACCATAAATGAATGCTGAACATTGTAGAAGTCATTGGGTAATATTTCAGTTCATTCGGATAAAAATTGCGCCTTGTAGGGGCTCAAGAAGCAAAATCGGGAGATAACCGAGATCAAGCTATCGATCGATTCAGACCCTATAAGACACGTATGTTGAAGGTCATGAGAGAAGTAGTTATACAAAATTTCAGCCAAATCTGATGAGAATTGCGACCTCTAGTTGTGCAAGAAGGCAAGATCCCAGATCGGTATATAAGGCAGCTATATCAGCTTCTATACCGATTTACGCCATACTTAGCACAGTTATTGGATGTCATAACAAAACACGTCATGCAAAATTTCGGCCAAATCGGATAAGAATTGCCCGCTCTATCAGCTCAAGAAGTCAAGCTCCAAGATCGGTTTATATGGCAGCTATATCAGATTATGAACCGATTTGAATCATACTTGGCACAGTTGTTGAAAGTGATACCAAAACACTATGTGCAAAATTTCAGTTAAATCAGACCAGAATTGCGCCCTCTAGAGGCTCAAGAAGTCAAGACCCCAAGATCGGTTTATATGGCAGCTATATCAAAACATGGACCGACGTAAACCATACTTAGCGTAGTTGTTGGAAGTTATACCAAGACACTACGTGCAAAATTTTAATAAAATCGGATAAGAATTGCGCCCTCTAGTGGCTCAAGAAATCAAGACCCTAGATCGGTTTATATGGCGGCTATATCAAAACATGCACCGATTTGGCCCATTTACAATACCAACAAAACTACACTAATAAAAACTATTTGCGCAAAATTTCAAGCGGCTAACTTTACTCCTTCGAAAGTTAGCGTGCTTTCGACAGACAAACGGACGGACGGACAGACAGACGGACGGAAGGACAGACGGACGGACGGACAGACGGACGGACAGACAGACGGACGGAAGGACAGACGGACGGACGGACATGGCTATATCGACTTAAATTGACATGACGATCAAGAATATATATACAAATGACGAGGTGGTGTTACGGTGTTACAAACAGAATGACAAAATTAGTATACCCCCATCCTATGGTGGAGGGTATAAAAATAAACCGATCTGAACCATATACGACACAGATATCGAAAAGCCTAACATAAGTAACAGTGTCAAATTTCAGTGAAATCGGATTATACAAGCGCCTATTATGGGGCCAAAACCTCGAAATATCGATCTATATAGCAGCTATATCTAAATAGGGACCAATCTGATTCAAGCTTCAGAATCAGATTCAGGCGAAATCGGACAATAAATGCAAATTTTATGGGCCCAAGACTTTAAATCTAGACCTATCTGAGCCAAACTGAAAAAGAATGTCGAAGGGCCTAACACAACTCACTGTCTCAATTTTTGACGCAGCGGACAATAAATGCGCGTTCTGTGGACCCCATACCTTAAATCGAGAGATAGGTCTATATGGCAGCTATATGCAAATCTTGATCGATCTAGGCCAAATGACAGAAATATGTCCAGAGCCTTAACCTAACTACCTGTCCCAAATTTCGGCGACATCGGACAATAAACAGGCTTTTAATGGGCCCAAAACCTTAAATCGAGAGATTGGTCTATATGGCAGCTATATTCAAATCTGGACTGATCTGGGCCAAATTGAAGAAGGATGTCGAAGAGCCTAACACAACTCACTGTCCCAAATTTCGGCGACATCGCAAAACAAATGCGCCTTTTACGAGTGCAAAACCTTAAATCGAGAAATCGGTCAATATAGCAGCTATAACCAAATCGGGACCGATCTGAGTCAAATTGAAGAGAGATGTCGACTGGCCTAACACAACTCACTGTCCCAAATTTTGGCCAAATAGGACAATAATTGCGCCTTTTATGGGCCCAAGACTTTAAATCGAGAGATCGGTCTATATGGCAGCTATATTCAAATCTGGACCGATCTGGGCCAAATTGAAGAAGAATGTTGAAGGGCGAAACTCAGTGTCCCAAATTTCAGCAAAATTGGATAATAAATGTGGCTTTTATGAGCCTATGATCCTAAATCGGTGTATCAGTCTATATGGGGGTTATATCAAGATAAAGTCCGATATGGCCCATCTTCGAACTTAACTAAAAAGAATTTGTGCAAAGTGGACTAAAAAAGAATCTGTGCAAAGTTTCAGCTCAATATCTCTATTCTTGAAGACGGTAACGTGATTTCAACAGACAGACGGACATGGCTAGATGGTCTTAGATTTTTACGCTGATCAAGAATATATATATTGGTTTGCCCAAAAAGTAATTGCGGATTTTTCATATAGTCGGCGTTGACAAATTTTTTCACAGCTTGTGACTCTGTAATTGCATTCTTTCTTCTGTCAGTTATCAGCTGTTACTTATAGCTTGCTTTAGAAAAAAGTGTAAAAAAAGTATATTTGATTAAAGTTCATTCATGGATTAACTTTCTTTTAAAAAAATCCGCAATTACTTTTTGGGCAACCCAATACTTTATAGGGTCGGAAATGGATATTTCGATGTGTTGCAAACGGAATGACAAAATGAATATACCGCCATCCTTCGGTGGTGGGCATAAAAATCTAAATTGAGTAAACTGGTTTTATGCAACACATGCGTAGGGAAGGTGTAAGGCGGGAAGATAATAAACTACCCCTATTTCTTGTTTCGAAATACGATTTACTTCCTGAACACCCTGTTAACTTGAATTCAGGATATCGAATCTGAAGTCCGTTTTGGTTGTCAGACACTGGTGAAGTTAGGCCAAAAATTGGACGCGCTAAGAGTTCAAAAGAACTTTAACCGGACTGCACTTATTGGTAAAAGAGAAGTGTCCCCTGTTCCTCTATGGAATGTTCATGAGAAATTTAGAAGTATTAGTAAGAGTCCAAAATAGTTCTGAAAATGTTAGCCCCTTCAATGTAGGCGATGTGGTTCTTAAATGAAAAGAATCTTAGATTAGATTACGAATACGAAAAAATCTGCCCAGTAAGCAATCCCGGGAAAAGTCAAAGAGGGTTTTTTAGAATTTTGAACCCTTTCAATCTATATTTGTTCCATATTGGCCCAAAATCATTGAAGAGGTTCCTAGAACAGGAATGTAACCGTAATACTAAAAACCTATATTTTTGGGAGAGGCCATCTTAAGGGCCCTCTGGGCCACATTATCTATGAGTTTGATAGCATATTACGGAAAATTAATGTCAATACTGTAAAAAGTGTAGATGATATATTGGGTTGCCCAAAAAGTAATTGCGGATTTTTTAAGAGAAAGTAAATGCATTTTTAATAAAATTTAGAATGAACTTTAATCAAATATACTTTTTTTCTAAAGCAAGCTAAAAGTAACAGCTGATAACTGACAGAAGAAAGAATGCAATTACAGAGTCACAAGCTGTGAAAAAATTTGTCAACGCCGACTATATGAAAAATTCGCAATTACTTTTTGGGCAACCCAATAGATAGTTCAAGAAATTAAAATTATTTAATAAAAAATATTAAAAATAAATCCCAAAATCATAGCAAGATTGAACAAATTTATTGATTTCTTGAGAATATTCTAATTATCCTAAGATTTAAGAGAATTCTTTTCGTTTCCAAATTTTCTTTTGGATTATTGCTTAATTTTTGGGTATTTTTTGGTAATAAGAATTACCAATAAGTAATTATTTAACTTATTGTAATTAAGCCATTATTAGGTATTCCTACGAGTAACAAGAATTTGCTTACTGGTATGCCAGTGTGTAATGACATGTGGTTACCTAGTTTTGGCTGGGATTTATTGAAATTTGTAAAATTATTGCAGGGCTTTGGGATACACAATATTTTTATACCCTCCACCATAGGATGGGGGGTATACTAATTTCGTCAT
This sequence comes from Stomoxys calcitrans, assembly GCF_963082655.1. Lineage (NCBI taxonomy): Eukaryota > Metazoa > Arthropoda > Insecta > Diptera > Muscidae > Stomoxys > Stomoxys calcitrans. The sequence continues at coordinate 29,491,538 of NC_081552.1, forward strand.
TCTGTTTGTAACTACTCGAAATATTCGTCTGAGACCCCATAAAGTATATATATTCTTGATCGTCGTGACATTTTATGTCGGTCTAGCCATGTCCATCCGTCTGTCCGTCCGTCCGTCCGTCTGTCTGTCGAAAGCACGCTAACTTCCGAAGGAGTAGAGCTAGCCGCTTGAAATTTTGCACAAATACTTCTTATTACTGTAGTTCGGTTGGTATTGTAAATGAGCCATATCGGTCGGTTTTGATATAGCTGCCATATAAACCGATCTTGGGTCTTGACTTCTTGAACCTCTAGAAGGCGCAAATCGTATTCGATTGGAATGAAATTTTTCAAGACGTGTTTTGTTATGATATCCAACATTTGTGCTAAGTATGGTTTAAATCGGTGTATAACCTGATATAGCTGCCATATAAACCGATCTTGTGTCTTGACTTCTTGAACCTCTAGAAGGCGCAAATCTTATCCGATTGGAATGAAATTTTGCACGACGTGTTTTGGTATGATATCCAACAATTGTGCAAAGTATGGTTTAAATCGGTCTATAACCTGATATAGCTGTCATATAAACCGATCTTGGGTCTTGACTTCTTGAGCCTCTAGAGGGCGCAATTATCGTCCGATTTAACTAAAATTTTGCACGACGTATTTTGTTATCATATCCAACAATTGTGCCAAGTATGGTTCAAATCGGTTCGTAATCTGGTATAGCTGTCATATAAACCGATCTTGGGTCTTGACTTCTTGAACCTCTAGAAGGCGCAAATCTTATCCGATTGGAATGAAGTTTGTTATCATATCCAACAATTGTGCCAAGTATGGTTCAAATCGGTTCATAATCTGGTATAGCTGTCATATAAACCGATCTTAGGTCTTGACTTCTTGAGCCTCTAGAGGGCGCAATTATCGTCCGATTTAACTAAAATTTTGCACGTAGTGTTTTGGTATTACTTTCAACAATTGCGCTGGGTATGATTCAAATCGGTTCATAATCTGGTATAGCTGTCATATAAACCGATCTTGGATCTCGACTTCTTGAGCCAAGTGATGGCGCAATTCTCATCCGATTTGGCTGAAATTTTGCATGAGCTGATTTGTTATGACTTCCAATAACTGTGCTAAGTATGGCGTAAATCGATATAGAACCTGATATAGCTGCCATATAAACCGATCTGGGATCTTGACTTCTCGAACCTCTAGAGGGCGCAATTCTCATCCGATTTGGCTGAAATTTTGTACAAGGCCTTCTCTCATGGCCTTCAACATACGTGTCTAGTATGGTCTGAATCGATCAATAGCTTGATACAGCTCCCATACAAACCTATCTCCCGATTTTGCTTCTTGAGCCCCTACAAGGCGCAATTCTTATCCGAATGAACTGAAATATTACACAATGACTTCTACAATGTCAATCAGCATTCAATTATGGTCTGAATCGGACTATAACTTGATATAGCTCCAATAGGATAACAGTTCTTATTCAATATTCTATGTTTATCTAAAAAGAGATACCGCGCATTGAACTCGACAAATGCAATCAATGGTGGAGGGTATATAAGATTCGGCCCGGCCGAACTTAGCACGTTCTTACTTGTTTATTTTCCCTTCAGGAGCAAACATATACATCTAAAGGTTTGCCAACTCGCGAACACGCAATATTATGCTGACAAGCAGGGATTCGCTAAGTTGAGACCGCAAAGTATGCGGGGGATTAGCACATTGCTTCCTTGAATGTTCCGGTTATGATAGTTGCTTCAATGAGGTTATTATGTAATTTTTTTACAGCTCGCCGTGTTCCGTGTTACAGAGCCTTGGGGGGTCAATATTTCGCAATGAAATAATCGGCGCCGTAGCAAATGTGGCGGGAAACCGGGTATATAAAGAGAGTTCAAAAATTCGGTTGGTTAATAAACTACATCCTCTTCACACGTTATGGATACCATAGATTTGTATGAAGTCATTTCAAAACATCACTGTTTAGTGCGCGTTCCCGGATCCATTGTTGAATCGTGATGTTTTGTTGGAGCATTTGCTAACTAGTCTATTGATGAAGCGAATTTGCAAAATGTAGAAGGCAATGTTATCAATTTTTTGTTAGGATCAACAGCTATTGTTTCATTACCTACGTCCAGCAATACTTTGGAGAATTCAGATGCGGAATTAATTTGCAGTTGGACTCGCATGTTTGTTTTTAACTGTAGTTTCTGAACATGCTTCCAAAGATTTTGAGCAAACTTTAAGTTCATCTGCTGGAATTCCCGCCGGCACTACGGAAAGTGTTTATCGCAAAGCTCCTGCTAGTAGAATGAATGCTCCACCAAATATTGTGTCATTGTTCCGGAAATCCTTCCGGAATCCTTCACGCGTCTGATGATTTTCAACGACAACTTCAGGGCAGAATGTGCTGCCGTCATTGAAAAGGTTCACAACTATGTCCGATGATGATGCAATAGCAAGCGCACTGTTGTTCTCCCAGCGAATTTTCGCCAAAATCAAAGACAAAAGAAAAGTTTTTCTCCGGTTCCGCTAGGCGCGTCTAGGAAATATAATACACCGCTGCCATTTGCTATTGCGTATTATAAGGTAATGGAAGCAATGCATCATTGCAGATTGAAATCCCTATCTAAATTAGCCGGGCGGGAAGAGGCTATTATTCCGATTTGTTGAAGCGTTTTATTATTCAGCTCCAAACATTTATCTCCCAACAGAATAAGGCATTCATTGTAGATGGTCTCGGAGAATTCAAGAATGGGGTTATACGCCAATGTTCTTTGCCGAAGTAAGATGTCTTCAACCATTATTCCGATTTGTTGAAGCGTTTTATTATTCAGCTCCAAACATTTATCCCCCAACAGAATAAGGCATTCATTGTAGATGGTCTCGGAGAATTCAAGAATGGGGTTATACGCCAATGTTCTATGCCGAAGTAAGATGTCTTCAACCATGGACGATTTAAATTTATTCCATAACTCGTAGAGAGTTCAATGGAGAGCATGTACCAGTATTATTGCGAATAACGCTCGTATCATCCTTGGAGAATTCGTTAGAGAGGCATCCCAAAGTGTTGATTCCCAATGATTATCATTTTCTAATAACTATAATCTTTTCTATAAGTTGCGCAAACTGTGCGTAGGTCCACAAGCGTAAAAAAACACTCAGCATTTTGTGGATGAATGGTACTGATCCTTCCCAACGCATCTGTAGAATAGATGTTTTGCCAGCCAGGGGCTAAATTGTCTTGTTTACGACGACGAAAGCTTTTCGTTGAAGCATTCCAGGTATAGTATTTTGGTATCTCAGCATACAACAATGTTTCTGCGAAATCGTCTTCTCTACACAAATGGAAGAATGATGTTAATGTCGTGGATGATGGTGATGAAGCTCTAGCTTCTGCGTTTGATTAGGTGAAATAAACACGTTGACCGTTTTCTTAATGGACAGATAGATGGACCACGGTTGGGTGACGTTCGTGTATTGGATGTCCAAAGATGCTTCAAACTGTCTTACTACTTATGCAGCGCGCCATTTGGTACTGCAATAATTCATCTCGAGGGTTTTGCAATGAAATCACAGCCATATCTGATCCTTTGGTGACATAATCGTATTTAATGGACTTCACTCAGTTACAATAGTCGATATTAATATGGACTTTTTATACCCTCCACCATAAGATGGGGGGTATACTAATTTCGTCATTCTGATTGTAACTACTCGAAATATTCGTCTGAGACCCCATAAAGTATATATATTCTTGATCGTCGTGAAATTTTATGTCGATCTAGCCATGTCCGTCCGTCCGTCTGTCGAAAGCACGCTAACTTCCGAAGGAGTAAAGCTAGCCGCTTGAAATTTTGCACAAATACTTCTTGTTAGTGTAGGTCGGTTGGTATTGTAAATGGGCCATATCGGTCCATGTTTTGATATAGCTGCCATATAAACCGATCTTGGGTCTTGACTTCTTGAGCCTCTAGAGTGCGCAATTCTTATCCGATTGGAATGAAATTTTGCACGACGTGTTTTGCTATGATATCAAACAACTATGCCAAATATAGTTTAAATCGGTCCATAACCTGATATAGCTGCCATATAAACCGATCTTGGGTCTTGACTTCTTGAGCCTCTAGCGTGCGCAGTTCTTATCCGATCAAAATGAAATTTTGCACGATGTGTTTTGTTATGGTACCCAACAACTGTGCCAAGTATCGTTTAAATCGGTACATAACCTGATATAGTTGCCATATAAACCGATCTTGGGTCTTGACTTCTTGAGCCTCTAGAGTGCACAATTCTTATCCGATTTGAATGAATTTTTGCACGAAGTATTTCGTTACTGTGCCAAGTATGGTTCAAATCGGTCCATTACCTGATATAGCTGTCATATAAACAGATCTGGGGATTTGACTTCTTGAGCTTCTAGAGGGCGCAATTTCTATCCGATTTGGCTGAAATTTTGCATGACGTATTTTATTTTTACTTTCAACAACTGTGTCAAATAAGGTTCAAATCGGTTCATAACCTGATATAGCTGCCATATAAACCGATCTGGGATCTTGACTTCTTGACCCCTAGAGGTCGCAATTATTATCCGATATGCCTGAAATTTTGTACGACAGATCCTCTCATGACTATCAACAAACGTGTTTATTATGGTCTGAATCGGTCTATAGCCCGATACAGATCCCATATAAATTGTTCTCTCTATTTTACTTCGTGAGCCCCCAATGGGCGCAATTCTTATACGAATTGGCTGACATTTTACACAGGTCTCCAACATATAATTTAATTGTGGTCCGAACCGGACCATATCTTGATATCGTTTTAATAGCAGAGCAACTCTTTTCTTATATCCTTTTTTGCCTAAGAAGAGATGCCGGGAAAAGAACTCGACAAATGCGATCCATGGTGGAGGGTATATAAGATTCGGCCCGGCCGAACTTAACACGCTTTTACTTGTTATATCTTTAAAAGTAATGGACAATAGGGAAGAATCCAACGGTTATCCACTTCAATGTTTCTGGTTCGCACTTTAAGTGTTCTCGATCGTCCATTATCGTCTAAAGATCTACGGCGATAAAGAGGATATCCATTCAGAGAATAATTTCCTGAAGCATTTGGCGTGGATATATCTTAGTTCACTTCTATCATGCTTGGAGAATTTGGGTGTATTTCTCCGCATGGACCGTGGTTTATATTTTTAATAACAATGTCATGCAAATCAGGATCAACTTTCCGATCAGATATTTGTGCCTCAGACACCATGGAAAAAAAAATTGTATATTAGCTTTGTACTCTACTTTTAAATACTTTTCATTTGGTTTCCATAATGTTCCAATCGGTAAATATGTCCTGCTGGGATGAGGCCCCTCAGACACCAAGGAATAGATTTTTATGTTAGACTAGCTTAGCCCGGCCTGCGACTTGAGCACAAATTTGAATGACGTAGTCCACTCAAATTTATCTATCACGTGTTCCCCCATTATTTAAATGGGTCAAATAGCCTATTAGAGGCGATTTAATGTCATGTGTTATTTACACATGACATTCACAAGCATCGTCGTCGTCGTCGCCTTTTGCGTCCTCGTCGACGGACTATGTGACCCCCCGACCTCTCCCGTGAGGCAATGTATGCAACAGCAGCATTCCAGCCCCAATCTTGCGAGGCCAATGCCGGGAAGTGGGCCATTTTTTTTGGTTGCAGCGATCCAGGAGACAAAGCTGACCAACACTTGTGCACGGATACAATATGCTATGAATGGATCGCTCAAGGATTGGAGGTGGGGCCTTGACCTTCGTGATACACCATTCCGTGCAATATAGACCCGCTACACGACAGCGCCTGGCGCTGGTGACCCCAACATGGAGTGCATGGGGGTAGCAACCGGGTCCGATATTGCCGAGATAGAGCGATATAACGTGTACATACTGCCGGTTGGTAGCTGTGACCCAGTTAATGATCAAACGTAAGTGGGCTACTGTCTGGCTATAATCGTCTGGTTTTACGAAACTTTAATGCGCATCACATTTCATGGAATTCTACCCTGCCCTAGGGCATAGCTCGGGCAGAGCAGATTGAAGGCTCCATATTTTGCAAGGTGAATGAGAATGCCCCCACTAAATTACAAGGAGGTGTAGCAGCTAGCCAGACATTTCCATTGCATCCTCTGATCTCCTGAGTGACGTATCCTGGCTAGCTGTCATTTCTTAGGGATCTGATCAACTCCCCTTCAGAATTCACCCGACTTCATAACCTCTGAGCGCCGGACGTTTATCAATCAGAAGAAGGCCAAGAGTACACCAATCGCCGCTGCAGTGAACTGCAACCCCCTCGGATGTGCTAGTTACCGAGAGGAAATTCCGAGACACCATGCACGCAGTAGCCGCTCGATTCATACCAGCCGGTCGAATACCCCATGTACTACCCAATTTCCCTCCAAGATGAACGTGATGGGATTCATTGTACGGACCCCACTAACCCCAGAATCAGCGAGCTGAACCTGGAAATAAACAGGGTAGTCAACGAACATAAGCCGTATTTGTGGCTGAATCACTTGGAACAATGTAACTTAGGCACCGATTTAGGCAAGCTGTGTGATTAAATCACTCTCGAACTCCGGTAGACGGGATGACAGGACCTCAGTCACTTTTGGCGACGTAACCGTGACTGATCCGAAGAGATGCGCCAGTTTGTTCAACCGTCAATTTATTGTGCATCCCGAGAGTGATAGGGCAAGGAGGAGAGCCATTCGCCACATCCGTGGTCTCCAAGCCGATGGACAGCCAAATCATCCAAGGCGTTGGGCCCGACGGAATCACTACATTGATGCTGAAGAATCTTTACCTAGAGTTGAGTACCTTACTGCTGTCCTCAATATGTCTTTGAACACTCTTATAGTTCCCGATGTCTGGAAGATGGACAGAGTGATCCCGCTACTGAAGCCTGGGGGTTCGTACAGACCGATCTCCCTTCTCTCACCATTAGCAAAGACGTTTGAGGCATTACTCCTCCCGAGCCTAGTAGCAGAATTTCCATTCGCCGAGCATCAACATGGATTTCGAAGACTGCATAGCACAATAACAGCTTTGCATGCCATAACCGCACAGCCGTGGCTTCAATCAGCCCAGGCCATGTGATAGGACCGTCCTCGTGGCACTGGACCTATAGAATGCGTATTTGAGGACATCGCCAACACGGCCCTGCAGGCAGGCCTGAAACACTGGCTCGCTAATTACCTGTGTGGTCGCCAGTCATTTGTGGAATTTATGGATAGGAAGTCGAAGCACCGTAGAGTGAAACAGTGTGTACCCCAATGTGGGGTGATATCTCCGGCACTGTTTAACCTCTACCTATCCTCCATTCCTCCCTCTTCAGATGGCATAGAGATCGTATCATATGCATCATAGTTGCAGAATTCCTGGGTCTTGACACTCAACTGAATCGAGCAGACGAAAGATAGAACACAACAAACTGCTACAACAACATCCTAGTAGGGGCATCCTCATACACCATGCAAAACGTGGAACCTTCAATCCGCTCTGCCATAGCCATGCCACGCATGTCGTTACCTAGGGGAGAAAGCCATGAAATGTGATGCGCATTGAAGTACCCTAGAAATAGACGATTATGGCCAGATAGTAACCCACTTATGTCGGGAATGTAAGCTTGGCCATTAATTGGGACACAGTTACCCACCGGCGGTATGTACACTGGCTGTATCTCGGCAGTACCGGACCTGACTGCTATCGCCAAGCATTCCATGTAGGGGTCACTAGCGGCGGGCGCAGGCGAGATGGGTCTATATTGCACGGAATGGTGTATCACGAAGGTCAAGCCCCCACCTCCAATCCTTGAGCGATCCTTACATAGCACATTGTATCCGCGACAACTGTGCAAGCTGAAGGTGTAGGACAGCTTTGTCTCCTGGATCGCTGCCACAAATATGTTCTTCCGATCCACAATCTTGTCGATCTTTCAACGGAGACCGTTGCAAAAATGATACACTTCCCGCCACTGGCCTGTCAATATTGGGGCTGGGATGCTGTTGTTGCGTATATAGCCGCACAGAGGTCGGGGGTGTCACATAGTCTGACGACGAGGACGCAGAAGACGACGATGATGATGCTTGTGACCCACTGCTGGCTATGTTCGCACAGCACCTTGCGACATATCCAGTACGACTATACTGCCGTAGTGATGTGAGGCCAGAGCAAGATCGGAAATGTATCCAGTCCATGCACCGGTTACAACTCACCGGTGATGGAGGCGGTTCTGGCAAACCGAACAGAACCAGGGTCCGGGGTTCTTTTCATTCCCGACACGGACCAGAGGCGTACGGAGAAGGCACTCCGGGATGTGCCCATTCCATGACAAAAAAAGGACGAAAACGTACACAGAGGCGACAGCCCTTGCCGATGAAAGAGTCCATCGGGTCAATCCGGTGCGTACAACCGACTGCCATAGCATTACCCTGGCCACGTCCCTGATGGGAGCTATATCTAATTGGACGAACATATATAGAGGAGCTACTAGCTGACCCGGGCCAGCTCCGCTGCGCCTTCTTTTACTTTATGTGAAACAAAAGTTTCCTTGGAATATTTATTTTCGACAATTAAAGATCTTTTAGTGAAATACCATGCTAACTTGACTAACAGTTTAACAATATAAGTGCCCTTATCTGAATCCCATATGATCTATTGGTCTACGAATTTAAGTTTGGATGTAAGGTGTACTCCATTCTTAAAATACTTCATTTCAGCCCGTTATTCTCATGATGTCTGATTGGGGGTGTTTTCGGGGGTGAGGTGGTCCCCAAGCTACTTGGCCCTGAAAAAATATCAGCATCGTGCTCTGCTCCCAAATACCATTTATTTAAACTCGATATTGCCATTGCCTCAAGAGGAGTTTACAGAATGAGGCGTCCCCCAAACATATGGCCCCAAAATAGGTTATCAAATTAGTTTTAGGGGAGGTTCAGGGGAGTTTACACGATGAGGCGTCCCCCAAACACATAACCCAAAATAGGTTATCAAATTCGTTTTCTAATCTTAAATACCACATATTCGAATGGTCGAAAAATGTTTACCCTTTGCGGGGTGTTTTGGGGAAGGGGTGATGTCCTTAATACATGGTCCTAAATTTGGATATCAAATTCGTATTCTACTCCCAAATACCTTTATTTGAGCCCCATTTTGCGATGGTCATTAAAAAATTGCTGCTTGTGGGGTATTTTGGGAAAGGGGTTGACCCCTTGCCTCTACCCCCCAATACCTTTCATTTAATCTCCACATTGGCATGGTCGATAAATATGCCCGATTTATGGGTGTTTTGGGGATTGGGGTGGTCCCCCAAACACTAAGCCCGGAAAATATATCAGCAACGTGCTCTTTTCTTATATAACTATATATCACTTATTTGAACCCCATATTGCCATTGGCCTCAAAATTGGATATTAAATTCGTTTTCTAATCTCATTTAAACTCCTTATTGTAAAAGTCAGCAAATATGTCCGCTTTGGGGTATTGGCCCTAAAAACTATGAATATTTACTTCCACTCTCTTTAAGACCCAAAATGTCTTGGTGAGCAAATATGTCCTATTTGGGGGTTGTTATGATGGTGGGACGTCCCCTAGATAGTTGGTCCCTAATGTTGATATCAGATACGAGGTCTACTCCCAAATACCTTTAATTTTAGCCCCATATTTGCATAGTCGGCAAACATGACCGGCTTGTGGGGTGTTTTGTGGGATGGGCGACCACTCAGTGAGTTGGCCTTGAAAATATATATCGGATTCGTGTTCCACTGTAAAAATCCTCTTATTTGAGCCTCATATTGGAAAAGTCAGCAAATACTTACTATTTGGTTGGTGTTGTGGGGGTGGGGTGGCCCCATAGACACTTTTCCCAAATATTGATATCAGATTCGTGGTTTACTCTCAAAGACCTTTCATTTGAGTCCCATATGGCTATGGTCGTAAATTTGTCCCCTTTGGGGGATGTTTATGGGGAGGGGCGCCCACCCCCCCCCCCACCCAACTCTTGGTCCCATATTTGGATAGCAGATTCTAATTCTATGCTCGAATACCTTTTATTTAAGCCCCATATTCCCATGGCCAGTAAATAAGTCCTGTTTAAGGGGTGTTTTGGGGAAGGGGTGGACCCCCAGAAACGTGGTCCCACATTTGGATATTAGATTCGTATTCTACTCGCAAATACCTTTCATTTGAGTCCCATATTGCGATGATCGGTATATATTGGGTTGCCCAAAAAGTAATTGCGGATTTTTCATATAGTCGGCGTTGACAAATTTTTTCACAGCTTGTGACTCTGTAATTGCATTCGTTCTTTTGTCAGTTTTCAGCTGTTACTTTTGGCTTGCTTTAGAAAAAAGTGTAAAAAAAGTATATTTGATTAAAGTTCATTCTAAGTTTTATTAAAACTGCATTTACTTTCTTTTAAAACATCCGCAATTACTTTTTGGGCAACCCAATATGTCCGATTTAGGGGTGTTTTGGGGGTGGGGTGGCCCCATAGACACTTTTCCCAAATATTGATATCAGATTCGTGCTTTACTCTCAAAGACCTTTCATTTGAGACCGATATTGCCATGGTCGGTAAATATGTCCGATTTAGGGGTGTTTTGGGGCTTGGGGTGGCCCTCTAGCACTTGGTCCGACAATTGGATACCAGATTTGTTTTCTTATCCTAAATACCTTCCATTTGAGTCCCATATTGTCATGATTGGTCTAAATTTATGTTTGGTAGGTTTTAGGGTGGGGCAGCTCCCCCCTAGGTACCCCATCCGAAATTTGGATACCAAATTTTTATTTTTAGGGTACTATATGAGAGCACACAAAATTTCGCTTAAATCGCACCACCCATCTCCGAGATCTGGCGTTTCTGAAAATAAGGATTAGGGGGAGGGTCCGCCCCCCCTTCAGATACCAAAAACGTAGTACCCTATTTTCACTATGCATCACTATGCAGCAACTGTGAAAATTTCAAGAAAATCGGTTCAGCCGTTTCTGAGTCTATAAGGAACACGCAAACATACAAACAAACAAACCTACAAACAAACACAAATTGATTTTTATACCCTCCACCATAAGATGGGGGTATACTAATTTCGTCATTCTGATTGTAACTACTCGAAATATTCGTCTGAGACCCCATAAAGTATATATATTCTTGATCGTCGTGAAATTTTATGTCGATCTAGCCATGTCCGTCCGTCTGTCCGTCCGTCCGTCCGTCTGTCTGTCGAAAGCACGCTAACTTCCGAAGGAGTAAAGCTAGCCGCTTGAAATTTTGCACAAATACTTCTTATTAGTGTAGGTCGGTTGGTATTGGTATTGTAAATGGGCCATATCGGTCTATGTTTTGATATAGCTGCCATATAAACCGATCTTGGTCTTGACTTCTTGAGCCTCTAGAGTGCGCAATTTTTATCCGATTGGAAAGAAATTTTGCACGACGTGTTTTGTTATGATATCCAACAACTGTGCCAAGTGTGGTTCAAATCGGTTCATAACCTTATATAGCTGCCATATAAACCGATCTGGGGTCTTGATTTCTTGAGCCTCTAGAGTGCGCATTTCTTATCCGATTGGAATTAAATTTTGCACGACGTGTTTTGTTCTGATATCCAACAACTGTGCCAAGTATGGTTCAAATCGGTTCATAACCTGATATAGCTGTCATATAAACCGATCTTGGGTCTTGACTTCTTGAGCCTCTAGAGTGCGCAATTCTTATCCGATTGGAATGAAATTTTGCACAACGTGTTTCGTTATGATATCCAACAACTTTGCCAGGTATGGTTAAAATCGGTTCATAACCTTATATAGCTGTCATATAAACCGATCTGGGGTCTTGACTCCTTGAGCCTCTAGAGTGCGCATTTCTTATCCGATTGGGATGAAATTTTGCACGACGTGTTTTGTTATGATATCCAACAACTGTGCCAAGTGTGGTTCAAATCGGTTCATAACCTTATATAGCTGCCATATAAACCGATCTGGGGTCTTGACTTCTTGAGCCTCTAGAGTGCGCATTTCTTATCCGATTGGAATTAAATTTTGCACGACGTGTTTTGTTCTGATATCCAACAACTGTGCCAAGTATGGTTCAAATCGGTTCATAACCTGATATAGCTGTCATATAAACCGATCTTGGGTCTTGACTTCTTGAGCCTCTAGAGTGCGCAATTCTTATCCGATTGGAATGAAATTTTGCACAACGTGTTTCGTTATGATATCCAACAACTTTGCCAGGTATGGTTAAAATCGGTTCATAACCTTATATAGCTGTCATATAAACCGATCTGGGGTCTTGACTTCTTGAGCCTCTAGAGTGCGCAATTCTTATCCGATTGGAATGAAATTTTGCACGACGTGTTTTGTTATGATATCCAACAACTGTGCCAAATATGGTTCAAATCGGTTCATAACCTGATATAGCTGTCATATATACAGATCTGGGGACTTGACTTCTTGAGCTTCTAGAGGGCGCAATTCCTATCCGATTTGGCTGAAATTTTGCAAGACGTTTTTTATTGTTACTTTCAACAACTACGTCAAATAAAGTATAAGTCGGTTCATAACCTGAAATAGCTGTCATACAAACCAATCTGGGATCTTGACTTCTTGAGCCTCTAGAGGTCGCAATTATTATCCGATTTGCCTGAAATTTTGTACGACGTATTCTCTCATGACCATTAACATACGTGTTTATTATGGTCTGAATCGGTATATAGCCCGATACAGCTCCCATATAAATCGATCTCTCTATTTTACTTCTTAAGCCCACAAAGAGCGCAATTCTTATTCGAATTGGCTGACATTTTACACAGGTCTCCAACATAAATATAACTTAATTGTGGTCCAAACCGGACCATATCTTAATATCGCTCTAATAGCAGAGCAAATCTTTTCTTATATCCTTTTTTTGCCTAAGAAGAGATGCCGGGAAAAGAACTCGACAAATGCGATCCATGGTGGAGGGTATTTAAGATTCGGCCCGGCCGAACTTAGCACGCTTTTACTTGTTTTGCCTAAGAAGAGATGCCGGGAAAAGAACTCGACAAATGCGATCCATCGTGGAGGGTATATAAGATTCGGCCCGGCCGAACTTAGCACGCTTTTACTTGTTATATGTAAGAAGAAGATATCTAAATCTGAACCGATTTTTTCTAATTTCAATCGGCTTTGTCTCTAGGCCGAAAAACATGCCTGTATCAAGTTTTAAGACGATCGTATGAAAAAAAAACAAGTAAGAAGGCGTTAAGTTCGGCCGGGCCGAACTTTGGATACCCACCACCTCGGGTATATATGTGAACCACATTTCGTCAAAATCCAGTTAAAAATGCATACCTTATGCCCCATAGCAGCTCTATAGATATCATCCGATTTAGACCAAATGCTCATAAGTACAAGTCATTGTTCAACCGAGAGATCGGTCTATATGGCAGCTATATCCAAGTCTGGACCGATCTGAGCCAAATTGAAGACAAATATCGAAGTGCCCAACACAAGTCATTGTCCCAAATTTCGGCGACATCGGACAATAAATGCGCTTTTTATGGGCCCAAAACCTTAAATCGAGAGATCGGTCTATATGGCAGCTATATCAAAATCTGAACCGATCAGGGCCAAATAGAAGAAAGATGTCGAAGGGCCTAAGGCTAATCACTGTCCCAAATTTCAGCAAAATCGGTTTATAAATGTGGCTTTTATGGGCCTAAGGCCATAAATCGGAGGATCGGTCTATATCGCAGCTATATCCAAATTTGGACCGATCTGGGCCAAATTGACGAAGGATGTCGAAGGGCTCAACGCAACTCACTGTCTCAAATTTCAGCAAAATCGGATAATAAATGTGGCTTTTATGGGCCTAAGACCCTAAATTGAAGGATCGGTCTATATGGCAGCTATATCCAAATTTGGACCGATCTGGACCAAATTGACGAAGGATGTCGAAGGGCCTAACAAAACTCACTGTCCCGAATTTCAGCAAAATCGGATAATAAATGTGGCTTTTATGGGCCTAAGACCATAAATCGGAGGATCGGTCTATATGGCAGCTATATCCAAATCTGGACCGTTCTGGGCCAAATTGACGAAGAATGTTGAAGGGCCTAACAAAACTCACTGTCCCGAATTTCAGCAAAATCGGATATAAAATGTGGTTTTTATGGGCCTAAGACCATAAATCGGAGGATCGGTCTATATGGCAGCTATATCCAAATCTGAACCGATCTGGGCCAAATTGACAAAGGATGTCGAAGGGCCTAACAAAACTCACTGTCCCGAATTTCAGTGAAATCGGATAAAAGATGTGGCTTTTATGGCCCTTAGACCCTAAATCGGCAGATCGGTCTATATGGCAGCTATATCCAAATCTGAACCGATCTGGGCCAAATTGACAAAGGATGTCGAAGGGCCTAACAAAACTCACTGTCCCGAATTTCAGCAAAATCGGATAATAAATGTGGCTTTTATGGGCCTAAGACCCTAAATCGGCGGATCGGTCTATATGGGGGCTATATGAAGATATAGTCCGATATAGCCCATCTTCGAACTTAACCTGCTTATGGACAAAAAAAGAATCTGTGTAAAATTTCAGCTCAATATCTCAATTTTTAAAGACTGTAGCGTGATTTCAACAGACAGACGGACAGACGGACAGACGGACGGACGGACGGACATGCCTAGATCGTCTTAGATTTTTACGCTGATCAAGAATATATATACTTTATAGGGTCGGAAATGGATATTTCGATGTGTTGCAAACGGAATGACAAAATGAATATACCCCCATCCTTCGGTGGTGGGTATAAAAAACTACAACCTGTAGTTTGTACACAAATGCATATGGACAGACAGACGGATATCGCTAAATCGAATCAGAAAGTAATTCTGAGTCGATCGGTATACTTATCTCTCTTCCTTCTGGGTGTTGCAAACAAATGCCCTAAATTATTGTCCCCTGTACCATAGTAGTGGTGTAGGGTATAATTACTAACACCACCTGAGTATCTATTGGGTTGCCCAAAAAGTAATTGCGGATTTTTTAAAAGAAAGTAAATGCATTTTTAATAAAACTTTCACTTACACTTTTTTTCTAAAGCAATCAAAAAGTAACAGCTGATGACTGACAGAAGAAAGAATGAAGAATTACAGAGTCACAAGCTGGGAAAAAATTTGTCAACAGCGACTATATGAAAAATCCGCAATAACTTTTTGGGCAAACCAATATTTCTATCTCATCATCATTTCTCAGAAAGTTAACTTTTCAGTAAAGATCATGAACCAAAGTGTGTTATGTAATCAACTCTTATTTACGAGAAGCATTTTTGCTAATTGAACTGCAATCCATAATCGACCCAAAAGAATTCTTTCACGCACAATAAACAAAGCCTTATGTGGGCATTAAATATATTCATGCAACCTTCCTTTTTAAACAAAAGTTTACGTATATTTTTTATTTTTAATCATTTCACATTTATCAGTATTTCAACAAGTTTTCTAATATAATATAATAAAGGTAATAATAAAAAAATAACTTAAATCTAAAACTAAAGATTTCTTGAGGACTATGAAAAAAATACAGAATTTTTTTTTTTTACTCTTAAAATTGTTCATTTTGGTATTATCCATAATGTGTAATGTTTGGAAAGAGCCATGGGCAAAATATGTGCATCACATATGTGTATTTAAAAAATTTCATGACGCCATATACAACAAATAACATTGGGATTTCATAAAAAAAAAAAATTATAAAAAAACGCTCAAGAAGAAACCATGTCATTTAGAATTACAAATTTTATTTTCTTTCTTGTCCCTTGCCGTCTTACAGGGGTTTTGAGGGTAAAAACGACAAACAAACGTATCTACAGTTTATTTATTTATTTTTTTTTTTTTTTTTTTTTGGGGGGGGGGAGGTGGGCAGGAATTGGTTTTTTTTTTGCTTTTACTAAATACACAACATTTATATACAAAAGAAAAGAAATTTTGAATAATTTTAATAAAAAATTAAGTACTTGTTTGTGTTTTGAATAGGCATATAAAAAATATATGTATATCGTTTTGCTTTTTATATACAGCCAAGGTAGTTTTTCCAAATTATTTTTGCATAAGAAAACCAAGTGGTTGTTATTTGGTTACGTTTTTTTTTTTTTTTGTTACAAAATTGAGGCACTTTTGTCTTAGGATACCATGAAAGATTTCAATAGCAAACATATTCGTTTCAAGTCTTTAGACTTCTTTTAATCCTTAGTTTCTTTTACACAATTCCTACAAAATTCATTTAACAGACATATTTTGTTGATGTTGTAGTAGTTAAGAACTAAATTTCGGTTTTGTTTTACATTACTTTATTTAATTGTAATGTTGTTAAAAAAAATTGTCATGAGAACAATTTGTCACGTATTCATTAAGCCTTTTGTAGTGGTAGTAGTAGTGGTAGTAGTAGTTGTAGTAGTAGTATTTGTTCTATATTCTAAATATCACGCCAGGCGACAAGCATTGGCATACTCCACAGCATCATGTAATGTGGGGAACATTTCGAAGGGTCCCTCACCCAGCACCATACTATGCACCAAACAATCGTACACCCGATCAGTGGGTGTGGCAAAAAATGTACAAACTCCTCTTTTCTCCAGTTCATGCTTTACATCGGATAACGCTCGACTTCCCGCCACATCAATGTGACCCAACATACTAAAGTCTAATATCAAATAACGGAAGGACGAATTCAGATGATGCAGCGGGGTAATGCCACCATTTATGGTGGTGGAGCCATTTTGTGAGAGTGGTATATAGGAGGCTCTGCGGGTATTCTCACTATCAATTCCCAAAGCTTTGTTGAGAGCTTTGCGGAAATACATGGAGGTAGCAAAGTTCAGTGAGCCGCAATATCGGAAGATTTTCGTCTCAGGAACTTCGAAGGCATTGCGATGATGATTCATGTCCACATAAACAGCAGAGGCTTCTGGTATATAGCCCAGGAGGCAAGAGTACGGCTTAAGTCCTTTGATATACAGCGATAGGAGGGATATGCAAACGCCAATGAGAAGACTGCAATGGAAAATGAAACATTAGATAAATAAGGAAATAATATAAGAAAACAAGTAAAAGCGTGCCAAGTTCGGCCGGGCCGAATCTTATATACCCTCCACCATGGAGCGCATTTGTCAGTTCTTTTCCCGGCATCTCTTCGTAGGCAAAAAATGATATAAGAAAAGAAAGAAAGAAAAATCTGCTATTAGAGCGATATCAAGATATGATCCGGTTTAGACCACAATTAAATTATATGTTGGAGACCTGTGTAAAATGTCAGCCAATTCGAATAAGAATTGCGCCCCCTTTGGGGGCTCAAAAAGTAAAATAGAGAGATCGATTTATATGGGAGCTGTATCGGGCTATAGACCGATTCAGACCATAATAAACACGTATGTTGATGGTCATGAGAGGATCCGTCGTACAAAATTTCAGGCAAATCGGATAAGAATTGCGCTCTCTAGAGGCCCAAGAAGTCAAGACCCAAGATCGGTTTATATGGCAGCTATATCAGGTTATGAACCGACTTGTACTTTATTTGACATAGTTGTTGAAAGTAACAATAAAAAACGTCTTGCGAAATTTCAGCCAAATCGGATAAAAATTGCGCCCTCTAGAAGCTCAAGAAGTCAAGTCCCCAGATCTGTTTATATGGCAGCTATATCAGGTTATGAACCGACTTGTACTTTATTTGACATAGTTGTTGAAAGTAACAATAAAACACGACATGCAAAATTTTAGCCAAATCGGATAAGAATTGCGCCCTCTAGGGGCTCAAGAAGTCAAGACCCAAGATCGGTTTATATGGCAGCTATATCAGGTTATGGACCGATTTGAACCATACTTGGCACAGTTGTTGGATATCATAAGAAAACACGTCGTGCAAAATTTCATTCCAATCGGATAAGAATTGCGCACTCTAGAGGTTCAGGAAGTCAAGACCCAAGATCGGTTTATATGGCAGCTATATCAGATTATGAACCGATTTGAACCATACTTGGCACAGTTATTGGATATCGTAGCAAAACACGTCGTGCAAAATTTCATTCAAATCGGATAAGAATTGCGCACTCTAGAGGCTCAAGAAGTCAAGACCCAAGATCGGTTTATATGGCAGCTATATCAGGTTATGGACTGATTCAAATCATACTTAGCAAAGTGTTTGGAAGTCACACCAAAACGATATGTGCAAAATTTCAGACAAATCGGATAAAAATTGCGCCCTCTAGAAGCTCAAGAAGTTTTATCGGGAGATCGATGAATAAGGCAGCTATGTCAGGTTATGGATTGATTTAGACCATACTTTGCATAGTTGTTGGAATAAATATAAAATTTGAAACTTATAGAGACTGTACCAAAGTTTTTATACCCACCACCATAGGATGAGGGTATACTAATTTCGTCATTCGGTTTGTAACTACTCGAAATATTCGTCTCAGACCCCATAGAGTATATATATTCTTGATCGTCGGGACATTTTATATCGATCTAGCTATGTCCGTGCGTGCGTCCGTCCGTCCATCTGTCTGTCGAAAGCACGCTAACTTCCGAAGGAGTAAAGCTAGCCGCTTGAAATTTTGCACAAATACTTCTTATTAGTGTAGGTCGGTTGGTATTGGTATTGTAAATGGGCCATATCGGTCCATGTTTTGATATAGCTGCCATATAAACCGATCTTGGGTCTTGACTTCTTGAGCCCCTAGAGTGCGCAATTCGTATCCGATTTGAATGAATTTTGGCACGAAGTATTTTGTAATGATATCCAATAACTGTGTCAAGTATGGTTCAAATCGGTCCATAACTTGATATAGCTGTCATATAAACCGATCTTGTGACTTGACTTCTTGAGCCTCTAGAGGGCGCATTTCTTATCCGATTTGGCTAAAACTTTGCACGGCGTGTTTTGTTATGATATCCAACAACTGTGCTAAGTATAGTTCAAATCGGTCAATAACCTGATATAGCTGTCATATAAACCGATCTTGGGTCTTGACTTTTTGAGCCCCTAGAGGGCGCAATTCTTATCCGATTTGAATGAATTTTGGCACGAAGTATTTTGTAATCATATCCAACAACTGTGTCGAGTATGGTTCAAATCGGTCCATAACCTGATATAGCTGTCATATAAACCGATCTTGGGTCTTGACTTCTTGAGCCCCTAGAGGGCGCAATTCTTATCCGAATTGGCTAAAATTTTGCATGACGTGTTTTATTCTTACTTTCAACAACTGTGTCAAATATGGTTCAAATCGGTGCATAACCTGATATAGCTGCCATATAAACCGATCTGGGATCTTGACTTCTTGAGCCTCTAGAGGTCGCATTTATTATCCGATTTGCTTGAAATTTTGTACGACGGATCCTCTCATGACCATCAACATACGTGTTTATTATGGTATGAATCGGTCTATAGCCCGATACAGATCCCATATAAATCGATCTCTCTATTTTACTTCTTGAGCCCCACAAAGGGTGCAATTCTTATTCGGATTGGCTGACATTTTACACAGGTCTCCAACATATAATTTAATTGTGGTCCAAACCGCACCATATCTTGATATCGCTCTAATAGCAGAGCAAATCTTTTCTTATATCCTTTTTTGCCTAAGAAGCGACAAATGCGATCCATGGTGGAGGGTATATAAGATTCGGCCAGGCCGAACTTAGCCCGCTTTTACTTGTTTCAATTTCATTTATATACACATCGTTATACAGCAGCCATATACTTATTTTGTCATTATATTTAGAACATCAAGCAATTTTCAACTCTTATATTCTTAATTGCCATCTATATAGGACTATATCTTTACAAAACGCCCATATAAACCGATCTACCGCATTGATTTCTTGAGCATATAGAGGGCGCAATTGTCAACCGATTTGGTTGAAGCAAACAGTTTCTTTTATGACCTCCTCAATGGGTCCATAACCGTTTATAGCTCCCGTATATATCTCCCGATTGTACTCTTTGTACCCCTAGAGGTCCTATAGACCAAGTATTGTCTAAACCAGTCTATATCCTAATAAATCCCATACAATCCGATCTCCAGATTTGACTTCCTAAGCCTCTAGAGGGTGGAATTATTATTCGATTACACGATGGCTGAAATATTTCTCATAAACATAACCTCCAACATCCATGCCAAGTATGGTCTGAATCCGTCTCTATTGCTCCCATATAAACAGATCTAGTGACGTTACTTCTTTAGCATATACCGGAAGCAATCCTTATCCAAATTTATAATAAACAAGTAAAAGAGTTCTAAGTTCGGCCGGGCCAAATCTGTGGAACCCACCGCCATTGATTCTGCTCAAAATTTATACAAAATAAATTTTGTTGAAACTAAAACTAAACTTCTTTCAAACCAGCAAAAATTAAAAAAAGAAGTCAAATCGGGAGATCGGTTTATATGGGAGCTATATCAGGTTATGAACCGATTTGGACCATACTTAACACAGTTATTGGAAGTCTTAACAGAACACTACATGCAAAATTTCAACCAAATGGGACAACAATTGCGGCTTGTAAGGGCTCAAGAAGTCAAATCGGGAGATCGGTTTATATGGGAGCTATATCTGGTTATAGACCGATACGGACGGTACTTTGCATATTTGTTGGAAGCCATAACAGAAAACCATCTGTACAATTTCAGCCAAATCGGTCAAAAATTGCGGTTTATAGGGGCTCAAGAAGTCAAATCGGGAGATCGGTTTATATGGGAGCTATATCAAGTTATAGACCGATTTAGAACGTATCTGATCTGTTAAGAGAGTTCATTGCGTTCAGTGACGAAGCTCATTGTCGATTGTCGAATTGTCGATTTTGAAGTGAAGATCAGCCAGAAGCATTGCAAGAGCTACCAATGCATCCAGAAAAAATCACAGTTTGGTGCGGTTTATGGGTTGGTGGCATCATTGGGCCGCACTTCTTCAAAGATTATGCAAATCGTAACGTAACTGTGAATGGTGAGCGCAATCGTGAGATGATATCCTATTTTTGTTGGCCACAATGCAAAAGCTTGCCTTGCATGACATGTGGTTTCAACAAGACGATGCCACACAGCACGCCTTACTATGGACTTATTTTATTTCAATTGTCCATCTACAGGAGCATGACGAGGATTGCCACCTCCACCACATGCAAATGTGGTTACAACAACCTATAGGGTATGTGTAGGGTATGTGTATTATACAGGTGGTACCGCCCAACTTTGGCCTTTCCTTACTGTTTATACTTACCCAATGTCAATATCTATCAGCACCACACAAATGAATGTAGAGAGCCATGTCAACAGTTCCAATTTGCCTTGTTTGGAAAATTTCTTTAGTTCTCCTGCCTGCATGAACATGGGCTTAAGTGCCACTATAATAACGCCAGCCAAGACACACTGCAAAAGAAATACAAAATAGTTGGAAATTTCCTGTACATCTCCAAACACAGCACTTACTCTGGGTAAAAAACTAAAAAACGGGCCGGCCCAAAACAAAGTTATCAATATGATCAAAGCTGAAACCAATGAAGCCAGTTGCGTAGCACCTCCTGTCTGCTCCTGTATGAGAGATCGTGATAGCGAACATGCCAAGGGTATACATTGGAAAAATCCTCCCACAATATTGCCCACACCCATGGCGAATAGTTCCTGATTGGGCCTCACTTCATACGAATGCTTTTTGGCAAAGGTCAAACCCAATGACATAACTATCGAATAGGTAACAATGGCAATAGCTATGGAATCTACTACCAGATCTGGCACCAAATCCATGCGTGGTAATACTGGCATTGGCAAGCCCGTGGGTATATCGCCCACGGGCTTTATATCATATTTGTTTTTAACATCAACCAACATCGATATCACGGTGCCGCCAATGACGGCTATTAGTTCGGCGGGTAGGGGGAAACGACAATATTTCCGTAGGCAAGGCTTTATCAGTTCATTGCATATGGTCATGAAGACTATGATGCCCAAACAGAATAATAGCGCAGGTACATTTGTACTGGGCAAAGCGGCGCACAGATCTACTATGGTGTAGATAATTTTGAATGCTCCTTTGTGACGTGGCACTGTAACCCCGAAGACATCCTTCAGTTGACTAGTAACAACATGACAAGCTGCACCCGTTGTGAAACCATTCACCAGGGGATCACTGAGCAGGGATGACAATGTGCC
Organism: Stomoxys calcitrans; assembly: GCF_963082655.1. Classification (NCBI taxonomy): domain Eukaryota; kingdom Metazoa; phylum Arthropoda; class Insecta; order Diptera; family Muscidae; genus Stomoxys; species Stomoxys calcitrans. Next base: position 29,513,754 of record NC_081552.1, read on the forward strand.
TAGTCTGAAGAAGCCCATGGCAAGCTGGAAGAGAAAAGAAGAAAAGTTATTGATACAAAGCTAAGACATAACTCAAAATATATTTTTATTTCATAAAAGATTCTTTTGCAGAAATCATTTTTAGTTAATAAGCATCCAAAGATAATTTCTCTATTTAAAGGAGTTACAGCCATTTTAAGTTTTCTAATCCAATTTTATATTGAGCATCTATATCCTAATTAGCCTAAGAACATTCCATTGAGGAACAGGGCAATTCCAATTTAGCAGCTAGAAGACATTAAGCCCAACAATCTGCCTATAACCTAAAGTAGTCGGGCCGGACACAATTGTTATGCATTGTGTTCCATCATACCGCCACCAGTATTTGGCTTTCAAAACTACCAAGTTGGCTGTCACAGATCGTTTGATCCATTTGTCGAACTCAGAACAGATTTGCAAGGGCCCTGATCTGTTGCACTGTATCTCCGAATTCTGAGACCTTTTAATTTAAGGAGTAACAGTAATTTTAAGTTTCCTTTGTGATATGCCTCGTTGCATGGCTAAAAATTTACCAGCAGTAACCATGAATTGAGCGAATAAGCCAGTATTGGTCCTAAACTACATACATCTATCTCACAACAAGAATAAATCCCCAACAAGCCCAATTGGCAGGAAGCTAAAGAACACAATGCCATAGTTGATACTGGGGCATTTGCAACTAAAGGACACCCCGAAATTGTCAGACATTTTTAGTCTCTAACTGACATGTCTTGAACCTCCACAGTAGTAATATTCAAATCGATCTTGAGATATTGAATAGGAAATCCTACAGTACTCCGGAAAACCCTACTGGAAAACTTTATTGAACATATGCAGATGCTAGGGTCCCCTGGAAGTCTTTATCGGATATCTGGCATACGCAGTTGATGCTGTTACAGATGTCATATCCAAAACGGTCATATATGCCCTCCACCATGCATCGCATTTCTCAAGTTCATTGCCCGAGATCTCTTTGTAGGCAAACAAAGTATAAAGGAAAGGCAAACAAAGTATAATATGCTATTGGAGCTATACCTGAACCGATTAGGGCCATACTTGGTTGTGCCAAGTTATGAACCGATTAGAGCCATACTTGGCTATTGAAGGCCAAACTAGAAGCCAATGTGCAAAATTTCAGCCAAATTGAATAATAATTGCGCCCTCTAAAGGCTCAAGAAGTCAGATCAGAAATCAGATTATGAACCGATTTAGACCATACTTGGCACAGTTGTTGGAAGTCATGGCAAAATACCTCATGCAAAGTATCAGCCAAACCGGATAATAATTGCGTCCTCTAGCGACTTAAGAAGTCAACATCCGAGATCGGTTTATATGTGACCTATATCAGGTTTTGAACCGATTTGGACCATGCTTGGTACAAATTATGAAAGTCATGATAAAATACTTCATGCAAAAATTCAGTCAAATCGGATAAAAATTGCATCCTCTAGCGGCTCAAGAAGCCAAGATCCGAGATCGGTTTATATGGGAGCTACCACACTTGGCATGGATGTTGTAGGTAAGGTTAGGTTGAAAAGAGGGTGCAGATATTAATCCGCCCCATGCCACTATGCCAGTAATCGGCTTGTTGTACGCTCTAAGAACTAAAGTAACCCCTTAAAAGAAAATTTTATGTTAGAAATTCCGTGCTACTTAGAAAATCCTTAATTGTTTTCAATACCACTCCCCTAAGTTGGTTCATGTTTGGTATTGTGTCTCCACCTAAGTGCCGGTATCTGTTAGACGCGAAAGTCGGGCAATCACAAAGGAAATGCTCCAACGTCTCATCATCTTCCTCGCATGCCCTACACATGCTCTCACTAGCCGCACCGATTTTACATAAGTGAGCTCGTAGTCCTATGTGTCCCGTTGTGATACCAATAGCTATACTGACCTCCTTGTTGCTTCCTTTCAGTAATAGCCTCGTCTTCTCATCGATCTGGATCCCCCCCTAAGGATTTTCGCCGTCCTACCGACCGTTACGCTGTTCCACAATGTTGCATGCGCATTCGTCGCTCACACCCTTAACTCGGACTGCGTCGACCTGAAAGGCTTCAGGTTATCCAAGTTTATTGACGGCAGTCCCCTGGCCTTCATCGCCAAATCATCTTCCCTTTCACTTCTTCTTACTACGTTTAGGCCCGGCATCCTCAGGGAAGGCGTTAATCTCCTTCTTACACTGCACTACTGTTCGTGACCTTACCGTCCTGGTTGTTATTGCCCATATGGCAATTTTACTGTCGGTAAAGATGTTCACACTCGACGTCCTCGCGTTAGCACCACACCACTTCACACATTCCGTGATCGCGCGGATCTCCGCCTGTATGACCGTATTATGGTCATTCTAAGCAGTCTAAAGCAGATCTCAGTCCCTGGGTTCTCAATGTAAACCCTCAGGCCGACTCTGTCCTCTAGCTTTGATCCATCCGTGTAACATGATCTTCCAGATGGCAATACTAGGGTTCCATCAATCCGATGGGAGCAGTGTCTCGCACTCGACTTCAAGGTTCATCTCAAGTATTTATGTTGCACTTTTTTTCCATAGAAGTCCACCAAACTACTGAGGCGTAAGTAAGTATTGGTCTAATCACGCTCCGGTAGAGCCAGTGGACTATCCTCGAATTCAGGCCCCATTTCGAGCCTACGGCCCGAATGCCATATGCAAGACCCTTTCGGCCCTTCTGCATAGTTCGTTCGGATCCTTACCCGATAAGAAGTAATATAATATCGTCTGCGTAGCAGACGGGTTCAAATCCCTCCTCAGTCAACATCCGTAATAGGTCATTTATGGTGGTCACCCATAGGAATGGCGATAAAATGTAATGGCGTGCCCTGTGCCACTTTCTCCCTTATATTTATGCCTTATATTTATGGTTTGTCCAGTCTCTAAGGTTCGGGTCCACCCGGTACTGGTCTAAGGATGTCAATACATGCTGACGTTTTGGCATCGAAGGATTCTTCTATTTTATGCACAACCTCGTGTAGGGCAGTCTCCACCGACCTTCCCTTGACATAGGCATGCTGTTTGTATGTGAGCAGTTCGCTGGATGTACTACTCTTTATCATGGTGTCCACAATACGTTCCATGGTTTTCAGTAGAAAGAACGTAAGGCTTATGGGTCTATAGGCCTTTGGTGTCGCATAACTTGCCTTGCCGGACTTGGGTATAAGCACCACCCTTACCTCCTGCCAGGCTTTCGGAGTATATGCAAGTCCTAGGCACGCTGTGAAAATTTTGGCCAGACGAGGCGCCAAATAGTCTTCCTCTTTATTTAGTAACGCCGGAAATATTCCATCAGGTCCGGGTGACTTGAAGCTCCTCAAGGATTCCTTCACCATAAATTCCGTAATTATGAACCTTCGATCAACGCCATTATTCCAAGATTCCGGTGTCTCCGTGAGTCCCTTTGTATCCTGTGGAAAATGGGTTTTCATTAAAAGCCTCAACATGTCCTCCGTTGTCTCTGCTCTCACGCCCTTGTCGTCTACTAAAGATTCAGTTTGGACGTGGGTTTTTGAGAGAACCTTTTTTATCTTGGCGGTGTCATTAACGATATCGACATGTTCGCAGAAAAGCTTCCAGGAGACACGTTTTGCCGCTCTAGTAATCTTATTGAGCCGTGTTTAATACACATCCCAAACTTCCGGTTTTTTACGACGTGCTCTGTTAAAAAATCTGCGGACCTATTTCCCAATATTGCAATTTCCCCGGTCATCCAGGGTTTTTCTTGGGTTGATTTCCTTTCCCGAAGAGGACAACTATCCTGTTCACCTTTTCGTCAATATCTTCTATCCTTGGACAATCTAAATTATCTTGCCCAAGTCTTCTTCCGAGTAGCCTTCCGAATTTTGTCCAGTTGGTTTTCAACTTACTCCGGAAGCTTATCGGATTGGGCGCTGGCCGTGCTATTCTAAAGCTAATGTAGCGATGGTCAGAGAAAGAGTTTTCCATGGAGACCCTACAATCCTGAACCTCATCGATTAGATTTTCCGAACATATCGTCACATCTAATCCTATTAACAAAGGTAGCGGTGTTACCAATATTAAGTGTTATTAGGTCATTAGTATTCAAGAACTCTTCCAGGGCTTGGCCCCGCTTATTAGTGTTGGTACTACCCCACGAAATGTGGTAAGAGTTCGCATCGCAGTCCAAAGGTAGATAAAGTGATGCCAGGTATTCTCCATCGTCTCCCTGTCTCACCATTGTTGCATTCGACATTGACAACTCTGGGGAAAATATAAAATTCAAATTTTTATGACATATAAGTCCTCGGCCGAGTACGAGTGTTGGCATAGAATAATTGGTAGTTGATACGGTTCAGTCCAGAAACTTTTTCCGGGTCGCCCTTAGTGATGATCTCATCGTCTGCTCCCTATTCTATTAGACTGCATTGACTTTTCTGTCACTGCACTGCTGGATGTCATCGTTTTAGGTTCTTTGCCTAGTCAAGTCTTACGACTTTTTAAAAAGTCGTTAATGGTTCCATCGTCGGGTCCCTGTTCGTTAGGCTGTATTGAGTTTCCATTCCCTGTTCTGCCCGATGTTCCAATACTACGATCTTTGTCTATCATAGTCTTCCAAATCTTAAGTAAATGGGCTTCTTCGGATCCCTGTTCGTTGGGTTACATTGAGTCTCCTGTCGCTGCGCTGCCTAATGTTTCAATATTGGGACCTATCCCAGTCCCAGTTTAAGTCGGTGATGGGTCCGTCGTCGGGTTCCTGCACTGCCTGATATTTTAGTATTAGGATCTTTGCCTCTCCTAGTCTTTCCAATATTGAGAGATGCCGTGATTGTCTCGTTTTCGGCCGTCTATTTGTTGGGCGGTGTTGAGTCACTTGATGAAAATTTCTGCCTATCCTAATCTTCCCAATCTTGAAAAATACAGCTTTGCTCCAGTAGTGCGCCATGACTTTAGTCTTAGCCAAACTTATCACGGAGATGCCAACCACAAAGAGTGTTCCTTTCTCCTTCTTCTCCCTGTGGAAGACCTCCCACTTCTCTGCGACCAAACCTTGCTTTTTATTGCCCAAGAATCCCAGCATGCGTTCCGTCCCCATCCCTTGATGAAGACCGTAGCCTACGTGAGCTGGGGAATATCCATCTTTCTCACCAGGTCGAGTTTGCCCCTTCCCAGGGAGCGTGAATACCTCTGACGAGCTGTTTGGCGGTATTAACACATTCCGCCGACGTAAAACGCAGCGTAAAGATGTCTCTAACCTCGCAGCTCATCATTTGTATGGGTGGACCCTCTACAGAGTTCCACACATGTTCAAAAATCCGATCGTTAACCAGATCCTCCACTTGGGACCGATGATCTAGTGGAATCCTACCGGATGCACAGCCGATATTGATGACTGCATAAGTCAGTTCATCTCTGTTGTGCTTCATTGCCCCTCTGGCGTAAGAGCGAAGTCCGAGGTCGGTTAATATGTGACCTATATTCCGGTTATGAACCGAGTTGGACCATACTTGGTACAAATGTTGAAAGTTATAACAAAACACTTCAGGCAAAAATTCAGTCAAATCGGATAATAATTGCGTCCTCTAGTGGCTCAAAAAGCCAAGATCCGAGATAAACCGATCTCGGATCTTGACTTCGGACCAATCTGCTTTATCCGCTTATAGACCGATTCAGACCATACTTGGCATGGATGTTGTAAGTCATAACATAAGTTTTTGTTTAAAATATCAGCCAAATCGGATGAAAATTTTGGGCTTCCAGGGGCTCAAGTTATCAAATCGGAAGATCGGTTTATATGGGAGCTATATCCAAATCTGAGCCGATATGGCCCATTTGCAATCCCCAACGACCTACATTAATATTATCTGTGTAAAATTTCAAGCGGCTAGCTTTACGCGTTCGACCGCTTTCGTGATTTCGACAGACGGACGGACATGGCTAGATCGATTCAGAACGTCAAGCCGATCAAGAACATATATTACTTATGGGTCTTTAACGAATATTTCGAGGAGTTACGAAACGGAATGAGTAGATTAGTATACCCCCATCCTAAGGTGGTGGCTGACCATGGTATGATATTTTTTGAATGGAAAGCATTGAGTTGAAATGATCTAGTACTGGAATATATTCGAAAATATCAAAATAAAAGAGCGCAAACAGACATAGTATTCCAAGGCTAAGAACCTGGAACCGACAAATTTCAAAGAACGGAAAAAGGGCCGAATAAACCTAGCCAGGTTTACCTTCACCTATCCTCCATTTGTCGGCAACTCAAAGACGAAATGCCCATTGTGAAATGTGGCAATCAATTCCAAATTGCCAAATAACAAGAAGTCTTCATTGTGACAACGAACAGAATATCACAAACGATAAGCCTAAGATGAAAGGGCCAATATCTGGGATTGTGCTTCCACAATTACGCATGCCCTTGCAGAAATGCTACTTGTAGCCACTCTAAAGCAAGGATTGGCTTGTAAAGGGTGATTTTTTTGAGGTTAGGATTTTCATGCATTAGTATTTGACAGATCACGTGGGATTTCAGACATGGTGTCAAAGAGAAAGATGCTCAGTATGCTTTGACATTTCATCATGAATAGACTTACTAACGAGCAACGCTTGCAAATCATTGAATTTTATTACCAAAATCAGTGTTCGGTTCGAAATGTGTTCATTCACCGTAACGTTGCGTCCAACAGCATCTTTGAAAAAATACGGTCCAATGATTCCACCAGCGTACAAACCACACCAAACAGTGCATTTTTCGGGATGCATGGGCAGTTCTTGAACGGCTTCTGGTTGCTCTTCACTCCAAATGCGGCAATTTTGCTTATTTACGTAGCCATTCAACCAGAAATGAGCCTCATCGCTGAACAAAATTTGTCAAAATTTGAACACATTTCGAACCGAACACTGATTTTGGTAATAAAATTCAATGATTTGCAAGCGTTGTTCGTTAGTAAGTCTATTCATGATGAAATGTCAAAGCATACTGAGCATCTTTCTCTTTGACACCATGTCTGAAATCCCACGTGATCTGTCAAATACTAATGCATGAAAATCCTAACCTCAAAAAAATCACCCTTTAGATACCAAATATAGGATTATGTTCGATTTAGCAACCTGGCTCTGGAGCATTTCTCAACTCCCTGACATAATAATTATGGATTTTCATACTTTAAAGTAATCTACTCACATGCAGTAGTCCCACTGTAAACGCCAGCGTTGTCACCACTTCCAGCGGCGTTATCACATTTTCACCTCCCTGCGATATCACTTGTTCATCGGAGGCATAGGATTGCACCACTTTCAAGGTCATCATACTGGCCACCGCAAATGTACCAATCGAGATATGCTTCGAAGTGCCCAGCACCATATATACAAGCGTGGGAAATATGGCCATGTATAGACCACAGCCTGGAGAGACACCGGCCAATAAGCCGTAGGCCATGCCATGAGGTATATGCATTATAGCCACCGTAAAACCGGCTATTATATCACCTATTAAATCACGTTTGGGTGAATATTTTGGCAACCATTGTACTATGGGCAGAATGCCGGCAAACATGGCCCAAAAGGACCAATTGTGCCAACATTTTTTCAATCCATAGGGTATACTTTTATCGCGGGCATTATAACCGGTCTGCTTGATGACCAATTCATGGGTCAAGACATCACGGTGAACATCATATTTGGGTTGGATTTTTGGTTTAGAATTTGTTGTTGTGGTGGTTAAAGGCTTTTTAGCTCTGGAAGAGAGACAGGACATGAACTGAAATAATTTCAATGATTTATTATTGTATTGGGTTGCCCAAAAAGTAATTGCGGATTTTTTTTCTAAAGCAAGCTAAAAGTAACAGCTGATAACTGACAGAAGAAAGAATGCAATTACAGAGTCACAAGCTGTGAAAAAATTTGTCAACCCCGACTATATGAAAAAATCCGCAATTACTTTTTGGGCAACCCAATATATGACTTACTCATTGTTTCCATTTTCGTTGCTGCTACTACTTTTCGACATTTTTGTGACCTGTATACCTCCTATATCCTCATCGGTGTATTGGAACTTTATGAGAAATGGATGATTACAAATAACTTTTTGTTTGCTCAATATTCCTTGGGCTTCGTACTGTTGCTGCGCTGTGTCATTATTTGACACTCTATTCGATAATCTAGAGGAACATTTCGATGTGGAGATCGAAAACGAAGAACCAGCTCCGCGATATGGACTTGAAGATGGCGATGGTTGCCAATATATGGCAGCGTATTGTTGTAAACGTTTTAGGCAAAAATGTTTCTGTAAAAACAAAGAAGCAGATAATATGTAATGTTAGAATTTAAATCCAAAAATAATGAAAAACAAAATTACAATATTTGGAAAAGTGTTCTATATATACTCGCAATACTAAAGAAAGCAATGAAAACTACAAATTAATTCAAGAAACTTCTAAAAGCTTATGAACTATAAATATTAGCAAAGATGACTTTTCCAGTTTTCCGTTGTAAACCACCTTGTGATGTTTGACCAGCCATAGTATTTTCATCTGGAATCATTTGAACACAGCTCGAAAAATCATCAGCTTAAACGAGAGTCAAGATTCGTGAACATCTGTTATCTAATGATCAAATTATTACAACATCTATGTGAGCTATATTTAAGGCCAAAACAAGTAAAAGCGTGCTAAGTTCGGCCGGGCCGAATCTTATATACCCTCCACCATGGATGGCATTTGTCGAGTTGTTTTCCCGGCATCTCTTCTTAGGCTAAAAAGGATATAAGAAAAGAGTTGCTCTGCTATTAAAATGATATCAAGATATGGTCCGGTTCGGACCACAATTAAATTATATGTTGGAGACCTGTGTAAAATTTCAGCCAATTCGTATAAGAATTGCGCCCATTGGGGCTCACGAAGTAAAATAGAGAGAACGATTTATATGGGATCTGTATCGGGCTATAGACCGAATCAGAACATAATAAACACGTTTGTTGATGGTCATGAGAGGATCCGTGGTACAAAATTTCAGGCATATCGGATAATAATTGCGACCTCTAGGGGTAAAGAAGTCAAGATCCCAGATCGGTTTATATGGCAGCTATATCAGGTTATGAACCGATTTGAACCTTATTTGACACAGTTGTTGAAAGTAAAAATAAAATACGTCATGCAAAATTTCAGCCAAATCGGATAGGAATTGGGCCCTCTAGAAGCCCAAGAAGTCAAATCCCCAGATCTGTTTATATGGCAGCTATATCAGGTTATAAACCGATTTGAACCATACTTGGCACAGTTGTTGGATATCATAACAAAACACGTCGTGCAAAATTTCATTTCAATCGGATAAGAATTGCGCCCTCTAGAGGCTCAAGAAGTCAAGACCCAAGATCGGTTTATATGGCAGCTATATCAGGTTATGGACCGATTTGAACCATACTTGGCACAGTTGTTGGATATCATAAGAAAACACGTCGTGCAAAATTTCATTCCAATCAGATAAGAATTGCACACTCTAGAGGCTCAAGAAGTCAAGACCCAAGATCGGTTTATATGGCAGCTATATCAAAACATGGACCGATATGGCCCATTTACAATACCAATACCAACCGACCTACATTAATAAGAAGTATTTGTGCAAAATTTCAAGCGGCTAGCTTTACTCCTTCGGAAGTTAGCGTGCTTTCGACAGACAGACGGACGGACGGCCGGACGGACGGACGGACATGGCTAGATCGACATAAAATGTCCCGACGATCAAGAATATATATACTTTATGGGGTCTCAGACGAATATTTCGAGTAGTTACAAACAGAATGACGAAATTAGTATACCCCCCCTCTTATGGTGGAGGGTATAAAAATGGTCACGAAAAAAATGCAAACACATTCCGCAGAAGTGGAACTGAGTTCTTTGAGCGAAATACCATCGGTAGGACGCTGTGCCAATACAAATTTCGCCCTAATTTATTCCAAATGTAATTAAATGCTCACGACCTGGGGCCAGGCAACTCTGTTTCATCGTAGTTGCTTTTGTTGTGTGGCTTTGCTGACTTTGGTTTGCGTTTCGTTTCGTCCAATAGAATGAGGCATATTTCGCCACCAATTAATAGACAATTTTCGTGTGAATGAAGTTAGTACTAGGCTTTAAGACTTAGCGCCTGCTTGTTGGGTGCATGGCAACAAAGATCGCCGTAAGATTGAGTGAGTCTGCTACCTTGTTCTCTTTAAGCTTGCAACCTTTTTCCGTTCTACTGGGGGAGGGAGATGCTGCGTGGAGGCATGCTTTACGCGGCGCGACATTTTATATACAAAGGCAGTCCTTACTTGTTGACGGGTTGGACGTCGTTTCCCCAAAAGGGATTTCAGGGTTGGGGGTACTCCACACTTCCCGGAACCTTCGGTATAAACGGATGGGTACAGGGGTAGGAGTCTTCATTGCTTTCTTTGGAAGCAAGACTTTTTGACAGTTGCAGCGTCTTTTAGGCGGAGGTCTTTTGGATCCTGAAAGCAAGGAGACTATGTCGGGGAGACTGTCGCGATATATTTGGACAGTCGGACGGCGCCGGGTCATGTGAGGTCGAGACAGGTAAGAAGATGCAAAGAGCTCCATCGAACAGGCTCTGTTGGTCGCTGATTAGCCAAAATTATGCCAAAGAGACCTTCCCTGTGCGAGCTTCTTAACAGGGTGGAATGAAAACAAGGAGATGTGGGTTGATGCTGTAGATTGAAGGGCGGCAAATAACCTGTGGCCGAATATTTTGAGGGACAGGGCGTCGCTTATTATTCTTAAGCATAACTTTGGACTGCTAACAGCAGTCCTGACATGTCATTACAACATCAGGTCGTTGACATAGTGCTGTGCGCAGGAGAGACAGACTGCTGCAACGTATGCGGTGACGAGGAGAAGTTGGAGAGCTCCTTTTATTTCACTGCCCCGCAGTTGCGAGGAGAAGAAGAAGGTCTATATGGCAGCTATATGCAAATCTTGATCGATCTAGACCAAATTGCAGAAATATGTGGAGGGGCTTAACTTAACTCAATAAATGCGCTTTTTATGGCCCCAAAACCTAAAACCGAGAGATCGGGCTATATGGCAGCTATATCCAAATCTGGACCGATCTGGGCCAAATTGACGAAGGATGTCGTAGGGCCTAACACAGCTCACTATCCCAAATTTCAGCGAAATCGGATAATGAATGGGGCTTTTATGGGCCTATGACCCTAAATTGAAGGATCGGTCTATATGGCAGCTATATCTAAATCTGGACCGATCTAAGCCATATTAACGAAAGATGTCGAAGGGCCTAACCAACTCACTTTCCCAAATTTCATCAAAATCGGATAATAAATATGGATTTTATGGGCCTAAGACCCTAAATCGGAGAATCGGTCTATGTGGCAGCTATATCTAAATCTAAACCGATCTGAGCCATATTAACGGAGGATATCGAAGGGCATAAGACAACGCACTGTCCCAAGTTTCAGCAAAATCGGATAATAAATGTAGCTTTTATGGGTCTATCACCCTAAATCGGAGGATCGGTCTATATGGCAGCTATATCCAAATCTGGACCGATCTGGGCCAAATTGACGAAGGACGTTGGAGGGTCTATCACAACTCACTGTCCCAAATTTCAGCAAGATCGGATAATAAAAGTGGCTTTTATGGCCTTAGACCCTAACTTGGAGGTCAAATGGAGGATCGGTCTATATGGCAGCTATATCCAAATCTGAACCGATCTGAGCCAAATTGACAAAGGATGTCGAAGGGCCTAACACAATTCACTGTCCCAAATTTCAGCAAAATCGGATAATAAATGTGGCTTTTATTGGCCTAAGACCCTAAATCGACGGTTCGGTCTATATGGGGGCTATATTAAGATATAGTCCGATATAGCCCATCTTCGAACTTAACCTGCTTATGGACAAAAAAAGAATCTGTGCAAAGTTTCAGCTCAATATCTCTATTTTTGAAGACTGTAGCGTGATTTCAACAGACAGGCGGACAGACGGACGGACATGTCTAGATCGTCTTAGATTTTTACGCTGATCAAGAATATATATACTTTATAGGGTCGGAAATGGATATTTCGATGTGTTGCAAACGGAATGACAAAATGAATATACCCCCATCCGTCGGTGGTGGGTATAACAAAATTGCGATTTTATGAGATCAGAAGGTCAGGTTTATATACAAAGAATACGAAATCATCAAAAAATTTTTGGAAAATATTTTTATACCCAAGATATCTGCAAAACTATAAATACCCAGCTTTTGGGTATAAATGGGAAAATATCCGGGTATATACCCAATTTACTGGGTAAATACCTTTTGGGTATTTACCCATCACCCATCTCTATATAACAACTGTGCTAAGTATGGTTCAAATCAAACCATAACGTGTTATAGGTGCCATATAAACCGATCTTGAGATATGACTTCTTGACCCTCTAGAAGCCGCAATTACCGAACTATTTGACTGAAATAATGGACGTTAAGTTTAGATATGACTTTTAACAGCCGTGCCAATTATGGTCTAAATAGGTCCATGGCCTGATGTAGCTCTTATATAACTCTATCGCCCGTTTAGACTTGTTGAGCCTCTGGAGGCCGCAATTATTATCCGATTTGTCAGAAATTGTTAACGAGATATTTTTTATGACTTCTAATAGTCATGGCATGTACTGTCCATATAGGACCATAACTTGACACGCTCTTTGAAAAAATTCGTTGAAACAACGTGCCAAATGCTATACTGGTGGACACTTGTTTTTAAGTTAAAGCGCTCAATATGGGAGGTACCATTACATGTAGAAACTTCTCCCCAAAGAGGTGTTGGACATCACTCCTTGATATGTGAGAAGTTTGCCGCTGTTCCCTAATGGAACACGCTTGGGTTCGAATCTTGGCGGGAACATCTGAAAGAAAATTTTCTGGGAGGGTTATCCACTCCTAATGCTGGCGACATGTGTGACATATAGTGACATTTAAAACCAGTAAAAACGTTCGGCCCGGCCGAATCTTGATTCTGCTACACAGAAACACACCAAATTAGGCAAAAATTTAAGCCTCTAGAGACCGTAGAAGGCTAATCATAATCGGGAGATCGGCTTATATGGGAGCTACACCAGGTTCTAGAACAATTTGTACAATATTTTTGAAAATTTTTACAAAATTGGACAACAATTTCGGCTTCAAGGGACTCAAGATGTCAAATCGGCAGATAAGTTTATATGGGAGCTATATCAGGTTTTGGACCCATTTAAACCATACATGGAACAGTTGCTGGAGGGCGTAACGAAACATTACGTGTCAAATTTCAGCCCAATCGGATATGAATTACGGCTTCTAGGGACTCACGATGTCAAATCGGCAGATTGGTTTATATGAGAGCTATATCAGGTTCTGGACCGATTCGGACCATACTTGTCCTGATTTTTGGAAGTCATAACAGAACACTTAAGGTCGAATTTCAGCCCAATAAGAATTAAGGCTTCTTGGGGCTCACTAAACGTCAAAACGGGAGATAGGTTCATATGGAAGCTATATCCCATTTGGACCATACCTGGCGCGGTTTTTGAAGGGCGTTACGGAATATTACGTGCCAACTTTCAGCCCAATCGGATACGACTTACGACTTTTAGAGACTTATGATGTCAAATCGGCAGATCGGTATATATGGGAGCTATATTAGGTTTTGGACCTTTTTGGTTCCGTTACACCCTCCAGGTGGTTGAGGGGCGTAACGGATCACTACGTGTTAACTTTCAGCCCAATCGGATAAGATTGGTTCGGATAAGAATTAGGGACTCAAGATGTCAAACTGGCAGATAGGTTTATATGGAATCTATATCCGGTGTCGGAACCAATTGGACCATACTTGGCGCGGTTTTTGAAGGGCGTTACGGAACACTACGTGCCAACTTTCAGCCCAATCGGATAAGAATTAAGATTTCTTGGGGCTTAAGATGCCAAATTGGGAGCTTGGTTTGTATGGGACTATACCAGGTTATAGACCGATTCGGACCGTACAATGCTGGAAGTTGATACAGAGAACAGAGTACATAGTTGTTGTTGTTGTTGTAGCTACATTTTTATGTGGAGGTGGCGATCCTCGTCAAGCTCCTGTAAGTGAGCAAGCTCAATTCCGGTCCAAAGTTCCCATCGCCGTGGAAACAGGGTGGCCATTGGTTATTTAAAGGCGTCAAAAACCTGCCTTGTCATATGGAGCATCATAGGCCCTAAGTATTGGTGCAAAAGCCGGTGCTGCCTGGCCTCGCACTGAGACTCTTCGCTCGATACCGCTGAATGTCGGCGACTGCCGTTGCAGCTACTCCGAATGGAGCATACCGCTATCCGCATCTGTGGATAGTGGAATGTCTAGTGGCTTGCTGCTAAGCTTCTCGTGACAGCAATGAACACCACACAGATCTGACATCAATGTTCTAGCCTGTGTGGTGGTCACAGCTATCCTGTGCCGGGTCAAAGAACCACTTTATATGGGAGCTGTATCTAAACCTGAACCGATATCGCCCATTTTCAATCTCCAACGAGCTACATCAACAAGTAGTATCTGTACAAAATTACGAGCGGCTAGCTTTACGCGTTTGTCGGCTATAGTGACTTCAACAGACAGACGGGCCTAAATCGATTTAGAATGTCAAGATTGGGGTCGAAGATCAATATTTTAAGGAGTTACAAACGGAGTGACTAGATAAGTATACCTTCCCATAATTGTGGGTGTTATAATGGTATGGCAGCTATGTAAAGACTTCTGCCGCAGGTCCCACTGCGGCATGCCATTCGGACTCGGCTATAAAACGGAGGTACCTTATCTCCCATACCACTCATTGGTATGGGAGAATGTTGACTCATGTTTCTTACATGTTTCACACGATATGTGTGTTACATATGTGGTGTCACTTTGAATGAGGAATTTCCTTATGTACGTGTTCTCATATGTATTGTACTTTTTTTTACCGACACGTGTCTACATGTATCTTCATTGAAATTAGAGCTCGCTTTAATCGAAAGAATTGCAAATTTATTCAAAAATACATTTTTCATATTAAATATTTCGTACGTATCACACGATGTGTACAACTTTCAGCGTTGATATGTTTGAAAATAGGACAATACATATCGTGTGATAGCAGCTTTAGGAATGTTTGTGGGCCATTTTTCAAGTGCAGCTAGTTTACCAGATCCGCGTTTTTGGTTTACCATAGGGATAGAAATAAAAATTCGTTTAATAAGGTGCATCAATCTTCCAGTTTTTGAAGAATATACTAAGGGGGAGTTTGAACTCCCCTTCATATATCAGATTGCTGGTGACATTTATTAGGTATCCAGTTCTGTTAAACTTCTGTACGAAGTGATGTTGCTAAGTGGCACACCTTTCGGATACGGCCTAATAAAGTGGGTCCCTTAACATTGAGCTAAAACTTTAAACGGTCTTTCCAGGCATTGCAATTTACTCCCGTTCATCTTCATATTTGGCACAGATATTTTTATAACCTCCACCATAAGAGGGGGGGTATACTAATTTCGTCATTCTGTTTGTAACTACTCGAAATATTCGTCTGAGACCCCATAAAGTATATATATTCTTGATCGTCGGGACATTTTATGTCGATCTAGCCATGTCCGTCCGTCCGTCCGGCCGTCCGTCCGTCTGTCTGTCGAAAGCACGCTAACTTCCGAAGGAGTAAAGCTAGCCGCTTGAAATTTTGCACAAATACTTCTTATTAATGTAGGTCGGTTGGTATTGGTATTGTAAATGGGCCATATCGGTCCATGTTTTGATATAGCTGCCATATAAACCGATCTTGGGTCTTGACTTCTTGAGCCTCTAGAGGGCGCAATTCTTATCCGATTGGAATGGAATTTTGCACGACGTGTTTTGTTATGATACCCAACAACTGTGCCAAGTATGGTTTAAATCGGTCCATAACCTGATATAGCTGCCATATAAACCGATCTTGGGTCTTGACTTCTTGAGCCTCTAGAGTGCGCAATCCTTATCCGATTGAAATGAAATTTTGCACGACGTGTTTTGTTATTATATCCAAGAACTGTGCCAAGTATGGTTAAAATCGGTCAATAACCTGATATAGCTGCCATATAAACCGATCTTGGGTCTTGACTTCTTGAGCCTCTAGAAGGCGCAATTCTTATCCGGTTGGAATGAAATTTTGCACGACGTGTTTTGTTATGACTTCCAACAACTGTGCCAAGTATGGTTCAAATCGGTCCATAACCTGATATAACTGTCATATAAACAAATCTGGGGATTTGACTTTTTGAGCTTCTAGAGGGCGCAATTCTTATCCGATTGGAATGGAATTTTGCACGACGTGTTTTGTTATTATATCCAACAACTGTGCCAAGTATGGTTTAAATCGGTCGATAACCTGATATAGCTGCCATATAAACCGATCTTGGGTCTTGACTTCTTGAGCCTCTAGAGTGCGCAATTCTTATCCGATTGAAATGAAATTTTGCACGACGTGTTTTGTTATTATATCCAAGAACTGTGCCAAATATGGTTCACATCGGTCAATAACCTGATATAGCTGCCATATAAACCGATCTTGGGTCTTGACTTCTTGAGCCTCTAGAAGGCGCAATTCTTATCCGATTGGAATGGAATTTTGCACGACGTGTTTTGTTATGATACCCAACAACAGCAAATCTTTTCTAATTTCATTGTTTTGCTTAAAAAGAGATGCCGGAAATGCGATCCATGGTGGAGGGTATATAAGATTCGGCCCGGCCGAACTTAGCACGCTTTTACTTGTTTTTTATAAAGCTTTTTCACAGTTCTTCTGGCGAAAAGTCAGCACTAGACCTGAGATCGAGAATGACATTCAGCGGCTTTCTCAGAGCACTCCTTCTTGCTCCCCAAGTCAATACCCTAAAAGGGTAACTTCTCGATCAATCAGCGAAGGACACAGTTATCCGAAGCCCGATATGAATTTCGATTAGAATTGCGGGAAAAAAATACTCACAGTTAACCTTTGCTATACACTGCATCAAACTTGTTGAATCTCCCAATACCATTTGAGTATACAGCACAAAAATCCGGAAAGGTATTGTGAATAAAATCCTTACAGTGCCACCGTCTATATGCGAGCTGGAATTTGACTAACCTAAACTTAAACAAATGAAGACGAAACTAAAGTTTTTGCCCTCTAATATTACAACAAACGAATTCCTTTGACCGTTTAATTTCATATACCTACAAATTATCATTTATTATTTGAAATTTCTGTATCAAAATCATTCAATCAAATTTTCTGTCTTCTTTCCGTGTACAAAACTTCAACACTTAAAATGAAATCAAAAAAAAAAAAAAAACAACACCAGAAAAGTGCAAAAGCAGCTATGCCAGCCCGCTACACTTGAGCATTTGTCAAATTATAAGGCAATAACGTTTAAACAGTAATCAGTCGGACTGTCAAAAGATAACGATTCCCGAAATTCATACTCAAAGGCTTTCTTCGTTCACGTTTTGACCAGTGGCTTATCTCTCATCCTCTTCAAGGGTAATTGACTTTTTTCAATGAAAAGCATTACTATGATAAAAAAAAAAAAACAAGTAAAAGCGTGGTAAGTTCAGCCGGGCCGAATCTTAGATACCCTCCACCATGGATCGCATTTGTCAAGTTTTTCCCCAACAAAGGATAAAACAAAATAATTGCCCGATCCGGACCACAACCGAACTGAATGTTGGAGACTATAGTAGAAGCCATTTTGTAGAATTTCAGCCAAATTGAATAAGAATCGCGTACTTTAGGGGTCCAAGATGTAAAATAGGGAGATCGTTGTACAAAATTTCAGCCAAATCGGAAAATAATTGCGCCCTCTAAAGGCTCAAGAAAGCAAGATCCCAGATCGGTTTATATGACAGATATATCAGATTATGAACCGATTTCAACCATACTTAGCACAGTTGTTGGAAGCCACAAAAAAACACCTCATGCAAAATTTCAACCAAAATCGGATAAGAATTGCGCCCTCTAGTGGCTCAAGGAGTCAAGATCCAAGATCTGTTTATATGGCACCTATATCAAAACATGGACCGATATGGCCCATTTACAATACCAACCGACCCACACTAATAGGAAGTATTTGCGCAAAATTTCAAGTGGCTAGCTTTACTCCTTCGAAAGTTAGCGTGCTTTCGACAGACAGACGGACGGACATGGCTAAATCGACTTAAAATGTCATGACGATCAAGAATATATATACTTTATGTGGTCTTAGAGGAATATTTCGAGGAGTTACAAACAGAATGACGAAATTATTATACTCCCATCCTATGGTGCAGGGTAAACAAGAACCCTCATCGTAGATATGCAATTTAATATGTAAAAGCGTATGTTGGTATGGTATACAAACCCTGCAAACATTTTCAATCGCCAAACAATCAATCTGCGACTCTTCTAGATGAAGGATATGAACGCGGACGAGCTCGTCTAAGAGTCATATACGATTCCCCAGCCCACTCTATGGTGGAGGGTATAATTTGTATACCCTCCACCATAGGATGGAGTGTATACTTATTTCGTCATTCTGTTTGTAACTACTCGAAATATTCGTCTAAGACCCATAAAGTACATATATATTCTTCATCGTCGCGACATTTTATGTCGATCTAGCCATGTCCGTCCGTCTGTCCGTCCGTTCGTCTGTCTGTCGAAAGCACGCTAACTTCCCAAGGAGTAAAGCTAGCCGCTTGAAATTTTGCACAAATACTTCTTATTAGTGTAGGTCGGTTGGTATTGGTATTGTAAATGGGCCATATCGGTCCATGTTTTGATATAGCTGCCATATAAACCGATTTTGGGTCTTGACTTCTTGAGGCTCTAGAGTGCGCAATTCTTATCCGATTGGAACGAAATTTTGCACGACGTGTTTTGTTATGATATCCAATAACTGTGTCAAGCATGGTTCAAATCGGTTCATAACCTGATATAGCTGCCATATAAACCGATCTGGGGTCTTGAATTCTTGAGCCTATAGAGTGCGCAATTTTTATCCGATTGGAATGGAATTTTCCACGACGTGGTTTGTTATGATATCCAATAACTGTGCCAAGTATGGTTCAAATCGGTCCATAACCTGATATAGCTGCCATATAAACCGATCTTGGGTCTTGACTTCTTGAGCCTCTAGAGTGTGCAATTCTTATCCGATTGGGATGAAACTTTGCACGACGTGTTTTGTCATGATATCCAATAACTGTACCAAGTATGGTTCAAATCGGTCCATAACCTGATGTAGCTGCCATATAAACCGATCTTGGGTCTTGACTTCTTGAGCCTCTAGAGTGCGCAATTCTTATCCGATTGGAATGGAATTTTGCACGACGTGTTTTGTTATGATATCCAACAACTGTGCCAAGTATGGTTCAAATCGGTCCATAACCTGATATAGCTGCCATATAAACCGATCTTGGGTCTTGATTTCTTGAGCCTCTAGAGTGTGCAATTCTTATCCGATTGGAATGAAATTTTGCACGACGTGTTTTTTTTTATGATATCCAATAACTGTGCCAAGTATGGTTTAAGTCAGTCCATAACCTGATATAGCTGTCATATAAACCGATCTTGGGTCTTGACTTCTTGAGCCTCTAGAGTGTGCAATTCTTATCCAATTTGAATAAATTTTGGCACGTAGTATTTTGTTATGATGTCCAACAACTGTGCCAAGTATGGTTCAAATCGGTTCATAACCTGATATAGCTGTCATATAAACAGATTTGGGGACTTGACTTCTTGAGCTTCTAGAGGGCGAAACTCCTATCCGATTTGGCTGAAATTTCGCATGACGTAATTTATTCTTACTTTCAACAACTGTGTCAAATAAGGTTCAAATCGGTTCATAACCTGATATAGCTGCCATATTAACCGATCTGGGATCTTGACTTCTTGAGCCTCTAGAGGTCGCAATTATTATCCGATTTGCCTGAAATTTTGTACAACGGATTCTCTCATGACCATCAACATACGTGTTTATTATGGTCTGAATCGGTCTATAGCCTGATACAGCTCCCATATAAATCGATCTATCTATTTTACTTCTTGAGCCTCCAAAGGGCGCAATTCTTATTCGAATTGGCTGACATTTTATACAGTTCTCCAACATGTAACTTAATTGTGGTCCAAACCGGACCATATCTTGATATCGCTCTAATAGCAGAGCAAATTTTTTCTTATATCCTTTTTTTGCCTATGAAGAGATGCTGGGAAAAGAACTCGACAAATGCGATCCATGGTGGAGGGTATATAAGATTCGGCCCGTCCGAACTTAGCACGCTTTTACTTGTCATATTCGTCTTACTATGTACCAATCGTGATATAAGCCAAGTGAGAATTCTTTTAGGTGTTGTGTGCAAGATAGAGGCGCTTGGAACGCTATTCTAGGTTCGGCTAATGGGTTAAATGTTCTGTCATGGCTAATTAAATTAAAGTAGTTGTGGAAGTTGTCCCCTCAAAACAAAACATCGCATAACATAATTCAGCACAAGTCCTAAAGGCACCAGCCATGAAAATAACAAGAACAAGTAAAAGCGTGCTAAGTTCGGCCGGGCCGAATCTTATATACCCTCCACCATGGATCGCATTTGTCGAGTTCTTTTCCCGGAATCTCTTCTTAGGCAAAAAAGGATATAAGAAAAGAGTTGCTCTGCTATTAAAACGATATCAAGATATGGTCCGGTTCGGACCACAATTAAATTATATGTTGGAGACCTGTGTAAAATTTCAGCCAATTCGTATAAGAATTGCGCCCATTGGGGCTCACGAAGTTAAATAGAGAGAGCGATTTATATGGGATCTGTATCGGGCTATAGACCGATTCAGACCATAATAAACACGTTTGTTGATGGTCATGAGAGGATCCGTCGTACAAAATTTCAGGCATATCGGATAATAATTGCGACCTCTAGGGGTCAAGAAGTCAAGATCCCAAATAGGTTTATATGGCAGCTATATCAGGTTATGAACCGATTTGAACCTTATTTGACACAGTTGTTGAAAGTAAAAATAAAATACGTCATTCAAAATTTCAGCCAAATCGGATAGGAGTTACGGCCTCTAGAAGCTCAAGAAGTCAAATCCCCAGATCTGTTTATATGACAGCTATATCAGGTTATGGACCGATTTCAACCATACTTGGCACAGTTATTGGATATCATTACGAAATATTTCGTGCAAAATTTCATTTCAATCGGATGAGAATTGCGCACTCTAGAGGCTCAAGAAGTCAAGACCCAAGATCGGTTTATATGGCAGCTATATCAGGTTATGGACCGATTTGAACCATACTTGGCACAGTTGTTGGATATAATAACAAAACACGTCGTGCAAAATTTCATCCCAATCGGATAAGAATTGCGCACTCTAGAGGCTCAAGAAGTCAAGACCCAAGATCGGTTTATATGGCAGCTATATCAGGTTATGGACCGACTTCAACCATACTTGGCACAGTTGTTGGATATAATAACGAAACACGTCGTGCAAAATTTCATTCCAATCGGATAAGAATTGCGCCTTCTAGAGGCTCAAGATGTCAAGACCCAAGATCGGTTTATATGGCAGCTATATCAGGTTATGGACCGATGTGAGCAATACTTGGCACAGTTGTTAGATATCACAACGAAACACGTCGTGCAAAATTTCATCCCAATCGGATAAGAAATGCGCACTCTAGAGGCTCAAGAAGTCAAGACCCAAGATCGGTTTATATGGCAGCTATATCAAAACATGGACCGATATGGCCCATTTACAATACCAACCGACCTACACTAATAAGAAGTATTTGTGCAAAATTTCAAGCGCCTAGATTTACTCCTTCGGAAGTTAGCGTGCTTTCGACAGACAGACGGACGGACGGACGGACGGACGGACGGACGGACAGACGGACGGACATGGCTAGATCGACATAAAATGTCACGACGATCAAGAATATATATACTTTATGGGGTCTCAGACGAATATTTCGAGTAGTTACAAACAGAATGACGAAATTAATATACCCCCCATCTTATGGTGGAGGGTATAAAAAGCGTGCTAAGTTCGGCCGGGCCGAATCTTGGGAACCCACCACCATGGATTCTGCTAAAATATGGGAGCTATATCAAGTTAAAGACCGAATTGGACCGTACTTGGGAAAGTTTTTGAGTGTCATAACAAATCACTATATGCAAAATTTCAGCCAAATCGGATAAAAATTGATACTTCCAAGGGCTCAAGAAGTCAAATCGGTAGATCGGTTTATATGGAAGCTGTATACAAATCTAAACCGATATGGCACATTTGCAATCCCCAACGACCTACATCAATATAAAGTATCTGTGCAAAATTTCACTGTCCCAAATTTCAACGAAATGGGACAATAAATGCGCCATTTATGGGCCCAAGACCTTAAATCAAGAGATCGGTCTATATGGCGGCTATATTCAAATCTGGACAGATCTGGGCCAAACTTATCAAGTATATTGAGGGGCCTAACATAATTCTCCGTCCCAAATTTCAGCGAAATGGGATAATAAATGTGGCTTTTATGGGCCTAAGATCTTAAATCAACAGATCGTCCTATATGGGGGCTATATCAAGATATAGTCCGATATAGCCCATCTTCGAACTCAACCTGCCAATGGACAGGAAAAGAATCTGTGCAAAGTTTCAGCCCAATATCTCTATTTTTAAAAACTGTTGCGTGATTTTATCAAACAGGCGGACAGACATGGCTAGATCATCTTAGATTTTTACGGCGATCTTGAAAATGGATATTTCGATGTGTTGCAAACGAAATGACAAAATATATATACCATCCTTGGTAGGTATCGGTGGTAGGTATAAAGATCGCGAAAATTTAACTCAGTCGATTTATAAACAAATCTTCTGGACGATTATAACGCAATGGGCTGAGCAATGATCGTCGCGAAATGTTACTAAAACTTCCGTTCACCCAATGAATTGTCCAATGATAACCTAGAAGAGTGTTCCACGAGTCATTAGGACGATTATAACGCAATGGGTTGTAAGAGAATGGTCTCGAAGTGTTGCATAAATATTCGCACACGCAATGGATTGCCTAGTGATATCGCAGAAGAGTGATTCGCGACTCACATTTAAAACATATTATTTTATATATCGCTGGGACGAACGCTCTTCCAAAAATGTTTGCAGGGTAATCTATCATCAAATGATAGGGGGACTCCAACAAACTACACCAAATACCGTTAATATCAAATAGAACATGTCATTAAGCAGCAAACATTTTGGCAGGGTTGCCGCTTTCAAGTGAATTTAGAGACATCAAATAAAAGCGCGCTAAATTCGGCCGGGCCGAATCTTGGTGGGCCACCATGGATTCTGCTAAAATTTTATACAAAATAAATTTAAATAAAGGCATAATTTTATTCTACATACCAAACTTCTGTCAAACCAGCAAAAATTAAAGCTTTAAGAACCGAGCAAGGATAATCGCAAGACCGGTTTATATGGGAGCTATATCATGTTATACACTGATTTGGACCGCATTTGGCACAGTTGTTGGAAGTCATAGAGAAACACTTCATGCTCAATTTCAGCCAAATCGGAAGTCAAATCGGGAGATTGGTTTATATGGGAACTATATCAGATTATAAACCGATTTGAACCGTACTTGGCACAGTTGTTGGAAGTCATAACAAAACAAAAATTTCAAAATTTCATTCCAATCGGATAAGAATTGCGCACTCTAGAGGCTCAAGATGTCAAGACCCAAGATCGGTTTATATGGCAGCTATATCAGGTTATAAACCGATTTGAACCATACTTGGCACAGTTGTTGGATATCATAAGAAAACACTTCGTGCAAAATTTCATCCCAATCGCATAAGAATTGCGCCCTCTAGAGGCTCAAGAAGTTTTTAAAAACTGTTGCGTGATTTCAACAAACAGCCGGACAGACATGCCTATATCATCTTAGATTTTTACGCGATCTTGAAAATGGATATTTCGATGTGTTGCAAACGAAATGACAAAATATATATACCATCCTTGGTAGGTATCGGTGGTAGGTATAAAATCGCGAAAATTTAACTCAGTCGATTTATAAACAAATCTTCTGGACGATTATAACGCAATGGGCTGAGCAATGATCGTCGCGAAATGTTACTAAAACATCCGTTCACCCAATGAATTGTCCAATGATAACCTAGAAGAGTGTTCCACGAGTCATTAGGACGATTATAACGCAATGGGTTGTAAGAGAATGGTCTCGAAGTGTTGCATAAATATTCGCACACGCAATGGATTGCCTAGTGATATCGCAGAAGAGTGATTCGCGGCTCACATTTAAAATATATTATTTTATTTATCGCTGGGACGAACGCTCTTCCAAAAATGTTTGCAGGGTGATCTATCATCAAATGATAGGGGGACTCCAACAAACTACACCAAATACCGTTAATATCAAATAGAACATGTCATTAAGCAGCAAACATTTTGGCAGGGTTGCCGCTTTCAAGTGAATTTAGAGACATCAAATAAAAGCGCGCTAAATTCGGCCGGCCCGAATCTTGGTGGGCCACCATGGATTCTGCTAAAATTTTATACAAAATAAATTTAAATAAAGGCATAATTTTATTCTACATACCAAACTTCTGTCAAACCAGCAAAAATTAAAGCTTTAAGAACCGAGCAAGGATAATCGCAAGACCGGTTTATATGGGAGCTATATCATGTTATACACTGATTTGGACCGCATTTGGCACAGTTGTTGGAAGTCATAGAGAAACACTTCATGCTCAATTTCAGCCAAATCGGAAGTCAAATCGGGAGATTGGTTTATATGGGAACTATATCAGATTATAAACCGATTTGAACCGTACTTGGCACAGTTGTTGGAAGTCATAACAAAACAAAAATTTCAAAATTTCATTCCAATCGGATAAGAATTGCGCACTCTAGAGGCTCAAGAAGTCAAGACCCAAGATCGGTTTATATGGCAGCTATATCAGGTTATAAACCGATTTGAACCATACTTGGCACAGTTGTTGGATATCATAAGAAAACACGTCGTGCAAAATTTCATCCCAATCGCATAAGAATTGCGCCCTCTAGAGGCTCAAGAAGTCAAGACCCAAGATCGATTTATATGGCAGCTATATCAGTTTATGGACCGATTTGAACCATATTTGGCACAGTTATTGGATATCATAACAAACCACGTCGTGGAAAATTCCATTCCAATCGGATAAAAATTGCGCACTCTAGAGGCTCTAGAAGTCAAGACCCAAAATCGGTTTATATGGCAGCTATATCAAAACATGGACCGATATGGCCCATTTACAATACCAACCGACCTACACTAATAAGAAGTATTTGTGCAAAATTTCAAGCGGCTAGCTTTACTCCTTCGGAAGTTAGTGTGCTTCCGACAGACAGACGGACGGATGGACAGACGGACGGACGGACATGACTAGATCGACATAAAATTTCACGACGATTAAGAATATATATACTTTATGGGGTCTCAGACGAATATTTCGAGTAGTTACAATCAGAATGACGAAATTAGTATACCCCCCATCTTATGGTGGAGGGTATAAAAATGCGATCGATAAGGGTATCCGCCCATTTTCTATTCCCCTAGTACAACTAAGAGAGTATTTCTTCAATATTTCTATTAAATATCGTTTAGGTGAAAAATTTGCGTGTGGCAACTCTGTAACATACTCATGGCGGAAATAAAAACGGGGAAAATTACCTTAGATAATTATTTTTGCCTAATTAGCAAACACATGACAATTACACTGCTCACTACTCCATGCGTCTACGGCTGATAAACTAACTAATCAACAACAACAAAAAATCGATTGACAACAGCCACACCTACCCGTTTTGAAATACGTGGTGACTTGTCCATATTATTCATCATCAATTAAAAACCCAAAACAAAAACAAATAGTATGACGGAGTAGTACCTGTTGTTGGTTCGTGCGACAACTCTCTTCTCAAGGATGCATGCGAAAAACAAAAAGAAGAAATAGAATTAAACATGTGTAGGTTAGAGAACCTAACAATTTTTTTAACGGCATATTCAAAACTAAAAACTTAGACTAACTTTTCACCAAGCACTTACTAACTGCTTCTAAAAGATATGATTTTATTGAACGAAAATTGGATATTAACAAATAGGTACTATTGTATTTACTTAAAATATTCACATCATTGATTCGCACTTGGCAAAGGAATCTACAACAAAACAAATAAACGCGTGTTAAGTTCGGCCGAGCCGAATCTTATATACCCTCCAAAAAGGAAAAAAATGAAACGAATTGTTATAATATTGGACCCAATCAAGTTATGATCCGATTCGGACCATAATTGAATTGAATGTTGGATACCATAGTGGAAGTCATTGTGTACAATTTCAGCCAATTCAAGAGAGATAGATAGATCGGTTTATATGGCAGCTATATCAGGCTATAGACCGATTCGGACCATATTTGACGTGTATGTTGAAGGTCATGGGAGAAGCCGTTGTACAAAATTTCAGTCAAATCGGATTGTAATTGCGCCCTCTAGAGGCTCAAGAAGTATAATCGGGATATCGGTTTATATGGCGGCTATATCAGGTTATGAAACGATTTAGACCATACTTAGCACAATGGTTGGAAGTCATAACGTAATACGTGGTGCAAAATTTCAGCCAAATCGGATAAAAATTAAGCCCTCTAGACGCTCAAGAAGTCAAGGCCATAGATAGGTTTATATGACAGCTATATCAGGTTATGAACCGATTTCAACCATACTGCGCTAAGTTGTTGGAAGTCATAATAAAACACCTGATGCAAGATTTCAGGCAAATCGGATAAGAATTGCGTACTCTAGAGGCTCAAGAAGTCAAGACCCAAGATCGGTTTATATGGCAGCTATATCAGGTTATGGACCGATTTGAACCATACTTGGCACAGTTGGTGAATATCATAACAAAATACTACGTGCCAAAATTCATTCAAATTGGATAAGAATTGCGCCCTCTAGAAGCTCAAGAAGTCAAGACCCAAGATCGGTTTATATGGCAGCTATATCAGGTTATGGACCGATTTGAATCATACTTGGCACAGTTGGTGAATATCATAACAAAATACTTAGTGAAAAATTCCATTCCAATCGGATAAGAATTGCGCCCTCTAAAGGCTCAAGAAATCAAGATCCAAGATCGGTTTATATGGCAGCTATAGCAGGTTATGGAACGATTTGAACCATACTTGGCATAATTGTTGGATATCATAACAAAACACGTCGTGCAAAATTTCATTCCAATCGGATAAGAATTGCGCACTCTAGAGGCTCAAGAAGTCTAGACCCAAGATCGGTTTATATGGCAGCTATATCAGGTTATGGACCGATTTGAATCATACTTGGCACAGTTGTTGGATATCATAACAAAATACTTAGTGAACAATTTAATTCAAATCGGATAAGAATTGCGCCCTCTAGAGGCTCAAGAAATCAAGATCCAAGATCAGTTTATATGGCAGCTATATCAAAACATGGACCGATATGGCCCATTTACAATCCCAACCGACCTACACTAATAAGAAGTATTTGTGCAAAATTTCTAGCGGCTATCTTTACTTCTTCGAAAGTTAGCGTGCTTTCGACAGACAGACAGACGGACGGACGGACATGGCTAGATCGACTTAAAATGTCGCGACGATCACGAATATATGTACTTTATGGGGTCTTAGATGCATATTTCGAGGTGTTACAAACAGAATGACGAAATTAGTATACCCCCATCCTATGGTGGAGGGTATAAAAATGGGAGAATGGGACTATTTATGCAGCCATGGCTTGGCGGCAATGATAAATTCAAAACACCATAATACATGATTGATGAATATGTAAATATACCACACTGCCAGTGTGCCTGCAAATTTCTATTGCGAGCACCTACTACATGATAATGAATGATTTTAAATACTATCACGAATAACACAACAAATCACAAGCAAATATTATTTCAAGCCCCCAACAAAGTAGCACTTTAAAATAGGTTAAATATTGACAATGACTAAGTCAAGCTTCAAGGAAATGTTCATTGATTGAAGAGTATTTGCAAAAGTAATTTTTTTTTTTTTTTTTGGAGAGCCGTAAAAGTTCAAAAATGCGTTTCCTAGAAAATGACAATGGGTTAATTATGAAATTCAATTGAAGCTCCATTCATCGTAGAGCCAATAAATGGCATTCAAGAATATATTGACTGATCATAAAAAATTCAGTTTCGTCAGAATTTTGTCTACATTTAAATTTCGCCATTCCTCAGAAAAAGTCGTCACCACTTAATTTCTATAGAAACTTTCTATAGCAAATTTCAGAGTTTTTTTTTCTATTTTGTCAATATTTTATTTCTCTATAAAATACTTTTTAAATTTAAATAAAATAATACTAACAAAAGTTTTGTCTGATTGCGCTCTTTCATTTTGATCTTTACTATCTGTTCGTAATTTTTCGAACATATTCCAGCTCGAGATCATATTCAATGCTTTCTATTGAAGGAATAGCATGGCAAAGAACTTATACAAGTTGGCAAGTGTGTGTTGTTATTCAAAACACTTTCGCGATTTCTGATACGCCAGCTGTGTCAAATTTATCAAGGTGCCCTTTTTTCCCAACGACTATTGAGTACGGTGTAGAACACGCCTTTGCTCCTTAGAGCAGTATGAGAGAAGAAAGCCTTACCTACCGATACAAACTAATCATCCATGCTAAGAACAACAAACACATCAACATTGCCAAAGTCTTTTTAAACAAGACTTTGGCAATGTTGATGTTAAGTTCCAAGGGCCTAAGACAACTCACTGTCCCAAATTTCAGCAAAATCGGATAATAAATGTGTCTTTTATGGGTCTAAAACCCTAAATCGGATGATCGGTCTATATGGCAGCTATATTCAAATCTAGAGCGATCTGGGTCAAATTGACGAAGGATGTCGAAGAGCCTAACACAACTCACTGTCTCAAATTTCAGCAAAATCGAATAATAAATGTGGCTTTTATGGGCCTAAGACCCTAAATCGGAGGATCGGTCTATATGGCAGCTATATCCAAATCTGGACCGATCTCAGCCAAATTAACGAAGGATGTCGAAGAGCCTAACACAACTCACTGTCTCAAATTTCAGCAAAATCGGATAAAAAATGTGACTTTTATGGGCCTTAAACCCTAAATCGGAGGATCGGTCTATATGGCAGCTATATCCAAATCTGGACCGATCTCGGCCAAATTAACGAAGGATGTCGAAGGTCCTAACACAACTCACTGTCTCAAATTTCAACAAAATCGGATAACAAATGTGGCTTTTATGGGCCTAAGACCCTAAATCGGAGGATCGGTCTATATGGCAGCTATATCCAAATCTGGACCGATTTCAACCAAATTAACGAAGGATGTCGAAGGTCCTAACACAACTCACTGTCTCAAATTTCAGCAAAATCGAATTATAAATGTGGTTTTTATGGGCCTAAGACTCTAAAGCGGCGGATCGGTGTATATGGGGGCTATATCAAGATCTAGTCCGACATAGCCCATCTTCGAACTTAACTTGCTTACGGATCAACAAAGAATCTGTTCAGCAAAATCGGATAATAAATGTGGCTTTTATGGGCCTATGACCCTAAATCGGAGGATTGGTCTATATGGGGGCTATATCCAAATCTGGACTGATTTCGGCCAAATTAACGAAGGATGTTGAAGGTCCTAACACAACTCACTGTCTCAAATTTCAGCAAAATCGAATTATAAATGTGGTTTTTATGGGCCTAAGACTCTAAAGCGGCGGATCGGTGTATATGGGGGCTATATCAAGATCTAATCCGACATAGCCCATCTTCGAACTTAACCTGCTTACGGATCAAAAAAGAATCTGTTCAGCAAAATCGGATAATAAATGTGGCTTTTATGGGCCTAAGACCCTAAATCGGAGGATCGGTCTATATGGGGGCTATATCCAAATCTGGACCGATCTCGGCCAAATTAACGAAGGATGTCGAAGAGCCTAACACAACTCACT
The DNA here is from genome assembly GCF_963082655.1 of Stomoxys calcitrans. Taxonomy (NCBI): domain Eukaryota; kingdom Metazoa; phylum Arthropoda; class Insecta; order Diptera; family Muscidae; genus Stomoxys; species Stomoxys calcitrans. Next base: position 29,543,807 of record NC_081552.1, read on the forward strand.
GTCTCAAATTTCAGCAAAATCGGATAGTAAATGTGACTTTTATGGGCCTAAGACCCTAATCGGAGGATCGGTCTATATGGCAGCTATATTCAAATCTAGAGCGATCTGGGCCAAAATGACGAAGGATGTCGAAGAGCCTAACACAACTCACTGTCTCCAATTTAAGCAAAATCGGATAATAAATGTGGCTTTTATGGGCCTAAAACCCTAAATCGGAGGATCGGTCTATATGGCAGCTATATCCAAATCTAGAGCGATCTGGGCCAAATTGACGAAGGATGTCGAAGAGCCTAACACAACTCACTGTCTCAAATTTCATCAAAATCGGATAATAAATGTGGCTTTTATAGGCCTAAGACTCTAAATCGGCGGATCGGTCTATATGGGGGCCATATCAAGATCTAGTCCGACATAGCCCATCTGCGAACTTAACCTGATTACGGATCAAAAAAGAATCTGTTCAGCAAAATCGAATAATAAATGTGGCTTTTATGGGCCTAAGACCCTAAATCGGCGGATCGGTCTATGTGGGGGCTATATCAAGATATAGTCCGATATAGCCCATCTTCGAATTTAACCTGCTTATGGACAAAAAAAGAATCTGTGCAAAATTTCAGCTCAATATCTCAATTTTTAAAGACTGTAGCGTGATTTCAACAGACAGACGGACAGACGGACGGACATGTCTAGATCGTCTCAGATTTTTACGCTGATCAAAAATATATATACACTTTATAGGGTCGGAAATGGATATTTCGATGTGTTGCAAACGGAATGACAAAAGGAATATACCCCCATCCTTCGGTGGTGGGTATAAAAATATAATACCCTACACCATCGAGTATACGAAATACTTTTAATAGATGACACTTATATCCTAATTTAGGCAGACTTTAGTTTTGCATACCTATTGAAATATCGAAGAGGACCTTATACGATTTTCTTACTTGGCTTTTACAGCTTTAAAAGTCGAAACGCATTAAATATATATATGGGAGTTTCATCTTAATCAATTTTGATGAAATTTTGCACTCATATGAGGACGTTAAATAAAACACCCCATGCTAAATTTTGTAGAGATCGGAGCAAAATTGTGGCTTCTACAGCCTTAAAAGGCAATATCGGATGAAAAATATATATGGGAGCTATATCTATATCTGGACCGATTTCAGTAAAATTTTGCAAACATTTTGGGTAGTTAAAAAAAAACTCTACGTGCCAAATTTTGTAAGGATCGAACCAAAATTTTGGTTTCTGCAGCTTTAAAAGGGCACATCGGATGAAAGATATATATGGGAGCTATTTCTTAATCTGGATCGATCAAAATCAATAGCGTTCGTCTTTGGACCAAAAAAGATACTTACACAAAATTTTGTGAAAATCGCACAACAAATGCGACCTGTACCTTGATAACAAGAATACATGGGCAGACAGACAGACAGACGGAAATAGCTTAATCGAATCAGGAAGTGATTCTAAGCCGATCCATATACTTATCGATGGGTCTAGCTCTTCTACTTCTTAGCGTTGCAAACAAATGACCAAATCTATAATACCCTGTACCACAGTGGTGGTGTAGGGTATAATGAAGATATTGATCTGATACTTTACACAAATTCTTTTTATACCCTCCACCATAAGATGGGGGGTATACTAATTTCGTCATTCTGTTTGTAACTACTCGAAATATTCGTCTGAGACCCCATAAAGTATATATATTCTTGATCGTCGTGACATTTTATGTCGATCTAGCCATGTCCGTCCGTCCGTCCGTCTGTCTGTCGAAAGCACGCTAACTTCCGAAGGAGTAAAGCTAGCCGCTTGAAATTTTGCACAAATACTTCTTATTAATGTAGGTCGGTTGGTATTGTAAATGGGCCATATCGGTCCATGTTTTGACATAGCTGCCATATAAACCGATCTTGGGTCTTGACTTCTTGAGCCTCTAGCGTGTGCAATTCTTATCCGATTGGAATGGAATTTTGCACGACGTGTTTTGTTATGATATCCAACAACTGTGCCAAGTATGGTTCAAATCGGTCCATAACCTGATACAGCTGCCATATAAACCGATCTTGGGTCTTGACTTCTTGAGCCTCTAGGGTGCGCAATTCTTATCCCATTGAAATGAAATTTTGCCCGACGTGTTTTGTTATTATATCCAACAAATGTGCCAAGTATGGTTCAAATCGGTCCATAACCTGATATAGCTGCCATATAAACCGATCTTGGGTCTTGACTTCTTGAGCCTCTAGAGGGCGCAACTCTTATCCGATTGGATTGAAATTTCGCACGACGTGTTTTGTTATGATACCCAACAACTGTGCCAAGTATGGTTTGAGTCGGTCCATAACCTGATATAGCTGCCATATAAACCGATCTTGGGTCTTGACTTCTTGAGCCTCTAGAGGGCGCAATTCTTATCCGATTTGAATGAACTTTTGCACGAAGTATTTCGTTATGATATCCAACAACTGTGCCAAGTATGGTTGAAATCGGTTCATAACCTGATATAGCTGTCATATAAACAGATCTGGGGATTTGACTTCTTGAGCTTCTAGAGGTCGCAATTATTATCCGATATGCCTGAAACTTTGTACGATGAATCCTCTCATGACCATCAACAAACGTGTTAATTATGGTCTGAATCGGTCTACAGCCCGATACAGATCCCATATAAATCGTTCTCTCTATTTTACTTCGTGAGCCCCAATGGGCGCAATTCTTACGAATTGGCTGAAATTTTACACAGGTCTCCAACATATAATTTAATTGTGGTCCGAACCGGACCATATCTTGATATCGTTTTAATAGCAGAGCAACTCTTTTCTTATATCCTTTTTAGCCTAAGAAGAGATGCCGGGAAAAGAACTCGACAAATGCGATCCATGGTGGAGGGTATATAAGATTCGGCCCGGCCGAACTTAGCACGCTTTTACTTGTTTTTTTTTTTTGTCCATAGGCAGGTTAAGTGCGAAGATGGGCTATGCCGGACTATATCTTGATAAAGACCCCATATAGACAGATCTGCCGAAGTAAGGTCTTAGGTCTATTTCACCCACATTTATTACACGAATTCACAGAAATTTGTCACAGTGGGTTGTATTTGTATTTTCAGCAAAATTCGGCAAAAAAATTTTCCACTCGGTTCCGACAGTTTTTTTTTCGCTCTACGCTCCGCTCCAGCTCCTTTACATTTCTATTGACTATTTATTTTTCAATTTTTTTTCGTATACACATCGTGCTTATGAAGTGATATACTAATTTTGTCATTACGTTTACAACATCAAGAAATATTCACCTCCGATCAGGTGTATTCATGATCGATGTCGATATGGGACCATATCCTTATAAAGCCCCCATATAAACTGATCTCTTGCATTGAGCCACTAGAGGACGCAATTCTAATCCGATTTGACTGAAATTTTGGAAACCAATTTCTTTAATGACCTCTAACATTTTTGTAAAGTATAGTCTCTAACGGCCCATAACCGTTTATAGCATCCATATAAACCAATCTCCCGATTGTAATTTCTCCTATGACCTCCAACTCCCGTACAATCTGACCTTCTTGAGCGTCTAGAGGGAGCAATTATTATTTGATTTGACTTACATTTTGCATAAAGATTTCTCCTGTATCACCAACATCGATGCCAAGCCTGGCCTGAATCCGTCTCTATTGCTCATATATAAAAAAATCTAACTTTACTTCATTAGCCTAGATATAATAAACCGGTATCTCTCTCGCGCTATCTCTTTTTGACAAACAAAGGATAAAAGAAAAGAATTGCTATGCTAATTGAATTGAATGTTGGAGACCAACGTAGAAGTCTTTGTGTAAATTTCAGCCAAATCGAATAAGAATATGGCGGCTATATCCAAATCTGGACCGATCTGTGCGATATTGCAGAAGTATGTCAATGGGCTTAACTTAACTCACTGTTCCAAATTTCCGCGACATCGGACCATAAATGAGCATTTTATGGGCCCAAAACCATAAATCAAGAAATCGGTCTATATGGCAGCTATATCTAAATCTGAACCGATCTGGACCAAATTGAAGAAATATGTCAAAGGGCCTAACACAACTCACTGCCCCAAATTTCAGTAAAATCGGATAATGAATGTGGCTTTTATGGGCCTAAGACTCCAAATCGGAGGATCGATCTATATGGCAGCTATATCCAAATCTGGACCGATCTGAGCCAAATTAACAAAGGATATCGATGGGCCTTACACAATTCACTGTCCCGAATTTCATCAAAATCGAATAATAAATGTGGCTTTTATGGGCCTAAGACCCTAAATCGGCGGATCGGTCTATATGGGGGCTATATCAAGATATAGTCCGATATAGCCCATCTTCAAACTTAACCTGCTTATGGACAAAAAAAAAGAATCTGTGCAAAATTTCAGCTCAATATCTCTATTTTTAAAGACTGTAGCGTGATTTCAACAGACAGACGGACAGACGGACAGACGGACGGACATGATCGTCTTAGATTTTTACGCTGATCAAGAATATATATACTTTATAGGGTCGGAAATGGATATTTCGATGTGTTGCAAATGGAATGACAAAATGAATATACCCCCATCCTTCGGTGGTGGGTATAAAAAGGTAACAACAAAGTTAAAAAGTAAAACTAATTTAATTTTTAAGCAAAAAAATGTCCACAATCAATTGAAAACAAGCTTAATTCTCTCTTCTCTTAATTTGCCTCTTAAAAGAGTCGATGGTTTATCAATCTATTTTTTGTCCGTGGTCATAATAAGTCACTCTCTGATTGGAAATCGTGCGAATAGACGAAGGATGCAAGTGACTATTTCTTTATTTTTTATACCCACCACCAAAAGGGTAGAGGTATACTAATCTAGTCATTCCGTTTGTAACACCTCGAAATATTAGTCTGCGACCCCATTCAATATCTAGGCCAAGTATGATCCGAATCGGTCTATAAACGAATATAGCCCCCATATAAACCGATCCCCGGATTAGAATTCTTGAGACCTTAGAAGCCTCAACTTCCATCTGATTTGGCTGAAATATGGAATAAAGAGTCTTCCAACATCTATGCCAAGTATTATCCGAATCGGATTTGACTTATTCAGCTCTTGGAGCCTAAGAGCCAAAATTTTCACCTGATTTGGATGAAATGTGGCCCAAAAACCCTTTTTATGACTTACAATATCAGCACCAAGTTTTATCCGAATCGGTCAATATAGTGATATAGGCCCCCCCCCCTAAGTACCGAACCCGATATGACTTCTTGAGACTAAAAAAATAATTCAAATACAAACTAAGTTAATAAGGGTACATTTGTAGCGGAATCCATGGTGGTGGGTAACCCAGATTCGGCCTGGCCGAACTTTGCACGCTTTAACTTGTTCTTATGTTCTTTTTCCTTTTTCTTGGTTTAGCGGTATCACAATAAATTGGCTACCACTATAACCTAACTTAGACTATACGTTGGTACAATCTTATTGCAGTGATACTTTAATAATTCCAATAATCCATAAATACTATCTATTAATATTTATCTACTGTGTTAATTATGGCATTAGTACTGCTGCAGTTGTCTTAAATTCATAGCTTATTTATATTTATTATCGCATGATTTTTATGCAGAGCATAAACAGTCTTTAATTATTGAGTCACGTGTTAAAAACGCCCGCCAGCGCCACACATCACAACTGTGCCAAGAAAACGGACAGACACCAGGTTGGTTTACGGGGAGACTTATACAAAGGCAACAACCAAGAAACATTAGTGGTTATGGCACACAAAACAAATAGAAAAGAAAAGTGGTGAAAAAAATAAAAACGACATGAATGCATGTTTCTTTTGTTCCCGTTGTCCCCATCATATGCTAGTGGCATTTGTTTTATTTAGTTTCCCTTTCTCTTCCACTCTCTCGATCACGCTTTCGTTGCGAATGTCAAGTTCAATGTAAACTAAATACTATTAGATTGCAAGTTTACGCACACACACACACACACACACACACACACCACAATGAGAAACACCAACAAATAATTTGGCAAATTGTTGTAAGCAGTAGTACCTTTTGCCATGGAGCTTTTAACCGACCATAAACAAATTACATGTGCATATGTGTATGTGGCTTTGAATGAATGAAAAAAAAAAAACAACAACACATTACATAAAAATGCACTTTGCTTAACAAGACAACAACAGCAAACACACAAAATTAAAAAAAAAAATACCTTCTACTAAGGCTAGATTATGGAAATTGAAAATGAGGTTCAATGCCAGACACGCATCCCTCATCATGCGGTAATGCTTGGGTAGACAAAACTATTTTGATAAGCCTCTGAAGTGTTGTGAACTGAAAGAGAGTTCTTAGGGGGTAGTAACTTGATTAAATTAATCGATACATTTTTTTTTAAATAAAAAAATGGATTTAATTGATCGAGTGAATTGATTTTGATAAACTATTATATGTGTGCAAAGATTTTTTAAAAAGGTAAATGAATTGATATTGAACAAATAAAAGCGTGCTAAATTCGGCCAGGACGAATCTTGGGATTCCGCTAAAAACGTATACAAACTTAATTAAGTTGAGGGACATAATTTTATTCTACATACCAAACATCTGTCAAACCAGCAAAATTAAAGCCTCTAGGAACCGAACAGGCTCATCGCGAGACCGGTTTATGTGGGAGCTATATCAGGTTATAGACTGATTTGGACAGTACTTCGCACATTTGTTGGAAGTTGAACAGAACACCGCATGCAAAATTCGTGCAAAAATTGCAGCTTGTAAGGGCTCAAGAAGTCTAATCGGGAGATCGGTTTATATGGGAGCTATATTAGGTTATAGCCAGATTTGAACCGTTCTTGACACAGCTGTTGGAAGTCAAAAACCCCTATGTTCAATATTGTAGCTAAATCGGACAAAAATTGCGGCTTCCAGGGGCTCAAGAAGTTAAACCGGGAGGTCGGTTCATATGGGAGCTATATCAGGTTATAGACCGATTTGAACCATACTTGGCACACTTCTTGGAAGTCATAACAGAACACTATCTGCAAAATTCTAGCCTAATCGGACGAAAAATGCGGATTACAGGGGCCCAAAAAGTCGAAGCGGGAGATCGGTTTATATTGGAGCTATATCCAAATTTGAACAGATATAGCCCATTTCCAATCCCCTCTATAGTAAGTATCTGTGCGAAATTTCAAGCGGCTAGCTTTGCGCGCTCGACCGCTATCGTGATTTCGACAGGCATGGCTAGATGGAATCAGAATGTCGAGACGATATAGACTTATATGGGGTCGCAGATCAATATATCGAGGTGTTACAAACGGAATTGGTTAACCCGAAGCCTTTCGGGTGGACGCAGTCCGATTTAAGGGCTTGGGCGACAAACGCCCGAAATAGTCGGCAGGAAGACGACAATCCTATGGGGTGATTCGGATCGTGAGAGGACGAGTCTTTTACTGAAAGGAAGCAAAAGGAGGTCAGTATAGCTTTTGGTGTCATAATGGGACACATAGGCCTACAAGCTCACTTATGCAAAATCGGTGCGGCAAGTGATAGCATGTGGAGAAGATAATGAGACGTTGAAGCATTTCATATAAGCGGCTAACAGACTAGAGCTGGCAAAATATCGATGGCACTATCGATGTTTAATTTTTTGACTGAATATCATTTGATATTTTTCCGATGGATGTTATCGCAAAAGTTATTTTTTCTGCAAAATTAAACAAAAACAAGCAAGAGCGTGCTTAAGTTGGCCAGGCCGAATCTTATATACCACCATGGATGGCATTTGTCGAGTTCTTTACGCGGTATCTCTTTTTAGGCAAACAAAGAATAATGAATAAGCACTGTTATGCTATTGGAGCTATATCAAGTTACAGGACGATTTGGAACATGACATGAATTGAATGCTAAACAATGACTTGTGTAATATTTCAGTCCATTCGGATAAGAATTGCGCCTTGTAGTGGCTCATGAAGCAAAATCGGGAGATCGGTTTATATGGGAGCTGTATCAAGCTATAGATCGATTCAGACCATATTAGATACGAATGTTGATGGTCATGGGAGAAGCCGTTGTACAAAATTTCTGCCAAATCGGATGAGAATTAAGCCCCCTAGAGGCTCAAGAAGTCAAGATCCCAGATCGGTTTATATGGCAGCTATATAAGGTTATGTACCGATTTGCGCCATACTTAGCACAGTTTTTGGAAGTCATAACGAAACACCTCATGCAAAATTTCAGCCAAATCGGATGAGAATTGCGCCATCCAGCGGCTTAAGAAATCAAGACCCAAGATTGGTTTATATGGCAGCTATGCCAGATTGTGAACCGATTTGAATCATACTTCGCACATTTGTTGGAAGTGATACAAAAACACCACGTGCACAATTACAGCTAAATCGAATAAGAATTGTGCCCTCTAAAAGCTGTAGAAGTCAAAATACAAGATCGGTTTATATGGCAGCTATATCAGGTTATGAACCGATCATGGCTAGATCGACTTAAAATTTCATGACGATCAAGAGCATATATACTTTATGGGGTCTTAGACGCATATTTCGAGGTGTTACAAACAGAATGACGAAATCAGTGTACCCCCTTCTCATATTGGAGGGTATAAAAATAAGCAGTCCAACACTGAAAGCATTCTTTAAGATAAATTGCGCCTATAGAGGGCGCAATTTCCACCCGATTAAGCTATCATTTTGTACAATGATTTCTCTCATCTGGATATTTGGTTTGGTAAAATTATTTAAAGGCCTATAAACTTAAATTCGATACAAGTTTTTTAATTTACCATACATTATAATGATTTGGCCTTGATACATCAAATAATGTAAAATGTCATGAACATGAAATAATTTTATTAGTTTTTCAAAGACAATTTAAATAATTTATATAATAAAAATAAAAAATTTAAAGAACTTATTTTTAAATGTCTTTAAATAGAAACACAAATCAATTAGTCATAATACAATATAATTATCTCTTAACAAATTTGCCGAAAATTAAAAACAATTAAGTCTCGCATAATCAAAAGAAGAGCACTTGGGGTGGCAAAAAAGTCATGAGGAATGCCCATCCATATAAACAAATCAACATACATACACATATACAATAAAATACATAAACAAAATGAGAACAACAAATGAACATATGAATGTATAAAGAAGGGGATTACGTTAAAAAAAAAAAAAAAAACTTTTAGTAAATTGTTAAAAACGATTATGGTGTTCTACTATAAACAAAACAACTAAATGTTGACTCATAAACACATTGAACACGAAACAAAGAATAGCAATAATAAAGGGAAATTAATGAAAATATCTGTATAGCATTCGATAAAATGCCAAAGGGATTAACAATAATAATTTGAATTAAAAAAAAATGATTTTAATTAAATATTAAATGCAGATTTTAATCATTCTTGTATTAAGAAAACTAAAAACATCTTGTTGCAGCATTATCCATTTTGGTCACAATATATAGATCTTATGGTAAACACACTTATTTGAAAAAATAAACACTTTTAAAATGTTGTATGAAATAAACAAAAACAAGTAAAACAAATAAAAGCGTGCTAAGTTCGGCCGGGCCGAATCTTATATACCCTCCACCATGGATCGCATTTGTCGAGTTCTTTTCCCGGCATCTCTTCCTAGGCAAAAAAAGGATATAAGAAAAGATTTGCTCTGCTATTAGAGCGATATCAAGATATGGTCCGGTTTGGACCACAATTAAATTATATGTTGGAGACCTGTGTAAAATGTCAGCCAATTCGAATAAGATTTGCGCCCTTTGGGGGCTCAAGAAGTAAAATATAGAGATCGATTTATATGGGAGCTGTATCGGCCTATAGACCGATTCAGACCATAATAAAGACGTATGTTAATGGTCATGAGAGAATCCGTCGTACAAAATTTCAGGCAAATCGGATAATAATTGCGACCTCTAGAGGCTCAAGAAGTCAAGATCCCAGATCGGTTTATATGGCAGCTATATCAGGTTATGAACCGACTTGTACTTTATTTGACATAGTTGTTGAAAGTAACAATAAAAAACGTCTTGCGAAATTTCAGCCAAATCGGATAAAAATTGCGCCCTCTAGAAGCTCAAGAAGTCAAGTCCCCAGATCTGTTTATATGACAGCTATATCAGGTTATGAACCGATTTGAACCATATTTGGCACAGTTGTTGGATATCATAATAAAATACTACGTGCCAAAATTCATTCAAATTGGATAAGAATTGCACCCTCTAGAGGCTCAAGAAGTCAAGACCCAAGATCGGTTTATAGGACAGCTATATAAGGTTATGAACCGATTTGAACCATACTTGGCACAATTGTTGGATATCGTAACAAAACACGTCGTGCAAAATTTCATTCCAATCGGATAAGAACTGCGCACTCTAGAGGCTTAAGAAGTCAAGACCCAAGATCGGTTTATATGGCAGCTATATCAGGTTATGAACCGATCTGAACCATACTTGGCACAGTTGTTGGATATAAGAACAAAACACGTCGTCCAAAATTTCATTCAAATCGGATAAGAATTGCGCACTCTAGAGGCTCAAGAAGTCAAGACCCAAGATCGGTTTATATGGCAGCTATATCAGGTTATAAACCGATTTGAACCATATTTGGCACAGTTGTTGGATATCATAACAAAACACGTCGTGCAAATTTCATCCCAATCGGATAAGAATTGCGCACTCTAGAGGCTCAAGAAGTCAAGACCCAAGATCGGTTTATATGGCAGCTATATCAAAACATGGACCGATATGGCCAATTTACAATACCAACCGACCTACACTAATAAGAAGTATTTGTGCAAAATTTCAAGTGGCTAGCTTTACTCCTTCGGAAGTTAGCGTGCTTTCGAAAGACAGATGGACGGACGGACGGACGGACAGACGGACGGACATGGCTAGATCGACATAAAATTTCACGACGATCAAGAATATATATACTTTATGGGGTCTCAGACGAATATTTCGAGTAGTTACAATCAGAATGACGAAATTAGTATACCCCCCATCTTATGGTGGAGGGTATAAAAAGGCATTAAGTTCGGCCGGGCCGAACTTTGGATACCCATCACTTCGGGTATATATGTACAATCCGATGAAAATTGGATAACTTATGCACCCAAATTCGGCACGTACATTGAGTGGTCTTATAAATATAAGTCCCTGTTGAATTTTGTATTTCAAATTTCAACAAAATCGGGTAATAAATTAAGCTTTTATGAGCTTCAGACCCTTAACCGGCATATCGGTCTATATGACAGCTATATCTAAATGCAGTACTATTTTTACTAAGGCTAATTAACCGATCTCCCTTTATCTCCCTTGATCGGGGTCCATATGGTAGCTATATCTAAATATAGTCAATACAAACCATATTTGGGCGGATGTCGGAAGACATAAAACTACCCACTGTTTCAAATTTCACCGAAATTGGGCAATAAATAAAGCTTTTATGGGCTTCAGACCCTTTAACGGGAGATCGGTCTATATGGCAGCTATATGTAAATATAGTCCGATCTGAACCATACTTCAATCAGATGTCGGGAGGCTTAAAATAACCCACTGTTTAAAATTTCAGCGAAATTGGGCAATAAATAGGCTTCAGACCCTTTATCGGCAGATCGGTCTATATGGCAGCTATATCTAAATATAGTCCGATCTGAACCATATTTAGGTCAGATGTCGGGAGGCCTTAAACTACTCACTGTTTAAAATTTCAGCAAAATCGGATGGGCATTGAACACTTTATAGTAAAATCGGTCTATATAGCAGCTATATCCAAATATGGTCCGATTTGGCCCGTTCTGTGTCAAATTTCAATATCAATATCTCAAGTATTGAAGCCTGTAGAGTGATTACAACAGACGGACGGACAGACACACGGACATCGTTAAATCGTCTTAGAATTTTACGACGATCCAATATACAATATATAATAATTGCGCCCTAAAAAATCGGGAGATCGGTTTATATGGGAGCTGTATCAGGTTATGAACAGATTTAGATTATACTTGGCTGAGTTGTGGAAAATTATTACGAAACACGGACGGATAGTTATAACGAAACACCTCCTGCAAAATTTCAGCCAAATCGGATAATAACTGTGCCCTCTAGAGGCCGAAGAAGTATAATCCAGAGATCAGTTTATGTGTGGAGCTATATCATGAATGTTATGAATCGATTTTGACCATACGTGGGAGAGTTGTGGAAAGTAATAACGAAGTTATAACGGAAGTCAAATAAAACATCTTGTGCAAAATTTCAGCCAAATCGGACAATAAATACTCTCTCTAGAGGTTCACGAAATAAAATCGGGAGATCGGTTTATATGAGAGGTATATCAGATGATGAACCGATTTAGATTATACTCTGCAGAATGAACGAAATACCTCCTGCAAAATTTCAGCCAAATCGGATAATAATTGCGCCCTCTAGAGGCTCAAGAAGTGAAATCGGGAGAACGGTTTATATGAAAGTATATCAAGTTGTAAATCTGTTTGGGCCATATTAAGCACAGTTATTGGAAATCAAAGCAAAACCTCTCATGCGAAATCTTAGCCAAATCCTATAAAAATTGCGTCCTCTAGAGGCTCAATAATTCAAGATCAGTCTATATGGAATAGCTCCCAGGTAGCTCAAGTTATGCACCGATTTGAAACTTATTTGAACTCAAAGCAAAACATCTCATATGAAATTTTAGCCAAATAGGATAACAATTGCGCCCTTTAAAGGCTCAAGAAGTCAAGATTCGATGGCAGCTATATCAAAATATGCACCGATTTGGCCTATTTGCAATCCTTCGGAAGGTACCATGCTTTCGACAGACGGACGGACGGACATTGCCAAATCGACTCAAAATATCAAGAATATGCATTCTTTTTGGGTTTTCAGATCAATATTTTGATTTGTTAAATTTGTAACACATCAAAATATTGATTGAATGACGAAGTTAGTATACCTCCATCCTATAGTAGAAGGCATAAAACATAGGAATCTATAATCGCTTCAAACGAAACATCAAACACTGGCCTACAACAATAAGAAAGAAATCGCAAATCTCTTTTCGCCATATAAACCACAAAGAAAGAAAAATACATGAATAATAAAATTGTGTATATATGCAATAGACACGTAATGGACAGATATCTCTATAGCATTCAAAGAAAAGTGAAATGTATTTTGCATATAAACATACAAACAAATTTCAGATAAGTCCATACAAGCAACAAAATAAATTATTTGGAATATATTTGCAAATTGCAAATTTTGCCCGTGACCATTCCCCCTAAGGAACAGGGGCAAACTTCTCACTTATCAATGAGTGCAGTCCAATTCAAGTTTAAGCTCAATGATAAGGGGCCTTCTTTTTATAGCCGAGTCCGAACGGCGTGCCGCAGTGCGACACCTCTTTGAAGAGAAATTTTACATCGCATAGTACCTCACAAACGTTGCCAGCATTATGAGGGGAAAACCACTGCTGAAAAATTTTTTCTGATGGTCTCGCCAGGATTCGAACCCAGGCGTTCAGCGTTATAGGCAGACATGCTAACCTCTGCGCTACGGTGGCCTCCATATATTTACGACAAACAAAACAGTTTTATTTTTATCGTAACTGCATAACGTTTCACTCCAACGTATCAAAACGTTAGCCATAAATGTAGAATTTTTGAACTTTGTTTATGGTAAACACTTGAGTAACCTCTCAGTTACGGTGACCTCAAACTTCGTCTACGGTAAAGGAATATTTCTTTCATTGTGAAGTCAAAAATATTGGCAAAAGTGCTTCGATAGCAGCAAACGATTATTCATTTACCAGACCAATAATAATTCTCCTGTGTCTTTCCCACCAGAGAGAGAGAGAAAGAATATTTGAAAGTAAAGGGTGAGTTTTTAGCTATTTCCTTTTTGACAATACTGGTTTAAACAGCGCATGTAACGCATGTTTCGTATTTTGTTTCACTGTCAAACATCTTCAGTTTGGTCTATGATTTCACCATAAATTGTCTTACAAACGAGCAACGCTTGCAAATTATTGATTTTTATTATCAGAATGCGTGCTCTGTTGAAAAAGTTCATCGCGCACTTCTTCTTCTTCAGCGACGAAGCTCATTTTTGACTCAATGGGTACGTCAATAAGTAGAATTGTCGATTTTAAAGTGAAGATCAGCCAAAAGCGTTCCAAGAGCTACCAATGCATCCAGAAAAAGTCAGTTTGATGTGGTTTATGGGCTGGTGGCATCATTGGACCGTACTTCTTCAAAGATGATGCGATGCACCACCACTGTGGTATAAGATATAATAACTATGTGAGTTTGTTTGCAACGCTAAGAAGGAGACGATTCACATTCTGATTCGATTTAGCTATGTCCCTCTGTCTGTCTGTCTGTCCATGTATTTTTGATATCAAAGTACTGGTCGCATTTGTTGGCCGATTGTCATTAAATTTTGCACAAGTCTCTTTTTTGGTCCAAAGACGAACGCTTATGAAAAAAATCGGATCAGATCCAGATGCAGCTCATATATATATCCTTCATCCAATATGGCCTTTGAAGACCGTAATCGCCACAATTTTGATCCGATCATGACAAAAGTTTTACATGAGAAGTTTAAGTTGACGTCCCAATATGGGTACAAAATGTCATTAAAATCGGCTTAGATTTAGATATAGCTTCGATTTATGTAGGTCCCAACGTAAGAAAATCTTGCAAAGTTCTACTCAATATTTCAATAGGTATGCAAAATTAAAGTGTGATTAAACTTCAACAAAGGTTCTATGTATTAAAAGTATTACGTCGACTCAGTGGTGAAGGGTATTATTGTATATAGTCGGCCCAGCTCGACTTTTGCCTTTCTTTACCCATTTTGTTCCTTGACTGAAACTCGGAAAGTGATAAATTTTTAAATTTCGCCTTAGTTAGATAAATGTTTGCATGTCTAGTAACAACAACAACAAAAATGGCGTCAGGCACACGAAATCACACCAGGAAATCACTAAGGCACATATTTACCGATGTCCCATTAAGGAAGAGTGAAAACGAAAGGACGGGGCAGAAATCGAAAAATTCCGCCAACTAGGCCGCTAGAGAAGTCCAGATTGCCAAGAGGGTGGAGAGTATGTAGAAGGCTGAGAGAAGAAGAGGTCTTCACCCATAATCCTACGCCTTCTCCCCGACATTGTGGGGTATTCCCCAGCCATCGCCATGTCAACAAATGGTTAGGACTCCCAACAACAAGCGCGAGAATCTCGGTTACACGGCTTTGGCAACCCTTCAACCCACATCGCCAGCTCACGTCTATTCTGCGAATTATCACTTCCAAGGTCGCGAGGATCACACAACCTCAGACACTATATTCGTCCAGAAATCTATGTGACTCCCTAATTCTTAGGAACTCAAAAAACACCCATGCCCCAATGCCGCTATTAAGCTTAGACCCATACGTCTCAACAGAGAGAAGATTGTCTTCCTGAAAAAGGAAGGAAGAAGAATCAGTCCGTCACGTTGCAAATGCCACGTAGTCGTTCCACGGCAGCGGCCTTCCGCCAATGCCCAAATGCCTCTATACAGCTTGGACTCATACGTGTAGAAGCTCCTGTTCAGCGAAGACAACCTACAGGTCGCCATCGAAGAAACATCCGTCCGTCGCGATGCCAATGACACGTAGTCACACAACAGATGAGTGTCAGAAATCCATGTATTGTCAACCATGTCCCTGAGTCCCTTAGTCTAAGGACAGTCCTCAATGCCGCGCACTCCACATACAAATACAAAGGTCTGACATCAATTATCGCATTCAGCGCCACTCTCTGAGAGACCAGACGCTAAACGCCTGGTTTTGAGTCCTGGCGAGAACATCAGAAAAAACTTTTTACGGTGGTACTGCAAATGCAAATTTACCCATGAACATTCCATTAAGAAACCGAGGTAAACTTCTCACATATCAATGAGCGCTGTCCGATTTAAGTTTTAAGCTTAATGGAAAAGGACCTTCTTTTTATAGCCCAGTTTGAAACTTATCAATGAGTACTGTCCGATTTAAGTTTTAAGTTCAATGATAAGGGACCTCATTTTTATAGCCGAATTCGAATGGCGTGCCTCAGTGCGACACCTCTTTGGGGAGAAGATTTTGCATGGCATAGCACCTCACCACCGTAAAGCAGAGGTTAGCATGTTGCCAGCATTAGCAGGGGAAAACCACCACTGGAAATTTTTATACCTTTCACCATAAGATGGGGGGTATACTAATTTCGTCATTCTGTTTGTAACTCCTCGAAATATACGTCTAAGACCCCATAGAGTATATATATTCTTGATCGTCATAAACTTTTAAGTCGAACTAGCCATGTCCGTCCGTCTGTCTGTCGAAAGCACGCTAACTTCCGAAGGAGTAAAGCTAGCCGCTTGAAATTTTGCACAAATACTTCTTTTTAGTGTAGGTCGGTTGGTATTGTAAATGGGCCAAAGCGGTCCATGTTTTGATATAGCTGCCATATAAACCGATCTTGGGTCTTGACTTCTTGAGCCTCTAGAGTGCGCAATTCTCATCCGATTGTAATAAAATTTTGCACGTAGTATTTTGTTATTAAATCCAACAACTGTGCCAAGTATGGTTCAAATCGGTCCATAACCCGATATAGCTGTCATGTAAACCGATCTTGGGTCTTGACTTCTTGAGCCTCTAGAGTGCGCAATTCTTATCCGATTGGAATAAAATTTTGCACGTAGTATTTTGTTATTAAATCCAACAACTGTGCCAAGTATGGTTCATATCGCTCCATAACCTGATATAGCTGCCATATAAACCGATCTTGGGTCTTGACTTCTTGAGCCTCTAGAGTGCTCAATTCTTATCCGATTGGAATGAAATTTTGCACAACGTGTTTTGTTGTAGTATTCAACAACTGGGCCAAGTATGGTTCAAATCGGTCCATAACCTGATATAGCTGCCACATAAACCTGATCTTGGGTCTTGACTTCTTGAGCCTCTAGAGTGCGCAATTTTTATCCGATTAGAATGAAATTTTGCACAATGTGTTTTGTTGTAGTATTCAATAACTGTGCCAAGTATGGTTCAAATCGGCTTATTACCTTATATAGCTGCCATATAAACCGATCTTGGGTCTTGACTCCTTGAGCCTCTAGAGTGCGCAATTCTTATCCGATTAGAATGAAATTTTGCACAATGTGTTTTGTTGTAGTATTCAATAACTGTGCCAAGTATGGTTCAAATCGGTCCACAACCTGATACAGCTGCCATATAAACCGATCTGGGGTCTTGACTTCTTGAGCCTCTAGAGTGCGCAATTCTTATCCGATTAGAAAGAAATTTTGCACAATGTGTTTTGTTGTAGTATTCAATAACTGTGCCAAGTATGGTTCAAATCGGTTTATAACCTGATATAGCTGTCATATAAACCGATCTTGGGTCTTGACTTCTTGAGCCTCTAGAGTGCGCAATTCTTATCCGATTAGAATGAAATTTTGCACAATGTGTTTTGTTGTAGTATTCAATAACTGTGCCAAGTATGGTTCAAATCGGTTTATAACCTTATATAGCTGCCATATAAACCGATCTTGGGTCTTGACTTATTGAGCCTCTAGAGTGTGCAATTCTTATCCGATTGGAATAAAATTTTGCACGAAGTGTTTTGTTAAGATATCCAACAACTGTGCCAAGTATGGTTCAAATCGGTCCATAACCTGATATAGCTGCCATATAAACCGATCTTGGGTCTTGACTCCTTGAGCCTCTAGAGTGCGCAATTCTTATCCGATTGGAATCAAATTTTACAAGGCGTATTTTATTCTTACTTTCAACAACTGTGCCAAGTATGGTTCATATCGGTCCATAACCTGATATAGCTGCCATATAAACCGATCTTGGGTCTTGACTTCTTGAACCTCTAGAGTGCGCAATTCCTATCCGATTTGGTTGAAATTTTGCAAGAAGTATTTTATTCTTACTTTCAACAACTGTGTCAAATAAAGTTCAAATCGGTTCATAACCTGATATAGCTGCCATATAAACCGATCTGGGGTCTTGACTTCTTGAGCCTCTAGAGGTCGGCATTATTATTATCCGATTTGCCTGAAATTTTGTACTCTTATGGCCATCAACATACGGTCATATAGCCCGATACAGTCTATAGCCCGATACAGCTCCCATATAAATCGATCTCTCTATTTTACTTCTTGAGCCCCCAAAGAGTGCAATTCTTATTCGAATTGGCTGACATTTTACACAGGTAACCATATCTTGATATCGCTCTAATAGTAGAGCAAATCTTTTCTTATATCCTTATATTACTTAACATGCCACAAAGACTCACCCTTTTCAGGGCCCGGTGCCACAACAGGCACCCATAGGTGAGAATCGGACGAACCACAACAATGCATCCGTGTACCGCCCCTGGTCTAAGTCCGAAACTCCTGCCTAACGAGTTGCGACATGAGTAGATCGCATTCAACCCCCGTTTATCTCTCTCCACAACTTTCTTTCTCCACTTCAATTTCTGTTGAAGAACAACACCTACGTATTTCGCCACTTTCCTCATTTTCCATGTTAATAACCTCCATTACGAAGCTTTTCTTAGCGACTTTAGCAAAGGATCTTGGACGCATTATAGTTTTGCTGGCCCCAGCCTCATGTTGAGGCATAGCGATAATTATTCGAGCAATTACAACTCATATACCCATTAGCAAAAAAAACAAAGAAAAAAATTAACAAATAGAAGAGAGCGTAGCTTAAGTGTGTTATAGTCAAAAAAAAAAAAAAATAATGATGTTGTTGTTAATTTAATCACAATCGACAAAAAAAAAATTCAATTATGGCAATAAAAAATGATGTGTTGAACAAAAGCCAAATAAAATGAGGGAAACATTTACCAATCAATATCTCGTACCATTTATACGAAATACTAGACCATATACGCTTAAATGATTATTAAAATGCCGCAATTAAACCTAATCCATTAACACAGTATGACGAATGTGTTAGTTTCGCCACATTCATTAAAGCATGAGCTTTTAAGGCAGTCATGTGACAATTTATAACAGTTTTTGTTTCTCTAAACTACATATTGCTGGAAAATTTTAGCAGCATTATTTTATAAACATTTCAACTTATCAACATAAGGTCCCCTTTACATCAGCGTGCTCGGATGACCAGTGCGTGGATTGTGGGGACCAATTTTTACCAGCGGCTTTGCTGGTCTGTCGCTACAATATAAAAACTGCAATATCACAATGTACTCACATTGCATGAGCCAGTTCAAAATACTGTCATTCTTATCTAACCTAGTATAACTGGCATTCCTCTTACAAGAATATTTGCGTAACAACTATTGTTTAACAATAATTGTATGTATAACCATTATTGGCAGCCGCTTCAAAGCGTCAGAAATATGACACAGCTTTGTTTCAAAACGGAAAATACAAACCCCTTTGCAACGGAAATCAACAGTTTAATTCCAGCCAATTATTAATTTTTGCACTTTTTTCCAATTCCATTGTTCTAAAACACACGTGAGTGTTGTTACAAAATTGAACTTTGTCTATTATTAATTTGCCATGTGCACAATTAAGGCAATAATTAACAACAATATACCTGTATGATGCAATTAATTTTGAAAAATGTAGCGTGAAATAAGTTGTGGTACAGGGCTATAAAGATAAATGGAAACAAAGGCCTCTAAATATTGAGGAATTAATCAAATTTTTGGCAACATTTTGGGTAGATAACAACGATTGAACCAGGTGACGTATACGGAATATTATTAAAATTACCATAACGTATACGCCCCAAATCACTATAACATTTAAATAAATTGATCATTAGAGATGAGCAATGGGTAAATACCCAAAAGGTATTTACCCGGTATATTTATACTCAAAAGCTGGGTATTTATAATTTTGCATATATCTTGGGTACAAAAACATTTTTCATTTTTTATACCCACCACCGAAGGATGGGGGTATATTCATTTTGTCATTCCGTTTGCAACACATCGAAATATCCATTTCCGACCCTATAAAGTATATATATTCTTGATCAGCGTAAAAATCTAAGACGATCTAGACATGTCCGTCCGTCTGTCCGTCTGTCTGTTGAAATCACGCTACAGTCTTTAAAAATAGAGATATTGAGCTGAAATTTTGCACAGATTCTTTTTTTGTCCATAAGCAGGTTAAGTTCGAAGATGAGCTGTATCGGACTAAATCTTGATATAGCCCCCATATAGACCGATCCGCCGATTTAGGGTCTTAGGCCCATAAAAGCCACATTTATTATCCGATTTTTTTGAAATTTAAGACAGTGAGTTGTGTTAGGCCCTTCGACATCCTTCGTCAATTTGGCTCAGATCGGTCCAGATTTGGATATAGCTGCCATATAGACTGATCCTCCGATTTAGGGTCTAAGGCCCATAAAAGCCACATTTATTATCCGATTTTGATGAAATTCGGGACAGTGAAATGTGTAAGAGCCATCGACATCCTTCGTTAAATTGGCCTAGATCCGTTCAGATTTGGATATAGCTGCCATATAGACCGATCCTCCGGTTTAGGGTCTTAGGCCCACAAAAGCTACATTTATTATCCGATTTTGATGAAATTCGGGACAGTGAATTGTGTAAAGCCCATCGACATCCTTCGTTAATTTGGCTCAGATCGGTCCAAATTTGGATATAGCTGCCATATAGATCGATCCTCCGATTTATGGTGTAAGGCCCATAAAAGCCACATTTATTATCCGATTTTGCTGAAATTTGGGATAGTGAGTTGTGTTAGGCCCTTTGAGATATAGCAGATTTGGATATAGCTGCCATATAGACCGATTTCTTGATTTATGGTTTTGGGCCCATAAAATGCTCATTTATTGTCCGATGTCGCCGAAATTTGGAACAGTGAGTTAAGTTAAGCCCCTTGACATACTTCTGCAATATCGCACAGATCGGTCCAGATTTTGATATAGCTGCCATATAGACCGATATCTAGGTTTTAGGTTTTGGGGCCAAAAAAAAAGACGCATTTATTGTCCGATGTCGTTGAAATTTGAGACAGTGAGTTTGGTTATGCTCTTCGACGTCCTTCTTCAATTTTGCCCAGATCGGTCCAGATTTGAATATAGCTGCCATATAGACCGATCTCTGGATTTAATGTTTAGGGCTCATAAAAAAGGCATTTATTGTCCGATTTTGCCGAAATTTGGGACAGTGCTTTGTGGTAGGCTCTTCGACATGTTTATGCAACTTGGCCCAAATCGGTCCAGATTTGGATATAGCTGCCATGTAGACCGATATCTCGATTTAATGTCTTGGCCCCATAAAAGGTGCATTTATAATCCGATTTCACTGAAATTTGCCACAGTGACTTATGTTCGGCTTTTCGACATCCATGTCGTATATAGTTCAGATCGGTATGAGGTATATGAGTATAAGGTATGAAATTTCCACCGAATTTTGATGAAAGTTGGTTTACATATATACCCGAGGTGGTGGGTATCCAAAGTTCGGCCCGGCCGAACTTAACGCCTTTTTACTTGTTTTCGTATTATTTGTATATAAACCCGATCTTCTAATCTAGTTATATATAGCCGCTATATAGACCGATCTTCAGACTTAAAGTCTTGAGGCAATAAATTGGTCATTTTTCATCCGATTTCGTTAAAATTTGGCACAGTGAGTTCTGGTAGACCCCTATTCATTTCGGTGAAATGCGGTTCTGATCGGACTATATTTGAATATAGCGGCCCTTAGACCGATCACTCGATCTCCCGATATAGGGTATTGAGGCCATAAACGATCCATTTAATACCCTAATTCGATGAAATTTGGCATATTCATACCCATTCCTGCAAAATTTGGTACAGATCGGACAATATTTGGATATAGCTGCCGATCTCACGATATTGTGTAATGCGCCTATAAAAGGATCATAGGAAATAGGATTTTCGATGAAATTTGGCACAGTGAGTTTTGGCACCCCTCTAAAGCTTTTTGTTAAATATCGTCCAGATTGGACCACATAGGGAATGTGGACCAGATACTCTACACAATATTCTATACAATACTCTCGATTGAGAGATCGGTCTGGACGATATTCAACAAACAAATTTAGAGGTCTATCAGAACCCACAGTTTCAAAATTCATCAAAATATATCGAGAGATCGGTCTATATGGCAGCTATATCCAAATATGACCCGATCTGGAAGATATTCAACAGAAATGTATAGAGGGGTACCGGAACTCGTGGAAATAGGATGAAAAATGCTCCTTTTGTAGGCTCATTACACAATATCGGGAGACCGGTATATATGGCAGCTATATCCAAATATGGTCCGATCTGTACCACATTTGGCAGGAATGGGTAGTGCCCTACCAGATCACACTGTGCCAAATTTCATCGAAACCGGATGAAAATTTACCAATTTATTGCCTCACGACTTTAAGTCTGGCGATCGGTCTATATGTAGCGGCTATATATAACTATTGGGTTGCCCAAAAAGTAATTGCGGATTTTTTAAAAGAAAGCCAATGCATTTTTAATAAAACTAAGAATGAACTTTAATCAAATATACTTTTTTACACTTTTTTTCTAAAGCAAGCTAAAAGTAACAGCTGATAACTGACAGAAGAAAGAATGCAATTACAGAGTCACACGCTGAAAATTTGTCAACACTATATGAAAAATCCGCAATTACTTTTTAGGCAACCCAATAAAATCCGATTTTATGACATCAGAAGATCAGGTTTATATACAAAGAATACGCAATCATCAAAATTTTTTTCAAAAAGTTAGTATTCCACGGTCATAGAACTTCTGGCCTTTATCTGCAAAAAACTGAACCAAGTGCGATTTTATAGCCTCATCATTGCCGAAAGTTTTACCATTTAAGGAGTTCTGCAAAGATCGAAATAAATGGTAGTCTGATGGTGCAAGGTCAGGGCTATATGGTGGATGCATCAAAAGTTCCCAGCTCAGTTTTTGGCGAATGACCAAACATGTGTGCGGTCTAGCGTTGTCCTGGTGGAATATTTGTCCAATTGTTGACAGTAAACATCCGAATTAATCGTTTGGTTCCTTGGAAGCAGCTCAAAATATTCCACACCCTTCCAATCCCACCAAACAGACAGCATAACCTTCTTTTGGTGGATATCAGCCTTTGAAGTGGTTTGAGCTGGTTCACCATGCTTGCACCATGATCGTTTTCGACTAACGTTGTTGTAAACAATCCATTTTTTATCTCCAGTTATGATTCGTTTTAAAAACGGATCGAATTCATTGCGTTTGAGGTGCATAAGATGCATAAGCGTTGATTCGGTTTGTTAAATGAATTTCTTTCAATACATGT
This sequence comes from Stomoxys calcitrans, assembly GCF_963082655.1. Taxonomy (NCBI): domain Eukaryota; kingdom Metazoa; phylum Arthropoda; class Insecta; order Diptera; family Muscidae; genus Stomoxys; species Stomoxys calcitrans. Next base: position 29,567,195 of record NC_081552.1, read on the forward strand.
GGTACCCATATTAAAATTGACGCCAAACAAACAAATGTAAACAAAATTTCGCGCACTTTTTTTCTCAAGCAAGCTAAAAGTAACAGCTGATAACTGACAGAAGAAAGAATGCAATTACAGGGTCACAAGCCGTTGAAAAAATTTGTCAACACCGACTATATTACTACTATATTACTTTTTGGGCAATCCGATAGTTTAGTATATTCTCATGCTATGGTGGTGGGTATAAAAAGGACCAAATACTCAATGAAATCTATGCAAAAAATCCTATAATGCTGTAACAAATAGGGTTGCCGACATACAAAATAACCGGTTACAAAAATAACCGAATAAAAGAATCGGAATTACAGTTTGAATTTAAACACAGCCCACTCCAATATGTTGCCCACTCCAATATAGGGCTTAAATAACAAGTAAAAAGGCGTTAAGTTCGGTCGGGCCGAACTTTGGATACCCACCACCTCGGGTATATATATAAACCACCTTTCATCAAAATTCGGTCAAACTTTCATACCTTATGCCCCATATCAGTTATTGGACCGATTTGGACCAAATAATAATAAGTACAGTAGCTATATCTAAAAATAAACCGATCTGAACCATATTCGACACGGATGTCGAAAGCCTATCATAAGTCACTGTGTCAAATTTCAGCAAAATCGGACAATAAATGCCTCTTTTATGGGCCCAAAACCTTAAATTGAGAGATCGGTCTATATGGCAGCTATATTAAATCTGGACCGATACGAGCAAAATTGAAGAAAGAAGTCGAAGAACCTACCTTAACTCACTGTCTCAAATTTCACCGACATCGGACAATTAATGCGTCTTTTATGGCCCCAAAACCTAAAACCTAGATATCGGTCTATATGGGAGCTATATCCAAATCTGAACCGATCTGTGCGATATTGCAGAAGTGTGTTAAGGGGCTTAATTTAACTCACTGTCTCAAATTTCGGCGACATCGGACAATAAATGAGCATTTTATGGGCACAAAACCTTAAATCAAGAAATCGGTCTATATGGCAGCTATATCCAAATCTGAACCGATCTGAGCAAAATTGAAAAAGGACGTCGAAGAGCCTAACACAACTCACTGTCCCAAATTTCAGCGAAATCTGATAATGAATGGGGCTTTTATGGGCCTTAGACCCTAAATCGGAGGATCGGTCTATATGGCAGCTATATCCAAATCTGAACCGATCTGAGCCAAACTGACAAAGGATGTCGAAGGGCCTAACACAACTCACTGTCCAAAATTTCAGCAAAATCGGATAATAAATGTGGCTTTTATGGGCCTAAGACCCTTAATCGGCGGATCGGTCTATATGGGGGCTATATCAAGATATAGTCCGATATAGCCCATCTTCGAACTTAACCTGCTTATGGACAAAAAAAAGAATCTGTGCAAAGTTTCAGCTCAATATCTCAATTTTTAAAGGCTGTAGCGTGATTTCAACAGACAGACGGACAGACGGACGGACATGGCTAGATCGTCTTAGATTTTTACGCTGATCAAGAATATATATACTTTATAGGGTCGGAAATGGATATTTCGATGTGTTGCAAACGGAATGACAAAATGAATATACCCCCATCCTTCGGTGGTGAGTATAAAAATGGCTTGTTTACAACAACGTTAGTCGAAAACGATCATGGTGCAAGCATGGTGAACCAGCTCAAACCACTTCAAAGGCTGATATCCACCAAAAGAAGGTTATGCTGTCTGTTTGACGGGATTGGAAGGGTGTGGTATATTTTGAGCTGCTTCCAAGGAACCAAACGATTAATTCGGATGTTTACTGTCAACAATTGGACAAATTGAATACAGCCATCAAGGAGAAGCGACCAGAATTGGTCAATCGTAAAGGTGTCATACTCCACCAGGAAAACGCTAGACCGCACACATCTTTGGTCACTCGCCAAAAACTGAGTGAGCTTGGCTGGGAACATTTGATGCATCCACCATATAGCCCTGACCTTGCACCATCATTCACTACCATTTATTTCGAACTTTCGGCAATGATGAGGCTATAAAATCGCTCTTGCTTCAGTTTTTTGCAGATAAAGGCCAGAAGTTCTATGAGCGTGGAATACTAAATTTGCCAGGAAGATGGCAAAAGGTTATCGAACAAAATGGCAATTATATATTTGATTAAATTTCATTCTAAGTTTTATTAAAAATGCATTTACTTTCTTTTAAAAAATCCGCAATTACTTTTTAGGCAACCCAATATATATATATATATTTTTTTTTTTTTGATTTCTTTATATATTTGGCATATTTTGATTACTTGTCCATGATTTTTTTCTCTTAAATTATATTTTATTAAATAAATTTTCCGTTTCGAATTAATGACTTTTATAGTATTTTTCTAAAACTTCACTTTCAAAGCATCACTAAACTGGTACCGTACCGCCAATCGTTGATGAAGGCATTAGTTTACACAAGTGTTTTAGCAAGACTAAGAAAGCCTCTCTCACTAAATTTAAAAGCCATTCATTCTATTGATGTCTACGTATACAAAAGAACGTACAAACATATGTTGAGCATAACAATTTCCACTTAAACACCCACCCACCCACCCTTTAATTATGACTAGGTATCTAACAACAAAAACGAAATGTTTATTATTTCTTTTGTTTTATTTTTCGTTTTTATAAGTCTGTATATAGTCTGATAAATATTTATAACTGTTTACATACTGTCAAATGAATTATTTTTATATGGATTCAACGGGCGCGACTGATTTTTGCTTACTTAATAATATTTACATAATTCCATATTGGCCACATGCTGCAAAGTGCTGAATGCCAGCCCGCCCGCCCATGTGAATGTGAATTGGAAACAGCGATTTCCTTATCGCTAACAATTGCAGATTGGAATAACACAAGTCCCGGGACACTTTATTCATTGACTGCAGCAAAATCGATTATGATACGTAATCTAGAAAATAAGTAACCGACCCTAACACGACTACTGAGATAACTGTCACCACTACGCGAATGAGTGATACTTGTAAATCCATATCGAAAAATCTTTTGAGGCTTTTTTTTTGTCACATAGCAAACAAAACAAGTAAAAATGTGTTAAATTCGGTCGTGTCGAACTTTGGATACCCACCAACATGGATATATTAATCATGATATTTTATTATAACTCTCATCTCTCTCTCTCTCTCTCATCTAAACAGTGGCTGATCTCGATCATATTTTTATACCCATCACCGAAGGATGGGGGTATATTCATTTTGTCATTCCGTTTGCAACACATCGAAATATCCATTTCCGACACTATAAAGTATATATATTCTTGATCAGCGTAAAAATCTAAGACGATCTAGACATGTCCGTCCGTCTGTCCGTCTGTCTGTTGAAATCACGCTACATCCTTTAAAAAGTGAGATATTGAGCTGAAACTTTGCACAGATTCTTTTTTTGTCCATAAGCAGGTTAAGTTCGAAGATGGGCTATATCGGACTATATCTTGATATAGCCCCCATATAGACCGATCCGCCGATTTAGGGTCTTAGGCCCATAAAAGCCACATTTATTATCCGATTTTGCTGAAATTTGGGACAGTGAGTTGCGTTGGGCCCTTCGACATGCTTCGTCAATTTTGCTCAGATCGGTCCAAATTTGGATATAGCTGCCATATAGACCGATCCTCAGACTAAGGGTCTTAGGCCCATAAAAACCACATTTTATATCCAATTTCGATGAAATTTGACACAGAGAGTTGTGTTAGGCCCTTCAATATTCTTCGTCAATTTGGCCCAGAACGGTCCAGATTTGGATATAGCTGCCATATAGACCGATCCTCCGATTTATGGTCTTAGGCCCATAAAAACCACATTTTATATCCAATTTCGATGAAATTTGACACAGAGAGTTGTGTTAGGCCCTTCAATATTCTTCGTCAATTTGGTCCAGATCGGTCCAAATTTGGATATAGCTGCCATATAGACCGATCCTCAGATTTAGGGTCTTAGGCCCATAAAAGCCACATTTATTATCCGATTTTGCTGAAATTTGGGACACTGAGTTGCGTTGAGCCCTTCGACATCCTTCGTCAATTTGGCTCAGAACGGTCCAGATTTGGATATAGCTGCCATATAGACCGATCCTCCGATTTATGGCCTTGGGCCCATAAAAGCCACATTTATTATCCGATTTTGCTGAAATTTGGGACAGTGATTAGCCTTAGGCCCTTCGACATCTTTCTTCTATTTGGCCCAGAACGGTTCAGATTTGGATATAGCGGCCATATAGATCGATCTCTCGATTTAAGGTTTTGGGCCCATAAAAAGCGCATTTATTGTCCGATGTCGCCGAAATTTGGTACAATGACTTGTGTTGGGCACTTCGATATTTGTCTTCAATTTGGCTCAGATCGGTCCAGACTTGGATATAGCTGCCATATAGACCGATCTCTCGGTTGAACAATGACTTGTACTTATAAGCATTTGGTCTAAATCGGATGATATCTATAGAGCTGCTATGGGGCATAAGGTATGCATTTTTCACTGGATTTTGACGAAATGTGGTTCACATATATACCCGAGGTGGTGGGTATCCAAAGTTCGGCCCGGCCGAACTTAACGCCTTCTTACTTGTTTTTTATTCAAGTCCAGAGAACTCATATACAAGTAACCGTTTCAGCGAAATCAGGCAATAAATCCGCTTTTTATGGGATTAAGACCCTAAATTGGAAGATCGGTCTATATCTCGGCTAATAAATGAGCCTTTTATGGGCCCAATACCCTAAATCGGGAGATCAGTCTATATGGCAGCTATATCCAAATATAGCCCGATCCTGACCATACTCGGTACGAATGCCAATGAGTCTAACGCTACATATTGTGGCAAACTTCAGCGAATAAACGTGAGTTTAATGAGCCTAAGACCTTAAATCGACAGATCGGTGTACATGGATGATATATCAGGATACAGCCCATCTTCGAACTTGGCCCGCCTATGCATAAAAAGGAGTCTGTGCAAAGTTTCAGCTAATTATTTCCATTTTTAAAGCTGTAGCATGATTTCAACAGACAGACGGACGGGCTTTGGTAGTTCGTCTTAGATTTTTACGACGATCCTTTATAGGTTCACAAATGGATATTTCGATGTGTTGCAAACGGAATCACAAAATTAATATATCTCCATCTTTCGGTGGTGGATAAAAAAAAAACAACTGTACCTGGCATTCGAGGGTAATTGGTTGGTGTTTTATTTTTGAAAATCTAAAAAGAATTCTCCTTCGATTGGCGCCAAAGGCAATTGTTATTAATTATTAAGGAAGCACGCAATTGTTTATAATTGTTCGATTGTCACAAGTCTTTACTGGCCTTTAGGGGACATTTGTGTTCATTCTTCGCCTGAGTGCTTTTAATAAGTTTCGCTTTTGTTCAATAATAACCGACAATGATTTATTTAATTTCGAAACATTTAAAATGCCTTTTATGGGAATTTTTACACCGCAGGGATCAGGAAAATTTTTGGATGTTTCCAGTACTAATCATACTCTGGTATTCACTTAAGATACTGAACATCTGGTTTGGAACCATCATATGGAAGTCTTTGTTTCAAGCACATTGTAATACCTATTGGCGCTATTAGTTATTATGATCAACAAGCCGTATCGGGCCCGCTCCGCTGAGCCTTCTTTAACTCTCTAATATCTTTATAGAAGGGGGGGCTTTTCGCCCTGAATGCGGTTATCGAATTCGTGCCGTTGTTGCCCATGACGCTGAAAGCGTTCGAGTCCTGGCGAGAACATCGGACAAAGCGGTGTTTATCCCCTCTTAATGTTGGCGACATTACAATGCCATGGATGGACATTTAAAAAAATTTTCCCAAAGAGGGAACGGGACGCCGTGCGGACTCGGCTATAGACTTGGACCCAAATATTAATACCATATTCGTCTCCAATACCTTTCGTTTGATACCCTTATTGTGCCGATCGGACCACTTGCGGATGTGGGTGGCGATTTGGGGCGATTTGGGGAGTATCGTATAGTCATAATGGGTCTAATGCCCTTTTTTGTTGTGTGGGTGGCGTGACCCCCTATACATCGATCTGATTTTGTATGTCAAATTCGAAATCTACTCCCGAATACCTTTCATTTTAGCCCCATATTGAAATGAACGTCCAATATGGCTGTTTGGGGGAGTTTTGGGGTTGGGGCGGCCAGATGGGTACTTAGACTTAAATTTAAATACCATATTCGTGTTGTACTCTCCAATATCTTTCATTTGATACCCATATTGTCCCGATGGATCCACTTTTGATTTTAAGTGGGGTTTTTGGGGTAACGGGGGAGGTCCGCCCACTTCCAATATCAACAAACTAAAAAGCCTTTTCCTCCTTCCTTACCATTTTCGTAATCTACTCCCGAATACCTTTCATTTGAGTCCCATATTGTAATGATCGCACAGTGGGCCAAATGGCAAAAAAATTGGAAATAAGTCTACAACTTTTTATCTGTTGATTTTAGCCATACAAAATGTTCTAGACATTTGTAGAGGAGGACATAGGCTTTCAGAAAAGTGCTGTTGTTGGTCCATATCTTTAATACAGGGTGAGCTACAGGGTGTCAAAGTTGACCACTTTTGACTTCTCCAAGCTTCTGGGGGCCATAACTTTTGATCTACTCAACCGATTTACATGATTTAGGACTCTAGAGAAAGAGCTTGACAAGATCTAAAAAACTTATGCATAAAGTACCATGCCATCGTGTACTGTTAAGGAGTTATGAATTGTTTAATTTTAAAATATGAAAATTTGGCCTTGGTTTTTTTCAGTGTTTTTTAAATAACTCCGTCAATTTTAAAGCTATAAACTTCATACTTCACACAAATTATGCCAGCATATGTGTGCATAAAATACAAAAGGAATCACGTGAATATCTTTGGCGGTTTAAAAATGGCATCGTTTTCAATATGAAAAATATTTTTTTTGTCAAAAAATTGCAAAATTTTTCAAAAAAGATACTCCCATTTCCTTTAAGTTTTCGCAAACTTTGGCCGTCAAAGCATTATCATTTCTTTCCATTTTCACAAAGTCGAGGTATTAAGAAAAGTTTTAAGTGCTAATTTGGCTAATTTCGATATCAAACAACACCGTTATCTTAAGACCAAAATGGCCAATTTTTTTACTAAACTTCAAAAGTTTCTCACTGGAAAAAAAGTTCCACGGGGATTTTTTCGCTTTTTTTGAACTTAAATGAAAGCTTAAAATGTTCCCAACATTTTAAGGTATGTCTCGCCATATCCTAGCCATAAATGAGATCGTAGCGATCAAAATACTGAAAAAAGTCAATTTTCAAGTAGTGCTATATTCATTGCTAAAAAACAAGTATTACGTCACATTTTATTGCAAAGATGTTAAATAAACTTTTATTTGGTAACACTTCTTCTACAAAACACAAAAAGAATCATGGAAATATCTCTATTCTATTCCATTTTATGGAACCGGCAATAAAAAAGTCAATTTTTCAAAAAAGTCGAATTTCCCAAATTTTGTTTTTGTTGTCCTAATTGCACATGACACACTATAGCCATATTTACGCAACATACCTTATCGTAAAGGAAATTTTCATACCTTTCCAACGATGTATAAAACATTTCTCAACTCGGATTCTATCTACTCTAAAATTCATTTACACTTCATTAAACTCTATATAAAAATGTCTATTTGTGAAATGGAACCTTATATGGGGCCTACACTAAAACATTGATAGATTTGCCCAGGGTTTACAATACAAATGTGTTAGAATAAAAAAAGGTCTCCTGCCAAAGTTTAAAAAAATTGGAATAAAAATATGTGTTTTAGAGCGAAAACACTTCGCATCGGCGTGCGTTTGTATAGTACCTACATCTATTTTTAATGTAAGCTGATGATTTTTGAATAAAAAGTAACCTAGAAATATACCTGCATATATATATATATTTGTGTTAAGATTTGATGCAGACAAATGTTACCTGTTTCGCTATGTCGAATTCCCAGGAAATCCACCGTATCAATGAATGTGAAAAAACCTACCCATAAAAAATTCATTGTCATTTTTTTTAACCAAATTCGAGTCCAGGTAAATAATTATAGAAGAGTAAGTAAAAAGAGGCACTTTGGACCCCTTTTTACGATTGCGTCTGATACCTGAAATGGGTCATTAATTGTGAATATATTGCATAAATATTTGAACAAAATCCAAATTTTCTTCATTATATTTTGTAGAGGCGTAAAGGACATTTATAAGTTATGGAAGTCATACTGAAGTATTCCACTCTTTCGAAAATTGTATGGGACATCAAAAATGATTCCAAATCATACACGGAGTCATTTAAGGAACTTGTTTACACTTTGGACCACATATATGGAATAAGGCTAAATAAAGACGCTTTAGACAAACTTGAAAAATTCTACAAATCATTTGAGAGAAGGTTGCCAGAATGTTCATTCGCAAAAATCAAGTTTTTCAAAATGTATGAGAAGTGGCTGAAATCGGATCTACTTATTGAAATTAAACCGCTGATTCCCGGCCGGCCTAGCAAAGCATACGACGAAGTTACGGAGAAAACCAAAAAGAAAAAACAAGAGGAACTATTGGCGGCACATCCGCCAAATTTAATAAAAGATACGATCAAAACAGCATTGTTAAAAACACAACCAAAAAATGTTGGACGAATTGTCGATGTTTTACCATTAGCATCTCCGAAAAGGGTAAAGAGAATGGTAGAAAGTATTCCAACTCCAAAATCGACTACAGAATTCACGGAGGAAGATGCACTGGCCCTGATTTTGAACCTAGGCCTCTCAAGAAACAAATACTCAACAATGAGGAAGGCTCTTCGTGAAAAAGGATGGGGTTGTTTACCCTCAAAACATAAATTGTACAACACCAGGACGAAAATGGTGCCATCAAATATATACGTGGACGAATTAAAAGCAAGAGTGAAACTTGCTGATCTTGTTGAAAATACAGCTGTTAGAATTATTTCTAATTTTACTGAAGAACAGTTGAACACATGTAATAATTCCGAAGTGGTTTTGATCAGCAAATGGGGTTGTGATGGATCATCTGGATTTTCCGAATATAAGCAACAAACAGAAATAGATACCAACTTCGCATCAATTTTCATGGCATCATTAGTACCATTGAGAATGAGATTGTACAAGGACCAATCTTCATCATCGAAAGAAAATGCATTTCAAGATATATGGATAAATAGAACACCTGGGTCAAAATATTTATGTCGCCCAATTCGGTTTGAGTATACAAAGGAAGACCGGAACACAACACGATCTTTGGTGAACGAAATAAAGGAAGAAATTGCTGCATTACCCATGATTGTTATAAACCAATTGGGAAGAAATATAAAAGTTTCGTTTCAACTACAACTCACTATGATCGATGGAAAGGTGGCAAACGCATTAACTGGCGTTATGTCCAATTGGAGATGCAATATTTGTGGCAAGAAGAATGGGCAATTCGAGGACAAGTCTGATGAAAATTTAGTAAACGAAAATGCGCTCAATTTCGGTATTTCGCCCCTGCACTGTAGAATTCGATTCATGGAGTATTGTTTGCATTTATCGTATGACCTTAAATATCGGACTAGCCCTGGAAACCGCGATGTCTCTGCTAGAAACAACCAAGATCTTCACAAAATGAGGCAGGAAGAGAAGAATCGAATCCAGTTGGAGTTTAAACAAAAGGGACTTATAATAGATAAACCTCTTTACGGATACGGAAGCACAAATGATGGCAACTCGGCAAGGCGGTTTTTTGAGGACCCCGTATCGACATCTAAAATAACCGGTCTTGATGAACACTTGCTAAGACGATTCAAAGTGATTTTGGCTGTAATCAATAGCAAAAAGATGATAAATTCAACCAAATTTGAAGCTTATAGTAATGACACAAAAAACATTTTATCTGATTTATATTCGTGGAAAGCTTTAACACCGACAGTACATAAAGTCTTACATCATGGCAAGGAAATTGTGGAATACAACATACTTCCGTTAGGAGAACTTACAGAAGAAGCTCAGGAATCCCGTAATAGAGATGTTAAACAGTTCCGGCTTTTCAATACCCGAAAGAGCACCAAATTTAACCAAAATTATGATTTACTTCAATATTTATTGTTATCGTCTGATCCGGTACTATACAGCATCAGAACTAAATGGCTACCAAAAATATGTGACGATATAGATAAGGACGATCCCGATGCCATTCAAATTAAAGAGCTTTTAAATTTTGATACCTTAGATTATTTGGTAGAGAATAAAATCAAATAATACAAAACTAAAATGCTTTTTTATTTTGGGAGTAGCTAATATACATATAAACGCACGCCGATGCGAAGTGTTTTCGCTCTAAAACACATATTTTTATTCCAATTTTTTTAAACTTTGGCAGGAGACCTTTTTTTATTCTACACATTTGTATTGTAAACCCTGGGCAAATCTATCAATGTTTTAGTGTAGGCCCCATATAAGGTTCCATTTCACAAATAGACATTTTTATATAGAGTTTAATGAAGTGTAAATGAATTTTAGAGTAGATAGAATCCGAGTTGAGAAATGTTTTATACATTGTTGGAAAGGTATGAAAATTTCCTTTACGATAAGGTATGTTGCGTAAATATGGCTATAGTGTGTCATGTGCAATTAGGACAACAAAAACAAAATTTGGGAAATTCGACTTTTTTGAAAAATTGACTTTTTTATTGCCGGTTCCATAAAATGGAATAGAATAGAGATATTTCCATGATTCTTTTTGTGTTTTGTAGAAGAAGTGTTACCAAATAAAAGTTTATTTAACATCTTTGCAATAAAATGTGACGTAATACTTGTTTTTTAGCAATGAATATAGCACTACTTGAAAATTGACTTTTTTCAGTATTTTGATCGCTACGATCTCATTTATGGCTAGGATATGGCGAGACATACCTTAAAATGTTGGGAACATTTTAAGCTTTCATTTAAGTTCAAAAAAAGCGAAAAAATCCCCGTGGAACTTTTTTTCCAGTGAGAAACTTTTGAAGTTTAGTAAAAAAATTGGCCATTTTGGTCTTAAGATAACGGTGTTGTTTGATATCGAAATTAGCCAAATTAGCACTTAAAACTTTTCTTAATACCTCGACTTTGTGAAAATGGAAAGAAATGATAATGCTTTGACGGCCAAAGTTTGCGAAAACTTAAAGGAAATGGGAGTATCTTTTTTGAAAAATTTTGCAATTTTTTGACAAAAAAAATATTTTTCATATTGAAAACGATGCCATTTTTAAACCGCCAAAGATATTCACGTGATTCCTTTTGTATTTTATGCACACATATGCTGGCATAATTTGTGTGAAGTATGAAGTTTATAGCTTTAAAATTGACGGAGTTATTTAAAAAACACTGAAAAAAACCAAGGCCAAATTTTCATATTTTAAAATTAAACAATTCATAACTCCTTAACAGTACACGATGGCATGGTACTTTATGCATAAGTTTTTTAGATCTTGTCAAGCTCTTTCTCTAGAGTCCTAAATCATGTAAATCGGTTGAGTAGATCAAAAGTTATGGCCCCCAGAAGCTTGGAGAAGTCAAAAGTGGTCAACTTTGACACCCTGTAGCTCACCCTGTATTAAAGATATGGACCAACAACAGCACTTTTCTGAAAGCCTATGTCCTCCTCAACAAATGTCTAGAACATTTTGTATGGCTAAAATCAACAGATAAAAAGTTGTAGACTTATTTCCAATTTTTTTGCCATTTGGCCCACTGTGGATCGTCAAATAAAACTATTTTAAGGGGTTTTGGGGCTGGAGCGGCCCACCAGGTACTTGGACCCAACTTTTATTATGAAATTCGTACTCTACTCTTGAATACCTTTCATTTGAATCCCATATTGTCTCGATCGGTACACTTTTATTTTCGGGTAGTACTGTTTGGGTAAGGGGAGGGTCCGCCCCCCCTCCCGATATGAAAAAATTATATAGCCTATGTTTCCTTCCAGACCAACCTACACAATCTGTGAAAATTTCAAGGTAATCGGTTCAGCCGTTTTTGAGTCTAAACGGAACAAACAAACAAACACAAATTGAATTTTATATATAAGACTAGCTGACCCGGGCCCGCTCCGCTACGCCTTCTTTTACTTTATATGGAACAAAAGTTTCCTTGGAATATTTATTTTCGACAATTAAAGATCTCTTAGTGAAATACCATGCTACGAAAATAGTATATCGCTCGACTAACAGTTTAGCAATATAAGTGCCTTTATCTGAATCTCATATGATCTTTATTGGTCTACGAATTTAAGTTTGGATGTAAGGTGTACTCCATTCCTAAAATACTTCATCTCAGCCCGATATTCTCATGATGTGTGATTTAGTGGTGTTTTCGGGGAACAGATGGTCCCCCAGATACTTGGCCCTGGAAAAATATCACCATCGTGCTCTTCTCTCAAATACCATTTATTTAAATCCCATATTGCCATTGGCTTAAGAGGAGTTTACAGGATGAGGCGTCCCCCCAACACATGGCCCCAAAATAGGTTATCAAATTCGTTTTCTAATCTCAAATACCTTTCATTTCAGCCACATATTGACATGGTCGAAAAATGTTTTCCCTTTGGGGGTGTTTTGGGAAAGGGAGGATGCCCTAAATATATATGATCCTACATTTGAATATCAAATTCGTATTCTACTCCCAAATACCTTTATTTGAGTTCCATATTGCGATGGTCAGTAAAAAATTGCTGTTTGTGGGGTATTTTGGGAAAGGGGTAGATCCCCAGAAAATTGGTCCCGAAAATAGGTATAAGTTCTTGCTCTAACCCCCGATACCTTTCATTTAAGCTCCACATTGACATGGTGGGTAAATATGACCGATTTAGGGGTGTTTTGGTGATTGGGATGGTCCCCCAAACGCTATTCCCTGAAAATATATATACCAGCAACGTGCTCTATTCTCATATATTTGAATCCCATATTGCCATTGGCCTCAAAATTGGATATCAAATTCGTTTTCTACTCTCAAATACCATTCACTTAAACCCCTTATTGAAAAAGCCAACAAATATGTCCAGTTTTGGGTATGAGCCCTAAAAAACTATGAATATCGAGCTCCACTGTCTTAAAGACCCAAATTGTGTTGGTGAGCAAATACGTCTTATTTGGGGGTTGTTATGGTGGTGGGACGTCCGCTAGACAGTTGGCCCCTAATGTTGATATCAGATACGTGGTTTACTCCCACATACCTTTAATTTGAGCCCCAAATTTCCATAGTCGGCAAACATGACCGGTTTGGGGGGTGTTTTGGGGAATGGGTGGCCACTCAGAGAGTTGGCCTTGAAAAAATATATGGTATTCGTTTCCCACTCTAAAAACACTCTTATTTGAGCCTCATATTGCAATAGTCAGAAAATACTTACCATTTGGGTGGTGTTGTGGGGGTGGAGTGACCCCATTGACACTTTTCCCGAATATTGATATCAAATTCGTGCTTTACTCCCAAAGACCTTTCATTTGAGCCCCGTATTGCTTTGGTCGCACATTTGTCCCCTTTGGGTGATGTTTTTGGGGAGAGACGGCCCTCCAAACACTTGGTCCCATATTTGGATATCAGATTCGTTTTCTACATTCAAATATCTTTTATTTAAGCCCCATATTGCTATGGTCAGTAAATAAGTCCTGTTTGGGAGGTGTTTTGGGAAAGGAGTGGACCCCCAGAAACATGGTCCCACATTTGGATATCAGATTCGTATTCTACTTACAAAAACTTTTCATTTGAGTCCCATATTGCCATGGGCGGTAAATATGTCCGATTTAGGGGTGTTTTTTTGGGGTGGTGGGTGGGTGGTCCCCCTAGCACTTGGTCTGACAATTGGATATCAGATACGTTTTCTTATCCTAAATACCTTTCATTTGAGTCCCATATTGTCATGATTCGTCTAAAGATATGTTTGGTAGGTTTTAGGGTGGGGCAGCCCCCCTAGGTACGCCATCCGAAATTTGGATACCAAATTTTTATTATTAGGGTACTATATGAGAGCACACAAAATTTCGCTTAAATCGCACCACCCATCTCCGAGATCTGGAGTTTCTGAAAATAATGGTAAGGGGGAGGATCCGAGCGTCGAGACATTTTATGTTGATCTAGCCATGTCCGTCCGTCTGTCCGTCTGTCCGTCTGTCCGTCTGTCCGTCCGTCCGTCTGTCCGTCCGTCTGTCCGTCCGTCTGTCCGTCCGTCTGTCCGTCCGTCTGTCCGTCCGTCTGTCCGTCCGTCCGTCTATCTGTCGAAAGCACGCTAACTTCCGAAGGAGTAAAGCTAGCCCCTTAAAATTTTGCACAAATACTTCTTATTAGTGTGGATCAGTTGGTATTGTAAATGGGCCATATCGGTCCATGTTTTGATATATATAGCTGCCGTATAAACCGATGTTTTGTTATGATATTCAACAACTGTGCCAAGTATAGTTCAAATCGGTCCATAATCTAATATAGCTGCCATATAAACCGATCTTGGGTCTTGACTTCTTGAGCCTCTAGCGTGCGCAATTCTTATCCGATCAGAATGAAATTTTGCACGACGTGTTTTGTTATGATATCCAATAACTGTGCCAAGTATGGTTTAAATCGGTCCATAACCTGATATCGCTGCCATATAAACCGATCTTGGGTCTTGACTTCTTGAGCCTCTAGAGGGCACAATTCTTATCCGATTTGAATGAATTTTTGCACGAAGTATTTCGTTATGATATCCAACAACTGTGCCAAGTATGGTTCAAATCGGTCCATAACCTGATATAGCTGTCATATAAAGAGATCCGGGGATTTGACTTCTTGAGCTTCTAGAGGGCGCAATTCCTATCCGATTTGGCTGAAATTTTGCATGACGTATTTTATTTTTACTTTCAGCAACTGTGTCAAATAAGGTTCAAATCGGTTCATAACCTGATGTAGCTGCCATATAAACCGATCTGGGATCTTGACTACTTGACTCCTAGAGGTCGCAATTATTATCCGATATGCCTGAAATTTTGTACGACGGATCCTCTCATGACCATCAACAAACGTGTTTATTATGGTCTGAATCGGTCTATAGCCCGATACAGATCCCATATAAATTGTTCTCTCTATTTTACTTCGTGAGCCCCCAATGGGCGCAATTCTTATACGAATTGGCTGAAATTTTACACAGGTCTCCAATATATAATTTAATTGTGGTCCGAACCGGACCATATCTTGATATCGTTTTAATAGCAGAGCAACTCTTTTCTTATATCCTTTTTTGCCTGAGAAGAGATGCCGGGAAAAGAACTCGACAAATGCGATCCATGGTGGAGGGTATATAAGATTCGGCCCGGCCGAACTCAGCACGCTTTTACTTGTCATATCTAAGATACTTTACAGTGCATGCTCTGGTCACGATGTTAACAGGCATTAAGTGTGGAATTTCATTACCTACTTCTGATGGGGGTGGCCATCGTAGCGCAGAGGTTATCACTTCTGCCTATGACGCTGAACACCTGGGTTTGAATCCTGGCGGGAGCATCAGTAAAATTTTTCAGCGATGGTTTTTCCCTCCTAATGCTGGCAACATTTGTGAGGTACTAGGCCATGTAAAACTTCTCTCCACTGCGGCACGCCGTTCGAACTCGGCTAGAAAAAGGAGGCCCCTTATTATTGAGCTTAAACTTGAATCGGACTGCACTCATTGATATGTAAGATGTTTACCCCTGTTCCTTAGTGGAATGTTCATGGGCAAAATTAGCAATTTTACTTCTGATGGTGGTAGCCAATAATTTTGGACTAGAAGTACAATAACCTTTCCGCTTTCAGTATATGGAACTTTTTTTTGCTCCCCAGAAGGCAGTTGCCACCTACTGCTGAAAGAGAACAAATTCCCTAACGTTTCTTAGCTAATACTGCCCATACCTTTTGTAGTTCGTACATTTGTTAACTTCTATTGTGCCTGGTCTGAGTCGCTATTTTTTACACTTGAGTTTGTGATAACAAATGATTTATGACCTTATAATGTATTTGTTGTTAACTTTTCGTTATTCGATTATTATTAGAGCAAAGTCTTTAAGAATGATATTTATTTTTTTCCTCCTCCATATTTACTTTGGCAAATTTTTGATGCGTCACTTAATTTTGAAGCAAATTGAAGGGGAGTTATTCAAGAGACACTTTTAGCTTTTACTTATTTAGCACAAAGTGGAACATGGAATGTGGGTCATTTAAAGTGTAGAGAAAACTTGTATAAAAAAAGCAAATTATTGGGTTGCCCAAAAAGTAATTGCGGATTTTTTAAAAGAAAGTAAATGCATTTTTAATAAAACTTAGAATGAACTTTAATCAAATATACTTTTTTTACACTTTTTTTCTAAAGCAAGCTAAAAATAACAGCTGATTACTGACAGAAGAAAGAATGCAATTACAGAGTCCCAAGCTGTGAAAAAATTTGTCAACGCCGACTATATGAAAAATCCGCAATTACATTTTGGGCAACCCAATATAATCATTGGATTTCTTTTCAATGTTCAATTTAAACTCTATTAGTTTGGGTTATAAAAAAAAAAGATTATCGACACATTTTGTAGATACATTTTGCCATTTCTTTGCAATACAATTTTATGAAAAGAACTGAAAAAAATTTTGTTCTATAGAAAACATTTTAAGAAAATGTTATTTTTAAAACCAAAATTTGTTGAAATTGTGTCACTAAACAAATGTTGTCAACATTTACTTTTTTTCAGAAAAGTTTGTTAGAATCGTATTTATATAAGAAATATAGAAAATGTTCTCAAAACATTATTTTTTATAGAAAACTAGCTGAACCGGGCCCGCTCCGCTGCGCCTTCTTTTACAATGTATGGAACAAAATAATCTTTGGAATATTTATTTTCGACAAAGAGCTTTTAGTGAAATACTGTAACAACATAAATGTCTTTATGTGAATCCCATATGATCTTTATTGGTCTATGTATTCGCTCGGAGGGTTTAGGTTCGTTTAAGTTTGGATGTTAGATGTACTCCATTCTTAAAAGACTTTATTAGAGCCCGATATTCTCATGGAGATTTTGGGAGCTGGAAGGGTCCCAGGGCCCAGACCCCTAGAAACGTGGTCTCGAAAGTGGGTATCAATTTCGTGCTCTACTCCCAAATACCTTCGATTTGAACCCCATAATGCAATGGTCGGTAAATATGTCCGATTAAGGGGTGTTTTGTGGAGTGGTCTCCCAAACACTTAGCCCTGAAAAAATATCAGCATCGTACTCTACTCTCAAATAGCATTATTTTTTTAACCCCATATTGTCATTGGTTTAAGGGGAGTTTATGGGATGAGGCGTCCCCAAATACCTTTCATTTGATGCGGTGGGTAGTGTTTTGGGGAAGGGGTTGTGCCCCAAATACTTGCTCCCACATTTGGATATTCGTATTCTACTCCCAAATACCTTTTAATTAAGCCCCACATTGTCATGGCCAGTAAATAAGTGCTGCTTTGGGGGTGTTTTCTGGAAGGGGTGGACCCCCAGAAACTTGGTCCCAAAAGTGGGCATCAATTTTGTGCTCTACCTCCAATACCTATCATTTGACCCCCATATGGCTATGGTCGGTACAAATGTCCAATTAAGGGGTGTTTTGTGGAGTGGAGTGGTCTCCCAAACACTTAACCCTGAAAAAATATCAGCATCGTAATCCTTTCAAACAGCATTTGTTTGAACTTCATATTGCCATTGGTTTGGGCGGCCAAACACTTGACCCAAAAAAACGGATATCAAATAGGATGCAATAGGCAGCAAATACGAGTATGTCCGGTTTAGGGGGTGGGTCCCAAAAACTCTTTGAGCCCCAAATTGGCATGGTGAGCAAATATGTCCCATTTGGGGGTTGCTATGGGGGTGGGGTCCCCTAGACAGTTGGTCCCGAATGTTTATATGAGGTTCCTGCTCCATTTCCAAATATCTTTCATTTGAGCTCCTTATTTCCATAGTCGGCAAACATGAGCGGTTTGTAGGTGTATTAGGGGCTGGGATGGCCACTGAGTGACGTTGCCCTGAAAATATATATCTGATTAGTGTTCTACTCTAAGATACCTATTGTTTGAGCTCATATTGCGATGGTCAGCAACTACGTTCTATTCAGGATGTGTTATGAGGGTGGGGTGGCCCCATAGAAACTTTTTCCCGAATGTTGATAACAGATTCGTGCTCAACTCCCAAAAACCTTACATTTGAGCCCCATATTGCTATGGTCGGTAAATTGTCCCCCCTGACTTCTTCTACAGGGCGCAATAACTGTGCGATTTGGCTTAAATAAAGACCGTGGTATATTTGTGTGACTTCTAACTGTCATGACAAGTACGGCGCATCATGTTCTATAACTAGATATAGCTCCCATATATGAAAAAGTCATTCAAAATAAGTATTTTGCGATTCCATGCGATTCCTGGTGAAGGGTATATAAGATACGGTCCAGCCGAACTTAACGGGCTTTTATCTATTTCTTTTTTTAATTGTATTCCTATATAATATTTTTTAGGAAAAAAAAACGAATAAAGGTATCTTAGTAATTCTTTATGAATATTGCAGATAGAAGTGTCCTTAAAAACTAAAAATAATTTCTAACCGATTTTTTTACTGAAATCCCCAAAATACCTCATCTTCAATATGTTCTCCTCACCTTCACCTACAAAAAAGAAAAAAAAAACAATTTTTTTAATAAAGACTAATCAATTAAAAACACTTTCTTCACATTTTTTGACTTCCAAACTGTATAACTTTAACCTGAATAATCAGATGTGGACACTTGTCGCGGCAAAGTCGTTGTAAACTCACGAACCGAAATCCTTGCCCGATTTTGGCAAAATCGGACAATAAATGCGAATTTTATGGGCGCAAGACCTTAAATCGAGAGATCGATCGATATGGCAGCTATATCCACATCTGAACCGATCTGGGCCAAAATGAAGAAAGATGTCGAAGGGCCTAACACAACTCACTGTCCCAAATTTAAGCAAAATCGGATAATAAATGTGGCTTTTATGGGCCCAAGACCCTAAATCTGCAGATCGGTCTATAAAACACCTATATCCAAATCTGGACCGATCTGGACCTTATTGAAGAAGGATGACGAAGAGCCTAACACAACTCACTGTCTCAAATTTCAGCAAAATCGGATAATAAATGTGGCTTTTATGGGCCTAATACCCTAAATCGGAAGATCGGTCTATATGGCAGCTATATCCAAATTTGAACCGATCTGGGCCAAATTGAAGTAAGAGGTCGAAGGGCCTAACACAACTCACTGTCCCAAATTTAGGCAAAATCGGATAATAAATGTGGCTTTTATGGGCCCAAGACCCTAAATCGGAGGATCGGTCTATATGGTAGCTATATCCAAATCTGGACCGATCTGGGCCAAAATGACGAAAGATGTCGAAGGGCTCAACACAACTCACTGTCCCAAATTTCAGCAAAATCGAATAATAAATGTGGCTTTTATGGGCCCAAGACCCTAAATCGGCAGATCGGTCTATATGGTAGCTATATCCAAATTTAGACCGATCTGGGCCAAATTGACGGAGGATGTCTAAGGGCCCAACGTAACTCACTGTCCCATATTTCAGCAAAAACGGATAATAGATTTGGCTTTTATGGGCCTAATAATACGATCTGGGCCAAAATGACGAAAGATGTCGAAGGGCTCAATACAACTCACTGTCCCAAATTTCAGCAAAATCGAATAATAAATGTGGCTTTTATGGGCCTAACACCTTAAATCGGAGGATCGGTCTATATGGCAGCTATATCCAAATTTGGACCGATCTGGGCCAAATTGACGAAGGAGGTCGAAGGATCTAATACAACTCACTGTCTCAAATTTCAGCAAAATACGATAATAAATGTGGCTTTTATGGGCCTAATACCCTAAATCGGAGGATCGGTCTATATGGTAGCTATATCCAAATTTGGACCGATCTGGGCCAAATTGACGAAGGATGTCGAAGGGCCTAACGCAACTCACTGTCCCAAATTTCAGCAAAATCGGATAATAAATGAGGCTAATGGGCCTAAGACCCTAAATCGGCGGATCGGTCTATATGGGGGCTATATCAAGATATAGTCCGATATAGCCCATCTTCCAACTTAACCTGCTTATGGACAAAAAACAGGACAGGTTTATTTGACGATAATCACAATATGGGACTCAAATGAAAGGTATTCGGGAGTAGATTACGAATATGGTCAGGAACTAGGTATAGGCTATATAATTTGTTGATATTGGAAGGGGACGGACCTTCCCCCGTTACCCCAAAAACACTACCCAAAATCAAAAGTTGACCGATAGGGACAATATGGGTATCAAATGAAAGGTATTGGAGCGTAGAATACGAATATGGTATAAAAAAATGCCAAGGGTCGCCCACTCCCAAAAAGCCGCCCAAATTGGAGTTTAACTCGATTATAGCTATATAAGACTCAAATGAAAGGTATTTGGGAGTCGATTGCGAATACGACATTAAACTTTGTATCTAAGAGTCTAGGTGATGCTTTACTTCCTTGAATCGCCTTCAATAGGTTATGTGACTCATTAAAACAATGGGGACTCAAGTGATAGATATTTCTGAGTGGAGTGCGTCATTCAAATTTGTGCTCAAGTGGCAGATGGGTTGTGGCGCATAACCCTCCTATAGACGCCCTCACCAAAGGCTGCCTACACCAACCATGACAATATGGGGTTCAAAAGAAAGGTATATGGTTGTGGACTGCGAATCTGATATCTTTATTCTCTCGGACTTCCTCACCCCTAAACAGTCATAACGACCTAACAGGACTCTGTGTTTGATTTAATTAATTTATTTAGTTAAAATGTAGTCAATATTTTGGAGCACGAATAAGAAACATATTTTTCGCGTGGTGTAAATGAAGGCGCAGCGAAGCGGGCCGCGCTCAGCTCTATATATATAGAAATTAATTTGTGTTTGTTTGTCGATTTGTTTGTTTGTGTGTTTCATATAGATTCAAAAAACGGCTGAACCGATTTTCTTTAAATTTTCACAGATGGTGCATTATGAACCCATGGTGAAAATAGGGTACTTCATTTTTTGATATCTGAAGGGGCGAGGGTTGGACCCTCTCCTTTACCCTAATTTTTAAAAACACCAGATCTCCGAGATGGGGAGGGCGATTTACCCTTACAGTTACCTAAAAACAAAAATTTGCTACCGAAATCTAGGATGGGGTGCCTAGGAGGGCCGCCCACCCCCAAAACCTGCCAAACGGGTTTATAGACCAATCTCTACAATATGGGTATCAAATTAAAGGTATTTGAAAGTAGAAAACAAATCTTATATCCAATTGTGGGACTAAGTATTTCGTGGGTCACCCCACTCTCCCAAAAACCCCTCAAATCTGACATATTTACCGACCATGGCAATATGGGTCTTTAATGAAAAGTCTTTGGGAGTAGAGCATGAAATTGGCTTTCACTTTTCTGCCAAATTTTCTATGGGCTTGAAAAAAAAGGAATTTAAGTGAAGACAAATCTACAGGAAAATTGGAATACATTTTCAACTGAAATTAGGCAGAAATTTCCAAATTTAGAGTACTCCTCTCCAACATAGCATTATCGGGCACAGCAGAGCGGGCCAGGCTCAGCTCGTCCTAATAATTTGTGTGTGAATTTTGTGTTTGTTTGTTCCCTATAGACTCAAAAACGGCTGAACCGATTACCTTGAAATTTTCACAGATTGTGTAGATTGGTCTAGAAGGAAACATAGGTTATATCATCTTTTGATATCGGGAGGGGGCGGACTCTCCCCCTTACCCCAAAGTATTACCCAAAAATAAAAGTGGACTTATCGGGACAATATAGGAGTCAAATGAAAGGTATTCAAGAGTAGAGTAAGAATTTCATAATAAAAGTTGGGTACAAGTACCTGAGGAGGGGCGGCTCCAACAGCAACAAAACCCCTTAAAATAGGTTTATTTGACGATCATGACAATATGGGACTCAAATGAAAGGTATTCGGGAGTAGATTACGAATGTGGTCAGGAAGAAGGAAGAGGCGGAGAGGGGGACCTTCCCCCGTTACCCCAAAAACACCACCCAAAATCAAAAGTGAACCGATAAGGACAATATGGGTATCAAATGAAAAGTATGCCGGAGTAGATAACGAATCTGTCATACAAATTCATGTCATAGTATAGGAGGTCACCCCACCCCAACAAAAACGCCCAAAATGGGCAATTTAGCCAATCACTGCTATATGGGACTCGGTTTGTTTGTTCCGTATAGACTCAAAAACGGCCGAACCGATTTTCTCGAAATTTTCGCATATTGTGTAGGATAGTCTGGAAGGAAACATAGGCTATATAATTTTTGGATATCGGAAGGGGGACGGACCCTCCAGCTTATGCCAAAAACACCACCCAAAATCAAAAGTGGACCGATCGGGACAGTAAAGGTATCAAATGAAAGGTATTGGAGAGAGTAGAATACGAATATGGTATTAAACTTTGAGTCTAAGTACTCATCCCCAACCCCAAAACTACCTCAAACAGCCATATTGGACGTTCATTTCAATATGGGGCTCATATGAAAGGTATTCGGGACTAGATTTCGAATCTGGCATACAAATTCAGATCGAAGTATAGGGGGTCATCCCACACCCTAAAAATGCCCCAAATGGGCATAAGACCCGTTATGACTATATGGGACTCGGCTAAACCAAATTTCTTAAAATTTCCACAGATTGTGTAGGTTTGAATGGAAGGAAACATGGGCTATATATAATCGCATGGGGGGGGACCCCAAAAATATTAAAATTTGGGCCCAAGTACCCAGCGGGCCGCCCCAAACCCAAACCTCCTCTAAACTGATATATTCGAAGTTTATTCCATTATGGGACTCAAATGAAAAGTATTCGGCAGTAGATTACAAATATGGCATAAAAAATTGGGTACAAGTAATGGGAGGTCTTCCCACCACCAAATACCCTTAAATGGGCATATTATCCGACCATGGCTATATGTGACTCCAATAAAAGGTATTTGGGAGTAGATTACGAATGACATTAAAATTTGCGTTCAAGTCTAGGTGGCGCTTTTCCTCTTAAAAATACGCCAAATAGGTTAATTAAACCATTGTGGCAATATGGGGCTCAAATAAAAAGTATTTGACAGTAGACAACGAATTTGATATTCAATTTTGGAGCCAATTGTTTGGGGGCAATTTGGGGGCACCCCCTAAACTGAACTTTTTTTCCGACTATGGCAATACGGAGCTCAAATCAACAGCATTTGGGAGTGAAAAACGAATTTGATATCCTTTTTCAGGACCAAGTGCCAGTGGCCGCCTTAGCCCCAAAACACCCTCCAAACAGTTCATAATTACCGACCATGGCAATATGGGGCTAAAATGAAAGGGATTTGGAAGTGCAGCTCGAATTTGATATCCATATGCCTCATTACTCTAATTGTTAAAAACACTAGATCTCGGAGATTGGTAATGTGATTCGTTCGAAATATTTTTGCACTTTTACAGTCTCTAAAAACAAAACATGATTTCTATTGTTCGGGTCGACCAAATCCCGGGGGCCGACCAAATCCCGACAAATGGATATATAGACCAATCACGACAATTTAGAGTTCAAACGATAGGTTCTTGAGATAAAAAAGCGAATTTGATATGCAAATCCACGTGGTTGGGGAGCAGCCCTAACCCAAAATACCTCCCTATTATATAAAAGCTATTTGGGGTGGGAATTGATTGATTTTCGGGAAATTGATACCCAATTTCGGGACAAAGACCCTGGGGTACACCGCACCCTCAAATAGAATTTAGAAATCGATCATGCCAATATGGGGCTCATATGTTTATGAAAGTGAAGCACGTAGCTTATATTTACTTTAAGGGCCAAGTGTCTGGGCCCTTTAAGTATATATACGGAGACCACCGTAGCGCAGAGACTAGCATGTCCGCCTATGACACTGAACGCCTGGGTTCGAATACTGGCGAGAATATCATGAAAATTTTCAGCGGTGGTTATCCCCTCCTAATGCTGGCGACATTTGGGAGGTACTGTACCATTTGGTATCGAAGCCATGTAAAAACTTCTCCACAAAGAGGTGTCGCACTGCGGCACACCATTCAGACTCGGCTATAAAAAAGGAGGACCCCTATCATTGAGCTTAAAAAAACTTGAATCGGAGAGCACTCATTGATATGTGATAAGTTTGCCCCTGTTCCTTAATGGAATGTTCATGAACAAATTTGCATTTTGCCAAGTGTCTGGGTGGCAATCCCACACCCGAAATACCCCGTAAACAGGAAATATTTACCAAAGTGGTAAGATAGGACTCAAAAGAAAGGCATTTTTTGGTAAGGTAAAGTAAAAGGGACCTTTGTTTATAGCCAAGTCCGAACATGACTAGCATTAAGAGGGGCTAACCAGCTCTTCAAATGTTTTTCGATTTTCTCGCCAGGATTTGTACGCAGGCGTTCAGCGTCACATAGCGGACATGGGCTACTGTGGCACAAATTCTATATCCACATTCAGGGATATAAGTGTCCCAACCCTAAAAAGACATTAGAGATTTAAAGAAGGCGCAGCGAAGCGGGCCCGGTTCTGCTAGTTAGACATAAAGTACAATAACAAGTAAAAAGGCGTTAAGTTCGGCCGGGCCGAACTTTGGATACCCACCACCTCAGGTATATATGTAAACCACCTTTCATCAAAATTCGTTGAAAATTTCATACCTTATGTCCCATATCTGTTTCATCAAAATATGTTCCGATTTGGACCAAATACTAATAAGTACACTAGCTATATCTAAAAATAAACCGATCTGAACTATATACGACACGGATGTCGAAAAGCCAAACAAAAGTCACTGTGTCAAATTTCAGTGAAATCGGATTATAAATACGCCTTTTATGGGGCCAAGACTTTAAATCGAGATATCGGTCTACATGGCAGCTATATCCAAATCTGGACCGATTTGGGCCAAGTTGCATAAAAATGTCGAAGAGCCTAACACAAAGCACTGTCCTAAATTTTGGCGAAATCGGACAATAAATGCCTCTTTTATGGGCCCAAAACCTTAAATCGAGAGATCGGTCTATATGGCAGCAATATTCAAATCTGGACCGATTTGGGCAAAATTGAAGAAGGACGTCGAAGAGCCTAGCCAAACTCACTGTCTCAAATTTCAGCGACATCGGACAATAAATGCGTCTTTTATGGCCCCAAAACCTAAAACCTAGATATCGGTCTATATGGCAGCTATATCGAAATCTGGACCGATCTGTGCGATATTGCAGAAGTATGTTAAGGGGCTTAACATAACACACTGTCCCAAATTTCGGCGACATCGGATAATAAATGAGAATTTTATGGGCCCAAAACCATAAATCAAGAAATCGGTCCATATAGCAGCTATATCCAAATCTGAACCGATATGGACCAAATTAAAGAAATATGTCGAAGGGCATAACACAACTCACTGTCCCAAATTTCAGCAAAATCGGACAATAAATGTGGCTTTTATGGGCCTAACACCATAAATTGGAGGATCGATCTATATGTCAGCTATATCCAAATCTGAACCGATCTGAGCCAAATTAACGAAGGATGTCGATGGGCCTTACACAATTCTTAGTCTCGAATTTCATCAAAATCGGATAATAAATGTGGCTTTTGTGGGCCTAAGACCCTAAATCGGAGGATCGGTCTATATGGCAGCTATATCCAAATCTGAACCGATCTGGGCCAATTTAACGAAGGATGTCCATGGGCCTAACACAACTCACTGTCCCAAATTTCAGCGAAATCGGATAATAAATGTGGCTTTTATGGGCCAAAGACCCTAAATCGGCGGATCGGTCTATATGGGGGCTATATCAATAGTCGATATAGCCCATCTTCGAACTTAACCTGCTTATGGACAAAAAAAGAATCTGTGCAAAATTTCAGCTCAATATCTCTATTTTTAATGACTGTAGCGTGATTTCAACAGATAGACGGACGGACATGTCTAGATCGTCTTAGATTTTTACGCTGATCAAGAATATATATACTTTATAGGGTCGGAAATGGATATTTCGATGTGTTGCAAACGGAATGACAAAATAAATATACCCCCATCCTTCGGTGGTGGGTATAAAAACGACCTAAAAGCTATTGTAATATCACAGTTTGTTTCATAGTATTGCAACTCCATAACTAGCGCTTATGTTTTCAGTGTCATCTTTATGGTTCACCGTTCATCCAATATTTTGTTGTATCCGTAAGCTTTCTATCATTAGTCCCTTTTTATTTTTCCGCTCTTTATCTATTGTAATATTATTACATTTTGAAAGTCTTGTGGGTGGCCTGTGCCAAGGGAGTGTTGTGCTGGTGCTAGTGCTGTTGTTTGTTATTGTTTTTCAATCTCTGTCTTGTGTTCTACCATCCTTATATTCAATGCTGTTTTGCATACATTGGATATGCATATATACATACAGATATGCATTGTATGTATGTCTTGGTGCATTCGTTGTTGTTCGTTCCTTTACATTATAATTGCATTTTCTACTGAATCTGCAAGCTTATAAACACCTCACACTTACTGTTATACGGCCTAATTCTGTTCCCAAACCTCCCTTTCTATCTATTACCATACTATTATTTCAATAATAAAAGCTATTATGTTCAAAAAATAAATAAACAAATTAATATAATTAACTTGTATTACAAAAGGGTAACGTTTATTGAGAGGCAGCCATATAACTGTTTATTATTTTAATTAGTTTAATTACGCGGGTATTAAGCCCTTCGAAAAGGAATCCAAAAGCATGTAGCAACCATTGTGCTAAGTGCACTTGCACCCGAATTCGTTAATCATCATTATCGTGTCTTTCTTTGTATCCATATCAAAAAAGAAGTAGAAGAAGAAAGCTTCGTTCTGTGTCTATACTGGAAGTGTATATTGCGGCAAAATTGTTGTGTTTTGTAATGCATACATATCACGTTTATTAAATTAAAAACGAACGAAACGATTTTGTAATTGAACACGGCAAACAGGTGTTTTGCATCATAACAAACACCTTGGACAGCTGTGTAAATATGCTGCTGACCAATCAATACTTTCTTTACAATTGATTATAATTTTTTTTTTTTTTTTTTGTTTAAGTTTTTATACCCACCACCATAGTATGGGGGTATACTAATCTAGTCATTCCGTTTATAACACCTTGAAATATTCGTCTAAGATCGTCTTTCCGGTTTATATGGTTTATATCGGTTTATCAGGTTATGGACCGATTTGGACCGTACTTGGCACAGTTGTTGAAAGTTGAAAACAGAACACCGCATGCAAAATTTCAGCCATATCGGACTAAAATTGCGGCTTCCAGGGACTCGAGAAGTCAAATCGGGAGATCGGTTTATATGGGAGTTATATCAGGTTATAGACCGAATCGGACCTTACATGGCAAAGTAGTTGGAAGCCATAAGAGACCACTTTGTGCAAAATTTAAGCCAAATCGAATGAAAATTGAGGCTTCCGTGGGCTCAAGAAGTCAAATCGGAAGATTGGTTCTATGGGAGCTGTATCCAAATCTGAACCGATATGGCCCCAATGACCTACATTAATACTACGTATCTGTGCAAAATTTCAAGAGGCTAGCTTTACGCGTTCCACCGCTATCGTGATTTCGACAGACGGCAGGACATGGCTAGATCGAATCACAATGTCGAGAGGATCCAGATTATATATAGTTTATGGGATCGCAGATTAATATTTCGAGGTGTTACAAACGAAATGACTAAATTAGTATACCCCCATCCTATGGTGGTGGGTATAAAAAGAAAGCAATGAGCTAAGAAATACAAATGCAAATTTGCCCATGAACATTCCATTAAGGAACATGGGCAAACTTCTCTCATATCAATGAGTGCTGTCCGATTCAAGTTTTTTTTAAGCTCAATGATATGGTGGCCTCCTTTTTATAGCCGAGTCCGAACGGCGTGCCGCAGTGCTTCACCTCTTTGTGGAGAAGTTTTTACATGGCTGCCATACCCCTCCTATCCTGTGATCCCCTCCTAATGCTGGCAACATTTGGGAGGTACTGTATCATTTCAATACCTCCCAAATGTCGCCAGCGTTAGGAGGGAATAACCATCGCTGAAAATTTTCGCCACGATTCGAACCCAGGCGTTCAGCGTCATAGGAGGACAAGCTAACCTCTGCGCTATGGTGGCCTTCGAGCGAAGAAATAAGAAATTCAAATAAAAGGAGAGAAGATAAGGAGTATCACCTTACCTGAGTTTGGTTTTACATGTCAAACACAATTTACCTCTCAGTAGTGAGAGTATGCAGTAGTGACTTTTGCACCAGAAGGCTAATAGAAGGGAAACTTCCCATTACCTAGTTAGTATGATTTAACATAAGACATTGACTCTTATCTGGCTACAATTATAAGCTATTAAAGTGCAAAGCCATTCTTGATATTTGCCTTTCATTTATGTCTTATAGTACAAGGCAAGAATTAATTTCCCCCTCAATTACTTTTACAGCCATAAATCACTTCTTGTATTTGCAATTATACGTTAAAACAACAACATGTAAATCTTAATAATTTCACAAACAACAACAACAAAACACTTCAATTAATTGTCAATGTTGATGGCCCTACAAAGTGTTTTTTTTTTTTTTTTTCATTTCTCAACAATCTTTTCAATTTCAAAATAGATGCAAGTCATTGTCACTGTTCGAGTATTTTTTATCAATCAAAAAATCAACCTCGCCAATATTCTTCAGCCATCAAGAAATCAACCACAAACTAAGAACTGTGAATGGAAATTCCCAAGAATACATTAAAATTACTTGAATTTGTTTCTTATTGGAACGATATCATTTGATATCAGAGTGTTGTGAGTCAATTAAAGCCAATTTAAGATGACTATCCTTTGGTTTGAACCTTCCAAGTGATGTCATTGAGTTAATTGAACGAATTTACAAAATATTGCAATTGCAGTAGAATTGAATTGAACTTTTGTTCTATGTAGGGATTTTTATAATTAAAAGCCTAATGATGGGAAAATGTGGTAGTATTGTCTAAACAGCAAGCTGTATGGGTCAAATACTGATTTTCAACATAAAAACCAGTAAGGAAAGGCTACAGACGGGCGCAGCCGACTGCAAAATACCCCAAACCACCGAGTCTACTTACTATTGGTAACGCATAGAACGTATGTCGAAATCTAGTCAGACTAAAATGTGCATACCTATTGAAATATCGAAAGGAATCTTCTAAGATTTCTCACGATAGGACCTAAATTGTGGGAGCTATATCTATATCCGGGCCGATTTTGGTGCAATTTGCACACGGAAAAGGACGTTAAATAAAACATCTCATAATTTTTTTCATCGCTTTTCATGCGAATCAATTTCTGTTTCATTGTTTTTCAAGTCGAGCTTAATGACCAAGCGAATGCAACACCCAAAGGAGAGTTTGTTAAATGAGTCTTGAAGACAAGTTCCTCTCAACTATAAGTACTATGAGCAATAGGCTGTGAACTGTAGGACGGTCAGACGGACGATGGTGTCGATGAGATAAAGAAACCCAATTATCGAAACGCGTCCACCAGTGGGGACGCGTCTGACAATCTCTCCTTTGGCTGTTGCATTCGCTTGGTCATTAAGCTCGACTTGAAAAACAATGAAACAGAAAAAACAAGTAAAAAGGCGTTAAGTTCGGCTGGGCCGAACTTTGGATACCCACCACCTCGGCTATATATGTAAACCACCTTTCGACAAAATCCGATGCAAAACTCATAACTTATGTCCCATAGCAGAAATATGTGGAGGGGCTTAACTTTACTCTTTGTCCCAAATTTCGGCGACATCGGACAATAAATGCGCTTTTTATGGCCCCAAAACCTAAAACCGAGAGATCGGTCTATATGGCAGCTATATCCAAATCTGGACCGATCAGTGCGATAATGCAGAAGTATGTCAAGGGGCTTAACTTTACTCACTGTCCCAAATTTCGGCGACATCGGACAATAAATGCGTGTTTTATGGGCCTAAGACCCCAAATCGGAGCATCGGTCTATATGGCAGCTATACCCAAATCTGGACCGATCTGAGCCAAATTCACAGAGGACGTCGGAGGGCCTTAGACAACGCACTGTCCTAAATTTCAGCAAAATCGGATAATAAATGTAGCTTTTGTGGGCATATAACCCTAAATTGGAGGATCGGTCTGTATGGCAGCTATATCCAAATGTGAACCGATCTAAGCCAAATTGACGAAGGACGTTGTAGGGCCTAACACAACTCACTGTCTCAAATCATAGCAAAATCGGCTAATAAATGTGGCTTTTAAGGGCCTAAGACCCTAAATTTGAGGATCGGTCTATATGACAGCTATATCAAAATCTAAACCGATCTGAGCCAAATTGACGAAGGACGTCGAAGGGCCTAAGACAACTCACTGTCCCAAATTTCAGCAAAATCGGATTATAAATGTAGCTTTTATGGGCCTATGACACTAAATCGGAGGATCGGTCTATATGGGAGATATATCCAAATCTGAACCGATCTGAGCCAAATTGACGAAGGACGTCGACGGGCCTAAGACAACTCACTGTGCCAAATTTCAGCAAAATCGGATAATAAATGTGGCTTTTATGGGCCTAAGACCCTAAATTGGAGGATAGGTCTATATGGCAGCTATATCCAAATCTGGACCGATCTGGGCCAAATTGACGGAGGATGTCGAAGGGCCTAACACAACTCACTGTCCCAAATTTCAGCATAATCGGATATTTAATGTGGCTTTTATTGGCTTTAGACCCTAAATCGGTGGATCGGTCTATATGGGGGCTATATCAAGATATAGTCCGATATAGCCCATCTTCGAACTTAACCTGCTTATGGACAAAAAAAGAATCTGTGCAAAGTTTCAGCTCAATATCTCACTTTTTAAAGGATGTAGCGTGATTTCAACAGACAGACGGACGGACATGTCTAGATCGTCTTAGATTTTTACGCTGATCAAGAATATATATACTTTATAGGATCGGAAATGGATATTTCGATGTGTTGCAAACGGAATGACAAAATGAATATACCCCCATCCTTCGGTGGTGGGTATAAAAATATCACATGCTAAATTTTGATAGGATCAGACAAAAATTGTGGCCCCTACAGCCTTAAATCGTCATATCGGATGAAAGATTTATATGGGAGCTATACGCAAATCTGAACGAAATTTTTATGAAATTTTCCACATATACTGGGGATGTGAAATAAAATACCACACGCAAAATTTTGTAAAGATCGGACAAAAACTGTGGCTTCTGCAGTCATAAAAGTCTAAATCGGTTGAAGGATATATTGGGTTGCCCAAAAAGTAATTGCGGATTTTTTAAAAGAAAGTAAATGCATTTTTAATAAAATTTAGAATGAACTTAAATCAAATATACTTTTTTTACACTTTTTTTCTAAAGCAAGCTAAAAGTAACAGCTGATAACTGACAGAAGAAAGAATGCAATTACAGAGTCACAAGCTGTGAAAAAATTTGTCAACGCCGACTATATGAAAAATCCGCAATTACTTTTTGGGCACCCCAATATATAGGAGCTATATCTAAATCCAAACCGAATTGGATGAAAATTTGCACACGTTGGTGCAGATTGGACCAAAATTGTGTCTTCTACAGTCTTTAAAGGCCATATCAGATGAAAGATATATATGGAAGCTATATCTAAATCTGATCCGATTTTGATGAAATGTTGTCGACATACTGGGACGTAAACATCACACTATAAATGTTGTTAAGATCGTATCAAAATTGTGGCTTGTAAAGTCTTAAACGGTCATATCGGATGAAAGATATATATGAAGCTATATCTAAATCTGAACCGATTTTGATGAATTTTTACACAAGATCGGACCAAAATTGTGGCTTCTGAAGCCTTAAACGGCTGTATCGGATGAAAGAAATATATGGAGCTATATCTCAATCTGAACCGATTTTGATGGATATCCGTTAACATCTCACGCCAAACTTTGTAAAGATTGGACCAAAATTGCGGCCACTACGGCGATAGAAGGCCATATCGGATGAAATTTTTTCAAAATAAAAGACACATGTGCCCACTACAGAGGAATAAGTCTCCTCCCCATCGCATACAAGATACTCTCGAGGGTATTGTGTGAAAGATTTAAACCTAAAGTCAATGAGATAATTGGGCCCTATCTAAGCGGCTTCCACCCTCGACCAGATATTCACACTGCGCCAAATCCTGGAAAAGACCCGAGAAGGACAAATCGCAACCTACCATCTCTTTGTTGACTAGAAAGCCGCTTTGGATACCCCTTTAAGTTCAAAGGTATTTCAAGCCATGTCTGAATTTGGTATCATTGCAACATTAATAAGACTATGCAGGATGACACTTGCTGGTACGCGTTCCTCAGTAAGAATAGGAAAGAATCTCTCGGAACCATTTAATATCAAACGAGATTTCAGACAAGGAGACAGCCTATCATGTGATCTCTTTAATATTCTGTTGGAGAAGATTATACGAGATGCAGATTTGAGTAGATATGGCACACTAATCACAAGAGAACACATGCTACTCGCCTATGACGACGACATCGACATCATAGGTCGGTCACCGGAAGTAGTAACTGCAGCCTTTGCAAGAATCGAAAGAGAGTCTGTGAAAATGGGTCTGTCAGTAAACGGAGATAAAACGAAACGCCTTGTACAACCGAGCAGATAAAGATTATGAAGAAAGTTGGCAACCACAACTTTGAGATAGTCGGCAACTTTATCTATCTCGGCCCAGCTGTAACCGAAACGAATGACACCAGTTTTGAGATAAAGCGAAGAATAATACTGGCAAACACATGCTAATTTAGATTAAGTAAGCAGTTTAGAAACAAGGCAACCTCTCGACAGACTACACTATACAAGACACTGATACTACCCGTGTTGTTATATGGTTCCGAGCCATGGGTACTTGTAAAAGTAAACGAGGCAGTGCTTGGAGTATTTGAGAGAAAGATTCTTCGTAAAATATATGGACCAATTTGCGTTAATGGATACTGTAGGCGTCGTATGAAACACGAGCTGTATGACTACGATAGCAAAGCGTTGACTAGGTCATGTTTTCACAATGGATGAAGAAGCTCCAGCAAAGAAGTCTCCTGAAGGCAAACACGGTGGTGCACGCAAACCGGGATGCCCAAAATGCCGCTGGAAAGATCAAGTGGTAGAAAACACCTCGAAACTTGGTGTCAGAGATTATAAAATGAGCGCAGAAGATCGAGGCGCTTGCAATGCTATTCCACGTTCGGCGTTTAAAGTAAGTAAGTATATCGAAGTCGAATCGGATGATTGGTTTTCCTGTATCTTATTTAACTTAGCTGTAGTTATGGATAATACCACTCGTTATTTAAAATTTCATCAAAATTAAAGATGGACACCGATATTGATCATGGTCAAACTTAAACTGTGTAAGGAAAATAATCTCAAGCATCAACCTCCTCAGAATAGGGAGCAGAGTACTCTTCACTCCGTGCTTTACAACATGAAATATTAATCGTGTTATCATGATTACAGTAAACAGAAAGTCAAGTTTTGCTAGATCGTCTTCGATTTGTATACCCACCACCATAGGATGGGGTTATACTAAGCTACACTCATAGAAATTTATTAGTATAAACAGCAAAAATGTTTGCTAAATGAAAATGGGACAGCAGTTATTTGTTGCTAAAACAGCAAATATTTTCTGCTGTTTTCAAAATAAAAAAAAAAATAAAAAAATCTCAAGAATATTTAAAAATTTTTTATATTCCATTTCGTTTTTCAATTTCACAATTTGCTTATTTTTGATCGAATTTAAATAGCAATAGAAAAAATAACTACTACCTATGCTTTTAAACAAAAAATGTACGCCTAAAATTGGCATGAACTAGCCATGTCCGTCTGTCGAAATCACGATAGCAGTCGAACACGTAAAGCTAGCCGCTTTAAATTTTGCAAAAAAAATACTTTATATTGATGTAGGTCGCTGGGGATTGCAAATGGGCCATATCTGTCCAGATTTGGATACATCTCCCCTATAAACCGATGTCCCAATTTGACTTCTAGAGCCCCTGGAAGACTCAATATTTATCTGATTTGGCTTAAATTTTATACACAGTGATCTGTTACGACTTTCAACAAATGTATCAAGTACGGTCCAAATCGATCGATAACCTGATATAGCTCCCTTATAAACTGATCAACCAATTTGACTTCTTGAGCCCCTGGAAGCCGATTTAGCTAAAATTTAACAGATAGTGTTCTGGAACGACTTTCAACAACTGTGCCAAGTACGATTCAAATCGGTCTATAACCTGATATAGCTTCCATATAAACCGATCTCCCGATTTGATTTCTTGAGTCCTTACAAGCCGCAATTTTTGTCTGATTTGGCTGAAATTTTATATGCGGTTTTCTGTTACGACTTCCAACAACTATGCAAGGTGCGGTCTAAACAGTCTTTAACCTGATATAGCTCCCATATAAACCGATCTCCCGATTTGGCTTCTTATGTCCTTACAAGCCGCAATTTTGGTCCGATTTAGCTGAAGTTTTGCATGCGGTTTTCTGTTACGACTTCCAACAACTGTACCAGGCGCGGTCCAAATCAGTCTATAACCTGATATAACTTCCATATAAACCGGTCCCTCGATCATCCTTGTTCGGTTCCTATAAGCTTTAATTTTTGCTGGCTTGTCAAAAGTTTGGTATGTAGAATAAAATTATACCCTTCAACGAAATTTATTTTGTAAAAATTTTTTGCAGAATCCATGGTGGTGGTTTACCAATATTTGGCCCGGCCAAACTTGGCACATTTTTACTTGTTACATCTATAACAAGTAAAAGGCGTTAAGTTCGGCCGGACCGAAATTTGGATGCCCCAATCTTGGATATATATATAAAGGGTGATTTTTTTGAGGTTAGGATTTTCATGCATTAGTATTTGACAGATCACGTGGGATTTCAGACATGGTGTCAAAGAGAAAGATGCTCAGTATGCTTTGACATTTCATCAAGAATAGACTTACTAACGAGCAACGCTTGCAAATCATTGAATTTTATTACCAAAATCAGTGTTCGGTTCGAAATGTGTTCAAATTTTGACAAATTTTGTTCAGCGATAAGGCTCATTTCTGGTTGAATGGCTACGTAAATAAGCAAAATTGCCGCATTTGGAGTGAAGAGCAACCAGAAGCCGTTCAAGAACTGCCCATGCATCCCGAAAAATGCACTGTTTGGTGTGGTTTGTACGCTGGTGGAATCATTGGACCGTATTTTTTCAAAGATGCTGTTGGACGCAACGTTACGGTGAATGAACACATTTCGAACCGAACACTGATTTTGGTAATAAAATTCAATGATTTGCAAGCGTTGCTCGTTAGTAAGTCTATTCATGATGAAATGTCAAAGCATACTGAGCATCTTTCTCTTTGACACCATGTCTGAAATCCCACGTGATCTGTCAAATACTAATGCATGAAAATCCTAACCTCAAAAAAATCACCCTTTATATATTGGGTTGCCCAAAAAGTAATTGCGGATTTTTCATATAGTCGGCGTTGACAAAATTTTTTCACAGCTTGTGACTCTGTAATTGCATTCATTCTTCTGTCAGTTATCAGCTGTTACTTTTAGCTTGCTTTAGAAAAAAAAAGTGTAAAAAAAGTATATTTGATTAAAGTTCATTCTAAGTTTTATTAAAAATGCATTTACTTTCTTTTAAAAAATCCGCAATTACTTTTTGGGCAACCCAATGTATATATATATACCACCTTTCTCTAGAATTCGGTGAAAAATGCATAATTTATGCCCCCGATAGCAAATTTATCGAAATATGCTCCGATTCGGACCAAATTCGACATGGATATTGAGTGGTCTTATATGTACAGGTCATTGTTCAATTTTGTAGAACAAAATATTGGTATTTTTAGTAGCCATATCCAAATATAGACCGATCTGAACCATATACCACAAGGATGTCGTAAAGTCAAAAGTCACTGTGTCAATTTCATTATAGATTTGCCTTTTATGGGGCCAAGACTTTGAATCGAAAGATCGGTCTATATGGTAGCTGTATCCAAATCTGAACCGATCTGGGCCAAATTAAAAAAAGGATGTCGAAGACGCTAACACAACTCACTGTCTCAAATTTTGGACAATAAATGCGCTTTTTATGGGCCCAAAACCTTAAATCGAGAGATCGGTCTATATGGCAGCTATATCCAAATCTGAACCGATCTGTGTCAGATTGAAGATGAATGTCGAGTGGCCTAACGCAACTCACTGTACCAAATTTCAGCAAAATCAGATAATAAATATGGCTTTTATGGACCTAAGATCGGATATATTGGGGGATAGCGGATCGGTCTATATGGGTGCTATATCAAGATATCGTCTTGGATTTTTACGCTGATCAAGAATATATATACTTTATAGGGTCGGAAACCACCGTAGCGCAGAGGTTAGCATGTCCGCCTATAATGCTGAACGCCTGGGTTCGAATCCTGGCGAGACCATCGGGAAAAAATTTTTCAGCGGTGGTTTTCCCCTCCTAATGCTGGCAACATTTGTGAGGTACTATGCCATGTACAACTTCTCTCCAAAGAGGTGTCGCACTGCGGCACGCCGTTTGGACTCGGCTATAAAAAGGAGGTCCCTTATCGTTGAGCTTAAACTTGAATCGGACTTGAATGTTCTTGCCCATTCAACAAGACTTCTTGTTGCAAACGGAATGACAAAATGAATATACCCTCATCCTTCGGTGGTGAGTATATAAAGAATAACTATTTGCATTGGCTGCAACTATATGACTATATTATATTTATATGCCTTTTTCCCATGGTGTTGGCTACATATAGCATCGACAACCTATGAAAATTCCAATATTTATATTTCTAAAATTCAGCTGAGTAAAACCATTTTTGGTACTCGATATTAAACATTCCCAAATTTTGTTTGCTTTGTTTAACATTTTGGCATTTTATTTACTTAAAAATAAAATATAGTCTAAATTTCCATACACTGTGTCTAATTTTCAATTTAACTTTGTTTACTTTTATTTAAATATGACACATTTGTATCATACAAGAAATCACGAAAAAATATTTGAGCGGAAAATAAGGCATGGGTTTATGAAGGACTATTGCATATAAGCATTAGAAAATATTAAACAAGTAAAAGCGTGCTAAGTTCGGCCGGGCCGAATCTTATATACCCTCCACCATGGATCGCATTTGTTGAGTTCTTTTCCCGGCATCTCTTCTTTGGCAAAACAGGATATAAGAAAAGATTTGCTCTGCTTTTAGAGCGATATCAAGATATGGTCCGGTTTGGACCACAA
Source organism: Stomoxys calcitrans (assembly GCF_963082655.1). Taxonomy (NCBI): domain Eukaryota; kingdom Metazoa; phylum Arthropoda; class Insecta; order Diptera; family Muscidae; genus Stomoxys; species Stomoxys calcitrans. The sequence goes on from NC_081552.1 coordinate 29,604,629, forward strand.
TTAAATTTTATGTTGGAGACCTGTGTAAAATGTCAGCCAATTCGAATAAGAATTGCGCTCTTTGTGAGCTCAAAAAGTAAAATAGAAAGATCGATTTATATGGGAGCTGTATCGGGCTATGGACCGATTCAGACCATAATAAACACGTATGTTGATGATCAAGAGAGTATCCATCGTACAAAATTTCAGGCAAATCGGATAATAATTGCGACCTCTAGAGGCTCAAGAAGTCAAGATCCCAGATCGGTTTATATGGCAGCTATATCAGGTTATGAACCGATTTGAACCATATTTGGCACAGTTGTTGGATATCATAACAAAATACTACGTGCCAAAATTCATTCAAATTGGATAAGAATTGCGCCCTCTAGAGGCTCAAGAAGTCAAGACCCAAGATCGGTTTATATGGCAGCTATATCAGGTTATGGGCCGATTTGAACCATACTTGGCACAGTTGTTGGATATCGTAACAAAACACGTCGTGCAAAATTTCATTACAATCGGATAAGAATTGCGCACTCTAGAGGCTCAAGAAGTCAAGACCCAAGATCGGTTTATATGGCAGCTGTATCAGGTTATGGACCGATTTGAACCATACTTGGCACAGTTGTTGGATGTCATAACAAAACACGTCGTGCAAAATTTCATTCCAATCGGATAAGAATTGCGCACTCTAGAGGCTCAAGAAGTCAAGACCCAAGATCGGTTTATATGGCAGCTATATCAAAACATGGACCGATATGGCCCATTTACAATACCAACCGACCTACACTAATAAGAAGTATTTGTGCAAAATTTCAAGCGCCTAGCTTAACTCCTTCGGAAGTTAGCGTGCTTTCGACAGACAGACGGACGGACGGACGGACGGACAGACATGGCTAGATCGACATAAAACTTCACGACGATCAAGAATATATATACTTTATGGGGTCTCAGACGAATATTTCGTGTAGTTACAAACAGAATGACGAAATTAGTATACCCCCCATCTTATGGTGGAGGGTATAAAAATGTATTTGTTCAACTAAAGGCTCAGAAAAAGGCGGATTGGGATACATTTCGGCACACCTTCTGCACAGCTATCCGCTCTAAGCTGGAAAAGGTAGTGGTTAAGCGGATCACGAAGGCCCTGAATGACTCGCTTGTGTCAGCATGTTCCAGAGCCAAACCAAGGAGCAAACATCGGCTTCCATGGTGGAGCCCAGAACTGGTTGGTCTAGGAACTTTTCAACAGGACGAAAGCCACTATGTTTAGAAGCTGAATACGATTTTCAGAAGCTGAATGCAGATGAGATTAATAAAATCCATTTATTTAAAATATCTGTTAGCGTTTTAAATCAAATATTTAATACAAACCTAGCAAAACACAAGTAAAAGCGTGCTAAGTTCGGGCGGGCCGAATCTTATATACCCTCCACCATGGATCGCATTTGTCGAGTTCTTTTCCCGGCATCTCTTCTTAGGCAAAAAAGGATATAAGAAAAGATTTGCTCTGCTATTAGAGCGATATCAAGATATGGTCCGGTTTGGACCACAATTAAATTATATGTTGGAGACCTGTGTAAAATGTCAGCCAATTCGAATAAGAATTGCGCCCTTTGGGGGCTCAAGAAGTAAAATAGAGAGATCGATTTAAATGGGAGCTGTATCAGGCTATAGACTGATTCAGACCATAATAAACACGTATGTTGATGGTCATGAGAGAATCCGTCGTACAAAATTTCATTCCAATCGGATAAGAATTGCGCACTCTAGAGGCTCAAGAAGTCAAGACCCAAGATAGGTTTATATGGCAGCTATATCAGGTTATGGACCGATTTGAACGTTATTTGACACAGTTGTTGGATATAATAACAAAACACGTCATGCGAAATTCCATTCCATTCGGATAAGAATTGCGCCCTCTAGAGGCTCAAGAAGTCAAGACCCAAGATCGGTTTATATGGCAGCTATATCAGGTTATGGGCCGATTTGAACCATACTTGGCACAGTTGTTGGATATCGTAACAAAACACGTCGTGCAAAATTTCATTCCAATCGGATAAGAATTGCGCACGCTAGAGGCTCAAGAAGTCTAGACCCAAGATCGGTTTATATGGCAGCTATATCAGGTTATGGACCGATTTGAACTATACTTGGTGCAGTTGTTGGATATCATAACAAAACACGTCGTGCAAAATTTCATTCCAATCGGATAAGAATTGCGCACTCTAGAGGCTCAAGAAGTCAAGACCCAAGATCGGTTTATATGGCAGCTATATCAAAACATGGACCGATATGGCCCATTTACAATACCAACCGATCTACACTAATAAGAAGTATTTGTGCAAAATTTCAAGCGGCTAGCTTTACTCCTTCGGAAGTTAGCGTGCTTTCGACAGACAGACGGACGGACGGACGGACGGACAGACGGACAGACGGACGGACATGGCTAGATCGACATAAAATTTCACGACGATCAAGAATATATATACTTTATGGGGTCTCAGACGAATATTTCGAGTAGTTACAAACAGAATGACGAAATTAGTATACCCCCAATCTTATGGTGGAGGGTATAAAAATCAATTTGTGTTTGTTTGTTTGTCCGTTTGTTTGTTTGTGTGTTCCTTATAGACTCAGAAACGGCTGAACCGATTTTCTTGAAATTTTCACAGATGGTGCACAATGACCCTGTGGTGAAAACTAGGGTACTACATTTTTTGATATCTAAGGGGGGCGGACCCTCCCCCTTATCCAAATTTTCAGAAACGCCAGATCTCGGAGATGGGTGGTGCGATTTAAGTACCCTAAAAATAAAAATTTGCTATCCAAATTTCGGATGGGGTACCTAGGGGGACCGCCCCACCCTAAAACCTACCAAACATATATTTAGACCAATCACGACAATATGGGACTCAAATGAAAGGTATTTAGGATAAGAAAACGTATCTGATATCCAATTGTCCCACCAAGTGCTAGGGGGACCACCCCAAGCCCCAAAACACCCCTAAATCGGACATATTTCCCGACCATGGCAATATGGGACTCAAATGAAAGGTATTTGTGAGTCGAATACGAATCTGATATCCAAATGTGGGACCACGTTTCTGAGGGTCCACCCCTTTCCCAAAACACCTCCCAAACAGTTCTTATTTACTGACCATGGCAATATGGGGCTTAAATAAAAGGTATTTGAATGTAGAAAACGAATCTGATATCCAAATATGGGACCAAGTGTTTAGAGGGCCGTCTCTCCCCAAAAATATCCCCCAAAGGGGCCAAATTTACGACCATAGCCATATGGAGCTCAAATGAAAGGTCTTTGGGAGTTAAGCACGAATCTGATATCAATGTTCTGGAAAGAGTTTATGTGGGGCCATCCCACCCCCACAATACCACCCAAATAGTAAGTATTTTCTGACTATTGAAATATGAGGCTCAAATAGGAGGGTTTTTAAAGTGGAACACGAATCCGATAGATATTTTCAAGGCCAACTCACTGAGTGGCCGCCCATCCCACAAAACAACCCCCAAGCCGGTCATGTTTGCCGACTATGGAAATATGGGGCTCAAATTAAAGGTATATGGAAGTAGACCACGTATCTGATATCAACATTAGGGGCCAACTGTCTAACGGACGTCCCACCACCATAACAACCCCCAAATAGGACATATTTGCTCACCAAGACAATTTGGGTCTTAAAGAGAGTGGAACTAAATATTCATAGTTTTTAGGGCCAATACCCCAAACCGGACATATTTGCTGACTTTTGCAATAAGGAGTTTAAATAAGATTAGAAAACGAATTTGACATCCAATTTTGAGGGCAATTGCAATATGGGATTCAAATAAATGATATATAGATATAAGAGAATAGAGCACCATGGTAATATGTTTTCCGGGCTTAGTGTTTGGGGGACCACCCCAATCCCCAAAACACCCCTAAATCGGACATATTTCCCGACCATGGCAATATGGGACTCAAATGAAAGGTATTTGTGAGTCGAATACGAATCTGATATCCAAATGTGGGACCACGTTTCTGAGGGTCCACCCCTTTCCCAAAACACCTCCCAAACAGGTCTTATTTACTGACCATGGCAATATGGGGCTTAAATAAAAGGTATTTGAGAGTAGAATACGAATTGGATATCCAAATGTAGGACCATGTATTTAGGGCATCACCCCTTACCCAAAAGGAAAAAAAATGTTCGACCATGCCAATATGTGGCTAAAATGGTATTTGAGATTATAAAACGAATTCGATAACCTATTTTGGAGCCATGTGTTTGGGGGACGCCTCATCCTGTAAACTCCTCTTAAGCCAATAGTCAAGTTAGCATAGTATTTCACTAAAAGATGTCAAATTGTCGAAAATAAATATTCCAAGGAAACTTTTGTTCCATATAAAGTAAAAGAAGGCGCAGCGGAGCGGGCCCGGGTCAGTTATTAATTACAAATGGGCGTGAGTTCCTGGCAAGTCTTGTATTCCTGATGAACATCCTAGCGTCAGGGATAAGAAGACCAATATCCCTGCAACACACGCCATGAAAATAAAGATAGAGCAATACAACGCTACCCACATTCCAACGATGTTCAAGAGAAGCAATAGAATTGGATACCCTGTTGTCCCCAATCAACTCCGTTGAACACGGTCAAGTAGCTTCAAGGATGATTTTGGAGCTCCTGCCCATATATGAGAGTTATATTCCATCCTCGGCCTGATGTAGGTAGTAAAGATATTGAGAAGATCAGAAGAGGTGAAATATTTTTTGCACCGCCTAAGAAAGCCCAAACACTTGAATGCTTCTTTCGACACTTCGAATACGTTTTTTGTCCAACGGACATCACATTGTATCTTCATGCCCAGAACATCAAGAGCATCTGACTGTTCAATATCAATACCCTGTCGATAAATATCGACAATTGAAGTGGGTCAGTGAATTGCTTGTGAGACAAGAAACAGCACTGCGTCAGAAACATAGATCCTCAATGAAAATAAGCAAAAAGGGAAGGGGAAAGGACAGAGCCTTGTGGCACACCTGCGGTCAATCTCATCTCATCTCATCTGATGAGAACCCATCTACAAAAACTCGCATAGTGCAATCTCTGAGAAAGCTCGATATAAATCGAACGAAGTTATTACCGACTCCAAAAGCGACAAGCTTTGATAAAAGTGCACCGTTCCAGACCCTATCAAATGCCTGCCTTAGAGATATCCAGAGCCACGACCTTACTCTCACCAAATTCGCCTTAGAGATATCCAGAGCCACGACCTTACTCTCACCAAATTGGTGGATAGAGCGACTCCATCGTTCCGACAAAAATGCCATAGCTCTATCCGATCTGATATAGCTCGCATATAAACCGATCTCCCGATTTGACTTCAGGAGCCTTACAAGCCGCAATTTTTGTCCGACTTAGCTGTAATTTTGCATGGAGTGTTCTATTATAACTTACAACAACTGTCCGAGTACGATCCGAATCGGTCTATAACCTGATATAGCTGCCTTAAAAACCGATCTACCGATTTGACTTTTGAGCCCCTGGAAATAGCAATTTTTCTATCCAATTTAGCTGAAATTTTGCACGTAGTGTTCTATTATGACTTCCAACAACTGTCCGAGTATGATCCGAATCGATCTATAACCTGATATAGCTCCCATATAAACCTATCTCCCGATTTGACTTCTTGAGCCATTACAAGCCGCAATTTTTGTCCGATTTGGCTAAAATTTTGCATGTAGTGCTCTGTTATGACTTCCAACAACTGTGCCAAGTACGGTCTGAACCGGTTTATAACCTTATATAGCTCCCATATAAACCGATCCCCCGATTTGACTTCTTGAGCCCCTAGAAGCCGCAATTTTTGTCCGATTTGGCTAAAATTTGGCATGTAGTGATTTGTTATGACTTCCACCAAACGTGTCAGATGCGATCCAAATCAGTCTATAACCTGATGCAGCTCCCATATAAACCGCTCTCTCAATCATCCTTGTTCGGCTCCTAAAAGCTTTAATTTTTACTGGTTTGACAGAAGTTTGGTATGTAAAGGGTGATTTTTTTGAGGTTAGGATTTTCATGCATTAGTATTTGACAGATCACGTGGGATTTCAGACATGGTGTCAAAGAGAAAGATGCTCAGTATGCTTTGACATTTCATCATGAATAGACTTAGTAACGAGCAACGCTTGCAAATCATTGAATTTTATTACCAAAATCAGTGTTCGGTTCGAAATGTGTTCATTCACCGTAACGTTGCGTCCAACAGAATCTTTGAAAAAATACGGTCCAATGATTCCACCAGCGTACAAACCACACCAAACAGTGCATTTTTCGGGATGCATGGGCAGTTCTTGAACGGCTTCTGGTTGCTCTTCACTCCAAATGCGGCAATTTTGCTTATTTACGTAGCCATTCAACCAGAAATGAGCCTCATCGCTGAACAAAATTTGTCAAAATTTGAACACATTTCGAACCGAACACTGATTTTGGTAATAAAATTCAATGATTTGCAAGCGTTGCTCGTTAGTAAGTCTATTCATGATGAAATGTCAAAGCATACTGAGCATCTTTCTCTTTGACACCATGTCTGAAATCCCACGTGATCTGTCAAATACTAATGCATGAAAATCCTAACCTCAAAAAAATCACCCTTTATGTTGGGTATAACAAGAGTTTTGCTTCGATCATGTTCATAGTTTTTTATCAACACTTGATTTTTTATACCAGACGTTTCGTTATCTCATAAAAATCCCGATATGAGTCAAATACAGATACTATGTTGATACATAAATAGATAAGATATGCGAAATTCTTAAAAATTATTTGAAAAAATTAAGAAAAAAAACTCTTACCTTTTTAAGTAATACACATTAAAAATGTGAGGACATTTGTTGAGATGACTGATTCGCAGACGTAGTCAATATCTGTCTTTTGCTATATTATTGCCGAGGGGATTGAAGGAGGGATAAGACCTAAGGTTGCTTTGTTTTGTTTGAGTATCACATCCAACAATTTCACAAAAGCACCAACAACATCTAGAACAGGGAACACAAATCGTATTTATGCGATTTGACTTCTTTTTGAAAAAGTCAACAACCGCACACACCAACGATATTAGTGGCGATGATGATGGTGATGGTGATGATGATGATGACGATGACGACAATGATTATGGCGAATTTGCTAATATTGTGGAGAAGAGTAGATAAGTTGTTGCCTGTTTGGCACTGTACCGAGCGAGGCGTTTGTTGTTGTTGTCCTTGCTTTAGCTTGTGTCACGCTAGATTTTATTATTATTTTTTTTTTTGTTTTGCTTTTTGGCTAGCCCGCGCCTGTTGCCAATATGATTGGAATGAATTTGTGAAGTCAATAAATAGCAGGAATAGAAAAACTAACAGGTTTTTCGTTTTGTTTCGCTTTTTTCTATTTTTTAATCTTTATTTTTTTTTTTGTATTTTAAGGTGGGAGGGGGTCTTTGGATTTTTTTACACTGTGGTTGTTGAATTTAGCCTAGAGATAAGAACGTTCGTTACATTGTTTTTGCAATGAGCGAATTTTTATTGGTTGATAGAACGCGCTTTTTTATTAGATTTTATTTGTAATTGCAATTCTTTTTTTTTACTAAAATAGAAACTAATACGAATTAGTTTTATTCACTCTTGGAGCTGGAAATTTTTTTCATGTAGTGTGTTGAGATCAGCGTTCGTCGAGTGGGGGGGGGGGAGGGGATTATTCGCGTCTACCGCTGTTGTCGTTTGATGTGGCTGGCTAATGACGAATTAGTGGGAAATAAACACGCGAATGTGTCTCTCGAGAGTTGTACATTGTACCACAACGGCCAATGACGCTCTGAACCCTATGGTTCTCTTTTCGCGGTTTCGCTTTCTCTGAACAAGTGTTGCCAACTAGTTTGCAATGAAAACACCATCAATGGGGAAAATGTATTGAAGAAGAATAACATTTTAATCTAAAAAAAAAAATCAAAAAGTCTGAAAGGTAAAAGAAACAAGTTAGAGCGTGCTAAGTTCGGTCGGGCCGAATCTCCATGGATCGCATTTGTCGAGTTCTTTGCGCTGTATCTCTTTTTAGGCAAACAAAGAATAATGGATATGAATTGTTATGCTACTGGAGATATATTGGGTTGCCCAAAAAGTAATTGCGGATTTTTTAAAAGAAAGTAAATGCATTTTTGATAAAACATAGAATGAACTTTAATCAAATATACTTTTTTACACTTTTTTTCTAATGCAAGCTAAAAGTAACAGCTGATAACTGACAGAAGAAAGAATGCAATTATAGAGTCACAAGCTGTGAAAAAATTTGTCAACGCCGACTATATGAAAAATCCGCAATTACTTTTTGGGCAACCCAATATCAAGTTATAGTCCGATTCGGAGTATAAGTGAATTGAATGTTGAAGCCCATACTAGAAGTCATTGTGAAATATTTCAGCCTATTCGGACTTCTTATCCGAAGGGGGTTCAAGAAGCAAAATCGGGAGATCGGTTTATATGGGAGCCGTGTCAAGCTATAGATCGATTCAGACCATATTGGACACGTATATTGAAGGTCATGAGAGAAGCCGTGGTACAAAATTTCTGCCAAGTCGGATGAGAATTGCGCCCTCCAGAGGCTCAAGAAGTCAAGATCCCAGGTCGGTTTATATGGCAGCTATATCAGTTTATGTACCGATTTCCGCCACATTAAACACAGTTGTTGGAAGTCATTACAAAACACCGCGTGCAAAATTTCAGCCAAAACGGGTAAGAATTGCGCCCTCTAGCGGCTCGAGAAATCAAGATCCAAGATCGGTTTATATGGCACCTATACTAGGTTGTAAACCGATTTCGACCATACTTTGCACAGTTGTTGGAAGTGATACCAATACACCACGTGCAAAATGACACCCAATTTGGACAAGAATTGCTCCCTCTAAAAACTCAAGAAGTCAAGACCCTAGATCGGATTATATGGCAGCTATATCAGGTTATGAACCGATTTGAATCATACTTAGCACAGTTGTTGGAAGTGATACCCAAATACCGCCTGCAAAGCCTGCATTACATCCAAATCGAACAAGAATTGCTCCCTCTAAAAGCTCAAGAAATCAAGACCCAAGATCGGTTAATATGGCAGCTATATGAGGTTATGAACCATACTTAGCACCCTAGATCGGATTATATGGCAGCTATATCAGGTTATGAACCGATATGAATCATACTTAGCACAGTTGTTGGAAGTGATACCAAAATACCGCCTGCAAAATTACAGCCAAATCGGACAAGAATTGCTCCCTCTAAAAACTCAAGAAGTCAAGACCCTAGATCGGATTATATGGCAGCTATATCAGGTTATGAACCGATTTGAACCATACTTAGCACACCTGTTGGAAGTGATACCAAAACACCACGTGCAGAATTTCAGTCATATCGGACAATAATTGCGCCCTCTAGAGCAGCGCTTCTCAACAGGTGGGCGCCAAGAAGTTCCAGATCCAAGATCGGTTAATATGGCAGCTATATGAGGTTACGAACCATACTTAGCACAGTTGTTGGAAGTTATACCAATACACCACGTGCAAAATGACACCCAATTTGGACAAGAATTGCTCCCTCTAAAAACTCAAGAAGTCAAGACCCTAGATCGGATTATATGGCAGCTATATCAGGTTATGAACCGATTTGAACCATACTTAGCACACCTGTTGGAAGTGATACCAAAACACCACGTGCAGAATTTCAGTCATATCGGACAATAATTGCGCCCTCTAGAGCAGCGCTTCTCAACAGGTGGGCGCCAAGAAGTTCCAGTGGGGACGCAACGTCATTTCAGGATGACCTGGTTTTGAATCATTAAATTTGTCAAAACAACACAAATTTTTAAATTCAGCAAATTGTGAACAAATTATTACAAAAGAACATACCAATTATGAAATAACTAGAAGTTAAGTGCATATCAACAATTTGTTGTATGTCTATCATTATTTACCGTTTACAACCTTTATTGCAACAGTGTGGTGCCTTGTACCTTTTACTCATCATTATTCAAATTTGCCATCTCTATAACCCACCACTATAGGATGAGCCTATATTCCATCATTCGTTTTGTAACACCTCGAAATATCTATTTGAGACTCCTTAAAATATATATGTCGTGAAATCCTATAATGGAGGGTATAAAAATCTTATTTAATAGCAGTGATGAGAGTAAAATTTAAATTTAATAAAAATTTCAAAATCTATAAAATTTTTTTTTGTAGAAATCTTCATAGAGAATTTTGCTATTTATTTGAATTAAACATCTGGCATAAAACAGTTGTTCGATGTTGCAAATTTCTGCTAGGAAAAAACCTCCACTAGAAATTTGCAAGCTCTCAATTACCAATCTCTCAACATTTAGCTCGCTCTCACGCACACAAACAACGAAAAATGGAGCGAACTAGTAACATATTCAAAATCAGAATTGCACTAATCACTGATTTTGACAGATAGTCCACTCAATATTTTGTTGTTGGGCAACTGGCACTACCCAGGATTCACTGAATAAGGTTAAGCCAAGCGATCAGCCGATATACTTTTTTTTTAATATTTGGCAGTACTTGGCATTGAGGATGTCAACTTGTTCTCTTTTTACATTCATTCTTTGTTTACGTTTTCTCCTATATGATGACATTTTCAATCGTCAGATTTGACATCCTTAATGATGTTTATGGGGCCTATCCACTTTGTGTTTTGCATGTGACCTAACCTTCTATTAGTGAATCCTGGGCACTACCTGTAAATGAATATATCTGGGTTTTGATATATTCAACAACAAATTTGTGTGCAGTGTGTATATGTGTGCGTACATGAGCAGAGAATATGCGAGAGAGAAGATAACAACAAAGAGAATGCAAACAAAAATCTGACATCTTAATACTGTCAAACCTGGCCGGCTGTTAACAGCTGCTCGCGTGAGACAATTTTATTAAATCCGCCTTGTTACTACCTGTAAATGAATTTATCTTGCCAGTTAGTGGCAAACGGAAAAAAGTCACAAGTTGACAATTTTTGCATCTCTCGTTAGTGCTTTTTACCCTTTTTGTATGATCATAAATTTTCCCACAATCTGTAATCCTATTCTCACGAAATTTGGCACTAACTATTCTCTTATGACTGTCGTTAATACAGCTCCCGTATACATTTTCGTCCGATTTCGACTAATACTGCAATATTTTGGTAATTTCTATCATCTAACAAATGACCAAAATACCAAAGAGTTTCGCACGAACGTTTCTCTTAAAACTCTGGTAACCACTGATGAATTTTAGAAAATTCAGTTAAAGTATTACTCGATTTTCACTTCTATAGCCTTTGTAAGCTTTGTTATATTTTGTGAAAACCTGATTTTCATGAAAAATATTCGTCTATATATGTTTGTAGCAATTTTATATGTATAGAAATTAAATTTTGAATGAAAGATAAATATTAACAATTTTCCATAAAAATTTGATTTGGACAAAAATATTGTTTGAAAATTTATTAAATTTATTTTAGAAAATATACTGACAGAACCAATATTTTTTTCACTCTATTCATTCACCAACTCAGTGAAAATAAATTTCTTTTTAAAAGTCAGCTGATTTCGTTGGTTTGACAAACGATTAAAAATAAAGGCAAATTTAATTTATATATGTACATTAAATTTGTTTTATTTCTCTTAAAAAATGTTTCAAATTTGTTATATTTCTCAATTTTTATTTATTTGTTTATTAATTTTTTTAATTATCACATGGAGTTTGGTTCAACCGTGTAGTTTTAAATAAAAACTTAGTTTATTATTTTAAATTTCCCGGAAATAATACTACCGTTATTTATGTTAACATTTTCCTCGCATTGGCAACACGGTTCAGAAAATACGCTCAACAACACTCACTCACACACGGCACAAAAACAACAATTCTCACCAGTAAAGTCGTAGTTTACAATCCGACCGTTTATGTATGACTGACTGACTGACCGATTGGGTGATTTACTGAATACTGAAATGGGGTTAGTCGGAAGCGAAATTCGGGAGACCCATATAAGAAACATTAACAAGAAATACCACACACATTTATATTCAATAACTAGCGAAATAAAGAAAAAAAAAAAACAGTAAGTAAAAGATTTGGGGCGAGCGTTACGAGGTCACACAAAGAAAACAACTGCAAGGAAATAAAAGAAACAATGAAGTTGTTACTTTACTACATGAGTTTAGCACGTTGTTTTTTTTTTTTAATTTTTGTTTTAATTAGCATACATTTTGATATTCCGAAAATAACTTTTTTTTTTCTTTTATTTAAACTTGCACCATGTAATTTGTTATTTTAATATTTTTTTATTAATTTAATTTATTCTAACACTCCGTCCTTTAGCTATTAGGAAATCGGTATTGTTGTTATGGAGAATGCCAAGATATACTGAAAGCAGTTAAAGAGAGAGACAATCAGCAAAATTTTAATATTTTGCAAACAGCTGTTGTTTACTCAACAGTAATGCCTACATTTCAAAATCCAAGAAAATGGTAAAATGTTGTCTCATTGCTCTAATTTATAGCTTTTTTATAAAGTGCTGTTCACATTTGAAGAATTTTGAAATTTTTGAGAATGCTACCAACACCAAATATTTATTTAATATAAAATACAGGTTTTTTTTTCGTGGATGCTACAAAAGTAGACCGATAGGAATAGCAAACGACACCATATTTTTGCCGCTCTTTTGAGATTTCTCTTCAGTAAGGTTTGCCATTTCATGATGGAAGGATATACGAACCAACAACGAGTCGAAAATATTAAAATTTACTACCCAAATTCGGAGCCTGTGGCCTCAACGTTAAGAGCTTCAGCGATGAGGCTTATTTCTAGCTGAATGGCTTCGTCACACTACTCTGCGGTCATTCTTAAATCTCTGACACCAAGTTTCGAGGTTTCTCCCACCACTTGATCTCTCCATCGGGCTTTGGGTCGTCCCGGTTTGTGTTTGCCTTTAAAAGACTTCTTTGCTGGAGCTTCTTCATCTATTCTAACAACATGACCTCGCCAACGCAGCAGTTGTATTTTGATATTAAAGGGTGCTTTTTTCAGAGCGCGAAGTGCACTATCTGTCAACCCCAGTTTTGGTTGTGTGTGTATTATAGTTAAGAACCATGACACACACAAACAACGAAAAATGGAACTAGTAACATACACAAAATCAGAGTTGCACTAATCACTGATTATGACATATAGTGTGCACAATATTTTGTTGTTGGGCATCTTCCACTACCTGTAAATGAATATGCCTTGGGCCGTGCAAAAGAAATCGAGTTGCATACATAACATGGTTCAGTTAAGAGGTATTGTCATTAGTCGAGTTTGGTAGGATTGTTTTTTTTAAATGCACATAATTTTCTTGAGTGGCAACACTGATCGAACATATTTTCACAGAAATAAGAATTTCATTGATATTAACAACTGTTTTTGTTTTATTTAAAAAAAACGCTTTTGTGGCGCTCTTATGGAAAGATAAATTTGTTAAAACATAACAATTTGTGGTAACAATTTTATTTGGAGTTGCTTTCATTCGACTGACAACAAAAACAGCTGATTTCTTTATGTTTCTGTCAGAAGGAAAAGAGCACGCTCTAATTGAAAAAAAATTACATGTGCTATTTTGAAAAATGATTTTCATATGTCAGTTTCGTTTGTATCACACGACATGTACAACTCAACATGTGCTAAATTCGACATGTTATAAGAAAACTACAAGTCGTGTAATAGAGTATTAACTAATTCGAATTAATGTTAATTGGAAGTCGTTCGAGTACATTTGTCCGACAGGAAGTGCGATTAAACGCCAGCATTGGCCGGCGATATGTTGTTTTGTAGCTACTTTACAGGACTCACTATATAAGCTTGCGTACAACAATCAGCCGACATATGATTATTTGAATTTTTGACAGTTCTTGACGATAATATTTTTACACTTTCGGTTTCAATCATTTTTTTAATTGAAAAATGTTCAATTACTTTTGGTGATTTGATATTATCATTTTCGTGATTGAAGCAGTTTCAATTAAAAATTTATTTTTTCTGAGTACGTAATAAATAAATTAATACACTAACCAAGCTCGACTCTTTGCCACACTAGTTTTCTCCTTCCAATGCATGTGTTCTGTTGTACTAACGATGAATTTCTTTTCCATACACCTACTACAATTGCTTCCAAGGTACATACATTGTCTGTGCATCGTTTGGAAGTTGTGTCGTTGGCTTACATGCGTACCGGAATCTTCCATCAAGGATCCAATGATAAGACCGGGAGTGCTATACTATAACTAGGCTGAGAATGCAACATACGGGGAAATCCTTGTCCTTGTAAAAAAGAAATTACTATTCCGAAAGAAGAACAAAATAATGGGGAGACGAGTGAGTGAGCAAATTAATGCACTCAGAAATATATCAAATCAATAACATCAAACTTTTTTCCAAAGATAGAATAATCATACATAATGAGATATTTAGTCCAAGGACCTTGCTGCGCTTTGTTATATCATAGCCCGATCGGACTGTCATGACGTGTAAAGTCTAGTTCCATAGAAAGGTCAGACGTCGGACCACTTGGGGCGAGGCTAGTTAGCAGATTCAAAGAGTTTCTTCGAACGACAAGAATGCATTGATGAACTTAATCTTTGTATGGCGATGAAGCACCATTCTATAGCACTGTGAACAACTGGTTTTATGAATTATGACGCTCGCTCAAAGTCGAGATCTGTAAAGATCGCCCAAAGACGTCAATTGTGCCAGAGAGAGAATATTCATGTTGTACGTGATTTATAATGCAAGATCGTCATGTGACGTACCGCCATCATACATTCGATATTGCATGAACTACTTGCCGTAAAAATTGTGTGTTTTAGTTGGTTTCTGCGCAATTTAACAATCGCTCAAAGAATCTTTCTCTCAAATACTCCAAGCACAGCCTCATCTGCTTTATCAAGTACCCATGTCTCAGACTCATATAACCACACGAGTGGTATCAGTGTCTTGTATAGTGTAATCTTCGTCTGTCGAGGTCTTGTTTCTAAACTGCTTACTTAATCCAAATTACCATCTGTTTTCCAGTATTATTCTTCACTTTATCTCAAAACTGGTGTCATTCGTTTGGGTTCCGGCGATGACGAGGAAGATAAAGTTGCTGACTATCTCAAAGTTGTTGTTCCCAACTTTCTCCATTTTCTTTATCTGCTCGATTGTACAAGGCTTTTTGGGAGTTGAAACCATCCATATCGTCTTATCTCCATTCACTGTCAAACCCATTTTCACTGACTCTGGACAACTTACGCTAAAACGACCGGCCAACTGTTAAATTGACGGGTCATCATGCAGCCCTGATTTAGCACCCAATGACTTCTTTTTACTCCCGCACTATAAGATTGAAATACGTTGTCAATGAATTTCGTCGCCAAAATATGCTGACGAAACGATGAGTAACCATATTTTGGAGATGTCTCAGTCAGATTGGAAAAGGGAATCTCAGTGAAAAGATCCGGCGGCACCGGCTCTGGTACAAATGCTGAGTGCCTATGATGCTCGATATGAAAAGGCGAGTTATTGGACCCTTTAAATAACCAAAGGCCACACTGTTCCCGCGGCGATTGGTCCTTTGGACCGGAACGAGCTTGCTCATCTACAAGAGCTTAACGAAGAAGCTTGACCTCCGCATGAAAATGTGACTACAACAACCAAACGACGATTGTCGGTCAGGACAGTGGGGTGCCAGAAGGAAGCGTGTTGGCTCCATATCTTTTTAATTTATTTTTAAACGATTTCCCACACACGAAACAGTATTCCCAGACATTGTTATATGCTGACGACTGCTCATAGCGTTGCATAAAGCTGCAGCACACTCATGGCGACAAAATTAAAGGTGGTCTCAATTGTACAACAACCACAAATCATATGGTGCAATCCTCCTTTGTGCCATCAAGCTGATCGACGGTTTGCCAGCACACGCAAAGAAATTTGTGTGCGTGTGTGCATACGTGTGCGTACATAAGCAGAGAATATGCGAGAAAGAAGATGACAACAAAGAGAATGCAAACAAAAATTTGACATCTTAATACCGCCAAACCTGGCTGATGGTTAAAAGCTGTTCGCGTGAGACCACCTTGTTACATCCGCCTTGCAGCCCACCTAAGAATTGTTAACGATTTTTATAACACTTCAGGCATTACTATCAATGAAGGAAAGTCTGAAGCAATCTGGATTAGGAACTTCTCAGGCAAACGTCACGGATCTGTTGTGCCGCAAAGCAAGAATGTGATTCCTGGAACGAATTGTGATTCCTTTCTAAAGCAGCATAAAGTGCCTGGAAGTTACTTTTGACAAATTGATGAAGTTCATTCTCCATGCCCGTACCAGTCTGCAGAAAGCAAATCATTTATTAGACTCCTTTACATATATTCTTAATAACAAATACCTACCCCAGAAAACAAAGCTGCTTTTGTACAAAGTAGCCATAAGGCCAATGCTAGTTTGTTAATTCACAATCTCCGTTGTGGCAAAGGAACTGGAAATATTTGAACGTAAGATCCACTGAAGGTGTTTAAACAAGAATTTTGCTACGAGGACAAAGAAACTTTTAAACAATTGTATTTATACAACCTCAGAAATTGAGCCATATCCCAGATGTCCTCTTCACTTATTAAGGCGCTTTATGGAGAAACTTGAACATCATGACAACGACTGAAGAAAAGAATGATGTAGATTAGAGGAATATTCCTGGTCCTGTTCTGATTCGACTTACCTCTCTCATGTAACCATCGTAAACGAAGATATTGACAACTGCCGTTTTCTCGTTTAGTTTGTATGGAGAAAAATTCTATTCCCGATGAGCTAAAGGCTCTATCACGCTACATGTTTTTGTCTTATGACATGTCACTTTTTATGTATCATTGGTATTTCGTTACGTGTATCAAAATTGCCAATTTAGATACGATTCATCAATTTTGCTATCAAACTAGAATGTTATTTTTGTATGTCATAACAGAAAAATGTGAGCAAAAGCAGCTTTTTTATGGCTTCAAGTTGCTGATCAAATCATAAAGTTGTGAAAACAATTTAATATAGGAATAGGAAAGGAATAGAATACCGCTTTAATAACAGTGCTATTTTGAATAGTAATTTTCATGTGTTATTTTCATTCGCATCACACTATGCGTGCAACTTTAACAATAGCAAAATTTGATATGTCATAAGACAAAAACATGTAGTGTTATTAATTATACTACTACTACATGGCGAAACAATTAAAGGTTGTCTCATTTGTACAACAACCACAAATCATAAGGTGCAACCCGCCATCTTGCCATTAAGCTAATCGACGTTTTGGCAACACTCATAAAGAAATTTGTGTGCGTGTGTGAATACGTGTGTGTACATGAGCAGAGAATTTGCGAGAAGATAACAACAAAGAGAATTCGAACAAAAATTTGTCATTTTAACACCGTAAAAGCTGGCCGGTTGCTAACAGCTGTTCGCGTGAGATCCGCCTTGCTAAAACACTATGTTGATGCTAAAACGCTATGTTGACATCACTCAAAAGGGCAACATTGAAAAGAACAGCTGGTAATTTGGCACTTTACATTGTTTATCAACATGTCAAATTTTACTTAACGCAGGCCTTTTTGTTCTCTTCATAGCAACCCGGCAAACAAGTCATCATCATCGACCAAACAAATTTTCAAAACTATTCTAGAAAAAGTTGTCCGAGCTCAGGCTTATAGTCTTACCAGCTAGACATTAATAGCTCTAACTGAATATGGATAAGCCTCAAATGGTTGAGCATCTACATCAATCAGTGAACTATACTGTCTATGATACCAAGTGGATACCATGCTCAGCCAAATTTGCGGTGCTAGGCTCCAAACCAAACAGCCATGGAATATTGGAAATATACGAGCTAAATGAAAATAAATTGGAAAAAATAAAGACCATAGAGAAGAAATCGGCATTTAAATGTGGCACATTTGGAGCTGCCTCATTAAGGAATCGACACATGGCAATAGGCGATTTTCAGGGAAGGCTGCAAGTTTTGTAAGTCGGGAAAAGGGCATATAGAAATTCCACAAACAATTAATTATTCTTCTTTTTTCAGAGATTTAGAACGCCCAGATATACCAGTCTACAATGTGGAAGCCCATTCTTCTATAATTAACTGCATTGATGCCATTGGAGGTAAGCAAATCAATTGTGGGGCACCGGAAATTGTTACCGGCAGTCGTGATGGGTCGGTAAAAGTATGGGACATACGCCAAGGCATGGCTCCTGTTGTGGACATGACTCCCGAACCCAATGCTGACGGGGTCAATAATACCAAAAGAGATTGCTGGGCTGTGGCCTTTGGAGACAGCTACAATAATGAGGAACGTTGTGTTGCTGCTGGCTATGATAATGGCGATTTGAAGATGTTCGATTTAAGGCAACTATCTGTACGTTGGGAGACTAGCTTGAAAAATGGCATATGTGGCATTGAATTCGATCGGCGTGATATTGCCATGAACAAAATGGTGGTCACCACCCTGGAGGGAGGTCTACTTATATTCGATATGCGAACACAACATCCCACAAAGGGCTTCACAAGCCTAGAAGAACGTAATGCAGGACGTTCGGTGGGATCGAATGGTATTATCACAGGACCAAAGGCTACTGTTTGGTGTGCACGTCATTTGCCACAAAATCGTGATATTTTTGTCACTTGTGGTGGCACAGGTTCCATACGCCTATGGAATTATCAATATCCCGAAAAGAGGATGAAGGAAGATGCCGATGGCTTTAAGGAGGGTGTTGTGGGAACTCTTGAAATGCTGCATGCTTCAACGATTTCAACGCAACCAGTACACTGTTTCGATTGGCATCCCGACAAAATGGGTTTGGCCGTTTGTGGAGCCTTTGATCAAAGTGTGCGAGTGTTGGTGACGACAAAGCTTAATTTGTATTAGAACAAATAAATGTCTTTAGAATAAAATAAGTGATATATTACTTAAACGGGTTTGTGAAGCCAATGCAACCAAGTACGATTTTTAATGAGAATAGAAAGTGATTTCAGCCTGTATTTGTACCTCCCATTCGTAAAAGATGATGTGTCAATAAAGGCTTGACAATCTCTTCATGTGAGACGAGCCCTAGTACATGAACCTTTAGCGGAACTTTTGATAAAAAAGAAAAAACTCGCCTATAAATTAAATGCCCTTAAATTTCAGATAGGACCCTCTTCTACTCTAAAATTTATTGGTGAGCCTTGAGAACAAAAATATTTTTTTTACCTTTTATGCTTCTTATTCTTTACAAAAATTTGTTTTTTTTAGCTTGCTTATTCTTTCGCACTCATTTATTACGCTCCCATTCTTTGTTTTACATGCGCAGTCATTTTCTCCAATAAAGTCTTCACATTTTCCAACAATTCAAGGTTTTCTGGAAATTTTGTAGGTTCTTTTTCAATTGCCCTGATGCAAGCCTGATCCGCCAAACGGGCTGAATTCAACTGGGACGTTATCATAACTTCACTTTCATCCTCGCTGTGGTTTGTAATAGCTTCCAAAGATTTTTGTGACATCTCTAAACACAATTCCAAGGCCTTTTGGGCAAATGGTTGTTTGGTAACCCACACCAGTTCCTTGGCTGTATAGGCGCGAAAAGCTTTCACTAACTTGTCTGCCTTCTTTAGAGGTGTAGGAGCCAAAAGTGCTGCCAATTCCCATATTTTGGGTTCCGAGCCATGTTTTACGCATTGATGACCCATAAGATTGGTGGCTTTTTTGAGCAGTCTTTCCTGGGTTTGGCCCTTGGCATCAGGTTTGCCCTCAGCTATGGCGGTTGTGGTAATACACAAAACCTCCAAATCTAAATAATGCGTCTTTAGCTCGGACAAGCGATTATAGGCATTCATGGCATCTTCAAAATTTCCTGTATCCACGGAAACCACCATAAAGTTTTCCCATACCTTCCAATTGTTGTAATTGCATTTCAATGATTCGGCCAGAACTTTGTGGGCCCGCTGTTTGTCTCCAAGTTTTATGAGAGCTTTGGCCAAATTATTCCAAGATTCAAAGCCCAACGGCTCCAAATGTGTATAGGTTATGTAGGCGTGCACAGCCAATTCCCATTTCTCCAACATTATGGCTGCATAGCCCAAACGCAGCCAGATTTTCTCTTGCAGAGAATTAATCTCCACCGATTTTTGCAAATGCTCTATGGCCTCCTCGTATTGTTTGTGAAAGAAATAGTAATTGCCCCAATGAGCTTGCGCTTTGCCACTCGTGTGCTTGGAGAACTCCCAAGCTTTTTCATAACAATCCAAACTATCAGTAGCATCACCCAATAGACAATAGAGCAGTACAGTGGGTGTCTTTTTAAGTTCCTGTTCTATGATTTCGGCTGCTTTGTGACGTAGCTCCAAACGGGTATAACAATCAATAACTTGTTCCCAGGCTTGTATCTTAAGATATATATCCAATGCTGTCTTAACCATGCCCAAGGACAATAGCAACTCACATAGTTGCAATTGAATTTGCCATTTTGGCTGTAGGAAACCTGCAAAGGCATAGGAAAATCTCTCCTTGGCGCTATAGTTGTGTTCGCAAAGAAGTTTGACAGCCTCTTCGCATTGTTTCCAGCTACGTTCCACAGTACGACGATGATTGGATTCCTGGACACAATTCAACAATAAGGCGGATTGTCGCACCTGCAAAGGGCCATGCTGCTGATACAGCAAAGTGTGAGTGTAGGGCTCCAACTCTTCGTCGGCCAATCTATCTTTGGGCTGGCAACGTTTTAATTGGCGTCTAAAATAAACAAAACAATTAAAGTCTTTAATAATGCATAAAATACCTACACTTTGGATAAAACCAAGGCCTGTAGAACGCTAGGCAAGGTCATAACCTCATTATCCTTCTCTTCTATAAAACGTATGCGTTCCAGGCGAGTATCGTCTTCATGCAACAAAAGTTTGGGTAAACTTGTCTCTCCATTGGTTTCTTGGGCCTTGGGTAAATTTTGGTCTTGGGTTTGCTGCACTTTTAGACAGAGTTGAGGCAGAGGCTTTTGCTGAAATTTTGTCCGCACTCCCAATAGGCCTTCCACCACCAGATTGACTGATAAATGTTGACACAATTTATCCAATATTTCACTGGCCTTTTCACCACGATGATATTGCAAATATGAGTTAGCAATCTCCAGATAAAGCAATGCTTCATATTCCCTGTTGTTTAACTGATCAAGGTGAGTTAGTAGCCAATCTGCTTCTATTTTAAGTTGTTCATACAGATTTGAAGTCAGCTCATCTATGATGTGTTGATGTATGCAAATGTAACGTAAATGCCACCAATGTAGAACCTAGAATGTCTAAATAATTCATGAACTCTAACATTTAAAATTAATTGCTCTTACCACACAATCCTTATGTAGGCTTAACAATTTATTTAGAATAGCCCTGGATATTAGTAGAAATTCACCCAATACCACATTGGGATTGATTTCCTCACCATTTTCTTTAAGTTCCACAAAAAAGTCGCCCACCAGGGGCTGAAGTTCTTTAACAAAGCCTTCCAATTCTGTAAGCTCACAAAAGGGACCGGTAAAATTTTGTTGTATGAAAGCTAACAACAATTCTAGGGCTACACAAAGCAGCTCTTCGCTGTCTTCGACAGTCAATTGGTTGGCATCATCCTTTTGATTCCACCAATGTTTTAAGGAATGTTCCAGTTTCTCGGTGCACCATTTTCCAGACCAAACACGTTTCAGTGATTCACTGGGCAGATCTAAAAAGAAAGGCACTAAATATTCTGCTTATTCAAGCCTTTTTAAGGAAACTTTACCTTCAGGTTTAACTCTATCGTTAAAATTACAAAGATAATTTAAATGAAATTGCATTTTGATTCTGTTATAATTAAAAAGCTTCCTTTTACAATGTAAAAAATTAGTGCACGTTTTTAACAAATAAATACTTCTTCGTTTGTTTTGATAACAATATTCTTCTTTTTAATATCAGCTGAGATTCCCAGCTACCAACCCCGACTTATCACTAATTGCTGGTGTAACTTAATTAAAATGCGATAGTATTTTAACATTTATACCAAGGCATATTAACCCAGGTAGTGTACAGCACGGTTAAAACCATGTTTCCACTTGGAGCAAATATAAATTTGCGACAAGCTCTCAGACATCTAGTGTTTTGCAAAGAGGTTTCCCATACATTTTCAATGTGAGCAAATCGACTTATTTGATGAGTAGTAATAGGTTTTTATTGAGTCTTCTTTTATAATGAATTGACAATGGTATAAACGAATGGTTAACATGAACACATAAAACTATTGTTGGCTTATTCTATTTCACATTGGACTTGTTATGAAATGCTACTTGCGATATTGAAAAGTATAATATGATGTATTACATAAAAACGGAAAGCGGGAGAAAAGGCTTGCTCACGGCCTTACTGCTACTGGACAGGCAAAAGAGAGCTGCCAATAAATATATAATAAAACCAAAGATGCTTAAAACTAGTTAACAACGGAGGTCTGTTTTACTATTGACAACGGAGCTCATAAACGTAAGTTCATTAAAATGACTTTGTATGTATGCGTGTATATGTATATAATTTAGTGCTTATGTTTATATCACAGTTAAATATTTTTATAAAATGGTAAACGAGCGTTCAGGTACAATAGAACATTTGCGACAATGGAATTGTAAGTACATACAAAAATGAATAAAATGTAGTATTTGTTTTTTTATGATTATACTTGTGTTTAGTGTTTGTACATTTTATATTATTTTCATTTTTAAATGTTTTTTTATTCTTATTTGAGGAGATTTGTGGCAAATCTCCTTCCAAATTGAAATGCAACATTGCGTTTGCATTGAATACCGGTTATTATTGGCATTTTTGGGCAGCAGTTTTTCTTAACATCTGACAATTTCTTATTGAAATTATAAAATTTACTAGAAATTTAAAAAATCGTTTCACAAACTTAATTGCTGACCGCAATGTATATGCTGAACACAATAAAAATGCTGAATCCTGTTTTGGTTGTGTGTGTGTCAGGATTCACTGAATAAGGTTAAGCCAAGCGATCAGCCGATATACTTTTTTTTAATATTTGACAGTACTTGGCATTGAGGATGTCAACTTGTTCTCTTTTTACATTCATTCTTTGTTTACGTTTTCTCCTATATGATGACATTTTCAATCGTCAGATTTGACATCCTTAATGATGTTTATGGGGCCTATCCACTTTATGTTTTTGCATGTGACCTAACCTTCTATTAGTGAATCCTGTGTGTGTATTATAAAGGGTGATTTTTTTGAGGTTAGGATTTTCATGCATTAGTATTTGACAGATCACGTGGGATTTCAGACATGGTGTCAAAGAGAAAGATGCTCAGTATGCTTTGACATTTCATCATGAATAGACTTACTAACGAGCAACGCTTGCAAATCATTGAATTTTATTACCAAAATCAGTGTTCGGTTCGAAATGTGTTCAAATGTTGACAAATTTTGTTCAGCGATGAGGCTCATTTCTGGTTGAATGGCTACGTAAATAAGCAAAATTGCCGCATTTGGAGTGAAGAGCAACCAGAAGCCGTTCAAGAACTGCCCATGCATCCCGAAAAATGCACTGTTTGGTGTGGTTTGTACGCTGGTGGAATCATTGGACCGTATTTTTTCAAAGATGCTGTTGGACGCAACGTTACGGTGAATGAACACATTTCGAACCGAACACTGATTTTGGTAATAAAATTCAATGATTTGCAAGCGTTGCTCGTTAGTAAGTCTATTCATGATGAAATGTCAAAGCATACTGAGCATCTTTCTCTTTGACACCATGTCTGAAATCCCACGTGATCTGTCAAATACTAATGCATGAAAATCCTAACCTCAAAAAAATCACCCTTTAGTTAAGAGCTAGGGTTCACTAAAGAAGGTTAGGTCACTTGTTCAGCTGATGAAATCTTCCAATTCCAAAGATGTATCCAAATCTCATTACAAGGTCGAATACTTTGCTTGGATATATATATATATATTTTCACATTTTGTTCCTTATTCACATTTTAATTCATAATTTACACGTTTATAACAATAAATCTTTTGATTTTATAGCAGCTACATATGATAATGCAAATAAAATTTAGAATTTCAATTAGGAAGTGTTCAGAAATTGGACAGCCTGGTCAGGGCTGCCAGACGTGATGATTTTACGTCATTTCGACGAGTTTTTTTTTTTGTATTGAAATTGACCTCAATCCGGTACGTACAACCGGCTGTCTTGGGATCGGGCTTTTGGTCGTCCCGGTTTGCGTGTACCAACGTGTTCAAAAGCCGTCTTTGCTGAGGTCTCTTCATCCATTCTTACAACATGACCTAGCCAACACAACCGTTGTAATTTGATATGTGTACACCCAGGGAAATCATTGGTTGGAATTCGATTATAAGAACAAAACGTTATGTCAATGTCAAAACAATTTCAATTGTTTGACCACAGTTTGCTTATTTCCATAGTTCAGAAACTACCTTAACCATAATACAATAAATGGGGTCATCATTTCCATAAAAAAATAAATCTATTATGCTTCTGCTAATTGTATCGATATTTTGTTTTCTGCAGTACCACCATAGAGTTAGCACAACATCTTTACGGTAGTTTTGCTTTTTACCCTACCGGTAGTTGTGCTAACTGCTATATTTGAGTTCTACTAACCCCTTACCAGTAGTTGTGCTAACTATCCTTCCGGCAGTTAGTACTGCATATAAAATCTTCACATACCACTGAAGAATTCGGAAACCGAGGTTCGAGTCCCCCTGGCTGGCCAAATATTTTTTGATATTTTTTCCTTAAACGTTTTTAAGAAAATTCGAGCTTAAAAAATATGTTTTTTTATTAATGATTTGTTTAAAAAATGGTTTCTACACTTTTTTTTATTTTAATTTAATTGAGAAAATTATTACTGTACCGTAATGCCTATTATTATATCATAGTTAAGAAAATTATGTAGGTAGGCTAAAAGATGCATGAAAGACTACCAAACATGGTACTTGGACCTCATTCTCACTAGGAGGTAAACATTCTATACCATCATCAGGGATTGGTTATGCGGTATCCTCTTCGCAGCCATCGTCGGACACTAGCAGTTGGGTAAAAATTTCTTTCCATATCCTCAGCACACTATCTGTATCAGTTACCAGATTTCCTTCTCAGTCCCTGCAGGAGGATGTGTCTGTGCCAAAGCTATCGGTTTAATGTTTGATTCTTTGGAAAAATTTCCGGACTTCATTCTGACTGCTGTAAATGTCAAACCTATTATGCTATATGGTGTTATGATCTGGTGAATGGCGCTTCAAAAATCCACCTACAGCTCAATACTTAACCGGATCCAAAGGATGGCTTGTTTATGCATCCCAGCCGCATTGAGGACAACTCCATCTGATGCACTGAATTTAACGACAACGACTTTTGCACAAGCTGTAGGGACATCGAGGAAGAAAAGACTATAGAACACCTTCCGTGTGTGTCCCGCACTAGCAGTTAGAAGGAAACCCATTTTAGGTTCTCATTTCTTCGAGAGCCTGTCTGATTTAGAGGATGTGACCATTCGCAAGTTATTTCGCTTTTTAAAGCGGTCTGGATGGTTCAACGGAAGAAACTAGAAGGCAACTTCCTTCTTCTGTTCCTGTGGTATCACAATGGACGAAAACGTCTAAGTGAGTCTGATGGCAGACTGCTACCTTAACCTAACCTAACCTTCTCCACAAACTATGCGCTTTCCTCAGATAAAGTCCGTAGCCTTAGCTAGGGGACATCTCTTGTTATCATCAAGCCAAGCTTTGTGCCCTTCTAAGAAGTGGGAATACATTCAACGAGCATTTAAAGGCCGAAACAGAATCAGCAGGTTGAGCTGTTTTCGAACGTTGCGTTGCAAAAATGCAACTCCTCACAACAGGCCCCACAAAAGCAACGCGGAAAAGTTTAAAAAAATTTCAACTTTGACACTTGAAAGTGAGCGTCGTTCTGTGCTGCCATACGTGAAGAAGTGTTTTTAGTCGTCATAGTTACAAATTGTTTAACTTTTGTGAGTTACATTTTTGACATTTGTTCTAAGAGTTTCTTTTTTCAACGCTACACTCCTCAACGCCTCATTCTGTCTAGGCCTTAAGGCTGGTACTACGTTTTTTTTGGGCAAAATTATCCCAAACTCGTTCTTTCGCTGGTTTGAAAAGGTTTCCACATTTCATTTTCATAACCACCATCATAGAATGGGGGTATACTAATCTAGTCAGCTACCCCATAAAGTATATTCTGGATTATCTCGACATTCTTATTCGATCTAGCCATGTCTGTCCGTCCGGCCGAACTTAGCACGCTTTTACTTGTTTTGGGTTTCTTTGGCCAAAATGTTGCCATTTTCATATAAAAATTGATATGGCACCTATTACTTTTTCAGCTGCTTACGTGCATGCAAGGTGCATTTACAGGTAGTGGCTGTTGGCCTACAACAAAATATTGAGGCCACTATCTGTCAAAATCAGTGATTAGAGCAACCCTTTTTTTGTGTATGTTGCTATTGGGTTGCCCAAAAAGTAATTGCGGATTTTTCATATAGTCGGCGTTGACAAATTTTTTCACAGCTTGTGACTCTGTAATTGCATTCTTTCTTCTGTCAGTTATCAGCTGTTACTTTTAGCTTGCTTTAGAAAAAAAGTGTAAAAAAAAGTATATTTGAATAAAGTTCATTCTAAGTTTTATTAAAAATGCATTTACTTTCTTTTAAAAAATCCGCAATTACTTTTTGGGCAACCCAATAGTTCACACCATTCTTCGTTGTTTGTGTGTGTATAGTTGTGTTGTGCTTTTGGTCTGCAATTACAACAACAATATTTGGATAAAAGTGGAAGATGCTGACAAAGGATTTTGGAAAGTTGCGCTTATTTAACTTATAGCAGTGAAAAAACTAGAAAATCTTATTATTTTTACTTTCGTATATTTATTTACATTTAAAAAATACTTTCTTATATATACATCCACAAACACTTTATTTTTTTCCAACCAGAGTACATGTGAGCAACATCACTAACACCAACAAACACTTAGTTACAATTAGAAGTTTGACGATCGTGTTTATATTGCATAAGAAAATTACTTGTTGCACAGCGACTGTGGTTGTGCTCTCAATGGGCGTCCCGTAATGTAAATTTTCCCTAGATGAAAAAACAAGTTATGACGAAACGAACACATTTCGGCAAATATGTCCGTTCATTTTTTTATATGGAGTTTCAACGCGAAAACCGAATATAGTACCGGCCTTTAAGGGCAAAATTTTGGACAAAAAAAGCAAATGTGGTAACCTTGTCAAACCACTGAAATGTTTTCAGTGATGTTTCCCTAAAAAAGAACGTTGTACCAGTATTTACTCATGAAAAAATCTTCATAAAAGCGTTATGCTTTCATTGCGATTTTTGTAGTGTTTCAAAAAAGTAATCCTGAAAAATGTTTGTTTTCAACTGTGGAAATCGAATATATTGGGTTGCCCAAAAAGTAATTGCGGATTTTTCATATAGTCGGCGTTGACAAATTTTTTTACAGCTTGTGACTCTGTAATTGTATTCTTTCTTCTGTCAGTTATCAGCTGTTACTTTTAGCTTGCTTTAGAAAAAAAGCAGGATTCACTAATAGAAGGTTAGGTCACATGCAAAACACAAAGTGGATAGGCCCCATAAACATCATTAAGGATGTCAAATCTGACTATTGAAAATGTCATCATATAGGAGAAAACGTAAACAAAGAATGAATGTAAAAAGAGAACAAGTTGACATCCTCAATGCCAAGTACTGCCAAATATTAAAAAAAAAGTATATCGGCTGATCGCTTGGCTTA
The DNA here is from genome assembly GCF_963082655.1 of Stomoxys calcitrans. NCBI lineage: Eukaryota > Metazoa > Arthropoda > Insecta > Diptera > Muscidae > Stomoxys > Stomoxys calcitrans. The sequence goes on from NC_081552.1 coordinate 29,632,544, forward strand.
ACCTTATTCAGTGAATCCTGGAAAAAAAGTGTAAAAAAAGTATATTTGAATAAAGTTCATTCTAAGTTTTATTAAAAATGCATTTACTTTCTTTTAAAAAATCCGCAATTACTTTTTGGGCAACTAATAGTACCAGCCAGGATGCACTAAAAAGGTGTAGTCATGTGAATAGCTGAGTACAATTTTTACATTTTTCTTTTGATTTTGCAGTAAATCTAAGTCAGTCAAAGGCTTGATATCACAGCTGTCATATTTTTCTAAAATCTTAAAAAGATGGAACATTAGGCAGCGCAGCGACAGGAGTCTCAACCCAACGAACAGGGAGCCGATGATGGTACCATCACCTACTCCCAAGAAGCTCATTTACTTAAGATTTGGAAGGCTAAGATAGGCAAAGATCCTAGTATTGAAACATCAGGCAGTACAGGGAATGGAAACCCAATACAGCTTAACGAACAGAGACCCGACGATGGAACCATTAACGATTTTTTAAAAAGTCGGAAGACTAGAATAGGCAAAGAACCCAAAACGATGACATCAGGCAGTGCAGTGACAGGAAAGTCAATGCAATCTAAAGAACAGGCGGCAGACGATGAGATCATCACCTACTCCCAAGATGCCCATTTACTGGAGGACAAATGATTGAAGTAATCCAGAAAAACCTTCACCGGAGCGATACTGCTACACACGCTCTGATGGAGAAAATCTGCAAGGACGACCCAAAACAAAGTTTCTGGACTGAACCATATCAACTACCAATTATTCTTTGCTAACACTGGTACTCGGCCGTGGACCTGCGTTATTTGTCACAAAAATTTTAATTATATATTTTCCCCAGAGTTGTCAACGTCGAATGGAAAAGAGATCCGCAGACCTCGTAAAAAAGCGGAAGTTTATTGGGATGTGTATTACACACGGCTCAAGGACTACAATAAGATCACCAGAGCGGCAAAACGTGCCTCCTGGAAGCTCTTCTGCGAACAGGTCGATAGCGATAATGACGCCGCCAAGTTAAAAAATTTTCTCTCAAAAACCCAAGCCCAAACTATAATTTTCGTAGACGAGATGAGAGTGAGAGCAAAGACAACGGAGGACAGGTTGAGGCTTTTGATGAAAAATCGAATTGAAAAATCAAACCATTTAAGTCACCCGGACCCGATGGAATATTTCCGACGATACCACAGAAAGAGGCAGACCATCTGGCGCATCGTCTGGCCAAAATTTTCACAGCGTGCCTAGGATTGGATATACTCCAAAAGCCTGGCAGGAGGCAAGAATGGTGTTTATACCCAATCATGGCAAGGCAAGTTATGCGACACCAAAAGCATACAGACCTATAAGCCTTACGTCCTTTCTACTCAAAATCATGGAACGTATTGTGGACAACATGATAAAGATTAGGACATCCAGCGAACTGATCAAACACTAACAGAATGCCTATATCAAGGGAAGGTCGGTGGAGACTGCCCTGCATGGGGTGCATAAAATAGAAGAATCCATCGATGCCAAAACGTACACCCTGGCGGTATGCATTGACATGAAGGGGGCTTTAACAATGTGCGGACCGACACTCTGATCCAATCCATAGACAAGTGCCGGGTGGATCCGGTCCTTAGAGACTGGATAAACCATATGCAGGTGGAAAAATTGTGTATCCCATGGCATAAATATAAGGGAGCAAGTGGCGCAGGGCACGCAACTGGGGGGCATTTTATAGCTACTCCTATGGGTGACCACCATAAATGACCTATTACGGATGCTGATTGGGGAGGGATTTGAACACGTCTACTACGCAGACGATGATATAATACTTCTAAGGTTATACGATGTTATAATACCGAACGAGAGAAGAAGGGCCAAAAGGGTCTTGCATATGGCATATGACTGGGCTAGACCCAGAGGTCTGAATGTTAACCCAGAGAAGACTGAAATATGCCTGTTCACGAGGAAGACGTAGGTGGGCCAATTTAACGCACCACGTTTCCTCAATAAGACGATTTCGATATCTGACAAGGTCAAATACTTAGGTGTGATCTTGGACAGGAAACTGAGTTAGAAGTGTCACATTCAGGAGCGTACTGAGAAGGCTCAAAGATGTTGGGCACTATGTAGACGGGCTGTAGGTTCGAAATGGGGCCTGAATCCGGGGACAGTCCACTGGCTCTACAGGAGCGTGATTAGACCAATACTTACTTACGCCTCAGTAGTTTGGTGGACTGCTATGGAGAAAAAGTTCAACATAAGGACCATACAACAGGTTCAGAGAACATGTTGTCTTGGCATAGGCGGAGCGATAAGAACCATGCCAACTAGGGCACTGGAGACTACTCTAGATATCTGACCCATTGACATACAGATTAAGTGTGAGGCAGCCGTAGTGGCTATGAGACTTAAGGCGATGGGAGACTGGATTGAGGATGGGAGCAGCTCATACAATCGCGGTATAATCGAGGCGACGATAGGAAACCTGGAAGGAAGGGAAGAGGTTTCCGATCGGATACCAAAGATGAACCTTGAAGTCTAGTGCGAGGCACTGCTGCCATCGGCACAGTCTTGAATTGGCGGAATCCTAGTATTGTCATCTGGAAGAATATGTTACACGGATGGATCAAAGCTAGAGGTCAGAGTGGGCCTGGGAGTTTACATTGAGAATCCAGGGACTGAGATCTGTTTTAGACTGCCTGACCATAATACGATCCTGCAGGCGGAGATCGGGATAATTACGGAATGAGTGGAGTGGTGTGGTGCGAACGCAGGGACGTCGAGTGTGAACATCTTTACCGACAGTAAAATTGCCATAAGGGCAATAACAACCAGACGGTAAGGTCACGAACAGTTTTGCAGTGTAAGAGGGAGATTTCTTCTCTGAGGATGGGAAAATCCGCACCGTGTGGGTGGCGGGCCATAACGGAGTAAAAGGGAAATGAAAGGGCAGACGATTTGGCGGTGAAGGCCACAGGACTGCTGGCAATAAACTTGGTAAGCCCGAAGCCAGATCGACGCAGTCCGAGTTAAGTGAGTGGACGACGAAAGCGCATGCAACATTGTGGAACAGCGAAACGGCCGGTATGACGGCGAAAACCCTATGGGGGGATGCAGATCGTGAGAAGACGAGGCTATTACTGAAGGAAGCTAGAAGGAGGACAATATAGCTATTGGTATCATAACGGGACACATAGGACTACGAGCTCACTTATGTAAAATCGGTGCGGCAAGTGATAGCATGTGTAGGGCATGCGGGGAAGATGATGAGACGTTGGAGCATTTCCTTTGTCATTGCCCGGCTTTCGCGTCTAACATGAACCGGTACTTAGGTGGAGGCACAATACATGAACCAACTTAGAGCAGTTGTATTGAAAACAATTAAGGACTGTGTAAGTAGCACGGAATTCCTAACTTAAAATTTTCTTTTTAGAGGTTACTTTATAGTTTTAAGAGCGCACAACAAGCCGATTACTGGCTTAGGTGTATGTCCATAGTGGCATGGGGCGGATTAATATCTGCACCCTCTTTTTAACCTAACCTAATCTAAGAAGATGTTATAAAGGGTGATTTTTTTGAGGTTAGGATTTTCATGCATTAGTATTTGACAGATCACGTGGGATTTCAGACATGGTGTCAAAGAGAAAGATGCTCAGTATGCTTTGACATTTCATCATGAATAGACTTACTAACGAGCAACGCTTGCAAATCATTGAATTTTATTACCAAAATCAGTGTTCGGTTCGAAATGTGTTCATTCACCGTTCAGCGATGAGGCTCATTTCTGGTTGAATGGCTACGTAAATAAGCAAAATTGCCGCATTTGGAGTGAAGAGCAACCAGAAGCCGTTCAAGAACTGCCCATGCATCCCGAAAAATGCACTGTTTGGTGTGGTTTGTACGCTGGTGGAATCATTGGACCGTATTTTTTCAAAGATGCTGTTGGACGCAACGTTACGGTGAATGAACACATTTCGAACCGAACACTGATTTTGGTAATAAAATTTAATGATTTGCAAGCGTTGCTCGTTAGTAAGTCTATTCATGATGAAATGTCAAAGCATACTGAGCATCTTTCTCTTTGACACCATGTCTGAAATCCCACGTGATCTGTCAAATACTAATGCATGAAAATCCTAACCTCAAAAAAATCACCCTTTATTTGATCCGATATTCCACACATAAGCAACAAAAAAAATTTATAATGATGAAAATAGTAGTACAAAACACATTTGTAGAAGAAAAGTTTTAAAACACTGTTTATTTCTAAAACTACTTTGACATTTCAATTTACGGGATTTGCCACTCAAGGTGGTTTCGTTGGGGGTGGAGTTTTGTTGTTGTGCTAATGACTCTACCTCTTTATTGTACCATGTTATCAGCCAGGATGCACTTATAAGGTGCGGTCATGCGAAATGCAGGGTAAATTTTTTCTTTGTTTTGATTTTGTAGTAAATCTAAATGTCAAAGCCTTGATAACACAGCTGTGTTTTTGTCTAAAATCTTAAGAATATGTTCTATTTTATTCGATTTTCCACATATAAGCAACAAAACAGTGTTTTAAAAATGAAAATACAAATAGATTTTATAATTTTGTTGTTGTGCTAATGACCCTACCTCTTAATTGTACCGTTGTACCAGCCTCTAATGGGAATTTGTGTCACATTCTATTGTAGAAAGATCCTACCATTTCTTATCTACCTTCATTAATACTACAGTAAACTGTAATCGGCAATCGATTACGATTTCTTCAACAGCTGTTATCTGTTTTTGCCTTTGTTAATACATTGACTCATATTCGTGATTTTCTTGCAAAATTGATTTAAGAAACAAATATAGACCTGGTTAAAAGTATTTCTTGGAAAATTTGTAAGCCTTATTAAATAAGATAAGTTTTGTGGCCTTTGCTGGACTTTTGCACATACATTTTTTGCCACAAAACTATGAGGCCAAAAATATAGATTTTCCATTAAAAATACACAATTAAATCGAATAATAATGTTTCAATATAATACTGTATTTAATCGTAAGTTAGTGTTATTCACTGTGGTCATAGTTGCTCTAAGTTTTACCCACACGAAAGCGAATGATGTTACCAACCAAGTTTTTGGCAATGTAAAAGAAGGTAAGACTAACGACCCACTTACTGCAATGGCCATTATAACCATTCCATTTTGATTAATTAATATTTTAGGCATTGTAGCTGCATTTGGTGATTTTAATTCCGACGAATTAACTGATGTTTTTATGCTAAAGGACAGACAGCAAATATTGCAAATTCTATATGGTAGGCATGAAATAACGCGCTGTTAGGAAGGTTGATTCTAAAATATTACTTTGTTTATCAAATAGGAGCTGATACTGATCCCTTATTACGTAGTGGCCCTTATTGCCATTACACGGACTATAAAATTGTCAGCGTTATACCCGGTGATTTTGATGGAGATGCTCTAATGGATGTTTTAGTTGCCATCAAACCTTTGACGAGCTCGGACAATGTATACAGAATTTATATCCATTGGGGAGGACCCGAAGGTCTGAATTGCACAAGTGAAAAGGAGGAGCCTTTGTTGAAAACCAAAGGTGAACCCCTGGCTTTGGACTTTAATCGAGACATGGTCATCGATTTGTATGGCTTAAATGAGTTTGGGGAACGTACATTTTGGATTTTCCAAAAATCTCGTGTGCCCCCACAAGTACGCCATCAAGCCAATCCCCCCACGGGTGAAAATTCTGTGGCACCCTCAATGAGAATACCTAATGCAAATGCTTATTTAGATATGAATGGGGATTTTGTAGCTGATCTCTTTGTGCAAACCGATAAGTTTTACGAGGTTTGGTATGGATGTACCGAAGATCCCATGGAAGACTTTATTTTTAACCATACCATTGATAATTCTATTGTTGGCTCGGACTACAATTTGGGCCAGGCAGTATTTGCCGACTTTGAATTGGAAGGTGTGGAAAACATTATTCTACCAGTTTGCTTCCACAAGGATTGCTCCAATTCAACTATACTTGTTCATGATGGCAGGAACTTCCGTGATATTCATGTAAATTTCAAGGATCCCCAGGCCGTTATGTGGAGTTTTGTGCCACCTATAGAAGAGGATGCCTATCTAAAGACAATAACTGCACGTAGTGGTGATTTCAACATGGATGGTTATCCAGACTTGATTATGACCCTGCAAACATTGACTGGCCCCAAGAGAATGCAAACATTTCTATTGGAAAACATTCCCTGCTCCATGTGCAATCCCCCATTGAAAAGAACATTTGAGGTGAAATGGAATGCCCTCAATCCTATGGGAAACAACACAGTGGCAGGAGCATTTTACGATTTCTATCAAGATGGTAGGTAACATACAAAGATACTAAAATTTTAAATAATTTTTTTTCTTTCATAGGTGTTTTGGATGTTATACTCATTGAGAAAACTAATAAAGGCTACAGACCTTTGGCCTTCCGCAATACTTTGGACTATGATGCAAACTTTGTTAAAGTTATTGTACTAACCGGTCTCATAAATAAGAAAAATCCCACATTACATACGCCCCTGGGACGCAAGAAACGTACCTATGGCACCAATTTGCCAGGGCCACGCATAACCTATTTCACCACTACTCAGGAGGGTGATCTTCAGCGTGGTTCATCTGTACAACTGCCCCAATCATCCTATTTTGCCTTGCAATTGCCCTATACGATTTTCGGTTTGGGCAGAACACCAAATTTCGTCGACTCTCTCACCGTGGGCCTGGGCCATATGTCTCGTAATTGGACTCAACTTATACCGAATTCGCAAATTATTGTAGTGCCCAAGCCTGTGGATGATCCACAACGTTGGAAGGCCCAATTGTTTGTTACACCCAGCAAGCTGATTGTCATGAGTGTTGTGGCTCTGGGTGGTACTTGCCTTGTGATAGTGCTTATCATACTGGTGCTTTACATTAAAGAAAAGCGTGAAGATAAGCAGGAGAAATTACAAGAGGCCCATCGTTTCCATTTCGATGCTATGTAGAGGAGAGAGGGCGTGTAAGAGAGAAGTTTGACAGTATAATAGTAAATATGGAGAAATGTTTATTTTTAATTATACAAAGTGATATGTTTAAGTTTTGTCGTCTCATTTTTTTTTTATTTGACCTAGTTACTAAATTTTGAATTTATTTGGTTTCTCTATATTTTTTTTTTTTTGATTTTGTGTTAAATAATTTTTATGTTAAGCTATTATTCCGCCTTTAAATTGTATGGTTATATTCAAAACAAATAACCTACTCTAACCAGCAAATATATTTCAATATCCAATAAAAATTAATGAAATACTTAAGATTCGTGATATTTCTTGTCGTTTTGGGGTAGACATGCTCTTTGAATACTTAATGGCTGTAATTACCTAAGACTAGTTGTTGTAGCAACGTACCTGGGACCCTTGGACGCCCGTCTGTGTGTTGTTACCACCCGCGTTGGCAGATTCATTCTCATGCTGGAGGTCGCCGTAGCGCAGAGGTTAGCATGTCCGCCTAAGATGCCGAACGTCTGCGTCCGAATTCTGGCGAGAACATCAGAAACAATTTTCAGCGTTGGTTATCGCCTCCTTATGCTGGCGACATTTGTGATATTTGAAAAATGGTTGATGTTGTTGTAGCAATCTGTTGTATACTGAGGCGGCAGCCCTTGGCGATGGAGGAATCCATCGGGTCAATCCGGTACGTACAACCGTAAAAACTTCGCCCCAAAGAGGTGTCACTCTGCGGTACGCCATTCGTACACGGCTATAAAAAGGAGGCCCTTGTCATTGAGCTTAAACTTGAATCGGACCCCACTCACTGATATGTGAGAAGTTTGCCCCTGTTTTTTACTGGAATGGTTATGGGATAAAGGATAGGTTGTCTCCTTGCCTCAAACCTCGTTATGTACTTAATTGCCGAGTGAGGTTCTTACTCTTTTTAACTGTTGATTGATTCTTACTAGTTCCGAACGAAACCAAACTTATATATGACTTCGAGCAATTTGGAACGGGGTACAGTGTGCCTAGATTCCAAACGGTTGGGTTGGCGATCTTCAAGCCTTGCGCAGACTGACTGACGCATATGTCTCATCACAGTGCCGCTCCGGTCTAAAATAGTTCAATTTGCGACTCAGCGGCTTCTGCTGCCTTCTTGTTTTTCAGACAGATTATAACCACGCCGACAAGGCGGCATGGATTTTATACCTGTGATGGGCACCCTAACACAGTTGAAAGTTCTAAATTGTGTTTGTATTAGTGACAAAAAACCCGACTAGCCAACCAAAAAATACCAACAATGCGTCCCGGCACGAGATAGCTGTGAGCTCCACATAGGCTGGAAAATTGAGGTCCGATTCCGATTGAGGCGTCCGCAGTTTGCGGATACTGGAATGCTCTATACGGAGTGGCTGCAACAGCAGTCGCGGACAATCAGCGATATCGTGAGAGGCCGGGTGGCACCGACTCTTACACAAATACCCAGTGCCTATGATATATGGCAAGGCGGGTTATTGGCGCCTATGAATAACCAATGGCCAACCTGCTCCCGCGGCGATCGGTCCTTGGGACCGGAACGAGCTTGCTCACCTACAGGAGCTTGAGTAGGATCGCCACCGCCACATGAAAATATGGCTACAACAACAACCAACAATGTGACGACTATATAAGGCCACACGAATTTGCTTACACTGTACGAGTGCTAATGCTCGTTTTTACTATGCCTGCTGGCATTGAAATTCATGTACGGTTGTGTGTTGTTGTCCATCTATGTTCTATACCACCCAGTAGTCCAGGCCACTAGTTCCAAACCTGTTTATTCCAAAGAAATCAGGACTAGTTCCACTCTTGTTTACTTTCATTGTAAACAACTGTTGAATTTAACATGGATTTATCATTGGAGTAACCAGTTGATCCTGGAACTAGTACTTCTGCTAATTTCAACAAACTAATTCCGTAATTGATTTCTTGTGACCTTTGTCAATGTTTGAAAAATATTTTTTTTTCTGATTTTTCTTCATCACTCTCTCTACCTAAACAATTTTGTTAGTTTTGTCAGTTGACTGCGAGAAGATTTGAACTAATCCTCTTATGTTTGGTAGTCTTCTACGCATCCCCATAACGCAATAAGCATTACCGCACAGCAATTAATTTCTCTATTAAATAAAGGGGTCGATTATGGCTAGGAACTCAACTTCAGTAGCGTTGCCAACGGGCAAATTTGTTATAAAAAATTTCCAATGTGAATTGCCCAATTTTTTACAAGTTACTTAATAGCTGTGGAGGCCACCGTAGCGCAGAGGTTAGCATGTCCGCCTTGCTGCGGAACTGATATTTCCAGTCTCAGGTGGAGGGTATATAAGATACGGCCCGGCCGAACTTAGCACGCTTTTACTTGTTTTTACTCAAGTGGGTCGAGTCACTAACTCCAACATATGTTTTTCCTTTAAGAAATCGGCTGGTTGGACACGAAGGCGAACAAAAATCGTTCAATTTCAGTGATATATCACTCCAACATCTGTTTTTCCTTTAAGAAATCAGCTGGTTTGGACACGAAGTCGAACGAAAATCGCTCACTTTCAGTGATACAAGTTTAAGGAACCAGAAAGTTATATTGACTGCAACGGACAAAAATTTCCAACGTTATACCAATGTGAATATCAAGGTTTTACCACACAACTGCAACTGAGTCGCAATCTATAATCGATCTATAAATTTAAAAAAATTATAGAAATCACTTAAAAAAAAATTAATGAGAAATACGTAAAAAATTTTGCCGAATTTTCTAAAATTAGTTAAAAAAATTTACTGGCCGGGGGACTCAAACGTAAACTTTTTCTCGCAAGCAAGAAGCACGATCACGATCCCCTAGCTGCCGGTTATACGTACTGGATTGACCCGATGAAGTCATTCATCGGCAAGGGCTGCTACCTCTGTGTACAACACACTGCTACAACAACAATAACAACGTTCATTTTTTCAAACAGACCCAGAAATGACTACATTTCTTAGAATTTTGCGTAAAATGGAACTGCACAGACAAAATTGGCTTTGTTGTTGTTGTTGTAGCAGTGTTGTACACTGAGGCGGCAGCCCATACCGATAAAGGAATCTATCGGGTCAATCCGGTACGCACAACCGGCTGCCATGGGATTGTAAAATTGGCTTTAAAGTTAGCTACTGAACTAGATGATGGTGCCAACTGGGCATAGATGGGCAGCATACACAACCGCACATTAATTCCTATGCCAGCTATTTCTTTTAGTTGATGTTGACGATACTCACACAAACACAGTTTGGTATTTTCAATAGTGGTAGTGTCCACATCACTCTTCTATACCGTCATCAGAGATTGGTTCTGGGCATCCTTATCGCCAGATTTCATTCTTTGCATCTGCGAGAAAATATGCCAGTGCCAAAGCCATTAGAGCGATGTTGAATCCATTAAGTTGTGACGACGCTTCTCCAAAAAGCGTTGTTAAACCCGTGTATTTCTTTTGCCTTCTTCCTATTACTTGTTGGTAGCCGTGATCATTACAGGCACCAAGTGAGCCCGACACGGGATTCCACCACACGGGTTGCAACTCTGAGCTCAGATTCGTGTTGTTGTTCTTGTAGCAGTGTGTTGTGTTCTATCTCTCGTCTGCTTGGTTACGGGAACTCTGCGACTAAGGCGGTATGAATCCAGAGGGCTCTGGGTCTAAGTCCAGCGGCAGGTGTCGTGTGGTCCCACAATCGGGTCAATTTTCTCAGGCGCGATGGGTGGCGGTCGTTTTTAAGGACATCTACTGACGGGTCTGCATGAATGTTGTCCAGACCCGCTTGATCTAGAGGTTCTCTATTGTATCGCTGATCCTCTCGATCTAGATCGTAAAGATGCACCTGGTAGCTTTTGGGCGGTGGACGATGATGATTTGGATGGTCTCTGCTTTAACAGCCCAGAAGGTATTTCGCAGTTCAAAGAGCGGCATTTTGACAGACTTGGGGCCGAATTACGGCATACGTGAACGAGTAAAATCGTTCGAAATCTCTCTACTGTGAATTACATATTTCTTTATTGAACGAGAATCTTTGAAATTTAGGAAGGAACATGTTTAAATCGGTCATAATTTATAAAAAATTTGAAAATAAAATCTTTTTAAATACGAGATGAAATTGCAATCCATACGAAAGCGCGATTGCTTTGTACATGGTCGACCATGGCGAAACAATTAAAGGTGGTCTCATTTGTACAACAACCACAAATCATATGGGGCAATCTGCCATCTTGTTATCAAGCTGATAGAACTTTTGCCAACACACGCAAAGAAATTTGTGTGCGTTCATGAGCAGAGAAGGTGCGAGAAAGAAAATCAACAACAAAGAGAATGTAAACATAAATCTGTCACCTTATTGTAATACCGTCAAACCTCGCCAGCTGTTAACGTGCGTGCGACCACCGCCATTTAAATCCGCCTTGATGGTCGACAAAGTATCTTTGTCAGTACCCCAAGCGCTGGCGGCAAGTGAATTGTGTACCTTGTTTCAATTTCTAAGCTTATCGCAAATTCCAGTGGCATGTGGGGAGAATGTGTAAGAGCTGTCAAATTTGACACCGAGTATTTTGGGACACTTGATGCTCGGAATCGTTACTCTAACGACTATCACTATGTGGAGTTCATCGCATTCACGAGAAGCTGTGATGAGAACGACCGGGCACGCCTACAGATTGCGTATAGCGGAATGCTTCGTATACGGAGTAGCTCAAATTGCCTTTGCGGACAATTAGTGATATCGACTGGAATGTAAGAGGCTGGGTGAGAGCCGGTGGTACGCGATATGACAAAGGGCGCCTTTATGGTCATAGCGTTTCCGTGGCGATCCGTGCTATGGACCGAAAGAAGGTTGCTTATGTCGAAGATCTTTACGTCTATGGTGTGCCTTGCCTGGACAATGTCGTGTCTCCGTCGCATTATTAGAATCTGGAAACGGCGGTCGTACATGTATATATTCTCCGTACCAAATTTCCGGCCATAACAGAAATGCGAATCTGCCATTGCAGCTATGCATTTGTGTGGCGTACCAACTCGCTGAACCAACAGGTTTTCACCATGTTCAATGGCTTCCGACTTAAAAGTCGTTGTATTGGTGTACCTCGGTGATTTTAAAGGTATTAGCCGGTGTGGTCTCTGCGGAATGCCTGATGAGAGCTTGAGCCACCACCTAGGTGCTGTTACAACATACGAGTTCCTGATATTGTACTTCATTGCTTTTAAAGCTTGGACAAATTCCACTGTGGTGTTGTCAGATATCATTTTGTTGTTGGCTGTGTGTATGGAATCGAGTTCCGACTTTAATCTTCAAACTGCTTCCAGGCAACGCAACTGCAGTCGAGTTGCAATCCATAATCGACCCATAAGATCTTCAATGGGCCAAATCGGACTATATATAGATATGGCTGCCGTATAGACCGATCTGGCGATTAAGGGTCTTAAGCCCGAAAAAAAACGGAATTTTTTGTCCGATTTCGCTGAAATTTAAAACAGGAAGTTATACCAGGGACCTCGTTATTCTAACTGAATATGGCCCATATTGAACCATATTTACATATAGCTCCCATATAGACCGATATGCCGGTTAAGGTCTTAACATTTATTATCTGATGAAATCGAAAACAGTAAGTTTTTTAAGCCTCCTTACATCCGACTCAAATATGGTTCAGATCGAGCTATATTTATTTATATATAGCTGTCATATAGACTGATCTGCTGATTTAGGGTCCTAAAAACACAAAAAAGCCGTAATTATTATCCAATTTTGCTGAAATTTTAAACAGTGAGTTAATTAAAGCCTCCCAAAATCCAACTCAAATATGTTTCAGATCGGCCTATAATCAGATATAGCTGCCATATAGGCCGATCTGTCGATTGAGGGTCTTGCGCCCATAAAAGCTGCATTTATAATCCGATTTCGCTGAAACTTGAAGCAGTGAGTTATTGAAAGCCTTCCGTCATCACACCTAAATATGATTCAGATCGAAAAATATTTAGATATAGCTGCCATATAGGCCGATCTGTCGATTGAGGTTCTTGCGCCCATAAAAGCTGCATTTATAACCCATTTTCGCTGAAACTTGAAGCAGTGAGTTATTTAAAGCCTTCCATCATCACACCTAAATATGGTCCAGATCGAAAAATATTTACATATATTGGGTTGCCCAAAAAGTAATTGCGGATTTTTCATATAGTCGGCGTAAAAAATTTTTTAACAGCTTGTGACTCTGTAATTGCATTCTTTCTTCTGTCAGTTATCAGCTGTTACTTTTAGCTTGCTTTAGAAAAAAAGTGTAAAAAAGTATATTTGATTAAAGTTCATTCTAAGTTTTATTAAAAATGCATTTACTTTCTTTTAAAAAATCCGCATTTACTTTTTGGGCAACCCAATAGCTGTCACATAGGCCGATCTGTCGATTGAGGGTTGGTCTTAGGGCCAACAAAAAAAAACAGCATTTATTACCCGATGTCACTGGAATTTGACGCAGTGTATTAAGCCTTCCGACATTCGACTCAAATATGGTTCAGATCAGGCTCTATTTAGATACAGCAGCCATATAGACCAATCTTCCCGAAACTGTGACTTGTTTAAGAGTTATCGGTACCTGTATTAAATATGATTCAGACCAGCTCCCATTTGCATATTACTGTGGATGTGGTAGTGAAGTTGTTGTGAAAGAGGATGGTTAATTTATCCATGGTGATGGATATTCAAAGTTCTCATGACCGAACCTAACACGTTTTTGCTTGTTTTTACTCAGGAAATTGCAAATTATGATGAAAATTTTACAGAAAATTAAAAAAAAAGGATTTTCTAATTTTTGGTAGATAATTTTAAAATATTAAAGCCTTTAAAAAGGAGAAAAAAATCTAAAATTAAAAAAAAATGAACTCCACTGAGTTACCATTTTTTTCCATAAACTTTGACTTTGATAAGCCATAACTAAACACCTTAAGGGCGTAGCGCCCTTTTCAAACATTAATTTTAAAGGCTGAACCCTTATCTATGCCGTTAAAATCACCCAATTATCTTATTCGGTTCAAAAGTTATCCAAATTTTTGCAACGAAAAAACCCAAAGGGAAAGACCAAAACTCCGATGCAGTGACCAAGTGGAGAGCGCAATTCGGTGTCAGATATACTATGGAAGCGCAGAAGATCGAGACGCATAGACAGCTACACAGGAAAAAAATAAAAAACGGTTTCAATGAAGAAATTAATTAATTCAATTAATTTTTTAATTAAAACTGTTTCAATCACGAAAATGATAATATCAATCACAGTTTTTGAAATAGGTGATTGGAAAAATTTTCAATTACAAAAATTGCATATTTAATTAAAAAAATGATTAAACTTTTTTTGAAATTTCCAATTAATTTTTTAATTGATCAAATTAAAAAAATGATTGAATTTTTATTGAATATTGAATTTTTGAAAATGATTGAAATTTTTAACAAAATTCAATTAATTTTTTAATAAGATCAATTAAAAATTTAATTGAAAGTATTCAAATATTGAAATTTTTGCGAAAAGCCCGCTGTATAGCGCGCACCTCGCTGCAACATGGTTCACATATGTAAAAAAATGTTTGGGTTCATGAACTCTCCTTAGATACAAAGCTATTCCGGGGTTTTTTCCAAAAACGAAACGGTAAATATCGTTTTCCGAATTATTAAAGAAAGTGTAGCGAGGCAGTAACTTTATGAATTACATGCGTGAACGGAAGTGAACCCAACAGAAAAACGTTTAACAAGAATATGTTGTAATTAGATCGATGCTAAAGAAATCGTTATGCCATTAATATGCATATTTTGACCATTTATAAGATTAGAAATGCGTCTAGAAATTTAAAAAGGTCGTCGAAAAACTGTTTTTTGGGGAGTTTTTTCCTCTATTTATAAAGAGCATTTGTCAGTATTTTGAGCGGCTAGACTTTTTCAAAAACGCACATTCTCAACAGTGCTGTCGGGTCCGATTCCATTAAGAAATCATTGAAAAAACATACCGCCTAGACCACTAACATTTTTTTTCTTTTTATACCCACCACCGAAGGATGGGGGTATATTCCGTTTGCAACACATCGAAATATCCATTTCCGACCCTAGGAAGAAGCTATATACTTGATCAGCGTAAAAATCTAAGACGATCTAGCCATGTCCGTCCGTCTGTCTGTTGAAATCACGCTACAGTCTTTAAAAATAGAGATATTGAGCTGAAATTTTGCACAGATTCTTTTTTTTGTTCATAAGCGGACTAAGTTCGAAGATGGGCTATATCGGACTATATATTGATATAGCCCCCATATAGACCGATCTGCCGATTTGGGGTCTTTGGCTCATAAAAGCCACAATAATTATTCGATTTTGCTGAAATTTGGGACAGTGAGTTGTGTTAGGCTCTTCGACATCCTTCTTCAATTTGGCCCAGATCGGTCCGATTTTGGATATAGCTGCCATATAGAGCGATCTCTCGATTTAAGGTTTTAGGCCTATAAAAGGAGCATTTATTGTCGGATGTCGCCGAAATTTGGGACAGTGAGTTGTGTTAGGCCCTTTGACATCCTTCTTCAATTTGGCCGAGATCGGTCCAGATTTGGATATAGATGCCACATAAACCGATCTCTCGATTTAAGTTTTTTTGACCATAAAAGGTGCATTTATTGTCCGATGTCTCCGAAATTTGGGACAGTGAGTTGTGTTAGGCCCTTCGACATTTTTCTGCAACTTGCCCCAATTGGTCCAGATTTGGATATAGCTGCCATATAGACCGATATCTCGATTTAAAGTCTTGGCCCCATAAAAGGCGCAATTTGGCACATTGGCTTAGGTCAGGCTTTTCGACATCGGTTTATTTCTAGATATACCTACTTAAAAGATCAATATTTCGATATAGCTGCTATGGAGCATAAGGTATGCATTTTTCACCGGATTTTGGCGAAAGGTGGTTTACATATATACTCGATTCGTTCGCCAATTCAATGACAACAACTGTTTTCCGTCTGTAAAATGCGCTGCTCTCAATGAAATGGCGAACAAATTGAGTGACAGAAAGAAAAAAGTTATTGGTCTTGGTCATTATTGTTTAATTGAAAAAAATTAAATTTTCAATTACATTTTATATATAAAAATTAAATTTTCAATTACATTTTATATATAAAATTTTTTAGGATTCATTTAAAAAAATTATTGAATCAATTAATTTTTAATTGAAAATTTTAAAAATTTCAATCACGATCGTAATTGAAGAAATGTTTAGATTCAATTAAGAAACTGATTGAATCAATTAATTTGTTAATTGAAAATGAAAAAAATTTCAATCATGATCGTAATTGAAACAAGTAAAAGCTTGGGAACCCATCACCATGGATTCTGATCAAAATTTATACAAAATAAATTTAGTTAAAGGGCATAATTTTATTCTACATACCAAACTTCTGTCAAACCAGCAAAAATGGATGATCGAGAGACCGGTTTGGATGGGAGCTATATCAGGTTATAGACTTATTTGGACCGTATTTGGCACAGTTGTTGAAACTCATTACAGAACACTACATGCAAAATTCCAGCCAAATCGGACAAAAATTGCGGTTTGTAAGAACTCAAGAAGTAAAATCGGGAGATCGGTTTATATTCGAGCCAGGAACGTAGCCAGGAGGGAGCCTCGGGCCGAGCTCCCCCACCCAAAATGATTTTGTCTAAAGAAAAAATTTAAATTAAATTTTTTCTAAACAAAAATGTCATCAACATTTTTTATAATGACAAAATTTCATATTTATAATATTCTACAAATACAACATTTTGCTGAGGCTAGGTCCGCCTTCAAATTATTTTTCTTAAGGACGAAATTGTAATGAATTTCTTAGTAAAACCAAAATGTTAATGAAATTTTTTTGTAAAAAAATTTTAATGACAAAACTTCCGAATGAGCAGGACCCCCTGAAAATTATTTTTTAAGACAAAATTTAAAAAAAAAATATTAAATTTTTTTTAATGAATATTTTAAGAACTAATTTTTAGCGAAAAACTCTCTAAAGACAACTTAAACTCCAGATTACTTTTTAAAACTAAAATGTAAATTTTGAATACATATTTTTAAAGTCTTTTTATTATGCTTATCTGCCCCAAACAACATTTTCCTAAAATTTTTTCTACAGACAAATTTCAATAAATATTTTTAAAGACAACATTTTAACCTATTACGCCTAACCTTCGATTCAGTTGTTCGATTTTGATTGGCTAACTGACTGATCAAATCCCATCCCAAACTGCTAAAGCCAAGATATATTACAGGTAGTGGCAGTTGCCCAACAACAAAATATTGAGTACACTATCTGTCAAAATCAGTGATTAGTACATCTCTGATTTTGTGCATGTTACTAGTTCGCGCAAATTTTCGTTATTTGTTGTGTTATGGTTCTTAACTATTATACACACACACAACCAAAGCTCGTTGATAGATAGTGCACTCAGCGAGAAAAAATTGTACTCAGCTGTTTACGGTACACTACCTGGTAAATATGTCATGGCCAAAGCTAGAGTCATGGAAATTTGGCGTGATAAGACGGATGGTGCTAGAATTATGATTTTCAAAGATTTGGTGACAAATATTTCTCAAAATAGTACAGAAGTAGGAAAAATGGTACGTTTAGAACCGCATTTGGTACTTTTTGATACCTTGTTTGTTTATTGAGCCAGAGCTTTGAATTTTTTAAAACCTCCACCATGGTCGCATCGTCGAGTTCTTTGCGCAGTATCTGTTTTTAGGCAAATCAAGTATAATGAATAAGGACGGAGGAGCCGCTATATCAAGTTATAGTCCTATTCGGGGCTCAAGAAGCGAAATCGGGAGATCGGTTTATATGGGAGCTGTATCAAGCTATAGATCGATTCTGACCATATTGCACACGTATGTTGAAGGCCATGGGAGCAGCCGTTGTACAAAATTTCAGTCAAATCGGACGAGAATTGCGCTCTCTAGAGGTTCAAGAAATCAAGACCCAAGATCGGTTTATATGGCAGCTATATCAGGTTATGAACCGATGTGAACCATACTTAGCACAGTTATTGCAAGTGATATCAAAACACGATGTGCGAAATTTCAGTCAAATCGGACGAGAATTGCGCCCTCTAGAGGCTCAAGAAGTCAAAACCCAAGATCGGTTTGTATGGCAGCTATATCAAAACATGGACCGATTTGGCCCATTTACAATCCCAACCGACCTACACTAATAAAAAGTATTTGTGCAAAATTTCAAGCGGCTAGCTCTACTCCTTCAAAAGTTAGCGTGCTTTCGACAGACAGACGGACGGACGGACATGGCTAGTTCGACTTAAAATGTCACGACGATCAAGAATATATATACTTTATGGGGTCTTAGACGCATATTTCGAAGTGTTACAAACAGAATGACGAAATTAGTATACCTCCATCCTATGGTGGAGGGTATAAAAAGTATAAAAGAACACAGATAAAATTTACGTCAGTACAATGTCAGCCACAAGAATGAAGAAGGAGCCAAAATGCATGACAAAACGGCGGTAAGGCGTGGAGAGTTCCCTACAATCTGCTATTTAAAGCTAAAGGACTATGCACCTGAAGATAGTCATAATCGTGCACCTAGTCCCGCAATTTCGGGGCAGTGCCGCAGTAGGTGCTCAACCATCTATAACTCATCCTCATTCTCAAGCATCAAACGTAAGTCCGTCATATGTCCAGGGAGACATCAAAATCGTAACATTGCAATGAGAGCGGTAGCTCCACCCTATCTACGTGAGATACTCTGAACACACCAAGTTACCTCATATTGGTGAATTGCAGAAACTTTATCTTTCGGGAGATACATCTAGCCCATTGGCCAATCTTGGCACACGACCACACACCGTAATGACAACGTCATCTTAGTAGCTAACAAACCTTAACTGTCCTCTTCTAATTACCTAAACATCCCACGGATATCCAAGAGCTTCAATAAGTCATACAAAAGCCCTTCTTGTGGTGATTTAGCTCTAGTCACAATCTTCCTATTTGAGCCCTTTGGATATCAGATTCGTATTCTACACTCAAATTCCTTATATTTAAGCCCCATATTACCATGGTCAGTAAATAAGTCCTGTTTGGGGGGTGTTTTGGGGAAGAGTGGACCCCCAGAAACTTGGTCCCATATTTGGATATCAGATTTGTATTCTACTTGCAAATACCTTTCATTTGAATCCCATATTGTCATGGTCGGTAAATATGTCCGATTTAGGGGTGTTTTGGGGGTTGGGGTGATCCCCCAAACACTTGGGTCAACATTTGTGTATCAGATTCGAATTCTACTCGAAAATACCTTTCATTTGAGTCCCATATTGTAGTGATTGGTCTATAAATATATTTGGTGGGTTTTTGGTGTGGGGCGGCATCCATAAGAACCCCATTCGAAATTTGGATACCAAATTTTTATTTTTAGGTTACAATAAGAGAGCAACCAAAATTTCGCTTAAATCGCACCACCCATCACCGAGATCTGGCGTTCCTGAAAATATGTCATATTTGTAGTCTAGTCCCGAATACCTTTCATTTGAGTCCCATATTGATATTTACGTTCAATATGTTTGTTTGGGGGGAGTTTTTGGGGTTGGACGACCCCTCGCATACTTCATCCCAATTTTTAATACCATATTCGTATTCTACTCCCAAAGACCTTTCATTTAATACCCATATTGTCCCTATCGGTCCACTTTTGATTTTAGGAGGGTCCGCCCCCTTCCAATATCAACAAACTAAAAAGCCTTTTCCTCCTTCCTGACCATTTTCGTAATCTACTCCCAAATACCTTTCATTCGAGTCCCATATTGTCATTATCGACCAATAAACCTATTTTAGGGAGTTTTGGGGTCGGGGCGGCCCTCCAGTTACTTGTATCCAATTTTTAATATGAAATTCGTAGTCTACTCTTAAATACCTTGCATTTGGATCCCATATTGTCCCGATCGGTTCACTTTTATTTTGGGGTCGTACTTTTAGGCTAAGGTGGAGGGTCCGCCCCCTACCAATATCAATAAATTATATAGCCTATTGCTGCTTCCGGACTACTCCCCACAAACTGTGAAAATTTAAAAGATATCGGTTCAGCCGTTTTTGAGTCTATATACTTCGAAAATAGTATATGTATATCGCTTGACTAACAGTATAAGGATATAAAAGCCTTTATCTGAATCCTATATAATCTTGATTGGTCTATGAATTCGCTCAGAGGGTTTAGGGTCATTAACGTTTGGGTGTTTGATATACTCTATTCTCAAAAGTCTTTATTTCAGCCGGATATTGTCATGATTTCCGATTTGGGGTTTTTTCGGGGATGAGGTGGTCCCCTAGACAATTGGCCCTGAAAAAATATCAGCATCGTGCTCATATACCATTTATTTAAACCCCATATTGCCATTGGTTTAAGGGGAGTTTATGAGATGAGGCATCCTCAAACACTTGGCACCAACATTTTTACTCTTTGGGGGGTGTTTTGGAAAAGAGGTTGTGCCCCAAATACATGGTCTCACATGGTCAAATACATTTATTTGAGCCCCACATTGTCGTGATCGGTAAATATGCTCGAATTACGGGTGTTTTGGGGAGTGGGGTGGTCCCTCAAACACTTAGCCTTAAAAATATATCAGTGTCGTTCTCTACTTTCAAATATCATTTATTTAAACCCCATATTGGCATTGGCCTCAAAATAGGATATCAAATTTGTTTTCTAATCTTGAATACCTTTCATTTAACCCCTTATTGCAAAAGTCTGCAAATATGTCCGGTTTGGGCTATGGGCCCTAAATACTATCAATATCGAGATCCACTCCTTTTAATACCCAAATTATCATGATGAGCAAATGCGTCCCATTTGGAGGTTGTTAAGGGGTTGGGACGTCCCCTAAGCAGTTGGTCCCGAATTTTGATATCAGATTCGTGGTCTACTTCCAAATACCGTTCATTTGAGCCCCATATTTCCATAGTCGCAAACATGACTGGCTTGGGGATGGGGAGGCCGTTCAGTGACTTGACCCTGAAATTATATATCACATTCGTGTTCTACTCTAAAATACCTCTTATTACAGGCCCATATTGGAATGGTCAGCAAATAAGTCCTATAAGGGTGGTGTTATGGGGGTGGGGTGGCCCCATAGACACTTTGTCCCGAATATTTATATCAGATTCCTACTTTATTCCCAAAGACCTTTCATTTGAGCCCCATATTGCTATGGTCGTAAATTTGTCCTCTTGGGGGTACTCTTTGGTAGTCCCACATTTGGGTATCAGATTCGTATTCTACACTCAAATACCTTTTATCTAAGCCCCATATTGCTATGGTTAATAAATAATTCCTGTTTGAGGGTTGTTTTGGACAAGGGGTGGACCCCCAGAATGTTCCACATTTGGATGTGGAACATATTGCCATGGTCGGTAAATATGTCCGATTTAGGGGTGTTTTGGGGGTTGGGGTGATCCCCCTAACACTTGGTCCGACAATTGGATATCAGATACGTTATCTTATCCTAAATACCTTTCATTTGAGTCCCATGTAGTCGTGATTGGTCTTAATATATATTTGGTTGGTTTTAAGGGTGGGACGGCCCCCCTAGGTACCGCATCCGAGATTTGGATACCAAATCTGGAGATCTGGCGTTTCTGAAAATTAGGGTAAGGGGAGGGTAAAATTCGGTTACCCACCACCTCGGGTATATATGTAAACCCCTTTTTGTCACAATCCGGTGAATATTGGATAACTTATGCACCAAAATTCGGGACGGACATTGAGTGGTCTAATAAATATAAGTCACTGTTCAATTTTGTATAACAAAATTTTGGTCCTTTTGGCTATATCCAAATATAAACCGAACTGAACCATAAAGGAAACGGATGTCGAAAAGCCTAACAAAAGTCACTGCGTCAAATTTCAACGAAATCGGATAATGAATGCTATAGAAAGCTCTTTCTATATGGCACTTATAACCAAATCTGGACCGATCTGGACCAAATTAAACGAGGGTATAATAATCATCGTATTTTATTATAACTCCACTACTATATACATACGTAGTTATATCTTAATAGGGGCTGATCTCGATCATATTTTATTCAGGTCCCGAGAACTCATATACAGACAGCATTTTCAGATAATAAATCTGCTTTTTATGGGATTAAGACCCGAAATTAGAAGATCGGTCTATCGGGGCGGATGTCGGGAGGCTTAAAACAAATCACTTTTTAAAATTTCAGGGAAATTGGATAAAACATAAAGCTTTTATGTGCTTCAGACCCTTTATCGACAGATTGATCCATATGACAGCTGTATCTAAATATAGTCAGATCTGAACCATATTTAGGTCGAATGTTGAGAGACCTAAAACTACTCACTGTTTCGAATTTCGGCGAAATTGGATAAAACATAAAGCTTTTATGGGCATTAGACCCTTTATCGGGAGATTGATCCATATGACAGCTATATCTAAATATAGTTCGATCTGAAACATATTTGTGTCAGATGTTAAGAGGCCTAAAACTACTCACTATTTCAAATTTCAGTGAAATCGGATAAAAAATAAAGCATTTATGGGCATTAGACCCTTTATCGGGAGATCGGTCTATATGGCAGCTATAGTTCGATCTGAACACACTTGGGTCTGATGGCGGAAAGCTTAAAATAACAAACTGTTTTAAATTTCAGCGAAATCGGGTAACAAATAAAGCTTTTATGGGCATCAGACCCTTTATCGGGAGATCGGTCTACATGGCAGCTATATGCAAATATAGGTTGATCTGAATCATATTTGGGTCAGATGTCGGGAAGCCTTAAACTACTCACTGTTTCAAATTTCAGCAAAATCGGATAAAAAATAAAGCATTTATGAGCATTAGACCCTTTATCGGGAGATCGGTGTTATATGACAGCTATCTGAACCATATTAAGGTCAGATGTCGGAAGGCTTAATATAAAAAATTGTTTTAAATTTTAGCGAAATCGGGTAATAAAAAAAGCTTTTATGGGCATCCGACCCTTAATAAGGAGACATCGGTCTACATGGCAGCTATATCCATATATAGGCTGATCTGAACCATATTTGGGTCAGATGTCGGGAAGCCTTAAACTACTCACTGTTTCAAATTTCAGCAAAATCGTATAAATAATAAAGCATTTATGGGCATTAGACCCTTTATCGGAAAATCGGTCTATATACAGCGGTCAAAAAAAGTATTCATCATTCAATGTTTTTTTTTTAATAAGTCTACAAAAGACAATTGGAATAAAAACATATTAAACTAATGATGCAGTAGTGCTTGTGTGATATATATGTACACAGTTTCATTGTTTTTAAAGAAAAAAATAGTATTTATTGGAACAAAAAGGGCCATTTTACAGCTGAACACAAAAAATTAAACAAAAAAAGTATTCATCATTGCAAAAAAACAAAAAATAAATAACATAATTTAAAAAAAATTAATACTTTGTTATTCGACCACCGCGTCTTATAACTTCTTTTAAACGGTTTGACATCGATTGGACTAATTTAGCGGTTATATTTTGGTCTATATTAGTCCATTCCTCCATTATCACCTGTTGCATTTAACTCTTGCTCGAAAAATTTCGCGTTCTCAATTTGCGTTCGAGATGTTCCCAAAGATGTTCAATTGGGTTCAAGTCGGGACTTTGAGGAGGAGTTTTAATGACTTTGGGGCAGTTATACAGCATCCACATCTTGGTATTTAAAGCAGAATGTTTGGGGTCATTATCTTGATAATATTGAAAGTTATTACCAAGCCCAAGTTTTACAGCACTATCTTTTAAATTCCTCTTTAAAATGTCAAGGTAATACTTATGATCCATTACTCCATTAATAATTTCAAGATTTCCAGCTCCTGAAGCCGCCATACACCCCCAAACCATTAAACCACCTCCACCATGTTTTACAGTAGCAACTGTGTTTCGTTCTTCAAGCTCTGTATTTGGTTTTCTGTACACTATGACCTTTCCATCGCACCCAAAAAGATTAAACTTGCTCTCGTCTGCAAAAATGACTGTTTTCCAAAATGATTCGGGCTGTTTTACATACATTTTTGCGAAGTTTAGCCTTTTCACTCGGTTTATTTTATTTATAAAGGGCTTCTTACGTGCAGTTCTTCCTCTGTAACTATGCCTTTTGAGTGTATTTCGAATTGTTTGTGTAGTAACTTCCTTCCCTAAATATTCCATAGTGTTTTTACGAAGAATAGTCGCATTTGTCTTCGGAGTTTTCTGAACTTGCCGCACTAGCCAACGCACATCTCCAACTGAAAGTGCTTTTGGTCGACCAGATCTTGGTTTATTGTCAACAGTTTTCGTTTCTGTCCACTTTCTGATGATGGATTGTATAGTAGATCGTGGTCTATTTAATATTTCACTGATAGTTTTTTGAGTTAAACCATTCCTGTGGTGTTTTATTATCAAAACTTTTACCTCATCAGAAACCTCGTTTTGCTTACGACCCATTTTGACAAAAACTATATTTTCAATGAAATTAAATATTTGCTGTCAAGGGCAAAGCCTCCTTTACTAAATAAAACAGAAAAGGGGGATTCCCAAATAATATTTGAATTTGACTTTGATGATAGCACATCAATGATGAATACTTTTTTTGTTCTGTTTTTGGTGTTATTATATAAAATTGCATTTTTTGCGCTAATTAAATTTATTTTTTGAATTTATTTTAAAACATATTACGAAAAATAAACTATTGCATAAAACTGCATTATTTGTTTACTTTAATTTTTCTTCAATTACCCAAAATAAGTGAATTTATTATCAATTTTGCTAATGATGAATACTTTTTTTGACCGCTGTAGCAGCTATATCCAAATATGGTCCGCTTTGGCCCTTTCAAGAACTTAACTAGTGTGCATCAAAAAGACGTCTCTGTGCCAAATTTCAGCTCAATATCTCAATTTTTGAAGATTGTAGAGTGATAACAAACGAAGGGGGGACAGACGGACAGACACACGGACATCGTTAAATCTTCTTAGAATTTTACGACGATCCTAAATATATATACTTTTTAGGGTCGGAAATTGATATTTCGTTGTGTTACAAACGGAATGACTAAATGAATACACCCCCTATCCTACGGTGGTGGGTATAAATATGATTGATTCAAATAAATTTTGAAATCAAACCATTTTTAGTTCCAATTAAATTTTTTTATGGAAAACATTTTTATTTTCAATTAAATTTTCAATTAAAAACATTTTCGTGATTTCTTCTTTTTCTGTGTATGCTACGTTCGGCCAGAGGAATAAATTTCTGTTGTTGTTGTACCCTGAAGCGGCAGCCCTTGCCGATGAAAGACTCCATCGGGGCAATCCGGTGCGTACAACCGGCTGCCATGGGATTGAATAAATTTCTGTAATGGCTATTCAAGTAATGTAAGCAATTGAGTCTCTTGCCACAGGTGGGGTTTCAACTGAATCTGGCTTGAGGGATCAAAATACACATAGTCCATAAAGTCTGCGTTCATGTGACAATTTCTTTAATAATGATTAAAAAACAACATAAAGAAATAAATAACGTTAAGTTTTGTTGTATATGTTGTTTCTTTATATTTCTTAAATTGGAAAACAAAAACAAAAATACAAGTTTGCTTTTGCTTTTTTGTTCTAACGGTACTTTTGACTCATAAGAAGAAATTATGACAACCAAAAAGTCTGCGTTCACTTTGTTTACTTCGAAAGTACCGCTACTTTTTATGGTGCTTGTGCTTATTTTTGATCTGTATCAGTTCATTATCATAACAAGTGATAGTTACACGTGTTTTTTTTTTTAATTAATAAATTTGGAAACATGGAAACTAAAGGAAAGGAAATATGCATATCTGAAAGAAAAATAATGATTAAATTGTGGAAAGAAGGACAAAGCTTAAGAAATATTGTGGAACAGTTGGAAGAACGTATTCTTCTGTCCAGCGCGTAATTAATAAATACAAAAAAACCGGCATAATAACTTCAAAGCCTCGGCCTGGGCGTCCAAAAAAAATTATCCGTTAGAGAAGAGCGCAAAGTGATGTTGTTGTTGTTGTAGCAGTGTGTTGCACACCGAGACGGCAGCCCTTGCCGATGGAGAATTCCATTAGGGTCAATCCGGTACGTACAACCGGCTGCCTGCGATTGGCGCAAAGTGATACATATGGCAAGCAACAACCCTCGTATAACATCAACCAAAACTGTTGAAAATATTAAAACAATATTTAAAAAAAGCATCTGTGCCGAAACTGTCAGAATAATATTACATAGAGCTGGATTTCATGGAAGAGTTGCTCGAAGAAAGCCGTATATTTCAGTCATAACAGACAAAAGCGGATTGCATTCGCTAATACTTTCATCAATAAGCCTCCTGAATTCTGGAAACAAATTATTTTCTCCGACGAGAGCAAATTCTTTATTTTTGGCATTAAAGGTCGGCAAATAGTGTGGTGGCGCAAGTCCGGGACTGAGCTGGAAAAACAAAATTTAGTTGGAAAGGTGAAGCACGGTGGTGGTGGAGTTATGGTGTGGGGGTGTATGGCTGCTAGTGGAGTGGGTCAATTAGAATTTATTGAGTGCAAAATGGATCAATATTTTGAAGAAAAAAAAATTGAAACCAAGTGCTGCTAAACTAGGGTTAGCAACGACATTTTGGTTCCAACAAGATAACGATCCAAAGCATACATCGGAGGTTGTTAGGCTTTGGCTTCTATATAACACTCCAAAGCAGCTTAAAATA
Source organism: Stomoxys calcitrans (assembly GCF_963082655.1). Taxonomy (NCBI): domain Eukaryota; kingdom Metazoa; phylum Arthropoda; class Insecta; order Diptera; family Muscidae; genus Stomoxys; species Stomoxys calcitrans. Next base: position 29,659,319 of record NC_081552.1, read on the forward strand.
TTGGGTTGCCCAAAAAGTAATTGCGGATTTTTTAAAAGAAAGTAAATGCAGTTTTAATAAAACTTAGAATGAACTTTAATCAAATATACTTTTTTTACACTTTTTTTCTAAAGCAAGCTAAAAGTAATAGCTGATAACTGACAGAAGAAAGAATGCAATTACAGAGTCACAAGCTGTGAAAAAATTCGTCAACGCCGACTATATGAAAAATCCGCAATTACTTTTTGGGCAACCCAATACCTCCCCAAACACCAGATCTCAACCCCATTGAGCATCTTTGGGATCTATTGGAGAAAAAAATTCGTCAGCACGGAGATGCTACGAAGTGGCATGCAGGCAGAATGGGCGAAAATAACATCTGAGGAAACAGAGAAATTGGTAAACTCCATGCCAAATAGACTAAGTGCAGTCTTAAAACAACGTGGCTATCCTACCCAATATTAGGAATGTTTTATTATGTTTTTATTTTGTGTTTAAATAACTCTTTTGTTTATTTTTAATTACTGAACGCAGACTTTGCGGTGCTTATATTTAATTGTTATCATATTTAAATCGCTCTAGAGTGAAAGTGCTTAATCAAACTTAGAATTTTGTGTTTGTTTTTTAATGTTAGGAAAATGAAGAAAAAATATATGTAAAAGAGTTGATTTGATTTATAATTTTATTTTGTGTTCTTTAAGCATAAAAGTTTGACAGGTGAACGCAGACTTTATGGGCTATGTGTACATTTAATGAGAAACTAGCTTTTTCGAGTTCTTGCTGAATACCTTTTACGAGTTCATATTCATAAGCTTGAACAGGCACACGGTAAAAAAATCATTCCTTGCAAATATATAGTTTCTGTTTTTCACTATAGTCTATATTTATTGGCATTTTATATGTTTTGTTGTTGAAGTGTTTAAAATTGGAAAAAAAACAATTAAACACTAGATATTCATGCAGTACGTATTACAATATTTTACTGATAAATCGGAAACATATCAAGGTTAGAGAAGCCTAGATAGAACTGAGCTCTGTATATCTTTGTAGTAGTAGCTATTTACTGAAAAAATTACATAACTACGAAAGATGAAAAAGGTTTATTGCTTGTCTTGTAATGACGATGAAAGATGTTCTGTTGTTTCTTCTTACTGATTTAGGATTATTTACGAAATCCCTTTGTCTTATTACTATTTAAATAATCCCTATGTCTATATGGTATATATAGTTGTGTGGGTATGTTTTAATTTATAGTTAAAGTATAGGCGAGAGACTTAAAAAAATATATGTATGGATTTATATGCTTTACATTTATTTTTCTTCATTTCCATATGTTAAAATGAAGGTTGTTGACTCTTAGGTGTTTAAGTAGGGGTGAAGGGGAGAGAGGGCATTGAGTTGTAGAGTGGTTTTTTGTTTAAACGACTGACTGACTGACTTAAAATTACTCAGTTTTTATTAAAAAATATATTTCTTGCAGGAAATGTTTTTAATGTTACGTACATAATTTGTATTTAATTTTTTTTCGAGAGTTTAAAAATTGAGACATTATTTTTCTTTCGAACCCATAACATGATAAAAATGAATAAAGCATAATAATGTTATAATTTGTAGAAGTAAAAAACACAAAAATTATAAAGAATGTAAAAGAGTATAAAGTTACAATTACCTAAATTATAATTTCAATATGATCAGTTAAAAAATAAAAAGAAAAAAACTTAATTGTTATACAAGAGTTTTTAACTTAATTGCATTCTCTTCTTTTTCCATATTTATTTAATGGTGAAAAAAGATCATAAACAAATGTAAAGCAAGAGGTTTTATCAGAGGGCAGGTAAGGGGGTGGGCTGCTTTTTTTTTGGAAATATGGCAATTTTTCTTTATATATGTTTTCAACAATATAACTTTTTTCTTTTTTACTATTTGGCTTTAAGATCTTTGTTTGTTTCTTTGCTAGGGTTTCAGCTATTTTCCTTACTTTTCCTTGCCGTTTAAAGATACATACATATAACAGTTTACATTTCACACACATTTTTATCATAAAAATATTGCTCTGTTGTGGTTGTTGAAATTTGCAAATTGTCCAAAATAAAATAGAAAACAAAATTAAATAAAAATTATTTTACCACTCTATATTGGAAAATTAAAATTAAAAAAAAAAACACACACACAATAACTGAATTTGCACGTCGTATGCTGCTTCATCTTCACCAGAAACAAAATTTTGATCCGCATAGGGTTTCTTCATGATCACGAACAAGTTAGCTGAAAATTAAAAAAAAAAATTAAAGGTTTTTATAATATCAACAAGGTTTATGTTGAAATAAGTGTTTAGCAATTTAAAATGGTATTTCGAGAAGAAAATCTGAAGTCATTGAATTTTCTACATTTCAACGAGGGAGTACTGGATGTGATTGAGCATAGAATTACAAAAACCCCCGAACAATGAGCAACAGGCAAGATATATTGGGTTGCCCAGCTGATAACTGACAGAAGAAAGAATGCAATTACAGAGTCACAAGCTGTGAAAAAATTTGTCAACGCCGACTATATGAAAAACCCAATATTAATTTACAAGTAGTGGCAGTTGCCCAACAACAAAATGTTGAGTGCACTATCTGTCAAAATCTGTGATTAGTACAACTCTGATTTTGTCTATGTTACTAGTTCATGCCATATTCGTTGTTTGGGTGTGTTATATATCTTAACTATAATACACACGACCAAAACTCGTTAACAGATAGTGCACTTCGCGAGAAAAGATTGTACTCAGCTGTTTACGGTACACTACCTGGGTATTATGTCATGGCAACAGGAGCTCAAGTTAGAGAAGAGAGGGTTGCGTTTTGTTGGAAAAAATATGGTAACTCTTTACAATGTGCATGCTCAGAGACAAAAAATACAGAGATAACACAAAACTCTGTTCGCCTCGGCGTTATATAGGGAAAGAAAAAGGAAAGGAAAAAAGGCGAAAACCGTTATTTGAATTTAAATTGGAATTGGAAAGTTTTCAACTTGTTGAAGCTTTTACTCAACATGGCAGTTAATGATGGCGATTAATGATGCCCGTTTAAGATTAGTTTTCAAAAATTAAATTTAAAAACTGGCAAAGAGTAAGTAAGAAAAGTGTAATAAGCAAAGTTTGTTTAATTTAATTTTAGGTTTTTCTGAGAAATATTTTATTTATCACCTTGTGACTATGTCAATGATATCCAAAGCACAGCGAATCTATGTAAAACGTCTGTGTAAAATGTAAACCAATCATAATTTAGCCAGTTTGGAAACGAAACTTATAAAGGGTTTCCTATAAGAGGTATTATTTCGGTATTCAAAGAAATATGTAATTTTTGAGACAAATAATCGAATGTTTATTTCATAATAATTGCTCTTTATTATGAAATAAACATTCGATACCTCTTATAGAAAACCCTTTATAAGTTTCGTTTTCAAACTGGCTAAATTATGATTGGTTTACATTTTACACAGATTCGTTATGCTTTGGATACTGTTTGGTATACCGTCAATAATGAAAAACGAACTTCACCCAAATGGCCATCACGACCACGCTTGCTGGACCATATATTTTTAATGAAATTTTCCTAAACAAATCGTAAGTGGCTGGCTGACGCTGGACTGTTGGCGTACACCTTATCCTTCATCCTCGTAATTTTTGATTCAACCTCAATTTATGTGTTATCCTTGACACTGTTAGCCGGGCACTGTGTTATCCTTGATACAATATCCGATGTTCGAGGCAATGTGGATTACACCCTAATTGAGTCGCTTATTCATAAAAATTACTGTACCACTATTCCTGATAGAACCAATTGGAACTACGATATACCTGGTAACAGAAGTTACATAGACTTCTATACAGATGGTTCCAAACTAGACGACCACAACGGCATCTCCGCTTGGCTGTGTGTACCAAGCGGAGATGCTTGTCATAACGACGATTGACATAAATATCTTCTCAGACAGCCACGCAGCTATCAACACACAAAAACCGCCCTCGATTGTCGCAGATCTCTCAACGAGATGGCTAAACAGTTCAAAATTCACTTGTTCTGGTAGTCTTGCGAGACTAGAAACTACCCTACACATTCCAGGGACACTGGAATCTGTGGGTATGCCTCTAGCGACATATAAGCTAAGTTTTCAGGACCATGCCCCCAGGACAACGAATGATAGATGGCCTCCAAGAGGGGGCTGTGAGCATTCCAAAACTATGTGGCCTAATCTAGACTTGAAGAGGTCTACCGCTTTGCTGTCACTGGCTAGAACAGACGTCTAAATCATTGTGTCCGTCATGACAGGTCACTGTCTAATCGGAAAACATGCTGACAGACTGAAGAAGGTTGCCAGTAACGACTTTTGCAGAAGCTGGGAGGACATCGAAGAAGAAAAGACTATAGAACTCTTTCTCTATGTTTGTGTCCCGCACTAGCAGTCAGAAGGAGTTCCACTTTTTTAAAGCGATCTCAATGGTTCCACGGTAGGAACTAAAAGGATTTTCCTCCTTTTTTTCCTGTGGTATCACAATGGACGAAAACGTCTCAGTGAATCTGATGGCAGACTGCCACTTAAACCAAACCTAACCTTCCTTGTAAATGCTGTTGTCTTGCATTTAACCACCGATTGGACCGAAATATACTACAGATGTTCGTAAATGAGGGATATATGTGATTAGTTTCAAGGAAATCGAATCAGATTTAGACATAATGCTAATGTATATGCATACTAAACTATTTGATAGTAATTAAATAACGACCCTATGCCCTTACATAGAGCGTAGCACTACATTGGATAAATTTTATGGTTGTCATCAGAATGTAACTTTGATTGTTGTTGCATTGATTTTGTATAAAAATCGGAGCTGACATGACCTAGCCTTTAAAGACCCTAGACTAACAAAAAGATGATCAAAACAAGTAAAAGCGTGCTAAGTTCGGCCGGGCCGAATCTTATATACCCTCCACCATGGATCGCATTTGTCGAATTCTTTTCCCGGCATCTCTTCTTAGGCAAAAAAGGATATAAGAAAAGAGTTGCTCTGCTATTAAAACGATATCAAGATATGGTCCGGTTCGGACCACAATTAAATTATATGTTGGAGACCTGTGTAAAATTTCAGCCAATTCGTATAAGAATTGCGCCCATTGGGGCTCACGAAGTAAAATAGAGAGAACGATTTATATGGGATCTGTATCGGGCTATAGACCGATTCAAACCATAATAAACACGTTTGTTGATGGTCATGAGAGGATCAATCGTCAAAATTTCAGGCATATCGGATAATAATTGCGACCTCTAGGGGTCAAGAAGTCAAGATCCCAGATCGGTTTATATGGCAGCTATAACAGGTTATAGACCGATTTAAACCATACTTGGCACAGTTGTTGGGTATCATAACAAAACACGTCGTCCGAAATTCCATTCCAATCGGATAAGAATTGCGCCCTATAGAGGCTCAAGAAGTCAAGACCCAAGATCGGTTTATATGGCAGCTATATCAGGTTATAAGCCGATTTGAACCGAACTCGACACAGTTATTGGATATCATAGCAAAACACGTCGTGCAAAAATTCATTCAAATCGGATAAGAATTGTGCCCTATAGAGGCTCAAGAAGTCAAGACCCAAGATCGGTTTATATGGCAGCTATATCAGGTTATGGACCGATTTGAACCATACTTGGCACAGTTGTTGGATATCATAGCAAAACACGTCGTGCAAAATTTCATTCCAATCGGATAAGAATTGCGCACTCTAGAGGCTCAAGAAGTCAAGACCCAAGATCAGTTTATATGGCAGCTATATCAGGTTATGAACCGATTTGAACCATACTTGGCACAGTTGTTGGATATAATAACAAAACACGTCGTGCAAAATTTCATTTCAATCGGATAAGAATTGCGCACGCTAGAGGCTCAAGAATTCAAGACCCAAGATCGGTTTATATGGCAGCTATATCAAAACATGGACCGATATGGCCCATTTACAATACCAACCGACCTACACTAATAAGAAGTATTTGTGCAAAATTTCAAGCGGCTAGCTTTACTCCTTCGGAAGTGCTTTCGACAGACAGACGGACGGACGGACGGACAGACGGACGGACATGGCTAGATCGACATAAAATGTCACGACGATCAAGAATATATATACTTTATGGGGTCTCAGACAAATATTTCGAGTAGTTACAAACAGAATGACGAAATTAGTATACCCCCCATCTTATGGTGGAGGGTAGTACTTTATAGGGCAGTGTGTTTAAAGATATCGCTGAATATGGATTTGCATATATTTAGCAACAAAGATTAAGAAAATATATCTGCATAAAATCGTAGATCACTTTTTCAAGCTTTAATAATCTTTATTTAAATTTGCGCCCAAAAGGTTGGGCAAAATCGGCAAGCAATATAAACAGCATAATACTCAAAATATGCGCTTTTTTGGTATCGACTTATTTAAAAAAAAAGCGCCAAAAACATTTGGTTTTTGAATTAGAAAAACCATGATTCGAAGCTTAATACATTTGAATAGTCAAGTATATCTCCATGTTTTTTAAAAACATACAAATTTTAAATTCGTCAGAAATTTATAATTTTACGATATGAACATTTTTTATTTCTACTGTAGCAAAATCTGTAAAATTCGTTCAACGACTGAAACAAATATTGGGTTGCCCAAAAAGTAATTGCGGATTTTTTAAAAGAAAGTAAATGTATTTTTAATAAAACTTAGAATGAACTTTAATCAAATATACTTTTTTTACACTTTTTTTCTAAAGCAAGCTAAAAGTAACAGCTAATAACTGACAGAAGAAAGAATCCAATTACAGAGTCACAAGCTGTGAAAAAATTTGTCAACGCCGACTATATGAAAAATCCGCAATTACTTTTTGGGCAACCCAATAGGTTTAAAGTTTCAAAAGTTATACGATATCGTGTTAAATTGAAAATCAAAAAAAAGTGCATGTTCATTAACTTAATACAACCAGATTAGATAGCCTAAGATCATATTTCGAATGGTGCATAATATTTTATTATAGCTTGGAATGGGGTCGAATTCCCCACAGTGCGCTGTTCGGACTAAAAGGCTAAAAATTCTAACGATGGCTCTGACCAAGTAATTGGAATTTCTGGCCATATCTATAAGGCATTTGTTGATCACAGATTATTTCATGTTGGTTCGTTGCCTGTTTGTTTTTTAAACCAACCCTTATTTCATAACTAACTCATCGGCCATTTTAAACTGGGATATTTGTTTTGGGAAATAAAACCAAAACAAAAGAGCTTTTGAGTGGTTTATCGTGCGATTTGAGTGAAACATCATGTGATTTTAGATAAATCAAATTATCTGTCCTCAAGGTTGCCCTCTGTCGGAAAATACTGCAACTACGGTTGTGTTATCTATGTAATTTATCTATGGTATGCTGTTTGTTAGGCTTTATTTCTTTTTATACCCTCCACCATAGGATGGGGGCATACTAATTTCGTCATTCTGTTTGTAACACCTCGAAATATGCGTCTGAGACCCAATAAAGTATATACATATATTCTTGATTGTCATGTCATTTTAAGTCGATCTAGCAATGTCAGTCCATCAGTCTGTCTGTCGAAAGCACGCGAACTTTCGAAGGAGTAAAGCTAGCCGCTTGAAATTTTGCACAAATACTTTTTATTAGTGTAAGTCGGTTGGGACCGATTTGGTTGGGCCAAATCGGTCCATGTTTTGATATAGCTGCCACATAAACCGATCTTGGGTCTTGACTTCTTGTGCCTCTAGAGGGCGCAATTCTCGTCCGATTTGACTGAAATTTTGCACGTAGTGTTTTCATATCACTTGCAACAACTGAGCTAAGTATGATTCAAATCGGTTCATAATCTGGTATAGCTGTCATATAAACCGATCTTGGATCTTGACTTCTTGAGCCAATAGAGCACGCAATTCTCATCCGACTTGGCTGACATTTTGCACGAGGTGTTTTGTTATGACTTCCAATAACTGTGCTAAGTATGGCGCAAATCGGTACATAACCTGATATAGCTGCCATATAAACCGATCTTGGATCTTGACTTCTTGAGCCAATAGAGCACGCAATTCTCATCCGACTTGGCTGACATTTTGCTCGAGGTGTTTTGTTATGACTTCCAATAACTATGCTAAGTATGGCGCAAATCGGTACATAACCTGCTATAGCTGCCATATAAACCGATCTGGGATCTTGACTTCTTGAGCCTCTAGAGGGCGCAATTCTCATCTGATTTGACAGAAATTTTGTACAACGGCTTCTCTCATGACCTTCAACATACGAGTCTAATATGATCTGAATCGATCAATAGCTTGATACAGCTCCCATATAAACATATCTCCCGATTTGGCTTCTTGAGCCCCTACAAGGCGCAATTCTTATCCGAATGAACTGAAATATTACACAATGACTTCTACACTGTTCAGCATTCATTTATGGTCCGAATCGGACCATAACTTGTTTACTTTTCTCATTCATTCGTTCTTATACTCTCAAACTGAATAAACGCATTTTTCTGTTTTTATACTAAAATCAATAAATTGGATTTTTAACTTATGGGCCCAGAGTCATTGTTTGTAGTGGAGTTTTTCAATAAAGTCGTTTCCATTTTTGTTCATCGAGTAAGGATGACTTCACCTCTTGGGCCAATGGGGAAGTTAGACGACATCAACTATGACAGCTGGTGCGTACAGATGAAAAGCGTACTTATCCATAGTGGCTTGTGGAAAGTTGTGAGTGGACAGCTTGCACATAATTTCGATGAGGCAAAACGAAAAGATATTGACGAAAAGGCATTGGCTTCCATTTGCCTAAGCGTGAAGCCGTCCCAGCTAAGTTACATTAGAAATTGTGCAACATCAAGTCAGGCATGGAATAAATTAAAAGATTTTTATGTATATGCCCAGGGGACCATTGCAGAAGGTTGCTTAGTCTTTCCATGCCCTATGGGGAAAATGTTGCACAACTTGTAAATGAATTTTGTGCAGTGACTAAGGAGTTACTTGTCATCATGCACCTGTCAAGCCTTTCCAAAAAATTCAATAAATTTGTCGTGGCCATAGAGGCAAGGGATGAATTGCCAAATTTTGTTGTGATGAAACAGAAAATTTTGGAAGGGGGAAAGAGAAGAAAAGAACAGTTAGCGAACAACAAGAATCAAAACAACAACAGGCGTTTACCAAAGAGCGTAAGAAAGATAAGAGCTGGCGTTAGAGGGCAATACGTAATGACGAGTGACAAAATTTAAAGACACAACATATTTGAATTGCTCACGATATTTCGTTTTTCCTTTATTGCAACTTTCGGTTGCAAAGAAACAAAGCAAAATACGAAAAAATGTTCGAACGAATGCTCGAATCAAAACAGAATAACCCGAAAATGTTGCAGCCCTCAATGTGAATCCAATTGGAATACAATGAAAATGTTGTCTTTCAAAGAGCGTAAGAAAGATAAGAGCTGGCGTTAGAGGGCAATACGTAATGACGAGTGACAAAATTTAAAGACACAACATATTTGAATTGCTCACGATATTTCGTTTTTCCTTTATTGCAACTTTCGGTTGCAAAGAAACAAAGCAAAATACGAAAAAATGTTCGAACGAATGCTCGAATCAAAACAGAATAACCCGAAAATGTTGCAGCCCTCAATGTGAATCCAATTGGAATACAATGAAAATGTTGTGTCTTTAACGCGAGTTATTTTACGGTACGGGGAAGACAAAGCAGAAACCCTCTCTTATATTATCTTACGCTCTTTGGTGTGGAGTAGTTGGGGACACTGCGCAAGCAAATGCGAAAAGAGAGAAAAATAACAAACTCTTACAATGCTAGCTGCAATAGACACCAAAGAGCGTAAGAAAGATAAGAGCTGGCGTTAGAGGGCAATACGTAATGACGAGTGACAAAATTTAAAGACACAACATATTTGAATTGCTCACGATATTTCGTTTTTCCTTTATTGCAACTTTCGGTTGCAAAGAAACAAAGCAAAATACGAAAAAATGTTCGAACGAATGCTCGAATCAAAACAGAATAACCCGAAAATGTTGCAGCTCTCAATGTGAATCCAATTGGAATACAATGAAAATGTTGTGTCTTTAACGCGAGTTATTTTACGGTACGGGGAAGACAAAGCAGAAACCCTCTCTTATATTATCTTACGCTCTTTGGCGTTTACAGCAAAGCCAAAATCAACGACGAAGAGAAACAACACTAACACAAGGAAACCGTTCAAAGAAAAGTGTTATGTGTGTGGAGCAAAGAGCGTAAGAAAGATAAGAGCTGGCGTTAGAGGGCAATACGTAATGACGAGTGACAAAATTTAAAGACACAACATATTTGAATTGCTCACGATATTTCGTTTTTCCTTTATTGCAACTTTCGGTTGCAAAGAAACAAAGCAAAATACGAAAAAATGTTCGAACGAATGCTTGAATCAAAACAGAATAACCCGAAAATGTTGCAGCCCTCAATATGAATCCAATTGGAATACAATGAAAATGTTGTGTCTTTAACGCGAGTTATTTTTCGGTACGGGGAAGACAAAGCAGAAACCCTCTCTTATATTATCTTACGCTCTTTGGTGTGGAGTAGTTGGGGACACTGCGCAAGCAAATGCGAAAAGAGAGAAAAATAACAAACTCTTACAATGCTAGCTGCAATAGACACCAAAGAGCGTAAGAAAGATAAGAGCTGGCGTTAGAGGGCAATACGTAATGACGAGTGACAAAATTTAAAGACACAACATATTTGAATTGCTCACGATATTTCGTTTTTCCTTTATTGCAACTTTCGGTTGCAAAGAAACAAAGCAAAATACGAAAAAATGTTCGAACGAATGCTCGAATCAAAACAGAATAACCCGAAAATGTTGCAGCCCTCAATGTGAATCCAATTGGAATACAATGAAAATGTTGTGTCTTTAACGCGAGTTATTTTACGGTACGGGGAAGACAAAGCAGAAACCCTCTCTTATATTATCTTACGCTCTTTGATAGACACATCGTCATTACACACACATTTGTGGTATGTGGTTAGCGGTGCCACATCACATATGTATGTGTAATGATCGTGCAATGTTTATCAAAGAGCGTAAGAAAGATAAGAGCTGGCGTTAGAGGGCAATACGTAATGACGAGTGACAAAATTTAAAGACACAACATATTTGAATTGCTCACGATATTTCGTTTTTCCTTTATTGCAACTTTCGGTTGCAAAGAAACAAAGCAAAATACGAAAAAATGTTCGAACGAATGCTCGAATCAAAACAGAATAACCCGAAAATGTTGCAGCCCTCAATGTGAATCCAATTGGAATACAATGAAAATGTTGTCTTTCAAAGAGCGTAAGAAAGATAAGAGCTGGCGTTAGAGGGCAATACGTAATGACGAGTGACAAAATTTAAAGACACAACATATTTGAATTGCTCACGATATTTCGTTTTTCCTTTATTGCAACTTTCGGTTGCAAAGAAACAAAGCAAAATACGAAAAAATGTTCGAACGAATGCTCGAATCAAAACAGAATAACCCGAAAATGTTGCAGCCCTCAATGTGAATCCAATTGGAATACAATGAAAATGTTGTGTCTTTAACGCGAGTTATTTTACGGTACGGGGAAGACAAAGCAGAAACCCTCTCTTATATTATCTTACGCTCTTTGGTGTGGAGTAGTTGGGGACACTGCGCAAGCAAATGCGAAAAGAGAGAAAAATAACAAACTCTTACAATGCTAGCTGCAATAGACACCAAAGAGCGTAAGAAAGATAAGAGCTGGCGTTAGAGGGCAATACGTAATGACGAGTGACAAAATTTAAAGACACAACATATTTGAATTGCTCACGATATTTCGTTTTTCCTTTATTGCAACTTTCGGTTGCAAAGAAACAAAGCAAAATACGAAAAAATGTTCGAACGAATGCTCGAATCAAAACAGAATAACCCGAAAATGTTGCAGCTCTCAATGTGAATCCAATTGGAATACAATGAAAATGTTGTGTCTTTAACGCGAGTTATTTTACGGTACGGGGAAGACAAAGCAGAAACCCTCTCTTATATTATCTTACGCTCTTTGGTGTCTTTAACGCGAGTTATTTTACGGTACGGGGAAGACAAAGCAGAAACCCTCTCTTATATTATCTTACGCTCTTTGATGTTTATACGTTTTAGTGAACATAAGGAGACAACAGCATTAGCTGGAGAGAAACACATCACTGGTATAGGAGACGTTGTTATTCACAATAGTGAATTTGAACTTTTGCATGAAAATGTGTTGTATTCCGCAGACAGCACTACAACCTAATTTTGTTTCAGTGTCAAAAGCCGTTGATAAAGGACTGTTCGTAAAATTTGGTGGAAAAGAAACATTCATAACGAGAAAAGACTATACAGTTTATAGCTGAAAATGAACATCAGAAATTATTCGCTATGAATAACTCAGCGTTGTGGCATAACCGGTACGGCCATCTAAATTCGAAAGCTTTCTTGAAATTATCGAATAATATTATGGTGAATGGCATGGTGTTTCCAAAGAATTCCGATGTCACTTGTAAGACTTGCACGATGAGCAAAGTTTATTTGCTCCCGTTTTCAAGTTCATCAGAAATTAAATCAGGAGAAATTTTGGATTTAATTCACACAGACGTTTGTGGGCCCTTTAGAACTAATTCGATTGGAGGCTCAATATACTTTGTAAAGTTTATTGACGATAGGAGCAGAATGATGTTTGTATACTTCAACAAGTCAAAAAACTAAGTCTTCGCAAAGTTCAAAGTACTCAAAGTGATGCTCGAAACATCCACCAATCGAAAAGTGAAGACCCTTAAAACTGACAATGGCACGGAGTATATAAATGGTGAATTCAACCAATATTTGGAATAGGAGGGCATATGCAGACAATTGACCGTACCATACACACCTCAGCAGAATGGCGTGGCTGAGCGTGCCCACCGGACACTCATTGGAATGGCGAGATCGATGATGGTTCATTCAGGTGTGAATCAACATTTGTGGGCGGAAACCGTTTATGTTCGGAATCGCTGTCCAACAAAGTTGTTAGAGGACAAAACACCTTATAAAATGTAGGTGGCTTTGAACAAAAAGAAGGTATTAAAATTTGAGGCTAAAGGTAAACAATGTATGATGGTAGGTTACTCTTCTACATCAAAGGCGTATCGACTTTTCGACAAGGAAGATATGAAAATATCCGAACATCGAGATGTCCTTTTTAACGAAAATTCTTTTAAACACGATGACGTCAACGATTTGAAGTGCGAGGACTATTTTACATAATGTATTGATGATAGTGCGCCGGAACAAAATGGGGATGAAATCGATATGGAAAGTCAAGGCAATACCATGCAGGTGGATCTTCGCGCTTAAAAGAAATGTCAAATTAGACGCTACAAGGCCCGTTTAGTAGCGAAAGGATATAATCAAGAATATGGGATTGATTACAAGGAGATTTTTTCACCTGTAGCTAGATACTTGCCGACCGACACGGGGTAACTATGAGCACCACACAGGCTGGAACTTTGAGCTCCGACTTGTGTGGTGTCCATCGTTATCACGGTAAGCTTAGCTGAAAGCTACCGGGCGCTTCCACAGGTTGCGGATGGTCGAAAGCTCCGTTTTTATGCGGAGTAGCTGCAAATGCTGGCAGTCAACGATTTTCGAGAAGAGAGTCTCAGTGAGGAGTCAGGTGGCACTGACTCTTAATAAAATACTGATTGCCAATGATACTCGAGATGACAAGGCGAGTTATTGACGCCTTCAAATAACCAATGGCCAACATCAGCGTCTGTTCCCAGGTTAGAGGCGGCGAGCGTCGGATCTTGGAGCAAGCGGCTCGCCACAACGAGGGATACATGTGCAATCCCACAAAACCCATGCGGTTGGAGCGCTGGGCCAGTAACCCACCCCGGAAAACTATGAAAACTACTATGAGAAACAAAGGAATAGAAAAAACGGACCCCCAACGTTGACGACCCCGCACTCTTTATAGAGAGGGTGCAGTATGCACCCTGGCGGATGTAGTGGAGAAGTGCAAGGCAGATATTATCGCCTTACAGGAAGTGCGATGGACTAGGAATGGCGTCACTACAACACCAAAAGGTGACGAACTATACTATAGCTGCCATAACACAGGCATGAATTTGGCTGTGGATTTGTGGTTAGTCGGAGACTCAAACACCTTGTCTCCAGCTTTACTCCCGACCACCGCAGTGTGTATCAAGCAAAGATACTTGCAATTAAGGAAGTGGTGGAGTGGTCGTAGTGTCATTACGACCATTTCTGAACACAAAAACCGCCCTAGACTGTCGCAGATCTCTCAACGAGACGGCTGAACAGTTCAAAATTCACCAGTTCTGAATGCCGAGCCACAGAGATATCCTAGGGGATTGTAAAGCGGACGAGCTTGTGAGATTAGGAACAATCTTACACATCCCAGGGAAACTGGAATCTGTGGGTATGCCTCTAGCAACATTGAAGCTAAGTTTTCAGGACCAGGCCCGAAAAACAACGAATGAAAGATGGCCACAAAGAGTCTGTGAGAATTCCAAAACTATGTGGCCTAATCTAGATCTCTAACCTTGAAGTCTACCGCTTTGCTGTTACTGGCTAGAACAGACATCTCAGTCAATGTGTCTGTCATGACAGGCCACTGTCTGATCGGGAAACATGCTGACAGACTGAAGGTTGCCAGCAACAACTTTTGCAGAAGCTGTGAGAAGGAAGTTCCACTTTAGGTTCTGATTTCTTTGAGAACCTGTCTGGTTTAGCGCAATTAGTTGGGCTTTGTTGCAACCACATTTGCATGTAAAGGTGGCGGTCCTCGTCAAGCTCTTATAGGCGAGCATATATATTTTTATACCCTCCATCGTAGGATGGTGGTGCACTAATTGCATCATTCTATTTGTAACTCCTCGAAATATTCGTCTAAGACCCCATAAAGTATATATATTCTTGATCGTCATGGTATTTTAAGTCGATCTAGCCATGTCTGTCTGTCGAAAGCACGCAAACTTTGGAAGGAGTAAAGCTAGCCGCTTGAAATTTTGAGCCCCTAGAGAGCCCTTTCTTGAGCCCCCTAGCGAGCGCAATTCTTATCCGATTTGGCTGAATTTTAGCATGAGGTGTATTGTTATGATTTCCAACAACTGAAATCGGTTCATAACCTGATATAGCTGTCATATAAACCCATCTGGGGTCTTGACTTTTTGAGCCTCTAGAGGGCGCAATTCCTATCTGATTTGGCTGATATTTTGCATGACGTGTTTTGTTATGACTTCCAAGTACGGTCCAAATCTGATAAAGCTCCCATATAAATCGATCTCCCGATTTGATTTCTTGAGCCCCTGGAAGCCACAATTTTTATTCGATTTTGAGGAAATTTTGCACATTGTGTCTTGTAAAGGCTTTCAGCTTAGTACGGTCCAAATTGGCCTAAAACCTGATTTTCATGTAGTGTTCTGTTATGACTTCGAATAACTATGTCAAGTACGGCCCAAATCAGTCTATAACTTGATATAGCTCCCATATTAACCGATCTCCCGATTTGACTTCTTGAGTCCTTACAAGCCGCAATTTTTGTCCGATTTGGCTGAAATTTTGCATGCGGCGTTCTGTTATGATTTCTATAACTGTGCCAATTACGGTCCAAATCGGACCAGTTTAGCTATATCGGGTATGGCTAAACCGGTCTCTCGATCACCCTTGTTCGAATCCTAGAAGCTTTAATTTTTGCTGGTTTCACAGAAATTGTGCATGTAGAATAAAATTATGCGCTTCAACTAAATTTATTTTACATAAAGCAGAATCCATGGCCATGGTTTCCCAAGATTCAGGTGGTCATTATGGAGTAGTTATTTATAATACACGCATTGTGTAATTGCTTAATAGGCCTGATGACTTTGCATTTTTTGAAATAAATGAAATGAATATCCAGATCCATGAACTCTGTGACTACGATGGGGTTTGTCCAGAAGGATCTGGGTCTGAGACGAGTGCCTCTGGCTGCGCAGTTAAACAGGTGACATATGTCGTGTGATCCCAGGTCCCAATCGGACACACAGGATCGTTATTGAGATGGAAACACTCTGATTTGCTGGGGAAAGTCAATTCCCTCAGGTGCGATAGGTGGCGGTCGTTCTCCAAGGTCAACATTCTACCGGTAGCTATTCACTGCAGCTGCTACCGTGTCAGCTTGAATATTGTCCAGACCCGCTTGATCTAGAGTTTATTTCTTATAGCGCTAAATCACTCCCTCTTACACTCTCTCTAGATCATGAGGCGCTGAAAACCTATCCACAAGGTAATGATTTGGATGGTCTTTGCGATAACAGTCTAGAATAAAGCAGTTGCCAATCAAAGGTGCTAAATGCGTGTCCTTCAATTTTGCTTAAGTATGCCATATTACCTTACCTTAAATTTGCGTCTATAAAGGCAATATCTTTGGAGTATTCTTAGAAAATTTTGAAGAAGAATTATTCAAGAAACCAATCTTAATCAAATCATGCTTAGGTGTGACATATCAGCCTTAAATTGGCATCTATAAAGGTACTATATTTGAAATATTCTTAAGAAATACTGCAATTGCAATTGAGCACTCCACTGAGAAACAGGGACAAACTTCTCATATATCAATGAGTGCTGCTCGATTCAACTTTAAGCTCAATGATAGGGACCTTCGTTTTTTGCCGAGTTCGAACGGCGTTCTCTCTTTGGAGAGAAGTATTCACATGGCTGCCATAGAATTTTTTAAAAGGCATAGTTCCTCACAAATGTCGCCAGCATTAGGAGGGAATAACCATGCTAACCTCTCTAGCCTCTAATTCTAAGGAAGAATTACTCAAGAGACTAGTCTTAATAATAAACGTCATAAATTGCAAAAGAAATTTAAATTATTTCCTATGAATACTCAAAGCGTTACGTTAAACACCTCATCTCGTTCGAGCAATGAATATGTTTCTAAGATTCCGTACTCGAGAGAACTGTGAACAAAAGGTAGTCTAAGCAATAAATGTTTCTCTCTACACATATAAGAGAGTACCAAGGGCATAAAGCTGGGAGGATATGTCTCTCTCATTTAAAAATATGTGCTGCACAACTCAAACGAACAATTACTTTTGAAACTGTTTCTTATAGAGGCAAAATAAATTTAGGATATTCTTGACGCATGTATTGCCTTGAGGTCATGTAAGGCCAAACTCATTTTTAGTTCCATAGTTCTAAGTCCTTTGTTTGGAGAAATTAATTAATAACTATCCAAATTCATACGCCAACATTTAGATTTTCATTACGAAGAATTTCTTGAATAAACAAATCTTCTTTGTTTTCTTCTTCAAAAGTAAACATAGATGTATAGTGAGATACATACTTTATTTGATTGCAGAAAATTTCTCTTTATGTTGTTTCGCCCTTGCCGCTATCGTCTGCATTGTCTGCATCGTCATCATCATCTATGTCGTCGTCCTCGTCATCGTCATCATCATCATCATCATCGGTTGGCAAATCATCTTCGGTTTCCAGATCGAATACATCATCGAAGAAATTCGAGTCAAGCGTTGGTTCTGTGGGCTCTTTTCTCTTGGGTTTAATGCAATAGTCCTCCAAGGTCATGGGCACAACGATACCTTCTTTAATGGCATCGGCATTAGCAGCCAATGCTTGCTTGCGTATTATATTGGGATATTCATTATCTTTACCCTACAAATGGGGAATACAAGATAACACAAGTTATCTGGAAGTTTAACCTAGATGCATTGCAATTTACCTGAGAATCTCTCCATCGACGATACATAACCGACGCATCGACATTCGCTGGCGAATATGTGTTGGGTTCATTGAGCAATGAAATCACCGATAGCAGTATAGTGCGTACATTTTGTGTAGGATTCCAGCGTTCGCACGGCAGCTCTCCACTCTGTGGATCATCAACTGGTGGATGTAATATGGATATGCATAGGTCTCCGTTCTCATAAACATTAGGGTGCCATACTTTTGTTAGAAAACGTATAGATGGAGGTGAATAGGGATAGTCGGGCGGAAACTTCATGTGTGCCTTAAAGTAACCACCCTGATAAAGGGTATCGGGAGGACCAAATATGGCTACCTCCCATTCAAATAGATTATCCTCATTCACAAGCTTAACACGGAATCCCTCAACTGGTTCTTCTTGCAAGGATTTGTATTCGAGAGCCAAAGCACGTACAGCCGAACTGCTGGGTGTGGCCAAGGGAGAATTTGATGTGGAGGCCAAAGAATGTGACATTTAGGATGACTTCTTTTGAGGTAAGGACAACTACTAAAACTCGTGCTGCTTTTTTGTCTGCTATTAGAGAATAGCACCTTGAGAAACTGGGCTGCAACTCAGTCTCGAGAGTGTAAGCAAATAATACCAAATCTCAGGATAAAATGCAGTTGTCAAATCGTGACCAATTTATCTTGTTCCTTTGTTAGAAGAAAACTGGAATGAGAGCGAGAACCAAAGTAAGATATGCAAAAAAAACAACGATCATTAACGACTTTGTTGTCAAAATTATTTCGCATTAAAAACGAAAACAAACAATATATTCTAAAAAATAGATAAAGAAAACCAAAACAATAGATCGTTACACTCCGTCGTCCCCACCGAACCACCAAGGTAAGCAACCCATACACCGAATAAAGTGTAAAATGCATCTCCCTACAGCATTGTGTTCAAAAAAGCAATTAAACACAAATTATGCATTTTTATGGAAGAGATCGGTGGAATGAACTGGGAAAAGTTGTTAAATATTTGCCTCGCTGAATGTTTCATGGTCCCCCGTTTCATTGTTTGTGTATATTGTTTGCAGTTTTTTTCTGCGGCCTGCGTCATAATTGCCTTTCACGGAAAACTTCTTTGGCGTAAATACTTACTTTAAAGCACAGAAACTCTTCGATGGACGTTGAATTTATAATTTTAGTTGTAGATTTTGGAATTTTTTATAATTTTTACTAGTTTGGACAACGTTCTTTAATGTTTTCGCTTTTTTTTCTTTATTGTAAAAATGCAATTTAATTTTTGTCATTTGTGCCGTATTCGGTCAAATTAGTAGATGTTTTTTAATCAGTGTCAATGTAACGTTAAGTAATAAAGTAACGTGGCGTTGATAAGCAAATTGAGTTAACATGATCAGCTGATAGATTTGATTGTTTTCGAGGAACACACACAGTTCGGGCGGCTATCAGTAAAGCTGTTATTAGACGGTCAGACATATGATATGTAATTTCAAAAATAGCAACTCTGAAAGTTGTACACATCGTGTGATACGTACGAAAAATTTTATATGACAAATGGATATTGGAATATATAAACAAATTTTTTCTTTTATATCAATATATAAAGGGTGATTTTTTTGAGGTTAGGATTTTCATGCATTAGTATTTGACAGATCACGTGGGATTTCAGACATGGTGTCAAAGAGAAAGATGCTCAGTATGCTTTGACATTTCATCATGAATAGACTTACTAACGAGCAACGCTTGCAAATCATTGAATTTTATTACCAAAATCAGTGTTCGGTTCGAAATGTGTTCATTCACCGTAACGTTTCGTCCAACAGCATCTTTGAAAAAATACGGTCCAATGATTCCACCAGCGTACAAACCACACCAAACAGTGCATTTTTCGGGATGCATGGGCAGTTCTTGAACGGCTTCTGGTTGCTCTTCACTCCAAATGCGGCAATTTTGCTTATTTACGTAGCCATTCAACCAGAAATGAGCCTCATCGCTGAACAAAATTTGTCAAAATTTGAACACATTTCGAACCGAACACTGATTTTGGTAATAAAATTCAATGATTTGCAAGCGTTGCTCGTTAGTAAGTCTATTCATGATGAAATGTCAAAGCATACTGAGCATCTTTCTCTTTGACACCATGTCTGAAATCCCACGTGATCTGTCAAATACTAATGCATGAAAATCCTAACCTCAAAAAAATCACCCTTTACATGTAGACACATGTCTATAAAAAAAGTAAAATACATATGAGAATACATGCCGATTAGAGGGCGCTCTATTCGTATATGACGTACAGAAGACAAGTCTTACGAATACAGAAAGTGACAGCACATATGACATTTCTGATCGTGCAAAAGGAGCTTAATGTTGCAACGATATTTATTTGTCAGATGACATGGCAAATTTAAAAAAATTATTTTTGCTTAATGTCTGGTACCATACGAGTATTCACTTTTCGCGATATTTTTCGCGGATTATTTTTTAGATGATGAATTTAAAGCAAAAAAAAACTTGCTGATTACATTCAGTAAAACCAAGATATATTAATTTACAGGTAGTAGCAGTTGCCCAACAACAAATATTGACCGCACTCTTTGTCAAAATCGCACTACATGTTCTTGTCTTATGACATGTAAATTTTTGCTATTGTTAAAGTTGCACACATGAATGGAAATAACACACGAAAATCAATTTTCAAAATAGCACTTTTATTTTCTCGATTAGAGCGGTGCTCTACATGCAAGATATATTCATTTACAGGTAGGAGCAGTTGCCCAACAACAAAATATTGAGTGCATTATGTAACGATCTACAAAATAATGGCCCTATTCCCCTTGGAACTGGCTACCTACTGGACCCAGCCATGTTCAGTCTTGGGGGCGTTCTTTCTCCTACAGAAATAGGCATGCACTGCCTGTGCACTGTTTGTCGGAAGGAATTTTTGTTCCGACAGTTCTGAAAGAATTCTGAACGTCGGGCCGTCTTGGTTTTTTTTTTTTTAATTTTTCTTACGACAGTTCGGAAGGATTTCTGGAGTGTTTGTCAGAAGGAATTTTTGTTCCGACAGTTCTGAAACATGTTTTGTTTTTGTTTTTTGTGTTTGTTTCTTACATATTAAGTTTTGTGAAACGTTAGGAATTTTTATTCCGACAGTTCTGATAGAATTCCTAACGAATTCTGAATTTTGACGGATTTATTTAGGCTTTTTTGTGGCGCATATTTTTAATACCTGCAGAAATTTTTTCCCGACAGTTCGGAAGGAATTCTGAATAATACCTGAACTCGTTGTCAAATGTTTTTTTCTTTTTTGTGATTGCTTGTCTGCATATTTTTGTTTGTAAACCTTTAAAGACCACCGTAGCATAAAGGTCAGCATGCTCGCCTATGACTCTGAGTGCCTGGGTTCGAATCCTAGCGGGAATATGCGTGCAGCATGGGACACATCTTTTTATTGTTGTTTGTTTTTACTTCTAGGTAAAGAATGTATTCCCTAACAATATCATAAATTTTGTTGGTACAAAAGTACGGTTTCATTAAATAGTGAGGAAAATGGCAAAAAACCATTATAGTGGCAACACTGGAAACTATTGCTGACATCATTTCTGTTTGTTTTATTGGTTAAAAATTTCAGCGGGTATTCCGAAAACAGAATAGAATATCAACCATGGTACAATCAAGAGGTAGTGTCATTAGCACAAAAACAAAATTCTACGCCCAACAAAATAACCTTGAGTAGCAAATGCCGTAAATTGAAATGTCGAAGTGGTTTTAGAAATAAACTTTGTTTTACAAACTTTCTTCATCAAATGTGTTTTATATTGGTATTTTCATCATTATTACACTGTTTTGTTGCTCATATGTGGAATATCGGATGAAATTGAAATTTTTTTTAAGGTTTTAGACAAAATAACAGCTGTGTTATCAAGGCTTTGGCATTTAGATTTACTACAAAATTAAAAAATTGTTCTCAGCTGTTCGCATGACCTCACCTTATAAGTGCATCCTGATACCAACCCTAAGGCGTATAGCACAGAGAGAGAGAGACAGAGAGAGCATACGCTTCGCATTCGGGAGGTTGGCTATTCACAGCCCAGTCGGGTTGAATCATTGGAAAAAACTTCGATCATTAAGATTGACAGGAAAAGAGAAATAAATAAAAAAATATAAATAAAAATAATCTTCGCCCTAACAGTCGAAAAAATTTAGAAAAAAGAGGCTTTCCTCTTTTTTTTAAATGACGCGCTTAATCGAATTTTAAATTTTGGTAGTCCCTTTTTAGCCTCTCGTTGAGATATATCGCCAAGTGGCACGTTTTCTCCCGTACCGATTCACTGATAAGACTAAAAAATGATATTGCCTGAGATGGTTTTCCACTTCCTTGAGTGCAGATTTAGGGACTCGTACGATAGAAAATTTTTGCAAGGCCAGAGTAAATACATGTGAGCAACATCACTAAAGGCGCTATTACATGAGATGTAGATGTCTTTTGACATGTCACTCTTTGTATTTACATGTAATTAAAAATCTTTGTCAAAATTGTCAATTTACATATGATTCATCACACCTCTATGTTGTTTTCGTATGACATAGCCTACAAATTTGAGCAAAAGCTGAATAACCATAAATTTGTGAAAACAATTTAATTTGGGGTTGCTTTCACTCAGCTGACAACAAAAACAGCTGATTTCTTTATGTTTTGTCAGAAAGAATAGAACATGTTCTAATCGAAACAAATTACATGTTCTATTTTGAAAAGTGATTTTCAAATGGTAGTTTCGTTTGTATAACACGACATTTACAACTCAACATGTGCTAAATTTGACATGTCATAAGACAACTACATGCCGTGTAATAGAGCCTTAAACGCATTTTCGTGGGCTGCGCCATTGACACTACTTATTTAAGTGTATCCTAAATATGTTCCTATCTTTGAATACATTGCAGGTGGCATCACTGTTGTAATGTCAACTTCGAATGACAACACAGGGGAGAGCTTGGATATTTTATTTTTGCCAACGCATTAAGTGATTTTCTCCAATCAGACGAAAATGTTACCAAAATTAAAGATTTCCGCTCTACTTTTAAAGGTATTTTTCATCACAAAGCTATATGTCCGCCGTTTGTAACGTTTAAATCTGGTTTTCGCAGCGTTTGGAACAAGTAAAACAACAATGCAGTGGTTGTTTATTTGGGGTATTCTATGGAGAAGGGACTCTCTTATTGCTGGGATTTAATGTTGAGTCTACAATTGGACAGCTGAATTACGAACAAATACAGCATAAGTTCCCAGCAGAGGTGGACTTGTGCGGCTTGGTTAAATTTGGCGACTGCTCGGATGCTGAGGCTCACTTAAGTGAAGTCTTTAAGGATGTAGATATTACCGACAACCCCATACTTTTGCATTGCGAATTAGGTACATTGGTGGGGTTGAAGGCATCATTTTTAATGCATGGCAAACTGGAACATGTTCCCTACGAAGTAATGGATGAGGATCAGTTGTACAGAGACTTCTGTTTCACTCGTCTCAAGTGTTCGTGGACCATCTACACAGAGGACAATGCACTGTCGGTTCGCCGGGAAATGCATGCCCTAAGAAAAACTATCTCCGGTGGTAGCATAGCCTTTAATGTACAGCCTACAAAGGTTTTCATAACCAATGGTGGTGCTCAGGGCACACCATATTCGGGACACAAGGGAACCATAAACAATGACTCCTATATCACTGAAGTTATAAGCTCCGTGCAGGCAGCGGTGCATTTTGGCCAAGATAATAAAGAGAATGTTGCTGAAAAAAAGAGCAAGAAAACGTCGCAGAGCGATATTAAATTGAGTAACATCTACGGCGCTTTGGGATGTGAATTTGATGTAATCAATATTGAAGTTCTGCGCTCTAAAACAAGAGAGTTTTCTGATGCAGATAATACAACAAACACACTGCCATCCATGAGTATGTGCCTGAAACCAGCGGAAAAGAGATTTGCCGTGCCCGTAGAACTGGAGCCCATGGCCATTTTAAACAAAAATATAAAAGTATCGAGATTATATGACATATTGATTGAAAGTATATGTAGATCTTTGCGTTTGTGCGAGCAAAGTATAAGCGAGAGCTTGGAAGAGAGTCAATCGAATAAATTGAGGGTACCAAAAGTCTACAATTTTTACCCAAAGGTAAGATGAGTTTTTCAGTTGAAGTTCAAACTTAATGATTTTTTTTTTCTGTATTAATTTAAGGAGTTTGGCCATTTTATTTCTTGTTGCTATTTGGATAATATTTCCGATGATGATGCTAGCATGCAAAATAAGCGCAAACGTTTACACCGCCATTCGGGCTTGCCAGTTACACGTCCCTATTTCCGACGAACCAATGTTTGCATATTCCGCAATGAAATCTCAACTCAAGAGCCCTTGCTCAACACACATGTGGGCCTTAAGGCCAGTGGTGTGAGCGAGGGTAAACAGTATCTGGTGCAGGGCTACTACCACTACTACCATTATCTGCAACAGCAAATGCAAGACAATGGCTGGGGCTGTGCCTATAGATCACTGCAGACGATATGTTCATGGTTCTTGTTACAGGGTTATACCGAACGGGCAGTACCTACACATTTGGAGATACAGCAGCATTTGGTAAAGATAGGGGATAAGCCACTGAGTTTTAAGGGTTCATCCCAATGGATAGGTAGAGGATTTCTATAAATTCGTTGAGAAGAAAGTAAAATAATTAATTAATTTTCATTATAGGTTCGACTGAAGTTGGAATGTGTCTGCAGGGTTTCCTAAATGTAGAGTCTAAAATTCAGCATGTGACATCTGGAGGTGATCTCTCAACAATTGCATCCGATTTAGCAATGCATTTCCAAACTCAGGGCACACCCATTATGATTGGTGGAGGAGTCTTGGCCCACACCATTATTGGCATTGACTACAATGTCCAAACGGGACAAATTAAATTCCTAATTTTAGATCCTCATTACACAGGAGAAGATGACTTGCAAATTATACAGTCTAAAGGTTGGTGCGGATGGAAGGGTATGGATTTCTGGGACAAAAAGAGCTACTACAATCTGTGCCTGCCACAAAGGCCCATTATGTTTTAAAAGCCAAGGCATCCAGTCAAATTACATTCATTAGTTTGGATTTCGGAAAGATCCATAATTCATTTAAAATGTTTCTTATTTATTCGACGTTTGTTTTTTTTTCTCATATACATGTTATTGGCATCCTGGTTCTAAAGGTTATAGCGCTGTTGCAGTTTTGTTTTGTCTAGAAATTATGTCAAATCCAATCATTTTTTATAATTTTATATGGCACACTTTTTATATATAAACAATAACGTTAATAAAAGTAGTAATAAAAAGCTTCATACTTACTATATGGACATGGGAAACTTTAATCTGGTGAAAAATAAAGGGAAATTGGTTTTCAGAAATACCAAGTGGGCCGGTACGTGGTGACATATCAGCGTGAAGTTAGTTCTCCGGACTATATTGTCACTTTATATTGGATATGGGTACTAAACAAGACTCTAACCAACTAAAAAGGTATGCCAAATAAGACTTTTCTCTTTTTTTAGTTTTCTCTCTGGTTTTATTTTAACTTCTACCTTAAAAAATTAAAATATAAAGAACTCTCACGAAGTTTAACTGCCACTCTTTGAATAACGTTTCCAGTATTTCTTCACATCGTCATGCCCGTTCTTGGTGACCACCATTGTTCGTGTGCGTTCATTTTGCCACACCAGCACACTTATGGATTGGGCATAGTCCCTCAAGGTAACAAAATCAGCCTGCGATAAAAATTGATTGTACACCACGCCCTCGGTGTAGGTGAAACGATTACGTTCCATTTCCCATAGT
Source organism: Stomoxys calcitrans (assembly GCF_963082655.1). NCBI lineage: Eukaryota > Metazoa > Arthropoda > Insecta > Diptera > Muscidae > Stomoxys > Stomoxys calcitrans. The sequence goes on from NC_081552.1 coordinate 29,684,954, forward strand.
TTGATTTGATCCACCACTGTGGGCGGCAATGGAGATTTCGATTTTATAGCTGATTCGGTTAATTTCATATTTGGATGGGAATATTGCTCCAAATAGCTAATTATTTGATCCGCTGTAATGCCACCTCTTAAAGCCTGGCGCACTGAATCTCTGGTAAGAACTCCTACCACCAGATTGGGAAATCGATATAGTAATTCGGTAAATAGACCCAGTACAGCCACTTGCAAAGGTGAGTCGGTATAAGCATACACACGATAATTGGTTTCTACAACTATGTAACCACTTTCTTGTGATTTTTCATCCTCTAATATTACGGCAGGTACAGTGGCCGCCTTGTTTGTAACATTAAGTGCCAGACGGGTGGGATAAAACCTACCCTCCTTGCGTTTTCGTTGAAATACCAAACCAAATTCTCGCAAATGTTGAAGAAATGCCAACATTTTAGCATTCATTCCTTCCGAACTGTAGTCTCTGCCCAATGTGGAAAAACTCAATTGGAACAACATGCTCAAACATTCGGGCAGTGATAGTCCTCTCTCCTCACAGGTGTCCAAATACATGAGCATAAAATGCCACACCTGAGACTGGGTGTCCAGCAGCAGAAATTGAAAACCTTGGCGTGTTATGGTGATGCCAGTTTCATCTCGCTTCATTAAATTGGCATGTAAAAGAATTCTCACCGCATCGGGACTTATAACTTCACTACCTTGGGCTTTATTGGCTCCGCCAGTTCCAACCATATAGTGCAATACACAACGCCATCTAGACATGGCATATTGATCCAAGAAGGCAATATCTCGAGGCTTGGAATCTTTTTCTAACGTATGAGACATGGACCATGGCTTGCCACCACCCAAAAGAGCAATTTTTAAGTTCTTTTTAAAAGTGGGGCATAATTCCCATGCTGATAAACCTCCTGGTATGGCAGTGGTGCGCCAAACATTGAGTTCCGTCAAAATACTAGTGGAAACAGCTTGCTCTCTGAAATGAAACGTTTTTTTTTTTATTTTGCCACCTTAAATTTTTCAAACATACTTGGCATAATACTGAGAACCCCAAGAAGCCACCACAGCCTGTGGTACGGGCTGTTCCACAAATAATATGCGTATTACAAATTGCCTTGCAATTTCTGGCATTTCCCTGTATACTGCTAAACAAATTGTGGGATAATTATAGAGCTTTTCCAGTGTCTCTGGATTCCTGGTTCGTAGGTATTCTTGGAAATCTTTACATTGTAAGTTGGCTGGTTTCGAGACCAGCAAGGAACTCTGTGCTGCTGATGAAGATGATCCGCCATGGCGTGATGAGGACGACGATTTGAAATCGTTCATAGTCGCAAATGATTGAGGAAATCTATCTTCAAACACCAAGAAAATAAATTAGTTTTAACGCAATTTCATTATTTCGGCGAGAAACTTACAAAACAAAAACAAAACGCCGGTGCAAGTGTTGTCTACAATAGTTTGAAATGAAGTGTCAAAAGGTCCATTACTAGAGATGTGCACGTGAGTGATTTTACACTCACGCACGACTTCTTTATGTCGAATCACGTTCACGCTCTCTCACGAGACAAAAATGGTACTCACGCACCACACACGAAAAACTTGCGAATTACGATTGAAAAAAATATATTTTTCTTGAAGCGAATAATAATTTTTTATGCAAACGTCGGTGAAAAGTTGGAGATAATCGATATAGCTGCCATATAAACCGATCTTGGATCTTGAATTCTTGAGCCCCTATAGGGCGCAATTCTTATCTGATTTGGCTTAAAATTCGCAGGACGTTTTCTGTTATGACTGCCAACAACTGTTCTAAGTATGGTTCAAATCGGTTCATAACCTGATATAGGTGTCATATAAACCGATCTGGGATCTTGACTTCTTCAATCTCTAGAGGGCGCAATTCTTATCCTATTTGGCTGAAAATTTGCATGACGCACGACGGCTTCTCCCATGACCTTCAACATACGTGTCAAATACGGTCTGCATCGGTCTGTAGCCTGATAGAGCTCCCATATAGACCGATCTTCCGATTTTACTTCCTGTGCCCCTTAAGGGCGCAATTCTTATGAAAGTTTACATAATGACTTCTACTATGGTCTTCAACATTCAATTCAATTATGGTCCGAATCGGACTATAACTTGATATATTGAGTTGCCCAAGAAGTAATTGCGGATTTTTCATATAGTCGGCGTTGACAAATTTTTTCACAGCTTGTGACACTGTAATTGCATTCTTTCTTCTGTCAGTTATCAGCTGTTACTTTTAGCTTGCTTTAGAAAAAAAGTGTAGAAAAAGTATATTTGATTACTTTAATTACTTTTTGGGCAACCCAATACAATAGCTCCAATACCACAGCAAATCTTTTCCTTTATCCTTTTTGCTTAAAAAGAGATATCCACCCTCACACGGAAATGTGACTACAACAACAACTTAAATCCCCAAAAAAAACGCATTGTAAACGGACAGGACTTCTTTTTGAATTTAGTTAAATGCAGATCATAAAAATTTCAAGTTAAACGTGCTTTTAGTCGTACACATTGCATAGTTTTAGGTTTCATTTTAGCGTTTTTTTAACTACCATTACATTATGCCACACTCATGCATTTGTCATGTTCTTTGTTATCATTCAACGCTGAATAGTGCTCGTATTTGACATTTCGCGGTTCGAGTTTTGTTTGTTTTCCTGTTCAATGTTGAAATTTTAATTAAATAATTACTTTGCTATTTTGTTTGTGATTTATTGAAAGCAATGAGTTTTAGTGATAGTGTTTTTAATAATTTACGTCAAAAATTAAATGTTTTGGGTTACCATCAGACCTTACCATTGTCTGCTATACCACTTGTAGGATGTCTATTTGATGATTTAGTTAAAACTACAGAAAGTTTAAGAGATGCAAAGCAAAAAATTGTTGAATTATTGGAGGTAATTAGACATTAGTTTGTGATGACGTATTTAAGGTTATGTCCTGGGCAGCGTTCTGCTTGCCCATTGTCCGGTTACAGTTGCTATGGTATTTTGATTTGAGGGGTCAGCTACAGTACATGCAAAATTATTGTGACGCCTTCGGCAAAATAAAGCCAAACGGAATTTGCGATGAGAATAAAAAAATTCTAGAAATTTACATTTAAAGACAATTTTGTAATCATAAAAAAACAAAGTTTTTTTTTCATGGGCTCCTGCTGCACAGTAACTCTACGGTCATCTTGTAAACATCTTGTACTTCTTGGAGGATTTTGACGCGTTGTGAGTTTGTTAAAGGGTTCTTATCTGAACTTAGCTGAGGTTACTTCTTGGAAATAATATGCTGGGTGGTTTTTGAGGATCCATTTGCTCTTCCCCTGGGTTACTTCCTTTGTATGTTGCTCTCCTGGTATACATGTGGTATACATCCGAAATCTTTACAAACCCTTGTTACGACCGTTACCGAAAGTTTCTGAATCAGCTGCAATCTTTACCACTATGGTTAATTAAAAATTAAATCCAGACTGGTGTCGCATAATTGAAAATGGATCGACCGATCGGCCCTAAGATGTACCCGCAAAGGTTTTTATTACCCTGTTCCTACTTTGGTGTATGGGGAATGTTGTTGTTGTTATTGTTGTAGCAGTGTGTTGTACACCGGCTGCAATTGGATTGGTGTGGTACGTTTAGAGTAGGTAAGAAGGCTCTTGAAGCAAAGAAGAAGTAGCGTTGTGTACTGAGTGATAGGAATTTTCCGGCCTCTCTCTGAGAGTATTAGTGAAATGCCGGGTGGTACCGGCTCTTGCTACCGGGCCTGTCCACAGGTTGTGGATAGTGGAATGCTCCATACGGAGTAGCTGCAACAGCAGTCGTGGACAATCAACGGTATCCAGCGGAGAGTCCCAGTGAGAGGTCGGGCGGCACCGACTCTTGGATACTGAGTGTCTATAATGCTCAATATGGCAAGGCGTGTTATTGGCGCCTCTAAATAACCAATGGCCACACTGTTCCCGCGGCGATCGGTCCATTGGACCGGAAGGAGCTTGCTCACCTACAAGAGCTTGACGAGGATCGCCACTGCTACATACAAACGTGGCTAGTCACTCAGTATTTAAGCAAGAGCCGGTTCCGACCGGTCTCTTATTGAGGCTCTCCACTCGATACCGTTAATTGAACAATCCTCAATTTGTGGACACTCCCGGTAGCTCTCAGTTGAGCTTTTTGTAATGACGATGAACACCAATCCCATGGCAACCGGTTGTACGCACCGGATTCACACGGCGGAAACCTTCATCGACATGGGCTGCTGCCTCAGTGTACGTGTTCGTATTTTTTCGTCATGGGAGAAGCACATTCAGGAGTGCCTTCTCCGCAGCCTTCTGGTCTGGGTCTGGTCTGGTTCTGGGAGGTTCTGGGGATTGGCCTTTGTGATACACCATTCCGTGCAATATAGACCCATCTTGCCTGCGCCTGGCGCTAGTGACTCCTACATGCCGAGATAGAGCTATACAACGTGTACATAACGCCGGTTGGCTTACAACCCTGACATAAGTGGGTTACTATCTGGCCATAATCATCTGGTTCTAGGGGATTTTAATGAGCATCACATCGACCAGAGTGGCATGGTTTTGGCAGAGCAGATTGAAGGCTCCACGTTTTGCACGTTGAATGAGGATGCCCCCCCCTAGGATTACGAGAAGGTGCAGCAGCTCGCCAGACATTTCCATTGCATCCTCTGACGCCGGACGATTTTATCAATCAGAAGAAGGCCGATTGGGCTGACTTCAGAGAGTACACCAATCGCCACTTCAGTGAACTGCCGCCACCCGCGGAAAAACCTGTCACTGTCCTCAACCTGTCTTTGAACACTTATAGTTCCCGATGTCTGGAAAATGGGCAGAGTGATCCCGCTACTGAAGCCTGGAAAGGACCCGAGTTTGGGGGAGTCGTACAAATTGATCTCCCTTCTCCCACCAGTAGCAAAGACGCTTGAGGCATTACTGCTCCCGAGCCTCGTAGGAGAATTTCCATTCGCCGAGCAACAGCATGGATTTCGAAAACTGCGTAGCACAACAACTGCTTTGCATGAAATGGATAAGACAAATATTTGGTGTCACATTTGACAACTCTTAAACATTATCCTCACATGCCACTGCAATTTGCGATAATTGAGCCAGAACTACTCTGGTTTGCCGGGGGAGGTCAATTTCTTCAGGTACAACAGGGTATTATAACTTTGTGCATTTGTTTGTAATGATACGAAGGAAAAGAGCTAGTCCCATTGATAAGCATTCCAATCGGCTTAGAATTCCTGATTCGATTTAGCTATGTGTGTCTGTCTGTCTATCTGTCCATACAGCCTTTTAATTAAGGCACAGGTCGCATTTGTTTTCCGACTGTCGTAAAGACATCCGAAATGGTCGTTTAAGGTTGTAGAAGCGACAATTTTGGTCCGATCTTTATAAAATTTTGCAAGAATCGGATCACATTTAGATATAACTTTCATCTGATACGTCCTATTAAGGCTGTTGAAGTTACAATTTTGGACCGATCTTTACAAAATTTTGCAAGAGGTGTTTTGTTTGACGTCTTTATGTGTGTGCAGTGTGCCATCAAAATCGGATCGGATTTAGATGTAGCTTCCATACATATCTTTCATCCGATGTGGCCTTTTAAGTCTTTGCCATCCACACGTTTGGACCGATCTTTACAAAAGTTTGCAAGAGGTGTTCCATTTGACGTTCCAATATGTGTGCAAAATTTCTTCCAAATCGAATCAGATTTAGATATAGCTACCAAATATATTTTTCATCCGATACGGCCTATTAAGGTTGTTGAAGCCACATCTTTACCAAATTTCCCAAGGTGTGTTTTGTTTGACGTCTTAATGCATGCGCAAAATTTCATCAAACCCGGATCAGATTTAGATATAGCTCCCATATATATCTTTCATGGAGGCCACCGTAGCGCAGAGGTTAGCATGTCCGCCTATGACGCCGAACGCCTGGGTTCGAATCCTGGCGAGACCATCAGAAAAAAATTTTCAGCGGTGGTTTTCCCTTCCTAATGCTGGCAACATTTGTGAGGTACTATGCCATGTAAAACTTCTCTCCAAAGAGCTGTCGCACTGCGGCACGCCGTTCGGACTCGGCTATAAAAAGGAGGCCCCTTATCATTGAGCTTAAATTTGAATCGAACTGCACTCATTGATATGTGAGAAGTTTGCCCCTGTGCCTTAGTGGAATGTTCATGGGCAAAATTTGCAATTTGCAATATATCTCTCATCCGTTATGGACTTTTAGGGATGTAGAAGTTAAAATTTTGGTCCGATCTTTACAAAATTGTCCATGAGATGGTCTATTTGACGTCGCAATATTTGTGCCCATCATAATCACCATAATCGGTCCAGATTTATACGTATCTCCCATATACAGATATTTTTTTAGCTGATATTCGCCTTTAAAACTGCCATAGCCAGAATTAGGTCTTATTGTGAAATCATTTTGCTGTTCTTATAGATATTTCAGTAAGTATACTATTGGGTTGCCCAAAAAGTAATTGGGGATTTTTTAAAAGAAAGTAAATGCAACTGACAGAAGAGAGAATGCAATTACAGAGTCACAAGCTGTGAAAAAATTTGTCAACGCCGACTATATGAAAAATCCGCAATTACTTTTTGGGCAACCCAATAAATTAAAGTCTGTCAAGATTTAGACATATGTTCTATTATTTATTAAATGTAGTAGTAGAGTAGTATTACATAGTCGGTTGCGCCCGACATGAGCCTTTCCTAACTGGTTTTATAATCTAGGGTTGGTCGAAATTGGTGATTAAAACGCTTCTTTAATTTCCGGGAATATTACTTTTTAGGCCTCTGTAAGAAAAAATGTCAAAGTCAAACCGAAATCAACAATCCTATGGCAGCCGGTTGTACGTACCGGAATTAACCGATGAAGTCCTTCATCGGCAACGGCTGCCGTCTCAGTGTACAACACACTGCTACAACAACAGCAACAACAATCTTTTGTTTTTATTTGTAAATTTAAAACAAAAACAAGCCATCATCATACTTAGGTCGTGTAGTGTAATAACGAAACATTGATACCCCCTACCAATGTCTATGTGCCAAAGAAATCCATTATGACCCATTTAGCCGTTATTGAGGCATGAGTAAGAATGCTTAAATGCAAACATTGACTACTCCTGTTTGACACTCACATTACCTATTGGTTGTATTCATTTCATTTCTTTTTTTCATACATAATATGCTTTTGCGTGTTTTCAAGGAAAAATCTTGTTGGGAGTTAGGCGTGGAGCCTTATAAATGTGATAATGCGCGACTACTACAGCAAAACAATCAATTACAACTGCAAACTGTGCATTTGCAGGAAGATTATGAAGACAAGATACGAGGTAAACATTAAAATCAAAAACATATAAACAACTATATTTTGAGCCAATTCATTACAGAACTTAACTCTAAGCTAAGAGATTTGCAAACGGATAAATTTCACTTGCAACAACAAACTGAGCTATTGCAACACCAACTGAAGACAGTACACATTAAGCAAACTGCCAATAGTGCTAATATGAAATATGGCAAAGATTCAAAGCGTAAGTAAATAGAACTGTTGAATTTCCTTGGTTTGCTATTTAAATGCTTTCTATTGCAGCCAAAAAACCTTTTATAACAGCCGTTCGTTCAGGTGATCAATTGCCTACATTGCAACCTTTACAAGAACATAATTCCCATTTAAAATGTACCAAATGCAATACAATGGGCTATTGCGGTAGTGTGAAACACGATGGCGCCACACAAACCAAGTCACAGCAAAAAGAAATAGAAAAGTTAGAAAATGCCAACAAGGATTTATTAGAAAATCTCAAATTTTATCAGAAGAAGGTATAACGGATACACCAGATATTTTCTTTAAGTAAAAAATTTTTTTGCAATTCCAGATTGAGGCACGAGATCGTGAAATATCCCGTTTAAACGATCTACTTGGTGGTGGACGTCCTCCCGCCGCTGTGGCTCGAGATTGCTGCTACAAAAACATAGGCGCCATGAATGACGACATAGATTTATTGCAGCGTGAAAAAATGGATTGTCTAACGCGTATGCGCGAATTTCAAGAACAAATGCATGAAGCCATGCAAAGAGCTTTGGATTTGGAAAAATCCAATAGATCCTTGCAAAAACAATTGGATGAACTGAAAGAGGCTGCTTTGCTTGTAGAGACCGAAGCAAATCAGGAGATATCGCAACGTGAAGCCGAAGTGGAAATGTTAAAATCGCAATTGAAACAAATGCAAGGCAAATGTAAGCTGGTAGTGGAGAATAGACAATTGGATGGACGCAAGGATAAAGCAAAGGCTACCGATTACAAGGCTGGTGATTATAAAGCAACTGTATCCGGAATAGATAAACATCGATTCAATGAGAAAATCAATGAGCTGACACAAAAAGGTAAATATACCAATTTTTAATTTTTATATAGGAGGAGTTTAATGGCAAAGTGTTTTATTTTTATATAAAACGAAATTCAAGTTTTTGTATAGCAACTAACAACATTATTACAAATCAAATTCGTTTTCTAATCTCATATACCTTTCATTTGAGCCACATATTGGCATGGTCGAAAAATGTTTACCCTTTGGGGGGTGTTTTAGGGAAGGGGTGATGTCCTAAATACATGATCCTACATTTGGATATCAGATTCGTATTCTACTCCCAAAGACCTTTATTTGACCGCCATATTGCGATGGTCCGTAAAAATAGCTGTTTGTGGGGTATTTTGGGAAAGGGGTACACCCCTAGAAAATCGGTCCCAAAAGTGGATATTAATTCTTGCTCTGCCCCCCAATACCTTTCATTTAAGCCCTACATTGGAATCGTCGGTAAATAATATGCCTGATTTAGGGGTGTATTGGTGAGTGAGGTGGTCCTCCAAACACTAAGCCCTAAAAATATATCAGCAACGTGCTCTATTCTTATATATCTATATATCATTTATTTGAACCCCATATTGCCATTGGCCTCAAAATTCGGTATCAAATTCGTTTTCTAATCTCAAATACCATTCATTTAAAACCCTTATTGTAAAAGCCAGCAAATATGTCCGGTTTGGGGTATGGGCCCTAAAAACAATGAATATCGAGCTCCATTGTCTTGAAGACCCAAATTTTTTGGTGAGTGAATACGTCCTATTTGGGCGTTGTTATGGTGGTGGGATGTCCCCTAGATAGTTGGTCGCTAATGTTGATATCAGATACATGGTCTACTCCCAGATACCTTTCATTTGAGCCACACCCCTAAATCGGACATAATTACCGACCATGGCAATATAGGACTCAAATGAAAGGTATTTGCAAGTAGAATACGAATCTGATATCCAAATGTGGGACCACGTTTCTGGGGGTCTACCCATTCCCCAAAACATCCCCCAAACTGGACTTATTTACTGACCATGGGAATATAGGGCTTAAATAAAAGGTATTTAAATGTAGAATACGAATCTGATATCCAAATATGGGACCAAGTGTTTGGGGGCCGCCTCTCACCAAAAACATCCCCCAAAGGGGACAAATTTACGACCATAGCAATATGGGGCTTAAATGAAAGGTCTTTGGGAGTAAAGCACGAATTTGATATCAATATTCGGGAAAAGTGTCCATGGGGCAACGCCACCCCCACAACACCACCCAAATAGGAAGTATTTTCTTACTATTGCAATATGAGGCTCAAATAAGAGGGTTTTTAAAGTAGAACACGAATCCGATATATATTTTCAAGGCCAACTCACTGAGTGGGCGCCCATCCCCCAAAACACTCCCCAAGCCGGTAATTTTTGTCGACTATGGAAATATGGGACTCAAATTAAAGGTATGTGGGAGTAGACCCCGTATCTGATATCAACATTTGGGGCCAACTGTCTAGCGGACGTCCCCCCACCATAGCAACCCCCAATAGGACGTATTTTCTCACTAAGACAATTTGGGTCCTAAAGAGAGTGGAGCTAAATATTTATAGTTTTTAGGGCCAATACCCCAAATCGGAAATATTTGCAGACTTTTGCAATAAAGAGTTTAAATGAGATTAGAAAACGAATTTGATATCCAATTTTGAGGGCAATGGCAATATGCGGTTCAAATAAATGATATATAGATATATGAGAATAGAGCACGTTGCTGATATATTTTCCGGGCTTAGTGTTTGGGGGACCATCCCAATCCACCAAACACCCCTAAATCGTGCATATTTACCGACCATGTCAATGTCGAGTTTAAATGAAAGGTATTGGGGGTAGAGCAAGAATTGATACCCACTTTCGGGACCAATTTTCTGGGGGTCTACCCCTTTCCCAAAATACCCCACAAACAGCAATTTTTTACTGACCATCGCAATATGGGGCTCAAATAAAGTTATTTAGGAATAGAATACGAATTTGATATCCAAGTGAAGGACCATATATTTAGGGCATCACTCCTTCCCCAAAACACCCCCCAACGTGTAAAAATTTTTCGACCATGCCAATATGTGGCTCAAATGAAAGGTATTTGAGATTATAAAACGAATTTGATAACCTATTTTGGGGTCATGTGTTTGGGCGACGCCCCATCCTGTAAACTCCCCTCAAAACCAATGGCAATATGGGCTTTAAATAAATGGTATTGGAAAGAAGACCACGATGCTGATATTTTTTCAGAACCAAGTATCTTGGGGACAACCTCACTCCCGAAAACACCCCTAAGTCAGACAACTTAAGAATAACGGGCTGAAATAAAGTATTTTAAGAATGAAGTACACCTTACATCCAAACTTAAATTCGTAGACCAATAAAGATCATATGGGATTCACATAAAGGCACTTATATTGTTTAACTTTTTAGCCAAGTGATATACTATTTTCGTAGCATGGTATTTCACTAAATTGTCGAAAATAAATATTCCTAGGAAACTTTAGTTCCATGTAAAGTAAAAGAAGCCGCAGCGGAGCGGGCCCGGGTCAGCTAGTTTTGTATAAGATATTTTGTTATGACTTCCAACATCTTTGCTAAGTATGGTTCAAACCGGTTTAAAACTTTATGTAGCTCCCATATAAACCGATCTCCTTATTTGACTCTCTGAGCCTCTAGAGGGCGCAATTCTTATGCGATTTGGCTAAACATTATTTTAACGACTTCTCCTATGACCTTCCACATACGTGCCAAATATGGTCTGATTGGGTCCATAACCTGATATAGCTTCCATATGAACCGATCTCCCGATTTTAATTCTTAAGCCACTATAGATCTCAATTCTTATCCAATTTTTGCTGACATTTTGCATATTGACATCTATTATGGTTTCCAACAGCCAAAACAAGCATGTGAAATAGCTCCAATAGCTTTTTAATTTATATCCATTATCCTTTTTTGCCTATATAGAGATATCGGGCAAGAAAAAATGACAAATGAGATCCATGGTAGAGGATATGTAAGATGCGGCCCGGCCGAACTTTTCACGTTTTTACTTGTAGTCACCCGATTCGTTCGCCAAGTCGTTGGAAACAGATATTTTCCCTTTATAAAAGCAGCTGTTTTCAAAGACTTGGCGAACGAATCGAGTGACAAAACAAAACAAAAATGTGTGCTTATCGGCACGCGACCTGGGCTCGGCTATAAAGAAGAGGCTTCTTACCTTTAAGCTAAATTTTCAATCAAACCCGCTCCACTGCGCTTTGCTTTCAAGACGTAGAACAATTTCACCCTCTGTAATGTAATCTACTCACCAATAGCTCTGATTCTGTGTACGTTCATTGAGCCTTCCCCTCTGGCAGTTTAACAAAAAATTTGATATTCGCACTCTACTAAATAAATAAATTTTTATCTATGGCAAAGATAGCCACATAAACTACCTGAAACACCTATCTTAGGGCGAGAAATTTAAGAAATAATACAGCAAACAACCGCAACGAAATTCCTATACTTTATTTTTCTATATTTTACGGATCGAAATTTTCCAAAAAAAACGTACGCTTAGTACCGCAATTGGTACCACTTGGTACTTTCTTTACAGATGGAGTTAGAGGTCTTAAATTTGGCATTTAGGCACAAGTACGCAAAATATGTTAGATGTCTAAATGATCTCTTTAAAATTTGAACATTTTGGTACCAAAATTGGTACCATTTGGTACTTTCTTTATAGAATGAGCTACAGGTCTGAAATTTGGCGTGTAGGTACCAGTGGGAAAAATATGATGGGTGACTAGGTTAGGTTGAAAAGAGGATGCGGAAATTCATCTGCTCCATGCCACTATGGACATACACCTCAGCCAGTTATTGGCTTGTTGTGCCCCTATGGGAAATGGGATAGGTCCCAAACCTGTCACGGGATAAGTCGTCTGGTGATAGGGATTGGTCCCAGTCCTCGTCTTCTTACATGGAAAAAACCTATCACTTTTGTCGCTCGAGGTGACGAATTGCCATCATTCTAACACCGTAGGATAGGTCCTGCGACAGTTCGCAAAGTATGAGCATACTTTGCAAGTATTTTTAAGGAATATAACATTAGTAAGCAAATATATTTAACGGATAAGCCATTTTTAACAATAATTAAGCGACTTTTTAAAAAATAAAAAAAATCATAAGTTATGACAATTGAAACTTTTCATTCCCTGTAGGATATGTCCTGTGACAGGTAACTTTGGGGCAATTGACTACACATTTCCCGTAGGGGTGTTCTAATTACTAAACAGTAACCTCGAAAAAGAAAAATTAAGTCAGGATTTCCTTGCTACTTACAAAATCCCTTATTGTTTTCCATACCACGCCCCTTACCCAGCGAAAGCCGGGTAATGACATAGGAAATGCTCCAACGTTTCATAACTTTCCCACATGCCCTACACATGGTATCACTTGCCGCACCGATTTTGCGTAAGTGAGCTCGTAGTCCTATGTGTCCTGCGTCTCCCCAAAAGGCATGGGGTTAACCAAGTTTATTGACGGCAGTCCTCTGGCCTTCACTGCCAAATCGTCTGCAAATTAATTCCCCCTACTCCGCCAGGGCCCGGCACCCAAACGAAGCGGATCGTGATAGGTTACAAAATGTTCTATTCGTACATATTGGTATCAAAAAGTAATAAATAGTACGAAATAGGTTATCTTTGCCTACAGCGAGCGGGGACAGCTAGAATTATGCAACTGGATAAGAATTATCAGTCTTGACAAAAATACGATATATCGTAACAAATCGTACCAGAAGTGGTAAAAAACTTACTAATTGTGGTGTAATTGGTACCTTGAAAGCATATATTGGGCGACTAGAAGGCTTTTTTGAAAATCGTACATTTAGGTACCTAAACGTTCAAAATAGAAGATTTTTTGAAATTCGATCAATTAATTTCTAAAACGTAGAAAATGGTACTCTTTTGCACAATGGGCTAAAGCTCTAAAATTTGAGATGCAGTTACACCTTGACAGTATATTGTGGGCAACTAGAAGATTTTTTTTTTTAATTTTTACATTATGGTACTAAAACGTATAAAACGGCACTTTCCTTTTGTATTGAGCTGGTGCTCTGAAACTCGGGATACAGTTTTTTCACTTTGACAGTATGTGTTGAGTGACTAGAAGATATTTGTGATATTCGTATATTTAGGTACTAAAACGAACAACATTGAATTTTTATGGAGCTAAACTCTGTAGACTTAGATGAAGAAACAAATTAACAAACAAACATTATAATTGCTATTTTCATTGATGTATTTATTTACAACTAGCATCCCAGCGGTCCGCTTCGTCAAGGTATAGCTATATCCCAATTTTGAGAGCCTAAGATCACTTTGTAAAGAAAGTACAATTTTGTATGTTTTAGTACCTAAAGGCACGAATTAAAAACAACCCCTCTAGCCGCCCTATATTAAATGTCAATTTGAACCCGATTTCAAATTTTGAGTGCTCTTGCTCAATTCGTAGAGAAAATACCATTTTGTAAGTCTTTGTACCTAAATGTAAGATTTTGAAAAAAATCTTCTGATCGCCCAAAACTTGTCGTCAAGGTTAAGATGTATATCAATTTCGTACGTTTGAATACTTAAATGTACGAATAAAAAATATCTTCTAGTCGCGCAACATATACTTTCAAGGTTCAAATTGCACTACAATTAGTACGTTTTCTTCCACATGTTGTATTTTGGTCAAGACTGCGATAATGTTTGTCAAATTGCTTAATTCTAGCTGTTCGCGTACGCTGTAGGCAGAGATGAGCTCTTGTGTATTATTTTACACTTTCTGCTATAACAATGTACGATTTTGCCAAATTTCAGACCCTTAGCTCCATCTGTAAAGAAATAAGCAAATGGTACCTATTTTGGTACCAAAATGTTCGAATTTAAATAGATCATTTAGTCACCCTTTATATTTTTCCTCGTTTTATCTACATGCCAATTTTTGAGACCTGCAGCTATAAAGAAAGTACCAAATGGTACCAATTTTGGTACCAAAATTTAGATCATTTTGTCACCCTTCATATTTTTCCTAGTTGTACCTAGTTGTATCCATCTATAAAGAAAATACCAAATGGTACCAACATATTCGAATTTTAAATACATCTTTTAGTCATCCATCATATTTTTCCTCGTTGTATTCATATGCCAAATTTCGGACCTGTAGCAAACAGTAGCAATTTTGTTACCAAAATGTACGAACTTTGAAAAGATCATTAAGTCAACCATCATATATTTCCTAGTTCTACCTACATGCAGACCTCTAGCTCCATCTGTAAAGAAAGTACCAAATGGTACCAATTGCGGTACTAAACGTACGTTTTCCCCCATTACCAGTACTATTTTTGCAATTTTTAATTTTCAGCAGATGTATTTTAACAAATTTCTAAATTCTAGCCGTACCATCCGCTCTGTACAAAGCTAACCCATTTTGTACATTTTTGGTATTTTTTTTAGTACCTAAATGTACAAATTCCAAAAAATTCTTCTTGTCATCCAATTAAGTTTGCCATGGTGTACCTAAGTTCTAAAATTCAAAACTTTAGCTAAATTTACAAAAAAAGTACCAAATAGTACCAATTGCGGCACTAAACGTAGTATTTCTACCACTTCCAGTACTATCTTGGAAAATGTTTGCCACCAAATCATAATTTTTCGCGACGCTCTTTAATTTGAGCCCAAAATCATAATTCTAGACCTATCCGTTCGTGCTGGATAAAAACAAACAATTTGGTACTTTTTAATTCTTTTTAGTACCTAAACGTATGAATATCACCAACTCCCGTCTTATTCCGTGCCTATGATCCAATACCAACATTTGTGCAAGATTTCATGATTCTACCTTTACCCGTTTGGGCTGGACGACGATCAGTCAGTCGCGCTATCCTTTTATATATTTTGACAACGACATAAAAAATGAATAAAAAAAAAACAAACCAATAAAAATTTAAAAAAGTGTAGAAATCACTTTTAAGAAAATTGTTTAATAAGAAATACATAAAAAATTGCGCCGAATTTTCTAAAATTACTTTAAAGAAAAAATAAAACAGAAAAAAATTGCCAGCCGTGGGAATCGAACCTGGGTTTGCGGTAGAAATTGAGTCGAATTGCCGTATTGCATGCACCTACGTATGCCTGTAACGTGCAATGAAGGGGTATGTTGCCTACTACAATTTTGTTGTTAAGTTAAAGTAAACCTTTTGCCGTTCGTTACATTAATTGTGTGGTGGCTGAGTTGGTAGAGTATGCGCTTTGCATTTGAACGACCTGAATTCATACCACGCTGACAGCAAAAAGTTAACTTCAAAAAATGTTGAAGCGGGTATGAAATTAATAATTAACACTCGAGGGCAAAATGTCTCAAATATAATTGCCCAAAAATAAAAAAATTGGTTCTTTCTATTTTTTGCTTTTTTAGGTCTTACAAATATCCCATTTTTCGCAGTGCTGTAAAAACAACTTTAAGAGCAGGCCTTATTTAATTGGTGCTGTTGCAGGCCAGTTCATAACACTGTTTTTGTAGGACATATTTCGCAGGCCCTTCTGCAGACGTATATCGAGCAATGGGAGGTGCATGACATCGTGCCAATGACACACAATGTTAATTTGAAATGGTGTTTACATTTGTGTGGAAGTACTGGCAACTGCCTTTACAGGCACATGCGTATGCATGTATTTCGCCTATTTCCGATACTGGGATATAGTTCCTATCGGTCTGCTTTTGATTTTAGGTCGTGTTTTTGGTGTCATGTTTTTTCCTTCCTGACCATTTTCGTAATCCACTCCACAATACCTTTCATTCGAGTCCCATATTGTCATTATCGTCCAATATTAGGGCGTTTTGGGGTCGGGGTGGCCCCCCAGTTACTTGGATCCAATTTTTAATATGAAATTAGTCTACTCTTGAATACCTTTCATTTGAATTCCATACTGTCCCGATTGGTTCACTTTTATTTTGGGGTCGTACTTGTAGGGTAAGGGGAGGGTCCGCCCCCTACCAATATCAATAAATTATATAGCGTATTGCTCCTTCCGGACTATTCCCCACAATCTGTGAAAATTTAAAAAAAAATCGGTTCAGCCGTTTTTGAGTCTATACGGAACAAACAAATTTATAAACAAACAAACACAAATTTTTGGAGTGAAGAGCAACCAGAAGCCGTTCAAGAACTGCCCATGCATCCCGAAAATGCACTGTTTGGTGTGGGTTGTACGCTGGTGGAATCATTGGACCGTATTTTTTCAAAGATGCTGTTGGACGCAACGTTACGGTGAATGAACACATTTCGAACCGAACACTGATTTTGGTAATAAAATTCAATGATTTGCAAGCGTTGCTCGTTAGTAAGTCTATTCATGATGAAATGTCAAAGCATACTGATCATCTTTCTCTTTGACACCATGTCTGAAATCCCACGTGATCTGTCAAATACTAATGCATGAAAATCCTAACCTCAAAAAAATCACCCTTTATATATAGACTAGCTGGACAGGGCCCGCTCCACTGCGTCTTCTTTTACTTTATATGGAACAAAATTATCCTTTGAATATTTATTTTTGTCAATTAAAGAGTTTTGAGTGAAATACCATGCTACGAAAATAGTATGTGTATATAGCTTGAGAAACAGTATAACACTATAAACGCCTTTATCTGAATTCCATATGATCATTATTCGTCTATGAATTCGCTCGGAGGGTTTATGGTCATTTAAGTTTGGATGTTAAAGACTTATTTTACCTTAAAAGACTTTGTTGGAGCCCGATATTCTCATATGGATTTTAGTGGGAAGTGCGCCATGGTGGTGGTTGGTGGGTTAAGGGGGTGGTCCCGTAAGTGGGTATGAATTTCGTGTCCTACTCCCAAATACTTTTCATTTGAGCCCCAAATTGCCAAGATCGCTAGATATGTATGTCCAATTTAGGGATATTTTGTGGGGCAAGGTGGTCCCCCAGACACTTAGCCCTGAAAAATATTAGCATCGTGCTAAATTTTGCGGTAAATTTTTACTATTTGGGGGGTGTTTTGGGGGAAGGGCGGTGCCCCAAATACATGGTCCCACTTTTGGATATCAGATTCGTATTATACTCCCAAATACCTTTATATGAGCCCCATATTGCGTCGGTCAGTAAATAATTGCTGTTTGTGGGTTGTTTTTGGGGAAAGGGTAGACACCCAGAAAATTGGTTCCGAAAGTGGGTATCAATTTCGTGCTCTACTCCCCAATACCTTTCACTTTAGCTCCACAATGACATGGTCGGTAAATATGTGCGCTTTAGGGGTGTTTTGGAGACTGAGGTGGTCGCCCAAACACTTAGCCTTGGAAATATATCAGCATCTTGCTCTACTCTCAAATATCATTTATTTGAACCCCATATTGCCATTGGCCTCAAAATTGGATATCAAATACGTTTGCTAATCTCAAATACCTTTTATTTAAACCGCTTACTCAGCAAATATGTCCGGTTTGGGGCATGGGCCCTAAAAGCTATCAATATCGAACTCCACTCTTTTTAAGACCTAAATTGTCATGGTGAGCAAATACGTCCTATTTGCGGGTGGGACGTCGGTTAGACATGTTGATATCACATTCATAGTCTACTCCCAATTACCTTTCATTTGAGCCCCATATTTCCATAGTCAAGAAACATGACCGTTTTGGGGGCTGGAGCGTCCACTCAGTGACTTGGCCCTGAAAATATATATCAGATTCTTGCAATGGTCAGCAAATACGTCCTATTTGGGTAGTTTTAGGTAGGTATCAGATAAGTTTTCCACTCTTAAATACCTTTCATTTGAGTCCATGATTGGACTATATATTGGGTTGCCCAAAAAGTAATTGCGGATTTTTTAAAAGAAAGTAAATGCATTTTTAATAAAACTTAGAATAAACTTTAATCAAATATACTTTTTTTACCCTATTTTTCTAAAGCAAGCTAAAAGTAACAGCTGATAACTGACAGAAAAAAGAATGCAATTACAGAGTCACAAGCCGTTGAAAAAAATTGTCAACACCGACTATATAAAAAATCCGCAATTACTTTTTGGGCAACCCATATATATTTGGTAGGTAATTTTTTATTAAAAAAAATTGAAAAACCCCTCGAGTTCAAAACTTCCAAAGCCAAGATCTCCCTAATGGGCACATATTTTTACTCCATATGTCCCCTAAACCCATGCTAACAATTTTTCGCACCTAACAATGTTTGTAGCCTCCTCAGCAAATTTACTAAAAACTCCCGATATTGAAACCATCATTGCTTGAAAGGGGTCGTATTTTGGGGATTAAAAAAAAAATTGGGGCGGAATTTATCTTTAGGTTTTTAAGGACACTTTTATTTTCAATAGTGAAAGAGAATTGTTTTTTTTTTCTTAGAATAACATACAGGAACCAACTTAGGGGCGTTGTATAGAAACAATTAGAAATTTTGGAAGTAGCATGACATTTTTTAGTATTTCGAGAGTACTGGCTTAGGAGTATGTGCATAGTGGCATGGGGCGGATTAATTAGTATGTGTACCCTCTTTTCAACCTAACCTAACCTAAGTCAGAAATGCTTTCAATTGCTTGTAAACAATATAATGAGCTGTCAATTAAACAGTTATCATATTGCCGTAATTTCTAGTTTGAATAGTGTGAACTTGGTAACACCTCGAACCAATTAATTATCTGTACTAACTTTCCCTATTTATTAGACGTTGCTCGCTCACACAACTTTCCAACCATTTAAAATTCTTCCATCTTTTAGAATCCGAACTTAAAATAGAAAATGAACATCTACAAAAGAAAGTCTCAAAACTGAAGAGTAAGCTGTTGTCGGTACAAAAGGGTAGGTATACAACTCTTTAGCAAATTTGTCTTAAAAATCAAAAATATTTTAACTATTCATAGAGCTGAAAGAAATTGATTCAAATCATGCCCAGTCCCTGGATGAGGAGAAAATACGTTTGAAGTCGGAAAGAGACTTTTTCCAAAAGGAATATCTACGCTTACTCAGCAAAGCCGGTTCGGATAAAGAAATTGAATTTCTACATTCACAAATTAAATCCAAAGATGATGAATTACGAGTCCTGAGAACGGAATTATGTGCAAGGCCTAGTCATGCTTTGGTGCCTTGCTACAATGAAGCCCAAAATCGCCAACTCAATTTACCCGCTTCTCAACCTTCCTCTGCTCGTTCGGCTTCTTCCAGTTCTGGCAGTGATTGTGTTCAAGCTGCGATAATAAGGGTCGAAAGGGAACGTGATTGTGCCAGAGCCGAAGTGGAGAGAGTTAAATGTGAGAGAGATACTCTAAGGGAGAAACTTTTGTGTACCACCAAAATGCATGACGAGCAAATGCATAAGACCCAGGAACGCTTTGAAGAACTCAATGAACGTCTCAAACAAATGGAAAGGGAGAAGAGAGAATTACAATCGGCCCGCATGCCCACAGAGACACAAATTGTTATGCTCAAAGAAGAAATTGAGAGTTACAAACAACAGCATTTTCAACTCAGAGAGGAAAATAATAAATTGCAATTGAGTTACAATCAATTGAAGTGAGTTGGAAAGATACATAAAAACTAAGCCTATAACTTATCTTTAACTAATAGACATATGCCTCCGATTCCTAACTGAATGTTAACTTTGCAAATTTCACTTTTCTGTTTCAGGTTATTGCATGAGCAAACTGAACGCTCCTTATCGGATTATCAGAATAAACTTTCATTTGCAGAACAACAATTGGAATCTACCAATAGGCGTGTAAATACCTTGGACTCCAATCGTGACTCTTCGCGTGAAGAAACTTTTCAATTGCGTAGTGAGGTTAAGGTTTTGAAACAAACCTATGTGGCTTTGGAAAACGAAAAAGATAAACTTTTGGTAGACTTTTCTTTGCAAGAGATTTTCAAGGTGTATTTGATAACAAATTCATATATTTCAGACTCAACTTGATGCAAAAACTGAAAAGGTATATCAGTTGGAATATGAACTTAAAGGTTCCAAGGAAAAACGAAACTTTTTGGAAAAACAAGTAAAAGAATTAGAAGAAAAACTTAGGTAAGTGGGTATAAAACGTCTTTATTTTTTTTTTTTTTTTCAATTTTATAAGGTAAGTACGTTAAGTGTATTGACTTTTAGCTTACAACTTTTGTCTTGTTTCAAATAATGTTGAATTTCTAAAAAAATCTCTAAAAACAAATACTTAATAAAATAGTTTTCATTTAAACCTTCTTTATTTCTATTCATAATGGCACAAACTTATTCTAAATTATAAACAAAAAATCTTTTTATAAACTTAACCAGCTCAAATATACATTTTGCGGTAGAATCGTGATGGTGTGGTGAATTTTCTTAACCGAATATTTCTAAAAACCATCTAAAAATCAAAATAAATAATATTAGATATGCAATAAAAAATGATTAACAATCATATAAGAAATAACAAAACAAGGATGACCAATGGAACAGGTTATAGGCAACCCAAAAGGCGGAGGGTTTCATCTCAATGGAATAAAGATTAACAAAGCAAAGGACACACTATAAAATATTTCTGTACATAAAGCATACCCAGAGGAACTATATACGTGGCGTACATCTGTTGTCCATTTAGTGAGTTAGGGTTTTTAAATCTTTTATGATTTCTTATGTGTGTCTTCCGCTCTATGCTGTACAAAAGAACAATATGTTTTGTAACAAACTCACTTCAATAAAACATTTATAACGCATCACATGTTTTAAAAATAGAAAAATTTGTCGTGAGACAAAAAATTTTCATAGAAAAATTTGTCGTGAGACAAAATTTTCATAGAAAAATTTGTCATGAGACAAAATTTTCATAGAAAAATTTGTCGTTAGACAAAATTTTCATAGAAAAATTTGTCGTTAGACAAAATTTTCATAGAAAAATTTGTCGTTAGACAAAATTTTCATAGAAAAATTTGTCGTGAGACAAAATTTTCATAGAAAAATTTGTCGTGAGACAAAATTTTCATAGAAAAATTTGTCGTGAGACAAAATTTTCATAGAAAAATTTGTCGTGAGACAAAATTTTCATAGAAAAATTTGTCGTGAGACAAAATTTTCATAGAAAAATTTGTCGTGAGACAAAATTTTCATAGAAAATTTTTTGTTATGAGACAAAATTTTCATAGAAAATTTTTTGTCATGAGACAAAATTTTCATAGAAAATTTTTTGTCATGAGACAAAATTTTCATAGAAAATTTTTTGTCATGAGACAAAATTTTCATAGAAAATTTTTTGTCATGAGACAAAATTTTCATAGAAAATTTTTTGTCATGAGACAAAATTTTCATAGAAAATTTTTTGTCATGAGACAAAATTTTCATAGAAAATTTTTTGTCATGAGACAAAATTTTCATAGAAAATTTTTTGTCATGAGACAAAATTTTCATAGAAAATTTTTTGTCATGAGACAAAATTTTCATAGAAAATTTTTTGTCATGAGACAAAATTTTCATAGAAAATTTTTTGTCATGAGACAAAATTTTCATAGAAAATTTTTTGCCATGAGACAAAATTTTCATAGAAAATTTTTTGTCATGAGACAAAATTTTCATAGAAAATTTTTTGTCATGAGACAAAATTTTCATAGAAAATTTTTTGTCATGAGACAAAATTTTCATAGAAAATTTTTTGTCATGAGACAAAATTTTCATAGAAAATTTTTTGTCATGAGACAAAATTTTTATCGTTTTGTTTTTAATTTGGATTACCGCTCAACATATCTTCAAATGCCAACAGTTGATAGGGAATAGGACAGGATATACGATAGGATATACACAAGTTCTTGAAAACAAATTTATATTGTAATATACAACAACTTAAGACATGCATTAGTCCTTGAAACAATATTACATTAGAAAAGTAGTTTTCGATGTTTCCGAAATTAGTTGAAATTAGAAACGGGAAAATTAGTCAAAGAAAATGTTGAGAAAACTTGGAATTTTGCCTCTGGCTGAGACTGTGTTGTGTCAAATACCTTGCTAAGCCTACAGTGGGTGCATTACATCGTTCCACCAGAGAATTCATAGATGATGGCGAAGGTGAGGATGTTAATATTAATGAGGTTGAATTTTCCTCCTTCTCCATCGGTGAATAGCCTGGACGACAAACACATTTCGCCTTAGTTTGTATGTGTCTGGCAGTGTCTGCAACTATGGATTTAATGGGTTCCAGCCATTGACCGGGACCGCAGGGCCCCCTGCTGTATAATTTATAACAATTGCCTTCTAGCTCTACCATGCCTGGTGTGGACTCACATCTGTTTGTCATGGCCTCTGAAGGTGTGGAACATTGCTGATCTAGATTCTTGAGAATTCCCGCGCAACCACACATGCCATTATAGGAAATGCCATCGATGGAGGGTTTAGCGGTGAAATCAAATACAACCACTTGGTCAATATCACAGGGTCCCTGAGATCCAATGCGATAGCATTGATTTTGATCGGGAAAATATAGGCGATTTTTACCACAGAAATTTTCCACACAACTTGTGGAGTTGATGAGAAACTCGTCAGGCTCACAAGGACCCCTGGTATAGAGGCGGTAGCATAAACCATCGGGCCATGATATATAGCCTTCCTTGCATTGGCATTGGGCTTTGGGAATAGGTGCGCGACTAAAGAAGGATTGGTCCTCCACTGATGTAAGATTTTCTGGTACGACAAATACATTGCCTGGTGCACAAGGTCCCAGAGTATCTGAAAGGGAGATAGGAGAGATAAGAAGTACAGCCAGTAAAAAGTCCAAAGCTCTCGCTTGTAGCTGTTTGTACTTAATTCGTAACACATTTGATTGTTGTCATAATAATGAGGTAAAAAGCGATGGCAATCACAAATGCCTCCGGGCAAAAACAGATGACCTGGAGTAGAGCAAGGTCCTTTGGTAAAATGTTCATGGCAACTGTCTTCTAGATCGTAGTAATAGGGTTTCAATTCTCCTCTATCTTCGCACTGAAAAAAAAAATGGAAAGAAAAGTATCACTTGTTTAAACCAATTTAGATATACCATCACCATTAAGAGATATATAAAATAAAATTTGAAATCTTTGCCAAAATTCAATACGAGCTTCACTGAACTTAACCAAACAATCCGTCTGTTAGTAAGCTTAATCTAAAGATAAGTAAATCAACGGTGAGTATTAGAGCTGGCAAAATATCTCCAGCACCACAGGCTCTGCTGCCAATAAACCATAGTCAACTCTTTAAACTCTTACTAAGCGCCTAAAGGATAAGAGATATAAGTCTTAAACCGGTGTGTAAGCGACTTAAGCATGTAATTTTTTAGACAGAAGGTTAATTCTATGAAAGACGAGGAAAATGCGAGCCGATGAGACACCCATTTCGAGTCAAAGATATTGCTAAAGTGTTCAGAAAATAGCCGTCGAAAGTTATTAGTCCTGATGCCATCTCGATGTTAATGCAGAAGCCAAAAGAGCAGGGTTGTACCTATTCTCAGGAGTTGCAAAATTTCCCACGACATCAGGGAGACTTCTGATATAAACTGGCCTCTCTGTCCCGAACCAGGGTAATTTGCAGACCCAGGATAATAATAAAGACCGGTTCTTCTTATATCCCTGTTCGCACACCTTTGAGATGATATTCCTGACCATCATGGATTTACCCTTAGTTCCAGAAAATCATCGTAGTTGGTTCGGTAAAATGACGAGCTCTTACTGCGGCATTACCAAGCACATAAGCCACAGGCTGAATGAAAAAGGCCGTATACGAACTGTTCTCGTGGTTCTGAAAATATCAAATGCATTCAACACCGTTGACCAATCCAACATTTAAAATCATGCTATGGAATCACATCTCAGAAGCGATGAAGCAGTCTAGATAATATTCACGTAGACACTGTAGCAAAAGCGGTTAACATCCAATGAATGAACGAACGATCCTCGGAAATCGACGGCCCACCATTACACCGGAAGAAGTTAGCCTCCCTCGGCAAACCAGAGCAATTCTGGCTCAATTGTGTTCTAGCAGATGCAGCCGCCTCAACTCCTATACAGCTAGGAATGATGCCAGTGTGTTGGATGTGTGTCCCGATTGTGACTTGGGACCACACTACACACGCCATCTGTTTAATTGCCTACCAATTCTACTCGACTTAGGATCTCTCTCCAGATCTCTCTCGGCGCACCCCAACTTAGTCGAAGAATTCCTAGGTGTGGATACTTAACAGAACCCAGCAGGCGAATGGATGAAACACAACAATCGTGGACTATATATGGTGTGGTTGAAAGTTGTAGGAACAATAAGTTCAAGTCCTGTAGAGGTAAGTAGTGAGTCCCCCTAGAGAGGGAGTACTCATCGCGACACTGTTCAAGTCCTACCTTTATAAACTCCTTTAATCCCTGCAGATATGCTCTATCCTAACAGTGTGGACGGATAAATTGTTTTCTCCAGAACCATTTTTAGGGGTTATAACCTTAATGGACAATGAATTTCCATTATCAATCTGTTTAATTGTCTAGTCGAGTCAACGGGGGATAGCCACTTAGAGTATCAGCATTAAGAACCTTCAGGGGCTTCTCTCCAAAAAAGGGTTCTTCCAGGAGGGGTCACGCAAACTTCCAGTTCATGGAGTTGGAAGACCACAAAAGACATTTAAGAAAGTATATCTGCACGCTGAAAGGAGAGTTCCAATCGCAGTCAACGAAAAATTCTAGAAAGTTTTGCTCCAAAAATCGTAGGTCTACAACTGTAGCGGGCAAATGCACACACACTATTACACATATATGTGTACGCGAACAAGAACATAAGCCCATGGGCTTGAAAATATTACGCACACTAGCACATGTGCCCAAAACTGGTCTAAAATCAAAATCGAGCTTCCCATTGTCTCCAGGAGCTTCGTTCAACCAACCCAGAGGCTTTGAACCTTTACAGTGTCCATTGCAGTAAAGGTTTGTACCCGTCTAAGCGTGGCGACAAAAGTACGATCTGACACTGCTTGATGAAAGCATTCCTTTCTCTGATGATATAACGGCACAATGGCAAACTTTTTCCCACTTTATGCAAAATATTGCGAAATTCGTACTTGGGTACCAAAAGCCTCACCCAAGAAACTCATGGTACGACTAAGTGTCGAAATGCTACTGGGGCCAAAAATACAGCATACAAAGCAGCATTGCAATCGGCAGCAACGCGTCTGGTAAGGAAGAAATATCGGGAGAAAAGGAGAGAGCAGAAACGTCTGTTCCGCAGGAAAAAGAGGGGAGTGTGAGTGAACCGAAGTGTATGGGAGTCACAATAAAGTCCGGTATTTTTACCAAAGAATCGAACATCAAACCGATGGCTTTGGAACAGGCACATCCTTATGCAGACACAAAGAAGGAAATCTGGTACCTGATACAAATAGTGTGCTTAGAATATGGAAGCAGCATTTTTCCCAACTATTACAGAACTAATCCCTGATGATGGTGTAGAATGAATACCGCCGATTCAGAATGAGGTCCAAGTTTTAGTAACAAAATGTACGAATTTAAAAAAAAAAATCTTCCAGTTGCTCACTATATACTGCCAAAGTGTAGCTGTATCCTAAATTTCAGAGCTGAAGCTCAAATTGCAAAGAAAGTACCATTTTGTACGGTTTAGTAGCTAAATGTACGAATTGCAAAAAAATCTTCGAGTCGCCCGATATAAACTATCAAGGTGTACCTGTATCAAAAATTTCAGAGCTCTAGCTGAATCCATAAAGAAAGTACGCCTATATGTACGAATTTCAAAAAAAATCTTTTAGCTGTGTACGAATTGTGAATAGATCATTTAGTCGTCCATCAATTATTTCCTTTTTGTACCTACCTGCCAAATTTGAGACCTTTAGCTCTAACTGCAAATAAGGTACCAAATGGTATCAATTTTGATAGCAAAATGTACGAATCGTGAATTGATCATTTAGTCACCCATCAATTAATTCCTAGTTGTACCTACAAACCGAAATTCAGACCTCTAGCTGCATCTTTCAAGAAAGTACCAAATGATTCCAATTTTGATACCAAAATGTACGAATTTGAATAGATCATTTAGTCATTCATCAATTTTTTCCAAGTTGTACCTACAAACTGAAATTCAGACCTCTAGCTGCATTTTTCAAGAAAGTATCAAAAGATTCCAATTTTGGTACCAAAATGTACGAATTTGAATAAATCATTGAGCCACCCATCATATATTTCCTAGACCTCTAGCTCCATTTGAAAAGAAGGTACGAAATGGTACCAAAATATACAATGAATAGATCATTTAGTCATCCATCTTATATTTCCTAGTTGCAGCTATATCCCAAATTTCAGATCTCTAGCTCCATCTATAACGAAAGTTCCAAATGGTACCAATGGCGGTACTGAACGTACGTTTTCTCCCTTTGCCAGTACCATTTTTATACCCATACTGAAAGACTAGATTAGTATACCCCCATACTAATCTAGTCATTCCGTTTGTAACACCTCAAAATATAATATGTCCGTCCGTCTATCGAAATCACGATAGCGGTCGATCGCGTAAAGCTATTCGCATAAAATAATATTGGTGGTTAATATTGGTGTAGGTCGTTGGGGATTGCAAATGGGCCATATCCGTTCAGATTTAGATATAGCTTCCATATAAACCGATCTCCCGATTTGACTTCTTGAGCCCGTGGAAGTCGCAATTTTTGTCCGATTTGGCTGACCAAATCGGTTAAAGACCGAATCGGTCTATAACCTGATGTAGCTCCCATACAAACCGATCTCCCGATTTGACTTCTTGAGCCCCTGGAAGCTGCAATTTTTATCCGCTTTGGCTGACATTTTGCTCGTGGGTATTCCGATATGACTTCGAACAACTGAGCCAAGTACGGTCCGAATTGGTCTATAACCCGATATAGCTCCAATATAAACCGATCTCCCGATTTGTCTTCTTGAGCCCTTACAATTTTTGTCCAATTTGGCTGAAGTTGAGCATGTAATGTTCCGTTATGGCTTCCGACAACTGAGTCAAGTACGTTCTGAATCGGTCTATAACCTGATATAGCTCCCATATAAATCGATCTCTCGATTGGACTTCTTGTTACGACTTCCAACAACTGTGCCAAATACGATTCAAATCAGTCTATAACCTGATATAGCTTTATGTAAACCGGTCTCTCGATCATCCTTGTTCGGTTCCTAGAAGCTTTATTTTTTGATGGTTTGACAGAAGTTTGGTATGTTTTGTATAACTTTTTATCAGAATCCATTGTGGAGGGTTCCCAAAATTCGGCCCGGCCGAACTTAGCACGCTTTTACTTGTTTCATTTTTTCTTTTCACCCTCATCCTTTGGCAAGAGATGTCTTTAAGTCAAAATTCTAGCTTTATCCATCCGCTATGTTTAAATTTCACCCATATCGTGCAATTTTGGTACATTTTCGATTACCTAAATGCACAAATTTCCAAAAACTCATATAGTCACCCAATTTAGGTCACCAAAGTGTACCAAAGTTCCCGAATTCAGAACTCTGGCTGAATCCATAAAAAAAGTACCAACGGGACCAATTTCGGCACTAAACGTACTGTTTCTCCCACTTCCGGTACGATTTTTCAAATTTTTTCTTCAAGATTTAGTTTCTCGAGTGGCTCCTTAACTTGAGCCCAAAAACATTTCCCTAGCCCTATCGTTCGCCCTGGGCAAATAGTAGCCATTTTCGTACTTTTTGGTACTTTTTAGTACCTTAACGTGCGATTATCGCCAAGTCCGGCCTCGCGCCTCCGACCCAAGGCCAACATTCATAAATTTAGCCTTAGCCGTTTGGGCGGGGTAGGATTCAGTCAGTCATTTGCTTTTTGCACCTCTCCATACATTTCCAAAAACAACCACACGCATATATCGATGCGCAAAATATCGAAACGGTGCAAAAATTTACTCCGCTCGGCCATAAAATCGTTGATTCTTTCTTCTTAAGAGAAAGATCCACCAACTTCACCACAATAAAACGTAATTTTCGCATTTAGATAAAAAACAAAACAAAGCTATATTTAATTTTATTCGCTGCGGCCGACTAAATTCTCCTATTTGTTTTGATTCTAATTCGCTTTTTGATACTGGCAACGCTGTACAAAATGGTAGCACCATTCGATCCGAATATGTTTTCGTATCGACCATTTGTTCGAAGCAAAAACGAATACGTTGTCGAATGCCGTGTTTAGGCCCCTGGGTCGGGAGATTCGACAGAACCAAGCAGACGAATGATAGAACACAAGACACTGCTACAACAACAACCAAAACTCCGATGAAAACAGCAAGTGGAGAAAGACATCTCGAAACCAGATGTCAGAAATTGGAGAAGGAGCGCAGAAGATTGAGGCGGTTGGAATTCAATTATGAGTTCGGCTAGTGCAACGAATGTTCTGCCATAGCCAATTAAAGTAAGATCAACGAGGAGGATTTAACGTTGGTGTTGCATATTTTGATCTTGAGACTATGAAATGAACCTACCCCACTACACATGGCAATTTTCATACAGATATCTCCATCGCTTTAATGCAGTGTTTTATTTCACTCTTTTGTTTTTTATCCCACTGACGGATGGACAAATGTTTTTGAAGAAACTTGTCTAAACTAAAGCTTATGAAAGTGTTTTTACCAGTGTATTGTGACAAAAATCTACATAACCCTTAAGAGTGATGTTGGAAAAAAATCAATGCTTTTGTTTACAAACCTTACATTCGCCTAAACCCTCTTCGTTTACAACTAATAGTTTACCCTTGATGCAGGGTCCTTTGGTTAAGCGTGTATAGCATTTACCATCCTTTGGCCAGAAGATCATGTTTTCGGGGCAGGTTCTAGGAGTCTTACACATGCCCCAACGATTGGGAGTTCTAAAAGAGAGAGAGAGAGAGTGATTCAGAAAAATGTATTTTTAAATAGTTTAGAAAATGTGTTTGTTACTTTTGTATATACCTTTTGTTAAGCATTTGCATTTCTGGCACTGGATTAAAATATTGCCCCTTACTGCAAGGACCTCTTTCATATATACGATAACATTTATTATTTTGCCCACTCAATACGGTGCCGGGAGGACAACGACATTCTGCCACCGGTGCATTGGACATTAATTTCTTTTTGCTTGTACCTATGGACGCAGTGGGACTTAATTCCATAGTATCAGGACACGGAAAACCTACGCTAAATATTTTAAAACATTTCTGAAGAGGTGGCCAATACAGCAATTGCCAACCCCCAGGCATTGAAGCACAAGGATTCTTATCTGGATCACTCCATGGAGGTGGAATTATAGCTGAATCTCCCTGCTGACAGAGTAACAAAATCATACAAGTCACCAGACTTATGCCTGCCTGCAATACGGTCCAATATATGCATAATTTCCGTCGCTTCATTTTGTATGAGGAAATTCGTCAATAGGGCGGGGATTTTTCTGAAATTAAATAAATTTTTTTGACTTTATATTCCAGATTTAAATGTTTTATCCATGCAAAATGTTTTTAATAATTAAAAAATAAAACGTGCTAGTTCGGCCGGGCCGAATCCACCATGGATCGCATTTGTCGAGCCCTTGCCACGGTATCTCTTTTTAGGCAAACACGGGATAAAAGAAAAGAATTGCTATGTTATTGGAACAATTTCAAGTTATGGTTCATTTCGGACCATTATTGAACTGAATTGAATTGCGCACTTTAGAGGCTGAAGAAGTAAAATAGCGAGATCGGTTTATAGGGGAGCTGTATTAGGCTATAAACCGATTCATGCCATACACGTATGTTAAAGGTCAGGGGGGAAGCCGTTGTACAAAATTGCAGCCAAATAGGATAATACTTGCGCCCTTTAGAGGCTCAAGAAGTCAAGATCCCATATCGGTTTACATGGCAGCTATATCAGGTTATGGATCGATTTGAACTATTCTTAGCACATGCAAAATTTCAGCCAAATCGGATAATAATTGCGTCCCTTAGTGGCTCAAGAAATCAAAACCCCAGATAGGTTTTTATGACAGCTATATCAGGTTATTTCACCGATTTCAACCATACTCAGCACAGTTGTTGGAAGTCATAATAAAACATCGCATGCAATATTTGAGCCAAATTAGATAGGAATTGTACCCTCTAGAGGCTCAAGAAGTCAAGTTCCCAGATCGGTTTGTATTTTACAATCCCAACCGACCTACACTAGTAAGAAGTATTTATGCAAAATTTCAAGCGGCTAGCTTTACTCCTTCGAAAGTTAGCGTACTTTTGACAGACGGACGGACAGACGGACGGACATGGCTAGTTCAACTTAAAATGTCTTAGACGAATATTTCGAGGAGTTGCAAACAGAATGACGAAATTAGTATACCCCCATCCTATGGAAGAGGGTATAAAAAAAACAAGTAAAAGTGTGCTAAGTACCCTCCACCAGGCACGTAACCAGGGGTGGGGGGAGAGGCTCGGCCCGAAAATCATTTTGTCTGTAGAAAAAAAATTAAATTAATTTAATTCTAAACACAAAAAATTAGTAAAACTTTTTAAAGTGACAAAATTTCATATTTATAATATTATAGAGATAAAATTTTGATCAGACCAGGACCACCTTAAAATTATTTTGCTTAAGTACAAAATTTTAGTGAATGTTTTTCTAAATAAATTTTAATGAAATTTTTTCTAAAGACAAAATTTCAGCGTAAAAAACGTTATTCAAATTTTTCCTAAAGACAAAATTTTAATAACTCAGGCCCGGGTCGGAGCCCCCTCCAAAAATTTCATTAAAATTTTTCCTAAAGACAATCTTTCAATAAAAAATTTTATAAAGTCTACATTTTAATGATTTTTTCTAAAGATTATATTTCAGTGAAAATTTTTCTAAAGACAAACTTTTGCTCAGACAAAATTTAAAAATAAATTTTTTTATGCCTGCTCAATGCATTTGGCGACACTACATTTTGATAACATTTGAAAGACATTTTTTTCTAAAGACGAAACGCGTCCCATAGTGGTTGGTGTGTGTTGCTGTCTTTGGCTTTTCTTTTACATTTGCATCTCCGATCATCCAGTTCGTCTCGAAAGAGAAACAAACAATTATTGTAAAATTTAATGAAAATAAATAAAAAAAAATACAGGCAATATTTTAATGAAATATTGTCTAAAAACAAAATGTTGCTCAAGCCCGGGCATCCATAGTCTAAATTATTTTTTCTAAAAGAAAAATTTCCATTAATTTCAATAACATCTTTTCAAACGAAAACATTTTCCTTAAATCTCTCACTCTACAGCCTTTAAAAATTGGTATATTGAGCTGAAATTTGGCACAGATACGTCTTTTTGGCACAGATGCGTTTTTTTGCTGCACGGAGGTTAAGTTCACGAACGGGCCAAATCGGACCATACTTGGATATAGCTGCCATATAGACCGATCTTCCGATAAAGGGTCTGAAACCCATAAAAGATTTATTTATTACCCGATTTCGCTGAAATTTGAAATAATGAGTAGTTTTAAGGCTTCCGACATTCAACCTTAATATTGGGTTGCCCAAAAAGTAATTGCGGATTTTTTAAAAGAAAGTAAATGCATTTTTAATAAAACTTAGAATGAACTTTAATCAAATATACTTTTTTTTACACTTTTTTTCTAAAGCAAGCTAAAAGTAACAGCTGATAGCTGACAGAAGAAAGAATGCAATTACAGAGTCACAAGCTGTGTAAAAATTTGTCAACGCCGACTATATGAAAAATCCGCAATTACTTTTTGGGCAACCCAATATGTTTCAGATCGAACTATATTTAGATATAGCTGTCATATAGACCGATCTGCCGATAAAGGGTCTGAAGCCCATAAAATCTTTATTTATTACCCCGATTTCGCTGAAATGAGTAAACAATGAGTAGTTTTAAGCCTCCCGACATTCAACCTTAATATGGTTCAGATCGGATAATATTTCAATATAGCTGCCATATAGACGATCTGCCGGTTAAGGGTCTATGCCCCTTAAAAGCTTTATTTATTGCCCTATTTTGCTGAAATTTGAAACAGTGAGTAGTTTTAAGCCTCCCGACATCTGACCTAAACATGGTTCAGATCGGACTATATTTATATATAGCTGCCAAATACACCGATCTCCCCAAAATCTAAGCTAAATCGGATGAGAATTGGGCACTCTAGTGGCTCAAGAAGTCAAGATCCAAGATTGGTTTATATGGCAGCTATATCAAGTAATGGACAGATTTAAATCATACAAAACACAGCT
This sequence comes from Stomoxys calcitrans, assembly GCF_963082655.1. Classification (NCBI taxonomy): domain Eukaryota; kingdom Metazoa; phylum Arthropoda; class Insecta; order Diptera; family Muscidae; genus Stomoxys; species Stomoxys calcitrans. The sequence continues at coordinate 29,717,607 of NC_081552.1, forward strand.
ATTGTAAGTCATAACAAAACACGTCATGCAAAATTTCAGCCAAATCGGATAAGAATTGCGCCCTCTAGTGCCTCAATAAGCCAAGATCCAAGATCGGTTTATACGGCAGCTATAAGAGGTAATGGACCGATTTAAAGCATATTTGGCACAGTTATGGGAAGTCGTAACAAAACACGTCATGCAAAATCTGATAAGAATTTCGCCCTCTAGGGGCTCAAGAAGTGAAGATACCAGATCGGTTTATATTACAGCTACATCAGTTAATAAACCGATTTGAACCATACTTAGAACGGTTGTTGGAAATCATAATCAAGATCCAAGATCGGTTTATATGGCAGCTATATCAAAACATGGACCAATATGGCCCATTTACAATCCCAACCGACCTACACTAGTAAGAAGTATTTGTGCAAAATTTGAAGCGGCTAGCTATGGTCTACGTCCCTTGCCCCCATTAGCCCATCCGGATAAACATGCGCACCCTCTTTTCTGCCTAGCCTAAATCGAACTCCGGATTTGACTTCTTGAGCTTCTACAAGCCTTAATTTTTGCCTGAAATTCTGTACGTGAAGTGTCCTCTACCCCGATAGGCACCTTAAAACCCAATGAGGTCATACAAACCTTAATCAATACCCGATTTGGTTGCTACAAATAAATTCAAATACAAACTGGGTTAATAAGGGTATATTTTAGCAGAATCCATGGTGATGGGTAACCAAGATTCAGGCCAGCTGCTATTACTTGTTACGTGTTATTCATAAAATTTTACAGTTACAACATTTTTATCCATATTTTTTTATCGTTTATATTATAAATGCAAATTTTGCCCACGAACATTTCACTAAGGAACTGGGGCAAACTTCTCACATATCAATGAGTGCAGTCCGATTCAAGTTTAAGCTCAATGATAAGGGGCTTCCTTTTTATAGCCGAGTCCGAACGGCGTGCCGCACTGCGACACCTCTTTGGAGACAAGTTTTACATGGCATGGTATCTCATAAATGTTGGCAGCTTTAGGAGGGGAAAATTACCGCTGAAAATTTTTTCTGATGATCTCGCCAAGATTCGAACCCAGACGTTCAGCGACATGCTTACCTATGAGCAACGGTGGCCTCTATCGATTATATTAAGACTTCATTTATGAACCATGTGGCTGAAATGTGATACGTAAAGTATACTACTGACTTCCACACGATATACAAAATTGTTAGTGGCCCTTTATAAATCATTCCCCACGTTTGACTATACCTTTGGGCTCCTAAAATTCGATTAATTAAACCACATTTAAATAATAAACAGAAGTCGGGGATGCGGATCCATAGGTTACGACTGGTGCTTTTTATTTTCTATGTTAATGTGTAACCTAACCTTTGTTATCCTTCATAGAATAAAAATCACTTCATCTCAAATGCATGATGTTTTTTAAAACAAAAGACTTAAGACACAAACATGTTTGCCTAGCTCACACACTAGTGTTCTATTGATCTTACTGACATCGATGCAGCACATCGATTACCGGAAGAAATGTATTTATTTTGACAATATCACAACAACAACAAACTTACATAAGAAATTTGAAAGCATATTGGCACAATTGAATGCCAACAGAGACAATAACAAGAGGCAGTGGCAAATTTCCTTTAGCTCCGACTTTCAACACATAACGTTGCTCGCAGCAACAATGACGTCAATTCAAAACCAGCTTAAAAGTTTCTATGCAACATTTCACATTGCGCCACATGATCTAACAAAAAAAGTCAAAGCAAAACAAACATCACCATCGCAGTTAATTCAGTGGTTGTGTTGGTGGTAAGGTAGTGAAGGAAATTGCCACCGACTTAAAAGAAATTTTAACAATTTTGTTACGTCTGAAAGAAAAAGCCTTAAAGGCCTACTACTAAATAGGCAATCATCATAGAGCGAGGGGGCAGGCCATAAGGAGAGAAGCAAACAAAGTTGTTTGAACCATTAACATGTTTTTCTCGATTACCTGTGACCATATAAATAACATGCGGTCTGCTTTGGTTAGGATTTGTTTTCTTAGCACGGGACTTGCGGTTTATTGGGTTAATAACGCCAAACGAATTGCTATGAATTATTGAATGGCTATGCAGAATTGGGGTAGTTGTTTACTAGTTTTTGTTTGATTTTCTTGGGTGGAGTGTTAGTTTTGTTGTTTTTTTCTTCTCTTTCAAATGTGATTGATGGATGATACACTTCAAGTAGTAAACATTGCCTGCTTGACATCTGTGCTCCACTTGTTTTCCTAATTGTGTCATATTTTGGCACCTCATATTTGTTTGTGCCCATTTTCATTAGAGTACTTGTACTTCTGCTTTTTTTAGTTCATTCGATTTTACGATTAATTTGCCTTAGCTTGAACTTTAGGTAATAAAACAAAACTAAAACACTTGTGTTATCAATTGCCTCAATGGAAAATAACTTCAAATCCACATTGACGTAAGCCATACATGCTCGTATGCAGGCACTCAGGTAAATATTTATGCATTTTTTTTTATATTTCATCTCATCTAAATACTTAACTTTAAGCCCTGAGCCATAATGTAGACTTGAAATAACCTCCACTTGAAAATAAATTAATCGAAATTCAATTTACGATAGATGATAATGTGACAGCTGTCATAATAGTGGATTTGGGTGAAAAATGCAATGACTTGAAAACAAGTGAGTGAGTAGCTGTTAATAAGCTTTATTGACCTACATTTTTGTGCTCTATATACATAAGAGCATAACTTAATAACAATTATTTATTATAAATAATTTAATCAATCCCATGGCAGCAGGGATTAGCCCGATGAAGTCTTTCATCGACAAGGGCTGCCGCCTCAGTGTACAACATTGAGATTAGCCAACGACTTATGCTGCCACTCCATTTGACGAAGCCATGGCGAATCAGAAATCGCCGTACAGATAGCCGGTTAAATGCTTTTAAGTAACATCACATATTTTATCACCTACTTTTGAAAGTACTTTGCTGTGCTATTCTTTGAATAGAAAGCATTGAACGAAATGGACGAACAACATCCTGCAAAGGAATCTAAATAAGATTTAAAGACGATTAAATTTTTTGTAAATTTTTTTTTATCCACCATAATAGGATGCGCCTCGAAATATTCGTGTAAGACCCCATAAAGTATATATATACTTGATCGTTTCCATATAAGTATATATATACTTGATCGTTTCCATGACCCATGTCCGTCCGTCTGTCGAAATCACGATAGCGGTCGAACTCTAAAAGCTAGCCGCTTTAACAGATACTTAATATTGATGTAGGTCATTGGGGATTGCAAATGGGCCATATCGGTTCAGATTTAGATATATTTAGCTCCCATATAAATTGATCTTCTGATTAGACTTCTTGAGCCCCTGAAAACAGCAATTGGGCCGAAATTTTGCACGTAGTGTTCTCTTATGACTTCCAACAACTCCGCCAAGTACGGTCCAAATCGGTCTATAATCGGATATAGCTCCCATATAAACCGATCTCCCGATTCAACTTCTTAAGTCCTTACAAGCCGCAATTTCTGTCCGATTTTGGATGAAATTTTGCATGTGGTGTTCTGTTTTGACTTCCAACAACTGTGCCTAGAACGTTTCAAATCGGTCTCCCTAATAACACCCATAAACAAGACTTACTTTTGTCAAAATTTTGTTTTAATAAAAATTTTGTCAAAATTTTATTTTTATAGAAAATTTTGTCAAAATTTTATTTTTATAGAAAATGTTGTCAAAATTTTATTTTTATAGAAAATGTTGTCAACATTTTATTTTTATAGAAAATTTTGTCAAAATTTTATTTTTATAGAAAATTTTGTCAAAATTTTATTTTTATAGAAAATTTTGTCAAAATTTTATTTTTATAGAAAATTTTGTCAAAATTTTATTTTTATAGAAAATTTTGTCAAAATTTTATTTTTATAGAAAATTTTGTCAAAATTTTATTTTTATAGAAAATTTTGTCAAAAATTTGTTTTAATAAAAATTTTGTAAAAATTTTATTTTTATAGAAAATTTTGTCAAAATTTTATTTTTATAGAAAATTTTGTCAAAATTTTATTTTTATAGAAAATTTTGTCAAAATTTTATTTTTATAGAAAATTTTGTCAAAATTTTATTTTTATAGAAAATTTTGTCAAAATTTTATTTTTATAGAAAATTTTGTCAAAATTTTATTTTTATAGAAAATTTTGTCAAAATTTTATTTTTATAGAAAATTTTGTCAAAATTTTATTTTTATAGAAAATTTTGTCAAAATTTTATTTTTATAGAAAATTTTGTCAAAATTTTATTTTTATAGAAAATTTTGTCAAAATTTTATTTTTATAGAATATATTGTCAAAATTTTATTTTTATAGAAAATTTTGTCAAAATTTTATTTTTATAGAAAATTTTGTCAAAATTTTATTTTTATAGAAAATTTTGTCAAAATTTTATTTTTATAGAAAATATTGTCAAAATTTTATTTTTAAAGAAAATTTTGTTAAAATTTTATTTTTATAGAAAATTTTGTCAAGATTTTATTTTTATAGAAATATTTGTCAAAATTTTATTTTTATAGAAATATTTGTCAAAATTTTATTTTTATAGAAATATTTGTCAAAATTTTATTTGTATAAAATATTTGTCAAAATTTTATTTTTATAGAAAATATTGTCAAAATTTTATTTTTATGGGAAATTGTGTCAAAATTTTATTTTTATAGAAATATTTGTCAAAATTTTATTTTTATAGAAATATTTGTCAAAATGTTATTTTTATAGAAATATTTGTCAAAATTTTATTTTTATTGAAAATTTTGTGAACATTTTATTTTTATAGAAAATTTTGTGAACGTTTTATTTTTATAGAAAATTTTGTGAAAATTTTATTTTTATAGAAAATGTCAAAATTTTAGAGAAAATTTTGTGAAATTTTTATTCTATTGAAAATTTAATCAAAATTTTATTTTTATAGAAAATTTTGTCAACATTTTATTTTTATAGAAAATTTTGTTAAAATTTTATTTTTATAGAAAATTTGTTCAAAATTTTATTTTTATAGAAAATTTTGTCAAAATTTTGTTTTAATAAAAATTTTGTCAAAATTTTATTTTTATAGAAAATTTTGTCAAAATTTTATTTTTATAGAAAATTTTGTCAAAATTTTATTTTTATAGAAAATTTTGTCAAAATTTTATTTTTATAGAAAATTTTGTCAAAATTTTATTTTTATAGAAATATTTGTCAAAATTTCATTTTTATAGAAATATTTGTCAAAATTTTATTTTTATAGAAAATAATGTCAAAATTTTATTTTTATGGAAAATTTCGTCAAAATTTTATTATTATTTTTTTTAAAAAGTTTTGTAAAAACTTTATTTTTATACAAAATTTTATTATTATAGAAAATTTTGTCAAAATTTTATTTTTATAAAAATTTTTTAAAAATTTTATTTTTATAGAAAATTTTGTAAAAATTTTATTTTTATAGAAAATTTTGTCAAAATTTTATTTTTATAGAAAATTTTGTGTGGTCATCAAATACGTCATATTTGGGTGGTGTTATGGATGTGAGGTGGCCCCATAGACACTTTTTCCCGAATATTGATATCAGATTCATGCTTGACTCCCACAGATCTTTCATTTGAGCCCCATATTTCAATGGTCAGCAGATACGTCCTATTTTAGGGGGGTTTTTGGGGGAGGGGCGCCCCCAAACAGTTGGTCCCACATTTAGATATCAGATTAGATATTCGTATTCATTTCGTAAATACGTTTTTTCAATATGGGACTTTTATTTAGGTCGCAAATTGCCATGGTCATTAAAGAAGTCCTGTTTTGGGGGTGTTTTGGAGGGACAGACCCTCAGAAATTTTGTCCCACATTTAGATATCAGATTCGTATTCTACTTGCAAATACCTTTTATTTGAGTCCCATATTACCATGGTCGGTAAATATGTCCGATTTGCGGGTGTTTTTAGGGTTTGGGGTGGTCCCCCAAACACTTGGTCCGACAATTGGATATCAGATAAGGTTTCAAATCTTAAATACCTTTCATTTGAGTCCCATATTGTCTTGATTGGTTTTTATATATATTTGGGGTGGGTCGGCCCCCCTAGGTACCCTATCCGAAATTTAGATGCCTAATTTTTGTTTTTAGCTTATCTGGCGTTTTTGAAAATTAGGGTAAGGGGGAGGGGTTATTGTCCGATTCAGACCATGCGTGGTTTGGATTTTAAAGATCGTAGCAGAAGTCGTTGTTCAAAATTTCAGACAAATCAGATAAGAACTGCGCCCTCTACAGGCTCCGGAACTACAACCGGGAGATCGGTTTATATGGTAGCTATGTAAGTTTTTTTGGCCGATTTAGGCCATACTTGGCATGTATGTTGCTGGTCTTGGGTTTGTGCAAAATTTCATTCAAATCGGATAAAAATTGCACCCTCTAGAGGCTCAACAACTTATTCGGGAGATCAGTTTATATGGGAGCTATATCAGGTTTTAAACCGATTCGAACCAAACTTAGTACATATGTTGAATAAATCATAGAAAAAGTTATAGTGCGAAATTTCAGTCAAATCGGATAAGAATTGCGTTCTCTAAACGCTCAAGAAGCATAATCGGGAGATCGGTGTATACGGAAGCAATCTCAACCGACCTACAATACATCAATGAGAAGTATTTGTGCAAAATTTTAAGCGGCTAGCTTTATGATCTTTGTTGCTAAAATATATGGCTTATAAGTACCTTAATAGATTCAATCATTTTTAAGTTAACCCGGGTTCTCCCAGGTTCAACCTTATACTAAATTTGGATGTATCAGAAAGCGCCTAATTTTAGCCCCATATTCCCCCGATCGGCTTGCCCCCAAATTCGAGCATAGCCACCGTAGCGTAGAGATTAGCATGCCCGCCGATGACGCTGAACGCTTTGGTTCGAATCCTGACGAGAACATTAGAAAAAAATTTCAGTGGTGGTATCCCCTCCTACCGCTGCCGACATTTGTGAGGTACACCTTTCGAACTCGACTGTAAAAAGGATGTTCCTTATTATTAAAGGCTCCATTACACGGCATGTGGTTGTCTTATGACATGTCAAATTTAGCACATGTTGAGTTGTACATGTCGTGTGAAACAAACGGAAAATCACTTTTCACAATAGCACATGTAATTTTTTTCGATTAGAGCGTGCTTTATTCCATCTGACAAAAACATAAAGAAATTAGCTGTTTTTGTTGTCAGTCGAATGAAAACAATCCCAAATTAAATTGTTTTAACAAATTTATAATTTAACCAGCTTTCTCACAACTTTAACAATTATTGCGCATAAAAAAATCAGATTTTGCTGAAATTTTTAGGTTATGTCATACGAACATAAAATACAGGTGTGATAGCAAAAATGATGAATCGTATGTAAATTTTACTCTCAAAATGCGGTCGGTCTGCATATCCGTTCTTTTGAGGACAGTGCGACAGCTCATCCTGAGACCCCGCTTCATATTTTGATGCATGTTTCGTATTCTATTCTAAAATACCTTTCATTTGAGTCCCATACTATCCCGATCGGTACACTTTTCATTTTGGGCGGTGCTTTTGGGGTAAGGGGAAGGGTCCGGCCCCCCTGCTGATATCAAAAATGTATGTAGCCTATTATTCCTTCCAGACCATGCTTCCTAATCTCAAAGTTTAAAGAAAATGTTCAGCCGCCTTGGAGCTTTTGCAGGACAAACACCAAACACACTGTGACTTTTATATCCCAGATTTTGTCAAAATTGAATTTCTTTGGAAAATGTATCAAAAATATTTGTCATTGTTTACAAATGTTGGTTTTAATTAAAGAATTATTATACCCACCACCATAGAATGAGGGTATACTAATCAAGTCATTCCGTTTGTAATACCTCGAAATATTGAGCTAAGACCCCAAAAAGTATATATAATCTGTATCGTCTAGAGATTCTGAGTCGACCTATTGGTTGCCCAAAAAGTAATTGCGGATTTTTCATATAGTCGGCGTTGAAAAATTTTTTCAACGGCTTGTGACTCTGTAATTGCATTCTTTCTTCTGTCAGTTATCAGCTGTTACTTTGAGCTTGCTTTAGAAAAAAAAGTGCGCGAAATTTTGTTTACATTTGTTTGTTGGCGTCAATTTTAATATGGAGCCCACAAAGGAGCATTTTCGTCATATTTTACTTTATTATTTCCGTAAAGGAAAAAACGCGGAGCAGGTTGCTAAAAAGTTACGATATGTGTATGGTGATAAAGCCTTAAAAGGAAGACAGTGTCAAAATTGGTTTCGCAAATTCCGTTCTGGAGATTTTTCACTTAAAGATGAGCCACGTTCAGGTCGGCCAAATGAAGTTGATGATGACCAAATCAAAGCATTAATCGAATTGGATCGTCATGTAACTGAGCGTGAGATAGGAGAGAAGTTAAATATACCAAAATCAACCGTTCATTATCACATAAAAAGTCTTGGACTGGTGAAAAAGCTTGATATTTGGGTACCACATGTATTGAAAGAAATTCATTTCACAAACCGAATCAACGCTTGTGATATAAACCTTAAACGCAATGAATTCGATCCGTTTTTAAAACGAATCATAACTGGAGATGAAAAATGGATTGTTTACAACAACGTTAGTCGAAAACGATCATGGTCCAAGCATGGTTATGCTTGGACCAAGAAGGTTATGCTGTCTGTTTGGTGGGATTGAGCTGCTTCCAAGGAACCAAACGATTAATTCGGATGTTTACTGTCAACAATTGGACAAATTGAATACAGCCATCAAGGAGAAGCGACCAGAATTGGTCAATCGTAAAGGTGTGTTATTCCACCGGGACAACGCTAGACCGCACACATCTTTGGTCACTCGCCAAAAACTGAGTGAGCTTGGCTGGGAACTTTTGATGCATCCACCATATAGCCCTGACCTTGCACCATCAGACTACCATTTATTTCGATCTTTGCAGAATTCTTTAAATGGTACAACTTTCGGCAATGATGAGGCTATAAAATCGCACTTGCTTCAGTTTTTTTGATAAAGGCCAGAAGTTCTATGAGCTTGGAATACAAAATTTGCCAGGAAGATGGCAAAAGGTTATCGAACAAAATGGCAATTATATATTTGATTAAAGTTCATTCTAAGTATTATTAAAAATGCATTTACTTTCTTTTAAAAAATCCGCAATTACTTTTTGGGCAACCCTAGTCATGTCCGTCTGTCGAAATCATGATAGCGTTCGAACGCGTAAAGTTAGCCGCTTGAAATTTTGCATGGACACTTCTTCTTCATGTAGGTCATTGGAGATTGTAAATGGACCATATCGGTTCAGATTTGGATATAGCGCCCATATAAACCGATCTCCCGATTTGAATTCTTGAGCCCCTGGAAGCTGCAATTTTTTGTCCAATTTGGCTAAAATTTTGCAAATAGTGTTCTGCTATGACTTCCAACTTTTGTGCAAAGTACGGTCCAAATTGGTGTATAATCTGATATAGCTCTCATATAAACCGATCTCCCGATTTAACAACTGAGCCCCTGGAAGCTGCAATTTTTGTCCAATTTGGCTAAAATTTTGCAAATGGTGTTCTGCTATGACTTCCAACAACTGTGCCAAGTACGGTCCAAATGGATGTTTGACCTGATGTAGCTCCCATATAAACCGATCTCCCGATTTGACTTCTTAAGCCCCTGGAAGCCGCAATTTTTGCCCGCTTTGGCTAAAATTTAGCAGAGAGTGTTCTGTTATGAATTTCAACAACTGTGCCAAGTAAGGTCAAAATCGGTTATAACCTGATATAGCTCCCATATTAACTGATCTCCCGATTTCACTTCTTGAGCCCTTGGAAGCCACAATTTTTGTCCAATTTGGCTGAAATTTTTCACATAATGTTGTATTATGACTTCCAACAACTGTACTAGGTAATGTCTAAATCAGTCTATGACTTGGTATAATTCCCATATAAAGCGATCTGCAGATTTGACTTCTTGATTCCTTACAAGCCTCAATTTTTGTTCGATTTAGCTGAAATTTTGCATGCGGTGTTCTGTTACGACTTCCAACAACTGTGTCAAGTACGGTCCAAATCAGTCTATAAACTCATATAGCTGCCATAGAAATCGGTTTCTCGATTCTCCTTGTTCGGTACCGAGATGCTTTAATTTTTGCTGTTTTGGCAGAAATTATGCCCTTAAACTAAATTTAGTTTCTTTAAATTTTTGGCAGAATCCATGGTGGTGGGTTTTAAGAATCGGCCCGGCCGAACTTTGCACGCTTTAGCTGGCTTTTTATTTCACAAAAATGGGCATGACTGGGTAAATTAATAGACCGAACGAGTTTTACTTGGAATAGCCCAGTGTCAGTTGTTGTCCTTGGCATATGCTTACCAAAAATCATAAACAATACGTATACAGCCCATCGGTGACTGATGTCAGCATGAAAATCCAAATTTCGTGATATTATTAAAACAATTTAATCACCAAAATTTTAGCTTATTTTAAAACCCCCAATTGCTGTGTCAAATCAATAAAACGGAAGCTGTATCCAACTTGAAAACTTCCTTTTAATTAAGGTTTACTACCATAACCACTTTATAATTTTGTTTTTAGTGTCTGGCAACACATTTGGGTTGGTTTTTTGTCTAACTGACTAACACTTATTAACCGCTGTACAATTAATATGCAATTTAAACTCAAAACAATGAAAGAGGAATGAAAAATATAAGACAAGCCATAGAAAATGAATTTAACCTCGAGTTCCCATTAATAGGCAGATGATGTATGTGTATTAAAATAAACAAAAGTATATATGCAGCGCCAAATACCATGTGGTGACTTAAGAAGGTGTGAAATTTGAAACACCTACCATCAGTTATTAAGCTAATATTTTAATTTTAAATTAACTGGGGCAACATTTTTCTTTTAAGTTTTAGAAAAAGGTTTTTGCCTTAAGAAGATTACAACTTTTGTTTTGAAATCTTGTCTTTAGAGAAAAATTAAAGGAAATTTTGTTTTAAGAGGAATTTTCATGAAAATTTTGTCTTGACAGATAATGTTACGGAAATTTTGGAATATTTCTAAAAGCCATGGTATAAAATTTGGTCTAGCCAAACTTATTGTAGTTTCTATTCTTATTGCATACTAGCTGACCTGGCCGCGCCCCGCTGCGCCTTCTTTTACTTAATATGGAACAAAAGTTTCCTTGGAATATTTATTTTTGGCAATTAAAGAGCTTTTAGCGAAATACCATGCTACGAAAATAGTATATCGCTTGACTAACAGTTTTACAATATAGGTGCCTTTATCTGAATCTCATATGATCTTTATTGGTCTACGAATTTAAGTTTGGATGTATGGTGTACTCCATTCTAAATATACTTTATTTCAGCCCGATATTCTCATGATATCTGATTTAGGGGTGTTTTCGGGGGTGAGGCACTTGACCCTGAAAAAATATCAGCATCGTGCTCTTCTTTCAAATACCATTTATTTAAACCTCACATTGCCATTGGTTTAGGGGAGTTTTGACCATGAGGCGTCCCTCAAACACATTGCCCCAAAATAGGTTATCAAATTCGTTTTCTAATCTCAAATACCTTTCATTTGAGCCACATATTGGCATGGTCGAAAAATGTTTATCCTTTTGGGGGGTGTTTTGGGAAAGGGGTAATGCCCTAAATACAAGGTCCTACATTTGGATATCAAATTCGAAGTCTACTCCCAAATACCTTTATTTGAGCCCCATATTGTCAGTAAAAAATTGCTGTTTGGGGCGGATTTTGGGAAAGGGGTAGACCCCCAGAAAATTGGTGTCGAAAATGGGTATCAATTCTTGCTCTACCCCCCAATACCTTTCATTTAAGCTCCACATTGACATGGTCGGTAAATATGCCCGATTTAGGGGTGTTTTGGGGATTGCGGTGATCCCCCAAACACTAAGCCCGGAAAATATATCAGCAACGTGCTCCATTCTCTTATATCTATATATCATTTATTTGAACCCCATATTGCCCTTGGCCTCAAATTTGGATATCAAATTCGTTTTCTAATCTCATTTAAACTCCTCATTGCAAAAGTCAGCAAATATATCCGGTTTGGGGTATTGGCCCTAAAAACTATGAATATTTAGCTCCACTCTCTTTAGGACCCAAATTGTCTTATTAAGCAAATACGTCCTATTTGGGGGTTGTGGTGGTGAGACGTCCGCTAATATTGATATCAGATACGTGGTCTACTCCCACATACCTTTAATTTGAGCCCCGTATGTCCATAGTCGGCAAAAAAGGTCCGGCTTGGGAGTGTTTTGGGGAATGGGCGGCCACTCAGTGAGTTGGCCTTGAAAATATATATCGGATTCGTGTTCCACTTTAAAAACCCTCTTATTTGAGCCTCATATTGCAATAGTCAGAAAACACTTACTATTTGGGTGGTGTTGTGGGGGCGGCGTGGCCCCATAACACTTTTCTCGAATATTGATATCAAAGTCGTGCTTTACTCCCAATGACCTTTCATTTGAGCCCCATATTGCTATGGTCGTAAATTCGTCCCCTTTGGGGGATGTTTATGGTGAGAGGATATCATTGGATATCAGATTCGAATTCTACTTTCAAATACCTTTTATTTAAGCCCCATATTCCCATGGTCAGTAAATAAGTCCTGTTTAGGGGGTGTTTTGGGAAAGGGGTGGACCCCCAGAAACGTGGTCCCACTTTTGGATATTAGATTCGTATTCTACTCGCAAATGCCTTTCATTTGAGTCCCATATTGCCATGGTCGGTAAATATGTCAGATTTAGAGGTGTTTTGGGTGTTGGGCGGTCCCCCTAACACTTGGTCCGACAATTGGATATCAGATACGTTTTCTTATCCTAAATACCTTTCATTTGAGTCCCATTTTGTCGTGATTGGTCTAAATATATGTTTGGTGGGTTTTAGGGTGGGGCAGCCCCCATAGGGGCCCCACCCGAAATTTGGATACTATACCGCACCGCACCACCCATCTCCGAGATCTGGCGTTTCTGAAAATTAGGGTAAGGGGCAGGGTCCGCCCCCCTTCAGATATCATAAACCCTATTTTCACCACGGGGTCATTATGCACCATCTGTGAAAATTTCAAGAAAATCGGTTCAGCCGTTTCTGAGTCTATAAGGAACACACAAACATACAAACAAACACAAATTGATTTTTATATATAAGATATTCATCGCTTTGTCCTCAGTAAGAAGATTTTAACCCCGAATAATTTTTTTATTGCATCAAAAAACGCCTTGATACTCACATATGTAACTGAAACTTCAATGATGATGATTTTGTAATACATGAAAAAAAAGAAATCAAAAATTGGCAAACATCTTGTGTATGTGCAATCTGCAATTTGATTTAAATATCAGGTAATGTGTCTACATTTGCTTTTATAACGGAATCAAATTGTAAGTTGTAACCTTTTTTCACTCATCTTGGGTATTAAATTGTGATCATGACTTCAATTTTGTTTCTACAAGGAAAAAATCATTACAATTGCTGCAGCGTTTGAGCGGTAATTTATTTGTTTGTATAACATTTGAATGCACTTTTTTATGGCATATTAAGTGGTGGCTTACATATATCACAATATTTACAGTGGAGGTTAAAAATGAAGCATAATTTTATTGCCTTTACATATCTTGTGGGATATAATTTTGAGTCGGTGGATTAAAATCTTGCAAAGTACACGAAATAGAATTTTTGCAAAAAATCTGCATTTTAAATTGTTAAAAAAAAATTAATTTACCCCCCACTGGATGGGGGGTATACTAATTTCGTCATTCCGTTTGTAACACCTCGAAATATGCATCTAAGAACCCATAAAGTATATATATTCTTGATTGTCATGACATTTTAAGTCGATCTAGCCATGTCCGTCCGTCTTTCGAAAGCACGCTAACTTTCGAAAGCTAGTCGCTTGAAATTTCCCACAAATACTTCTTATTAGTGTAAGTCGGTTGGGATTGTAAAATACAAACCGATCTGAGATCTTGACTTCTTGAACCACTGGAGGGGGCAGTTCTTATCCGATTTGACTGAAATTTAGCATCAAATTGTTTGTTATTTCTTCCAACAACTGTGCTAAGTATGGTTCAAATCGATACATAACCTGATATAGCTGCCATACAAACCGATCTGAGATCTAGACTTCTAAAGCCTCTAGAGGGCGCAATTTTTTTCCTATTTGGATGAAATGTTGTACAACGGCTTTCAACATACGTGTCCATATAAACAGATCTCTCGAATATGCTTCTTGAGCCCCAACAAGGCACAATTCTTATCCGAATGGACTGAAATATTTCCCAATGACTTCTACTAGGTCTTCAACATTCAATGTTATGGTCCGAATCGGACTATAACTTGTTTTATTTCCTAAAACAAAAATTACTTGATTTTTCTCAAAGCGAAACATTACGTTGTATTATGTTACGATTTATTCGACCTTTTTGTTAATAACCGTTTTATTTATTGAAACAACCTCGAGCTCAACAAAACCAGGGGGTTTACAATGAAACACTTGATTTGTAGTGCCATGTGTTTGATTGTAAATTCCAAAACACCCCTAAATCCAACATACGGAATATGTTGTTTCGGGTCTTGGGGTGGTCCCCGTAGCATTTGGTCCGACAAATGGATATCAGATACGTTTTCTTCTCCTAAATACCATTCATTTGAGTCCCATATTGTCGTGATTGTTCTAAGTATATATTTGATGGGTTTTAGGGTGGGGCGTCCCCCCTAGGTACCCCAGCCGAAATTTGGATACCAAATTTTTATTTTTAGGGTACTATATGAGAGCACACAAAATTTCGCTTAAATCGCACCACCCATCTCCGAGATCTGGCGTTTCTGAAAATTAGGGTAAGGGGGAGGGTCCGCCCCACCTTCAGATATCAAAAAATGTAGTACCATATTTTCACCACGGGATCATTGTGCACCATCTGTGAAAATTTCAAGAAAATCGGTTCAGCCGTTTCTGAGTCTATAAGGAACACACAAACAAACAAACCTACAAACAAACACAATTTGATTTTTATATGTATTTCTTCTTATTATTTTATTCCTATATATTCGCTTTATTATTTTATTTTACAATATATTATTAAGTGTTTATTTCGTTAATTTAATTATTTTATTTCTAGACTTTGTTTCCATTCTAACTTTCTTCTATATTATGTTCAACAAATTTCCTCTAAAGACAAAGTTTCAATGACATATTCTCTGAAGATGCCCCAAACCAAGCATTTTGTAAAATTTTTGGATATAGTCTCATATTAGTAAATCTCCTAGAAAAATGTGCTCACCTGCTCACGTTTGCCTGCCACTGTATAGACACATATTTCTTTTCCTATCCTACTTGCAATACATATACATCCATTTATAACTTTATGACATGTAATGTACCACAACATTTTAATGGCTGCTGCCAAAAAACAAAGTGAAAATGAACAAAAACAAAAACAAACCATATGACAAGTAGTTACAATAATCGTGTTACTTCTTTTTTTCACGTTTTATTTTTTCTCGTTCATATTCATACTTACATACATACTTATCGCATGTGATTGTTTCGTTCAAAATGTGTCATTAATTTTGCATGAATAAACTCTTTTTTTTGTTTCCTTGGTATATGCAACAATTTGGATTTAATTTTTAAGGGCCATGATAACCGCATCTCCCAGCCGCACACCACGAATGAGACCAGCAACTTTGTGGTCTTATTTTGGTATTATTGACCTTGACATGAATATGGGTTATTTTGAAAAAAAAAAACAAATAATTATTGAAAAAATAACTTCCTAAAAACTTGTTGTTGTCGTTCATTAATTGATAAGACTATGTGTGTTTAAAATCATGAGTCTTAATATTTAACAAGAATCTTATTATTGTATTAACTAATGACTAGGTATTGTAGTTTTAAGTGTTCCAAACAACAGACTTAAGACACATACCCTAGGACCATTAATATGGCAAGGCTTTCATTTATAAAATTCTTCTTTGTAAATGAATGTTTTATAGTTATGACACTTTATCGATAGATATTACAACAACTGATGTATAGAATCAAGGAATTGTGATTACTTACAATATATAACATTTGGTAAAGGAAAATAAGGTAAAACGCTTTTATGATTAAAATTATTAGATATTCAAATATTTGCAGAAAATATATTGGGTTGCCCAAAAAGTAATTGCGGATTTTTCAAAAGAAAGTAAATGCATTTTTAATAAAACTTAGAATGAACTTTAATCAAATATACTTTTTTTACACTTTTTTTCTAAAGCACGCTAAAAGTAACAGCTGATAACTGACAGAAGAAAGAATGCAATTACAGAGTCACAAGCCGCTGGAAAAATTGTCAACGCCGACTATTTGAAAAATCCGCAATTACTTTTTGGGCAACCCAATACATGTATATATATAGCTATTACTAGCTGGACAGGGCCCGCTCCGCTGCTGTTTTTATCTGAGCGCTATACGGTCACGTCAGGACATAAGTCCTGTTTGGGGGTGCTGGTATGACCTTTCAGATATTTCTCGCCAATGGGGATATTATATTGGTGCTCTTCTCCCAAATACCTTTCATTGGAGCCTTATATTACTATGGTCGGAAAATATGTCCGGTATGGGGGTGTTTTTTTTGGGGGTGAGGCGGATCCCCATATATCAGATTCGTGTCCTGGTCTCAAATACCTTTCATTTGAGTCCCATATTGTCATTATTGGTTTGAATTCCATTTGGACGGTGGTTTTGGATATCCCACCCTAAATAAGGACAAAAATTTCTGTATTTAAGTTATTATAAACCAACTATATTTCGCTTTAATCGCCCCACCCATCCACGAGATCTGGCGTTTTTGAAAATAGAGTAAGGGAAGGGGCCGTCCATTAAAGTTTGGATGTTAGATCCACTTTATTCTCTTGGATTTGGTGGTGGATTGGAGTAGCCAAATTCTTTACCCCCAAACTGGATATCAGATTCATACTTCACTCCCAAAAACCACATTGGAGCTACATATTGCTATAGTCGGTATATATGTGTGGTTTATACAGATTTGAGACCCTTTTTGCCATAATCCACAAATATGTCCAGTTTGAAGGGTATGCAGGTTGGGGCGGCCATCCTTGTACTTAGCTCTGAAAAAATATCAGCATCGTGCCCTACTCTCAAATTTCTTTAATTTGAGCCCCAATCTCCATTGGTTTAGAGGGATTTTATGGGGTGACATGACCTCCAAACATTTGAGCTCAGAATGGGATAACGAATTTTATATCCAATACTGAGGCCAAATGTCTACTATCAAATACCTATTATTTATCGCCATAGTAGGCAATCATGACCGGTTTGAAGGGAGCTTAGAGGCGGACCCCGAAGTAATATCAGCATCATGCTACAGCACGATTTTGTTTGAGCCCCATAATGTCAAGCATTTTGAAGGAGGTTATCAAGATATTCAAGGCTACGGGTCTCGTTCAGTTTAACACTAATTAATTTTTTTGTATTGGTTATCTACATTCAAAATCATAATTTAAAGCGACCACTTGGGATACCACATTCATAAAGAAC
Source organism: Stomoxys calcitrans (assembly GCF_963082655.1). NCBI lineage: Eukaryota > Metazoa > Arthropoda > Insecta > Diptera > Muscidae > Stomoxys > Stomoxys calcitrans. The sequence goes on from NC_081552.1 coordinate 29,735,202, forward strand.
CCCCGGGTCCTCCTTTGCTCATCCCAATTTGAGGGTAAAAAGTTTACTCTACTACCATAGACCTTTTATTTCTGTCCTATTCTATCCTGATCGGCCTCCATATATTATTTTCATATTTTTCGTATATTATTTTTAATTCTTTTTTTTTTGGGGTAGGATGGGGGGGGGGGGGGGGGGGGGGAGGAGTGCACTCTGACACGTCCTTTCATTTGAGTACAATATATTGTCGATCATCCTACATGACAGTTTGGCGTTGCATTTATTGGGAGGAGAGGGTCGGTCTCTCCGACGCTAAGAACCAAACGACAATTAATTTGAGTCTTTTATTGTCGCGATCTACTGTCCTGCGGAACGGTAGGACGTGACCCAGATACTTAAATCTTTATACCAACATTAGATTCGAAATATACTGTCATAGACCTTTCTTTTAATTGACATATTATTCCGATCGAACTACACGTCCTATTGAAGGGTATTTAGTGGGTGGGCCGGTCCCAGACTCTGTCCTAATTGTGCATACCAGATTCGTGGTCAACTCCCAAAGATCTTTCATTCGATACCACCAGGTTATTTGATCCAAAATTTTTTACCTATTTCGTGTTTTTGGGGTACCATAAGGTGGCATACAAAATTAGCTTAAATCGGTGCACGCATCTCCGAGATTTGGCGTTTTTGAAAATTGGGGTATGGGGGGAGCCCTCTAGAGACTCAAGAAGTCAAGACCCAAGATAGGTCTATATGCCAGTTATATCAAACCAAGGACCGATTTAGCCCATTTAAAATCCCAACCTACCTACACTAATAAAAAGTATTTGTGCGCCTAGCTTTATTCCTTCGAAAGTTTACGTGCTTTCGACAGACAGACGGACGGACATGGCTAGTTCGACTTAAATTATCATGAATATCAAGAACTTATATCCTTATGGGGTCTTAGACGCAAATTTGATTAAATTGTATATAAAGACACAAATGACAGCAAAAGTGTGTTGTTGCTAGAAGCATTTGACTGGTTTCCCGTATCGCGATTTCATTTTCGACAATGAAAAATCTTCAGCGGATGATGTGAAATGGATCATGGTGCTTTACATACCATCCCATCTAGAGTAGGTTGTAAAGCACACATCTGAATTTGAACAGGGCTCTTAAAAACGACTTGCTTCACAAGCGCAATAGAAAACAAATCAATACTTACTTCTCTTATTCAAATCCAACTTATCCAACGATGCTAATAGCAAAAAACGCTAACATCTTTTGCAAAACTCTTTTGTTTTTCGCACGGCGATCGCCCAACGGTTGATACTGCCAGTGCTGTTTTTGTGTATAGGCATTGAACTACACCACATGCGACGTGCCTTTCTGGTTTGTTTTGTCTGTTTGCGCTTTCTTTTTTCGGTCTTAAAATCTTATTGAGATTCCATTGCAGGATATTCTTTGAATAGAAAGCATTAATCTCAATAAGATTTTAAGACCAAAGAAAGAAAGCGCAAACAGACAAAGATACAAATTTATCAAAAAAAAAAAAAAATCCGTTTCAATCACGAAATTTATAGATCCAATTAATTTTTTGATTCAAAGTGCTTCAATCACGAAAATTTTATCATTTTCGGGATTGAAGCAGTTTGAATCAAACACCGTTTTAAAAAAGCAATTAAAAAAATTTAAAATAAAAGAAATGCATATTCAATTAAAAAATTATTGATTTTCAATTGGATCAGTTAAAAAGATGATTGAGAGTTTTCAAAATTTTCAATCACTTTTTTAATGGCTGCAATTAAAATAGGATTGAAGTTTTTAAAAATTTTTATATAATTGGTCCAACTAAATTCTTAATATTTGGTACAAAGATGTTTACGTCCTGGAACATGATCTAGAGGTGCCAGGAACCTGAACTTAAGGTACAACGAAATTGACGACTTTAATATTTCAACACCATTACCATACAAGCAAGCGATGGATAGTAATGAAAAGACCAAATGGACTGCAGCGATGAAAACTGAAATGAATTCATTGCATGAAAATAGAACTTGCATCTTGATCAAACTATCAAAAGCCACAAAAGCATTGCCTGGAAAGTGGGAATATCGCTTGAAGCAAAATGCAGATGCTTAGATAAATACAAAGCAAGATTGGTTATTAAAGTATTTAACCAAGAAAAGGGTTTAGACTATGATCAAACGTTCAACCCAGTTGCAAGGATGACAACGATAAGGTCATTGTTGAGTGTTGCTGCAACGGAAAACTTACATATGATACAATTTGATGTACCTACAGCTTTTCTGTATTGTATTGAACTAGAAGAAGTCATATGTATGCAACAACCTGAAGGATTTAATAATGGAACTGGTAGAGTGTGTCAATTAAAAAGAAGTCTATATCGATTGAAACAAGCTCCAAAATGCTGGAATAAGAGAATAGAAAAGTATTTGCAGAAAAATGGTTTAAAATCAAGTAATGCTGATCCAATGCTTATATATCAGAGAGCCTAATGGGAATAAACTGAATATTGCGCTTTACATTGATGATGGACTAGTAGCAGTTACAGTTGAAGAAGAATAAAAGACATTAAGAAGAATAAAAGAGTTAAAAATTGATTTCAAAATTACAACAAAAGAAGCCAATTACTTTCTTGGACTAGAAATTGTGAATAATAATGATTATGCCAAAGTTAACCAAGAAGAGTATGCAGAGCAAATTCTAAGAAGATTAAATTTTATGGAATGTAAATCAGTGTCAACGCCAATGGAAAATCTGAAACTCCATATAAAGATGGGAAAACAAAAACATATTTTCCCTGCAGACAGACAATTGGAGTCCTAATGTACCTGATGCTTGGAACAAGACCTGATCTTGCCTACAGTGTGGGTTATCTATCTAGGCATTTAGAAACCCCTTAATATATTGTGATATTGTGAAAGTGAAGGGAGTATTTATTGTAAATAGGTATATATCTGGAACTTGAAGCAAAAGTCTGAAATATGAAAGAGAAGGTCAAAAATTACTCAAATACTACAACGACAGGAAATTGTATCAACATCAACTAATGAATCTGAAATAATAGCTGCAAGCGAAGCATGCAAAGAATTGATATGGCTACTTCGGTTTAAAAGAACTTATTTTCCTTTATATTGATAACATTGCAACTCTTCGCCTTACACAAAATCCAGAATTTCATAGCAGGTCTAAGCATATTTCGGGGGAATCATGCGGGAAAGATGATGAGAAGTTGAAGCATTTCCTTTGTCATTGCCTGGCCATCGCGTCTAACATATACCGACACTTAGGTGGATACACAATACCAGACATAAAACAACTTGGGGAGTGGTAATGAAAACAATTAAGGATTTTCGAAGTAACATGGAATTCCTTACTTCAAATTTTCTTTCTAGAGGTTACTTTATAGTTTTTAGAGCGCACAACAAGCCGATTACTGGCATGGGGCGGATTAATATCTGCACCCTCTTTTCAACCTAACCTAACCTAAGCATATTTCAATAAAACATTTCTTCATATGGGAGAAGATTATTGAAGGCAAAGTCTTTGTGTCACAAATATTTACAAAAAATCAACTTGACGGATATGATGGCCAAACAGTCTTGCATTTATTATGCAAAGATTAGAACTTGTGTTCATTTTTTGAAACAAGTTTACACTTTAATGCTGTACTTGTTCATGTTATAAACTGTATTTTAGTATTCTATTATATATATTATTGGGTTGCCCAAAAAGTAATTGCGGATTTTTTAAAAGAAAGTAAATGCATTTTTAATAAATCTTTGAATTAACTTTAATCAAATATACTTTTTTTACACTTTTTTTCTAAAGCAAGCTAAAAGTAACAGCTGATAACTGACAGAAGAAAGAATGCAATTACAGAGTCACAAGCTGTGAAAAAATTTGTCAACGCCTACTATATGAAAAATCCGCAATTACTTTTTGGGCAACCCAATATATATATTATGTATATATTATACTATATATATAAAAAATTTGTCAACGCCGACTATATGAAAAATCCGCAATTACTTTTTGGGCAACCCAATAGTTATTTTTGTTTACATCTTTGCTTTGTATTCATAAACAACATATTATTCATTCAATAACAGACCTTTGAACATAATAAATCTTATAATAAAAATCAATTATTTAATCAATCAATTATTAAAATCTTATATATAAAAATCAATTTGTGTTTGTTTGTCGCCCAAACCCCAAAACTCCCTCCAAACAGACATATTGAACGTTCCTGTCAATGAAAGGTATTCGGGAGTAGATTACGAATCCGACACACAAATGGACATATGTACCAATCACGATCATATGGCACTTGGTTTATTTGTTTCTTCCGTAGAATCAACAAGTAAAAGCGTGCTAAGTTCGGCCGGGCCGAATCTTATATACCCTCCACCATGGATCGCATTTGTCGAGTTCTTTTCCCGACATCTCTTCTTAGGCAAAAAAGGATATAAGAAAAGAGTTGCTCTGCTGTTAAAACGATATCAAGATATGGTCCGGTTCGGACCACAATTAAATTATATGTTGGAGACCTGTGTAAATTTTGAGCCAATTCGTATAAGAATTGCGCCCATTGGGGCTCACGAAGTAAAATAGAGAGAACGATTTATATGGGATCTGTATCGGGCTATAGACCGATTCAGACCATAATAAACACGTTTGTTGATGGTCATGAGAGGATCCATCGTACAAAATTTCAGGCATATCGGATAATAAGTGCGACCTCTAGGGGTCAAGAAGTCAAGATCCCAGATCGGTTTATATGGCAGCTATATCAGGTTATGAACCGATTTGAACCTTATTTGACACAGTTGTTGAAAGTAAAAATAAAATACGTCATGCAAAATTTCAGCCAAATCGGATAGGAATAGCGCCCTCTAGAAGCTCAAGAAATCAAATCCCCAGATCTGTTTATATGACAGCTAGATCAGGTTATGAACCGATTTGAACCATACTTGGCACAGTTGTTGGATATCATAACGAAATACTTCGTGCAAAAATTCATTCAAATCGGATAAGAATTGTGCCCTCTAGAGGGTCAAGAAGTCAAGACCCAAGATCGGTTTATATGGTAGCTATATCAGGTTATGGACCGATTTGAACCATACTTGGCACTGTTGTTGGATATAATAAGAAAACACGTCGTGCAAAATTTCATTTCAATCGGATAAGAATTGCGCACTCTAGAGGCTCAAGAAGTCAAGACCCAAGATCGGTTTATATGGCAGCTATATCAGGTTATAAACCGATTTGAACCATACTTGGCACAGTTGTTGGATATCATAACAAAACACATCGTGCAAAATTTCATTCCAATCGGATAAGAATTGCGCACGCTAGAGGCTCAAGAATTCAAGACCCAAGATCGGTTTATATGGCAGCTATATCAGGTTATAGACCGATTTGAACCATACTTGGCACAGTTGTTGGATATCATAGCAAAACACGTCATGCAAAATTTCATTCCAATCGGATAAGAATTGCGCACTCTACAGGCTCAAGAAGTCAAGTCCCAAGATCGGTTTATATGGCAGCTATATCAAAACATGGACCGATATGGCCCATTTACAATACCAACCGACCTACACTTAGAAGAAGTATTTGTGCAAAATTTCAAGCGGCTAGCTTTACTCCTTCTGAAGTTAGCGTGCTTTCGACAGACAGACGGACGGACGGACGGACGGACAGACGGACGGACGGACGGACAGACGGACGGACATGGCTAGATCGATATAAAATGTCACGACGATCAAGAATATATATACTTTATGGGGTCTCAGACGAATATTTCGAGTAGTTACAAACAGAATGACGAAATTAGTATACCCCCCATCTTATGGTGGAGGGTATAAAAACGGCTGAACCGATTACCTTGCTGAAATTTTCACAAATTGTGTAGATTGGTCTGGAAGGAAATAAAGGCTATATAATTTTTTTTATATCGGAAGGGCGGCGGACTTTCCCCCTTATGTCAAAAACACCGCCACCCAAAATCGTAAATGAACGGATCGGGACAATATGGGTATCAAATGAAAGGTATTGGAGAGTAGAATGCGAATATGGTATTCAAATTTGAGCCTAAATACCCATCGGGCCGCCCAAACCCCAAAACTTCCCCAAACAGACACATTGGACGTTCATGTCATTCGGGAGTAGATTAGGAATCTAGCATCACCCCACCCCCCAATCATGACTCACAGAAAAAAATAGCTCGTAGAAAACACCAACTACCAAATTTGTATGTGAAATTGTAAATTCTTAACAAATTTTAGCATTTAATCGAAGACATTCTTTGTTGAAGTACGTAAGCAAGTCTCTACAAGAGACTTGACAGACAAAACTATTGAAATTTTGTTGACTTTCAACAAACTCTTTAGTTGAGGTAGTTGTCAAAATAGGCGTAGTACCATGTAGAGCACAAAACTCCCATGCCATTCATGACTTGCAAACACAAGTTCGAATCCCCCGGTCGGCCAAAAAACATTTTATTTTTTCATTAAACTTATTTACGAAAATTCGGCATAAAAAAATAAGAATTTCGTATTCAGAAAAAAATTTTTTTGAGTGGTTTTTACCTTCTTTTCTATTTAATTAATTGAGACACTTATAACTGTGCAGCAGTACTTATTGATTTATTTCATCATAACGACGATGATGTCGGTAGGCTAGAGGATGCGTGCAAGTCTACCAAACATAAGATCACAAATTCAATTCTCTGCTGCACCAAAATTATTAAAGTTTTTTTTTTTTATTTTAAGGGTAAACAAGAAAACAAAAACACCACCACCCGAAACAAAGCACATGCGTTGGCTGGTTAGATGATTTTTTGCCTTGCTTATGGATATATTGTTGTTGTTAATATATGCTTGCTTGCAAAGAGTGTCTTTCAACAACAAGTTTGTACTTTGGGTCGTTGAGATTCAAAATAAATTGTTGCAGGAAAATTAACAACTTTCGTAGTTGATTTTTCGACCAAAGTTGTTGTTTTTCAACATTTTTTTTATCTGTGTTTTATGGGACTCGGTTTGTTTGTTTCTTTCGTAGAATCAAAATCGGCTGAACCGATTTTCTTAAAATTTTCACAGATTGTGTAGGTTTGTCTGGAAAGAAACATAGGCTTTATAATTGTTTGATATCAGATGAGGGTGGACCCTCCTTCTTATCCCAAAAAAGCCACCCAAAACCAAAAGTGGACCGATAGGCATAATATGGGTATCAAATGAAAGATATTGGAGGCTAGAAAACGAATATCCTATTAAAATTTGGTTTCAAGTACCCAACGGGCCGCCCCACCAAAACTTCCCTAAACAGATATATTCGACTTTCATGTCAAATGAAAAGTATTCGGCAATAGATTACAACCCCAAATACTTTCAAATGGTCAAATACCTCTAAAAGGTCATTTTAGCTGACCATGACTATGTATATGGGAATCAAATAAAATGTATTTGGGAGTAGATTACGAAAATGACATTAAAATTTTACGTTCGAGTCTAGGTGGCGCTTTTACTCCTAAAATTACATCAAATAGTCCCAATATGAGACTCAAATGAATGGTATTTGAGAGTAGAAAACGAATTTCTTATCCAATTTTTGAGTCAAATGTTTAGGGGTACGCCCTAAAGCACCCTCTAAACAGAACTTTATTTCCGACTATGCCAATTGGGAGCTGAAATCAACGGTATTTAGGTAGGTGTCTGAGTGGCCACCCTACCCTCGAAATACCCCCTAAACGGGAAATATTTATCAATGTGGTAATATAGGACCCAAAAGAAAAGCAGTTGGGGAGTAGAGTAAAAATTTGCCAGGAACCAAGCAAACTTCTCACACATTAATAAGTGCTTTCCGTTTAAAGTTTAAACTCAATGATAAGGGACCTTTCTTTATAGCCTAGTCCAAACGGCGTGGCGCAGTGCGACACCTCTTTGGGCAGAATTTTTTACATGACCATGCATGGTATGGCACCTCGCAAATGTCGCCGACATTAAGAGGGGATAACCACCGCTTTAAATTTTGCCCGATGTTCTCGCCAGGATTCGAATGCAGACGTTCAGCATCATAGGCGGACATAGGCTACAGTGACACGAATTCGATATCCCCACTCTAAAAAAATTTAGAGAATTTAAGAAGGCGCAGCGGAGCGGGCCCAGTTCGGTCAATTTTCTATAGAAATAAAATTTTGAAAATTATTTTTTGTAAAAATCAATTTTGACAAAATCTTCTTATATATAAAAATCAATCTGTGTTTGTAGGTTTGTTTGTTTGTGTGTTCCTTATAGACTCAGAAACGGCTGAACGGATTTTCTTGAAATTTTCACTGATGGTGCATAATGATCCCGTGGTGAAAATAGGGTACTACATTTTTTGATATTTGAAGGGGGCGGACCCTCCCCCTTACCCTAATTTTCAGAAACGCCAGATCTCGGAGATAGGTGCAGCGATTTAAGCCAAATTTTGTGTACTTTCATATAGTACCCTAAAAAAAAAAAATTTGGTATCCAAATTTCGGATGGGGTACCTAGGGGGGCTGCCCCACCCTAAATCTACCAAACATATATTTAGACCAATCACGACAATATGGGACCCCAATGAACGGTATTTAGGTTAAGAAAACCTATCTGATATCCAATTGTCGGTCCAAGTGCTAGGGGACCACCCCAAGCCCCAAAACACCCCTAAATCGGACATATTTACCGACCATGGCAATATGGGACTCAAATGAAAGGTATTTACGAGTAGAATACGAATCTGATATCCAAATGTGGAACCAAGTTTCTGGGTTTCCACCCCTTCCTCAAAACACCCCCCAAACAGAACTTATTTACTGACTATAGGAATATGGGACTTAAAAAAAAGGTATTTGAATGTAGAATTAGAATCTGATATCCAAATATGGGACCAATTTTTTGGGGGACGCCTCTCCCACAAAACATCCCCCAATGGGACAAATTTAGGACCATAGCAATATGGTCCTAAATTTGAAAAGTCTTTGGGAGTAAAGCACGAATCTGATATCAATATTCGGGAAAAGTGTCTATGGGGCCACACCACCCCCACAACACCACCCAAATAGGAAGTATTTGCTGACTACTGCAATATTAGGCTCAAATAAGAGGGTTTTTAGAGTAGCACACGAATCTGATATATATTTTCAAGTCCAACTCACTGAGTGGCCCAACACCCCCCAAAGGGTAAAAATTTTTCGACCATGCCAATATGTGGCTCAAATTAAAGGTATTTGAGATATGAAAACGAATTTGATAACCAATCTTGGTGCCATCATCCTGTAAATTCCCCTCAAAACCAACTGCATTATGGGGTTCAAGTATTTGAAAGAATAGCACGATGCTGATATTTTTCTGGGCCAAGTGCCTGGGGGACCACCTCTCCCCCGAAAACACCACTAAATCAAATATCATGAGAATATCGGGCTGAAATAAAGTGTTTTAAGATTAGAGTACACCTTACATCCCAACGTAAATTCGTAGACCAATAAAGATCATATGGGATTCATATAAAGGCATTTATATTGTTAAACTGTTAGTCAAGTCATATACTATTTTCGTAGCACGGTATTTCGCTAAAAGCTCTTCCACCCCACCACCAAAACCTACCAAATATATATATATATATAGTCCAATCACGACAATATGGGACTTAAGTGAAAGGTATTAGGAGAAGAAAACGTATATGATATCTAATTGTAGGACCAAGTGTTTGGGGGACCACCCCAACCCCCAAAACACCCCTAAATAGGACATATTTACCGACAATGGCAATATGGGACTCAAATAAATGGTTTTTGCGAGTAGATTACGAATTTGATATCCAAATGTGGGACCAAGTTTCTGGGGGTCCACCCCTTCCCCAAATCACCCTCCAAACAGGACTTATTTTCTGATCATGGCAATATGGAGCTCACATAAAAGGTATTTGAGTGTAGAATACCAATCTAATATCCAAATGTTGGACCAAGTCGTAGGGGGAGCCGCCCCTCTCCAAAAACACCCCCAAAGGCGACAAATTGAAGAGTCTTTGAGAGTCAAACACAAATCTGATATCAATATTCGAGAAAAAGTGTTTATGGGCCACCCCACCCCCATAAAACCGCCCAAATAGGACGTATTTGCTGAGCATTGCAATATGGGGCTCAAATAGGAGGTATTTTAGAGTAGAACAAGAATCAGGGCTAAGTCACTGTGTGTCCGCCCCATCCCTCAAAACAGTCCCCAAAACGGTCATGTTTTCGACTATAAAATATGAGGCTCAAATGAAAGGTAATTGGGAATAGACTACAAAGTCACTGAGTGGCCGCCCCATCCCTCAAAACAGCCCCCAAAAACGGTCATGTTTGTCGACTATAAAATATGAGGCTCATATGAAAGATAATTGGGAATAGACAACGAATGCAATATCAACATTCGGGACCAACTGTATAAGCGACGTCGCATCCGCAAATAGGACGTATTTGATCACCATGACAATTCGGGTCTTAAATAGAGTGGAGCTCGATATTGATAGTTTTTAAGGCCCATACCCCAAACCGGATATATTTGCTGACTTTTGCAATAAGGGGTTTAAATAAAAGGTATTTGAGATAGCAAACGTATTTGATATCCAATTTTGAGGCCAATAGCAATAAGGGTACAAATGATATTTGAGAGTAGAGCAAGATGCTGATATATTTTCAGGGCTAAGTGTTTGGGTGAACACCTCACTCCCCAAAACACTCCTAAATCAGACATATTTACCGACCATGTCAATGTGGGGCTCAAATAAAAGGTATTGGGGACTAGAGCACGAAATTGACGACCACTTTCGGGACCAATTTTCTGGGTGTCTGCCCTTTCCCCACAAACAGCAATTATTTACTGACCATCGCAATATGGGGCTCAAATAAAGGTATTTGGAAGTATAATACGAATCTGTTATCGAAAAGTGGGACCATGTATTTGGGGCACCGCCCCTTCTGCCAAACAGTAAAAATTTACCGACCATGGTAATATGTGGCTCATATGAAAGGTATTTGAGATTTGAAAACGAATTTGATAAACAATTTTGGCCCCAAAGTGGCAATCAGGGCTTAGTGTCTGGGGGACCACCTCACCCCAGAAAACATTCCAAAATTGGATATACATATTTACCGATCTTGGCAATAATATTGGGGAGTAGAGCACGCAATTCATACCCACTTTCGGAACCACGTTCTGGGGGTCCACACCACCCCCTTAACCCACCAACCACCACCCTGGGGCACTTCCCACTACCAAAATCCATATGAGAATATCGGCCTCATGTAAATCTTTCACATCCAAACTTCAATGACCATTAATCCTCCGAGCGAAATCATAGTCGAATAAAGATCATATGGAATTCAGATAAAGGCATTTATTGGGTTGCCCAAAAAGTAATTGCGGATTTTTTAAAAGAAATTAAATGCATTTTTAATAAAACTTAGAATGAACTTTAATCAAATGTACTCTTTTTACTCTTTTTTTCTAAAGCAAGCTAAAAGTAACAGCTGATAACTGACAGAAGAAAGAATGCTATTACAGAGTCACAAGCTGTGAAACAATTTGTCAACGCCGACTATATGAAAAATCCGCAATTACTTTTTGGGCAACCCGATATATTGTTATACTGTTTCTCAAGCTATATACACATACTAAAGTTCTTTAATAGTCAAAAATAAATATTCAAAGGATAATTCTGGTCCATATAAAGTAAGACAAGGCACAGCGGAAAAATACCAATTGTTCGTTTTATTTCTTTTTATATTGGCGTTAGAAATAAAACCATACAAAAGTATTGATTCGCTTATTTTAACTTCTTATTCTTGGTTCTTTCTTTCTTCTGTTACGCCCAAACCTTTTTGATGAAATTCCATAAACACTTGGAGATATTTATAAGTTTGTGCCTTAATAAGTCCTCATTATCTTAGCACATTAACTTGATTATGTTTATTTTTTATTTCTTCGATAAAATATGTTCCATAACGGTATAGAGTTATTATTGAAAACATTCGATTTGTGTGTGTGTGTTTTTATACCCTCCACCATAGGATGGGGGGTATACTAATTTCGTCATTCTGTGTGTAACTACTCGAAATATTCGTCTGAGGCCCCATAAAGTATATATATTCTTGATCGTCGCGACATTTTATGTCGATCTAGACATGTCCGTCCGTCCATCCGTCCTTCCATCCGCCCGTCCATCCGTCCATCCATCCGTCCGTCCATCCGTCCGTCCGTCCATCCGTCCGTCCATCCGTCCGTCCATCTGTCCGTCCATCCGTCCGTTCATCCGTCCGTCCATCCGTCCGTCCATCCGTCCGTCCATCCGTCCGTCCATCCGTCCATCTGTCCGTCCATCCGTCCGTCCATCCGTCCGTCCATCCGTCCGTCCATCCGTCCGTCCATCCGTCCGTCCATCCGTCCGTCCATCCGTCCGTCCATCCGTCCGCCCATCCGTCCGTCCATCCGTCCGTCCATCCATCCGCCCATCCGTCCGTCCATCCGTCCGTCCATCCATCCGTCCATCCGTCTGTCCGTCCATCCGTCCGTCCGTCTGTCGAAAGCACGCTTACTTCCGAAGGAGTAAAGCTAGCCGCTTGAAATTTTGCACAAATACTTTTTATTAGTGTAGGTCGGTTGGTATTGTAAATGGGCCATATCGGTCCATGTTTTAATATAGCTGTCATATAAACCGATATTGGGTCTTGACTTCTTGAGCCTCTAGAGGGCGCAATGCTCATCCGATTTGACTTAAATTTTGCACATAGTGTTTTAGTATCACTTTTAACAACTGTGTTAAGTATGGTTCAAATCGGTCCATAACCTGGTATAGCTGCCATATAAACCGATCTTGGGTCTTGACTTCTTGAGCCTCTAGAGAGCGCAATTCTTGGATTGGAATGAAATTTGGCACGACGTGTTTTGTTATGATATTCAACAACTGTGCCAAGTATGATTCAATTCGGTTCATAACCTGATATAGCTGCCATATAAACCGATCTGGGATCTTGACTTCTTGAGCCTCTAGAGGCCGCAATTATTATCCGATTTGCCTGAAATTTTGTACAACGGATCCTCTCATGACCATCAACATACGTGTTTATTATGGTCTGAATCGGTCTATAGCCCGATACAGCTCCCATATAAATCAATCTCTCTAGTTTACTTCTTGAGCACCCAAAGGGCGCAATTCTTATTCGAATTGGCTGACATTTAACACAGGTCTTCAACATATAATTTAATTGTGGTCTAAACCGGATCATATCTTGATATCGCTCATTCATCATTTTTTGCCTAAGAAGAGATGTCGGGAAAAGAACTCGACAAATGCGCTCCATGGTGGAGGGTATATAAGATTCGGCCCGGCCGAACTTAGCACGCTTTTATTTGTTTTTTTTTTTGTTGATATTATAATGAGATTAACAACAGGTTTTGTTTAACATTTTGGTTTTGATTGTCGCTAGCTGAACTACTGGAATTAATTTATAGGCCCACATGCAAGTAAAAATAGCACTTATCACTTGTTCTGGTAAATTATAATTTATTTTACCAATATTTTTGTTTGTAATTCTTTGGTTGAAATTTTTTTCTTTTGGGGGTTGCTGCTCCAAGATTGAATCATGTTCTTGAGCAAATGTTTGCTTGAACATAATAATGATGCTGATAATGATGTTATCTTTGTATTCTTTTTAACATCATCATCATTATTATTTTGAAGATGTTATTGCCCTTGACTTTTTCTATGTTCGTTAAAGTTTCACAAAAGAAAAAACAAAATAATACATTAAAATCCCCCACTTGGTGGGCTATCATGAGTTTGCTATTTTATTATTGGATCTTAGATGCCAATACAAAATACTCTTGGCTCATCATGTATTTCTTGGGCTGCTTTAATTTTTCTTATAAAATATTTTTAACAAGTGGTTTCTTCTTCTTTTTGTTGGTGGAACTCTTCTCAGCGATTTTCTTTATTAAAAAAAAAAAAATAAATGACAATTGTTATTATTATTATCATTATCGTCATCATCATTATCACCATTGTCATCTCCATGACCACCAACATGATTATTTACTTTTTTCATTATCACCATTATGATTGCCAATAAAGAAAAAATATTTTTTCTCTTGCTTATTCAGTGTAAATAAAATTTCGCCACAATTATTAATAACACATTGGTAAATCAATTTTATATCACAAATGCATAGAGGTTGTGTATATTATAAGTCATAGCTAACTAAAAGCCAACAACGACCTTTGACATGACAAATTGCCTATTGCATATTCATTCATCTTAAGCACCATCAAATTGTTATCATTTCCTTCATATTTTATAAACAAACAAAAAATAATTTTGACATAAAATAATTTTTTTATCATAAAAATCAGTAGACCGTCGTCATACCGTTTCAAATAAATTTTTTTGGTTGATTTTTTTATATCCACTTTTTTGTTCACCGTCTGTTGTTTGGCCTTTTCTTGTGACCAATCTCTCGTGTTTTTGATGTTTATCTCGAATTTTGTTTAGAACGTGTCTGACATTATAGCGTCGTCGCCTTGTTTACAATTTAGCGTTATATACACGGGGTTTTTGTTTTTGATTTTATGTTTTTTTTTTGTGTTTCGATCTCGCGGTATCTTGCGTTTATGTACGAGCCGTGTGTTATGTTTACTTGTTACCTGTCTTTGGTTGACTAACTGCCTTCGTAAGCCATAGCAACGTTTTCAAAGAGTCTTACCACTTAACTCAGCAACTCAGTTTTGCTGAATGCCCCAACAACAGAGAAGTTCAGTTTAATAAGCCGGTAGTTGTTTTGTTTGAGTGTCTTTTCAAGTCAACTCATTTCTTTTGTCGAGTTTGGCTTGATATGGCCTTTAGTTTGAGTGAAGTTCAAAACGAATACGAATGTGTTCTTTCAGTCTTGACAAATAGTCTTGACAGTCTTGGCAAAGAATTTACTTAAATTAAACGAAATATTTGAAAACATTTAAATTGGAAACAAAAAATAAACAAATGAATAAATAGCTTAAAAACAAGTAAAAGCATGCTAAGTTTGGCGGGCCAACACCTGGGTACCCACCACCGGGATACTGCTAAAAATTTATACAAAATAAATTTAGTTGAAGGACATAATTTTATTGTACATACCACACTTTCGCCAAGCCAGCAAAAGTTAAAGCTGGTAGGAACCGAACAAGGATGATCGCGAGATCGGTTTATATGCGACCTATATCAGGTTATAGACTGATGTGGACTGCATTTGGCAAAGTCTTAACATAACATCGCATGCTACATTTCAGCCAAATCGGACAAAAATTGCGACTTTCAGAGGCTCAAGAACCCAAATCGCGAGATCGGTTTATATGGGAGCTCTATGAGGTTATAGACCAATTTGGACCGTACTTGGCCCAGTTGTTGAACGTCTTAACAAAACACCACATGCTACATTTCAGCCAAATCGGACGAAAATTGCGCCTTGTAAAGGCTCAAGAACCCAAATCGGGAGATCGGTTTAGAGCACTATATCTAAATCTGAACCGATATGGCCCATTTGCAATCCCCTACGACCTAAATCAATATTAAGTATCTGTGCAACATTTCAAGTGACTAGCATTATGCGTTCGACAGACGGACATGACTATATCGACTCAGAACGTCGAGACGACCAAGAATATATATACAAATAATTCAAACGGAATGACTAGATTAGTATATGCCCATCCTATGGTGGTGGGTATAAATTATAAATTATTACAATAATTTGGAAAAAAAACGGTAGAAAACAAGCTTTTCATAAGCCAATAAAATTTTTTGGTAATTAATCTTATAAAAATAAAAAATTTGAGTTAAAATTTTTGCTACACAAAATTTGTGTCGAAATTTTTTCCTTAAAAAATTTGTTTCGAAATTTTTTCCTTTAAAAATTTATGTCAAAATTTTTTCCTTAAAAGATTTGTCTCGAAATTTTTTCTATAAAAAATTTGTCTCGAAATTTTTTCTATAAAAAATTTGTCTCGAAATTTTTTCTATAAAAAATTTGTCTCGAAATTTTTTGTATAAAAAATTTGTCTCGAAATTTTTTGTATAAAAAATTTGTCTCGAAATTTTTTGTATAAAAAATTTGTCTCGAAATTTTTTGTATAAAAAATTTGTCTCGAAATTTTTTGTATAAAAAATTTGTCTCGAAATTTTTTGTATAAAAAATTCTATAAATATTTGTATATATTTTTGTTTATATTCGCCAGATTTCTTTCACCCAAATACAATATTGCACTGGGTGTGAATAAGAAGCTTTATGACTTCCCTCTACCATTTATGACTAAACCTTCCATTGTGGTTAAAGTACGATAACCGCTTGTTAATCCGTTCAATATCAAGGTTAGATTCCTACGAAACCCACTACTGCACACAATTTTTTGTTAAAGTAATTAGTATTTGTAAAGTGTATTGGATTTTTGTTTTTTTAAGATCGAACAATTCCAAATGTCAGCTACGCTTTATTGAAGACTATGAGTCAATAAATTAAAGCCAAAAATGAAATTAAACCACGGAAGCAATCAAAATGTTGAGCAAAATTTTTGAATGAATTTATTATGCGAGACAAGCGGACAAATATTTGTAATAATATTTTGTTTTTAATTTTTTTATTCCCCCCCCCCCACCATAGGAAAGGGGTATAAAATCTAGACTTTCCGTTTGTAACACCTTGAAATATTCATCTAAGGACCCATAAAGTATATATATTTCTGATCGTCTCGACATTTTGAGTCGATCTAGCCATGTCCCTCTGTCGTAAACACAATTGCGGTCGAACGCATAAAACTAGCCGCTTAAAAGTTTTCACAGATACTTACTATTGATGTAGATCGATGGGGATTGCAAATGGGCCATATCGGTTCAAATCACCCGATTTGACTTCTTGAGCCCCTGGAAGCCGCAATTTTTCCGATTTGGCTGAAATTTTCCATGTAGTGTTCTGTTGTGACTTCCAACAACTGTGCCTAGCACGGTCCAAATCGGTCTATAGCCTGATATAGCTCCCATATAAACCGGTCTCCCGATTTGAGCCTCTGAAAGCCGCAATTTTTGTCCGATTTGGCTGAGATTCTGTATGTAGTGTTCTGTTTTGACTTCCAACAAATGTGAAAAGTACAGTCCGAATCGGTCTACAACCTGATATAGCTCCTATATAAGCTGATCTCCCGATTTGACTTCTGGAGATCAGCTTATATAGGAGCTATATCGCAATTTTTTTTTCCAATTTGGCTAAAATTTTGCAAATGGTTTCTGCTATGACTTCCAACAACTTTGCCAAGCACGTTCCAAATCGGTCTATAATCTGATATAGCTCCCAATTTTTGTCCGATTTGGCTGATATTTTGCATGTGGTGTTATGTAATGACTTAGATGGCTGAAATTTTGTATATAGTGTTCTGTTATGACTTCCAACAACTGTGCCAAGCACGGTCCAAATCGATCTATAACCTGATGTAGCTCCCATATAAACCGATCTCTCGATGTGACTTCTTGAGTCCTAACAAGCCGAAATTTTCGTCCGATTTAGCTGTAATTTTGCATGCGGTGTTCGGTTACGACTTCCATATAAACCGGTCCCTCGATTATCCTTATTCGGTTCATAGAAGCTTTAACTTTTGCTGGTTTGACTTCAACTTAATTTATTTTGTATAAATTTTTAGCAGAATCCATGGTGGTGGGTTCTTAAGATTCGACCCTGCTGAACGTGAATATATTGGGTTGCCCAAAAAGTAATTGCGGATTTTTTAAGAGAAAGTAAATGCATTTTTATAAATCTTAGAATGAACTTTAATCAAATATACTTTTTTTACACTTTTTTTTCTAAAGCAAGCTAAAAGTAGCAGTTGATAACTGACAGAAGAAAGAATGCAATTACAGAGTCACAAGCTGTGAAAAAATTTGTCAACGCTGACTATATGAAAAATCCGCAATTATTTTTTGGGCAACCCAATACAATAAGCAATGCCTTACATGCTGTAATAGTAAAATGTTAACCTGTTAGTTAAGATGTTACCTGTTAGTTAAGATGTTACCTGTTAGTTAAGACCATAAACCATCCCTACAGCCTATCGGTTATTAAAATTGTGATCTACGTCAATTCTAAGAAGTTTTGGCCAAGAAACCATTAGTCAAATGACAGAGTCGAATATTTCGTTTTTGTGGTAGTGAAAAAAAAGTTTGTCATTAAAAACGGGAAGATCGATTTTGGCTTTCGTCTTGGGCCAAACAAGTGACATATGTCAAATGTGATCAATACATGGGCAGACAGGCTGTCAGACAGACATACGGAAATGGCCAATTGGCGATGCGGAAGTGAAGGGGGTAGATACTTTTCCTTACTACAATTTTCTAAAAGCGCCAGACCTCTGGGATGGTTGGACAGATTGAAATCAATTTTTTTTTTTTTGCCTTTATAGTGGCCCAAAAATATGAATCTGATATAGAAGTTTGAAGTTTTAGAACGAAACTCCCCAAAATCCCCGAAAAATGTCTGACACTATGTCTGTGTGTTAAATAAATGAAAGGTTCTCGAGATTAGAGTACGAATCTAATACAAATCTGATATTCAAATTTGGCGTAGTTTTATCGCGGCTATATGGGACTCACATGAAAGGTGTCGCACGGCGTCCCCCAGTGCGGCACCTCTTTGGGGACAATTTTTTAAATGACCATGCATGGCATTGTACGTCGCAAATGTCGCCAACATTAAGAGGGGATAAACACCGCTTTGTCCGATTTTCTCGCCAGGATTCGAACTGGTTCAGCGTCATAGGCTACAATGGCACGAATTCGATATCCGCATTCAGGGCGAAGTGTCCCCACCCTAAAAAGATATTAAAGAGTTAAAAAAGGCGCAGCGGAGCGGGCCCGGTTCGGCTAGTTGCATATGATTCCAAGGCTAGAAGGATGGCACCTCAGTCATTTCGACTCAAATATGGATATCAAATTCGTTCTTTATTCCCAACGGAAATGAAGTTCAGTTTAGGGGGTGCCTTGATCACGCTTTGCTGTGATCAAGTAAAACGAGAATTGATAATATGTTATAGTCCATAAATAGGAAGTAGTTCATCCATTCCTTCTGCATTTGATTTTATAGAGAGAAAAACATTCTAAGACTTCTTTCTGATCGACACATCAACCGAACTTGGAGTCTGTAAAATTATTGCTTGCCGATGGAATAATGTGTTCATAATTATTGTTGGGATTTGATGTCTGATTTTGGTTGTTGCCAAACACTGGGTTTTTAGTAATCCACATCCAGGTCAGGAACGGAAGTCTTCTTTTGTCCGATGCCAATATTACGAATTACTTTCCCCTTTGATTCAGTATCGACTGCAGTAGCAAATTTCTGACGATAGTATTCAGTTTTCAATAACTTTATTTTCTCATTTGACGCCACCGTAGCGCAGAGGTTAGCATGTCCGCCTATGACGCTGAACGTCTGGGTTTGCGGCACGCCGTTCGAATTCGGCTATAAAAAGTTGGTCCCTTATCACTGAGCTTTAAATTGAAACGAACAGCACTCATTGATTTGTGAGAAGTTTGCCCCAGTTCCTTAATGAAATGATCATGGGCAAATTTGCAATTATTTTCTCATTTAATTGGCGTCTCGCTTCTTAAAGCTGATTATAGGGGATTGTGGTTTTATAACATTTCCAACGTTTATACAGTGCATCTCTGTATTTAATCAAATGTTTTACTTCGCACGTAAACCATGCTTGTTGTTTATGAATGCTTTTAATTACTCGCAAAGGTACTCAGGAGTTAAATAGCATGTCGCATTAAATGTACTTGTTCTTCAACGGATTCAAAGCCATATACGGTATCCCATGCGATGTAGTTGGATAGATAATTCCAAAAGTTGCAGTTTAATTTTCTAAAATCGGCCCTATTGATAAGTATGCCCTGCCCGGGGTTCTGGGGGGTGGGGAGGCACCTCAGATACCAAGGAATATATTTTTATGTCAGAGGAATGCCGTGAATAAACTTGGTTAACACGAAGCCTTTCGGTGCGACGTAGCCGAAAGGCTTCGGCTTAACCAAGCTTATTCACGGCATTCCTCTCCATTTGATCTCCATC
Organism: Stomoxys calcitrans; assembly: GCF_963082655.1. Lineage (NCBI taxonomy): Eukaryota > Metazoa > Arthropoda > Insecta > Diptera > Muscidae > Stomoxys > Stomoxys calcitrans. The sequence continues at coordinate 29,755,343 of NC_081552.1, forward strand.
TTATACTCCAAGGCATTTGATCTCCATCTTATACTTCAAGATTATTCGTCACCTTACCGTCTTAGTTGTTATTGCCCTTATGGCCAATTTAATGTCCCTATTGGTCTTCACACTCGACATCCTTGCGTTAGCACCACACCACCTCACGAATTGCCTAATCGCCCAGATCTCCGCCTACAGGACAGTATTATGGTCAGGCAGTCTAAAACAGATCTCAGTTCCTGGGTTCTCAATGTAGACCCCCAGGCCCACTCTGTTCTCTAGCTTTGATCCATCCATCCGTGTACCATGATATTCCAGATGACAATACTAGGGTGCTGTCAATTCAAGACTGTGCCGCTGGCAGCAGTGCCTCGCACTTGACCTCAAGTGTTGAAATCGTTCTATTAAGGAAGCGTGATGCGTTAAATTGGCCCAGCTTTGTCTTCCTCGTGAACAAGCAGATTTCGGTCTTCTCTGGGTTAATATTGAGACCCCTAGGTCTAGTCCAGTCGTATGCCATCTGCTGAACCCTTTCGGCCCTTCTGCATAGCTGGTTCAGATCCTTAGAAGTATTATAATATCGTCTGCGTAGCAGATTGGAGACCCTCCAATCCTGAACCTCATCGATTAGATTTTCCCAATATATTGTCACATCTAAAACCTCCTCCCTAATCCTCATAACAGGGGTAGCGGTGTTACCAATATTAAGTGTTATTAGGTCGTTAGTATTCAAGAATTCTACCTGGGCTAGGCCTCGCTTATTAATGTTGGTACAACCTTACGTAATGTGGTGAGAGTTCGCATCGCACCCTATTAGTACCTCGTTGCCTTTCTGTTTTACTTTCTTCACCAACCGTTGCAGCTCCGGCGTAGGTGGCGGTGTTGGAGAGTCGAAAGGTAGATAAAGTGAAACGAAGTATGCTCCAACGTCTCCTTGTCTCATCACTGTTACATCCGACGTTGACAAGTCTGGAGAAAATACATAATTTAATTTTTTTTTTTTAATAACGCAGTTCCTCGGCCGTGTACCATTGTTAGCATAGAATAATTGTTGGTTGATATGGTTCAGTCAAGAAACTCTGTTCCGGGTCGTCCATGGCTCCTGAATTAAGGCTATATGAATCTTGCCCTTGATGATTTTCTCCATCATCATTTAGCTGTCTCGCTCCCCTGGAGATTTATCTCGCTCCCCTGGAGATTTATCTGGATGACCTCATTTATTGGTCTCCCATTAACATCATCAGGAGTGGATGATGTGGTCTCATCGTTTGTTCCCTGCTCATTAGGTTGCATTGACTTTCCTGTCACTGCACCGCCTGATGTTTTCGTATTAGGTTCTTTGCCTATTTGTAGTCTTCCGACTCTTTATAAAGTTGGTAATGGTTCCATCGTCGGGTCCCTGTTCGTTAGGCTGTATTAAGTTTTCCGTCCTTGTACTGCCTGTTGTTTCAATACTAGGATCTTTGCCAATCTTAGTCTTCCAAATCTTAAGTAATTCCCACCAAACGGACATATAACCCGATACTAAAAATATGAGGCATTAATTAAAGAAAGGGGTACGAATCCTACAAATCTATATCTTCTTTATATATAAAAATCAATTTGCGTTTGTTTGTGTGTTCCTTATAGACTCAAAAACGGTTGAACAGATTTTCTTGAAATTATTATAAATCACGGAGATGGGTGTGCGATTTAAGCACACCCATCTCAGTTATCAGCTGTTACTTTTAGCTTGCTTAAGAAATAATGTGTAAAAAAGTATATTTGATAAAAGTTCATTCTAAGTTTTATTAAAAATGCATTTACTTTCTTTTAAAAAATCCGCAATTACTTTTTGGGCAACCCATAATTTGATAAAAAATTTTGGGGCAAGTGTTTGGGGCACGCCTCATTCTATATACTCTATTTAAACCAATGGCAATATGGGGTTTAAATAAATTGTATTTGAGACAAGAGCACGATGCTGATACTTTTTTCAGGGCCAAGTGTCTAGGGGACCACCTCACCCCCGTAAACACTGCTAAATCGACCATCATATACTTTTATCGTAGCACGGCATTTCACTAAAAGCTCTTTTTTTTTGTCGAAAATAAATATTCAAAGGATAATTTCCGGGCCCGGCTCAGCTAGTATTATTTTATATTATTCATATATTATTTATTATTCATATATATTATTCCTTTTTTCGGGTAGGATAGGGGGAGGGGGATTGCCCTCTGACACGTCCTTTCATTTGGGTAAAATATATTGTCCGTCATCCAACATGGCAGTTTGGCGTTGCATTTATTGGGAGGAGAGGGTCGGTCCCCCAACGCTGAGAACCAAACAACAATTTGCTGAACGGTAGGTCGTGCCCGAGATACTTGAACCTTTATACCAACATTAGATTCGAAATACACTGTCATTGACCTTTCTTTTAATTGACATATTATCCCGATCGAACTACACGTCCTATTGTAGGGTATTTAGTGGGTGGGCCGGTCCCAGACTCTGTCCTAATTGTGCATACCAGATTCGTAGTCAATTCCCAAAGACCTTTCATTCGATACCCATTTTGTGACGTTGGACATTTGTTCTCGTTTCGGGGGTTTTTGGGGTTAGGGATGCCCCGTTGACACCTTGGACCAAATACTTGCAACAAATTCCAAATATCTTTCGTTTGATTTGATAAATATGTCCTGTTGAGGGGTTTTGGGCGGTGTAACTTTCGGGTTTTGGAGGTAGGGAGGCGCCTCAGACACCAAGGAATAAATTTTTATATCCGCATTGGACTCTACCAAAAAACTTAAGAGTAAAAATTGTATACCAAATTCGTACTCTACTCTTAAATACCTTTCATTTGATACCCATATTGTCCCAATCAGTACACATGGGTTTTGGGATGGGGCGTCCCCCCCGATTATTTGATCCCCAAATATTTTACCAATTGCGTGTTTTTGGGTTACCATAAGGTGGCATACAAAATTTCGCTTAAGTCGGTGCACGCATCTCCGAGATCTGGCGTTTTTGAAAATTGGGGGAATGGGGGAGGGCCCGATCCCCCTTTGGATATCAAAAAATTTAATACCCTATTTTCGTTATTCCGTTTGTAACACCTCGAAATATGCGTCTAAGACCCCATAAAGTATATAGATTCTTGATCGTCGATCTAGCCATGTCCGTCCGTCTGTCAAAAGCAAGATAACTTTCGAAGGAGTAAAGCTAGCGCTTGAAATACTTGTTGTCGGTTGTAGGTCGGTATGTAAACCGATCTTAGATCTTGACTTCTTAAGCTTCTATGGGGCGCAATTCTAATTCGATTTGGCTGAAATTTTGCACGTGGTGTTTTGTTATCACTTCCGACAATGTGCCAAGTATGGTCTAAATCGGTTGATAATATGATATAGCTGCCCATAAACCGACCTTGGGTCTTGACTCCTTGAGCTTCTAGACGGCGCAATTCTAATCCGATTTGGCTGAAATTTTGCACGTCGTGTTGTGGTATCACTTTCAACAACTGTGCTTAGTATGGTCTAAATCGGATGATAACCTGATATAGCTGCCATATAAAGCGACCGGGGCGCCACTTCTTGAGCTTCTAGAGGGCTCAATTCTTATCCGATTTGGTTGAAATTTTGTATAAAGTGTTTTGTTAAAACTGCCAAGTATGGTCTGAATTAGTTCATAACGTAATATAGCCGCCATAAAAATCGATCTCCCGATAAGACTTCTTAAACCTTATTGGCTGACATTTTGCATGACGTGTTTCGTTATGACTTCCAACAACTGTACTAAGAATGGTTCAAATCGGTCTATAAGCTAATATATGGCAGCTATATATAAGCCGATCTTGGGTCTTGAGCTTCTAGAGGGCGCAATTTTCGGGTAGGATAGGGGGAGGGGGATTGCCCTCTGACACGTCCTTTCATTTGGGTAAAATATATTGTCCGTCATCCAACATGGCAGTTTGGCGTTGCATTTATTGGGAGGAGAGGGTCGGTCCCCCAACGCTGAGAACCAAACAACAATTTGCTGAACGGTAGGTCGTGCCCGAGATACTTGAACCTTTATACCAACATTAGATTCGAAATACACTGTCATTGACCTTTCTTTTAATTGACATATTATCCCGATCGAACTACACGTCCTATTGTAGGGTATTTAGTGGGTGGGCCGGTCCCAGACTCTGTCCTAATTGTGCATACCAGATTCGTAGTCAATTCCCAAAGACCTTTCATTCGATACCCATTTTGTGACGTTGGACATTTGTTCTCGTTTCGGGGGTTTTTGGGGTTAGGGATGCCCCGTTGACACCTTGGACCAAATACTTGCAACAAATTCCAAATATCTTTCGTTTGATTTGATAAATATGTCCTGTTGAGGGGTTTTGGGCGGTGTAACTTTCGGGTTTTGGAGGTAGGGAGGCGCCTCAGACACCAAGGAATAAATTTTTATATCCGCATTGGACTCTACCAAAAAACTTAAGAGTAAAAATTGTATACCAAATTCGTACTCTACTCTTAAATACCTTTCATTTGATACCCATATTGTCCCAATCAGTACACATGGGTTTTGGGATGGGGCGTCCCCCCCGATTATTTGATCCCCAAATATTTTACCAATTGCGTGTTTTTGGGTTACCATAAGGTGGCATACAAAATTTCGCTTAAGTCGGTGCACGCATCTCCGAGATCTGGCGTTTTTGAAAATTGGGGGAATGGGGGAGGGCCCGATCCCCCTTTGGATATCAAAAAATTTAATACCCTATTTTCGTTATTCCGTTTGTAACACCTCGAAATATGCGTCTAAGACCCCATAAAGTATATAGATTCTTGATCGTCGATCTAGCCATGTCCGTCCGTCTGTCAAAAGCAAGATAACTTTCGAAGGAGTAAAGCTAGCGCTTGAAATACTTGTTGTCGGTTGTAGGTCGGTATGTAAACCGATCTTAGATCTTGACTTCTTAAGCTTCTATGGGGCGCAATTCTAATTCGATTTGGCTGAAATTTTGCACGTGGTGTTTTGTTATCACTTCCGACAATGTGCCAAGTATGGTCTAAATCGGTTGATAATATGATATAGCTGCCCATAAACCGACCTTGGGTCTTGACTCCTTGAGCTTCTAGACGGCGCAATTCTAATCCGATTTGGCTGAAATTTTGCACGTCGTGTTGTGGTATCACTTTCAACAACTGTGCTTAGTATGGTCTAAATCGGATGATAACCTGATATAGCTGCCATATAAAGCGACCGGGGCGCCACTTCTTGAGCTTCTAGAGGGCTCAATTCTTATCCGATTTGGTTGAAATTTTGTATAAAGTGTTTTGTTAAAACTGCCAAGTATGGTCTGAATTAGTTCATAACGTAATATAGCCGCCATAAAAATCGATCTCCCGATAAGACTTCTTAAACCTTATTGGCTGACATTTTGCATGACGTGTTTCGTTATGACTTCCAACAACTGTACTAAGAATGGTTCAAATCGGTCTATAAGCTAATATATGGCAGCTATATATAAGCCGATCTTGGGTCTTGAGCTTCTAGAGGGCGCAATTTTTATCCGATTTGGCCGACATTTGGCATGAAGTGTTTTATTTTAACTTCCAACAAATGTGTCAAGTATGGTTTATATCAGTTAATATCCCGATATAGCCGCCATATAAACCGATCTCCCGATTTTGACTTCTTGGGCTTCTAGATGGTGCAATTCTTATCCACACTGTTCCAAGTATGGTCTAAATCGTTGTATAACCTGTTATAGCTGCCATATAAACCGATCTCCCAGTTTGACATTTTGAGCCTCTGGAGGGCGCAATTATTACTCGATTTGCCTGAAATTTTGCAGGTGGTGTTTTTTCATGACTGGTGTTTTTCTATATGAAAAAATCATTCAAAGAACTTGATTTATGCGATCCATGGTGGAGGGTATATAAGATTCGCCCCTGCCGAATTTTACTTGAAAAATTTGTTATTTTAAAATTGCCAAATATTTTCGGGTTGCCCAAAAAGTAATTGCGGATTTTTCATATAGTCGGCGTTGACAAATTTGTTCACAGCTTGTGACTCTGTGATTGCATTCTTTCTTCTGTCTGTTGTCAGCTGTTATTTTTAGCTTGCTTTAGAAAAAAAGTGTAAAAAAAGTTTTTAAGTTTTATTAAAAATGCATTTACTTTCTTTTAAAAAATCCGCAATTACTTTTTGGGCAACCCATATAAAAATTAAAAAAAAAATACTCAGTTTTTTCAGTTACTGTTTTTTTTTTTTTTGGAGAGAAGCGTATTTTGAGTCTTTTATAAATCCACATTTCTTTTGCACAAAACAAAAATGTACTTTTATGACTTCATTTGATTGTGAAGAAGATGAGGCATGTCTTTTAAAGAACATTTTTCGTTTAAAACGACTTATTTGTTGGATACCAATTCTATGGTAATAAGAAATTCAATACACGCTTTAACTGCCAACATTTAAACACATGTTCTCTCTTTGTAAATTAGCACAATGATTGCCATTGTTTCAATGATTTCGTATGTAAACATGATCTCGAAAGAGATAATCTGGGGATTTTGTGGCGGAAGGTAAAGGAACAAAAAAAATTATACGATTTAAGAAGAACAAATAAGAAAGAACATCACGAAGAATTTTACACACAAAAAAAGAGGTCTGACAAAAGAAGACTCTTTGCGTATTTATTTTGGTTAAACTCCTTGACATCAAAAAAAATGGTGCTAAGGGACTGTATTTACAATTTCTTGAAATAATCAACGCCAACATGAAACAGCGAGGCTGCCGATGTCCTCCAGCCTGGCCTGTTCGATGCCTGTATTACCATCTCCATACGAAAATTATGGCTAGACGGAGCAATGCTTGGGACTTTCAACACTTTATGGTGAAAAAAAAAATAAACAAAGGCCCAAAGAAAAAAATATGAAAAGAATAAGCAAAAGTAATCAGCATTTACTTTGCATGAATTCTTTACAATTTCATTGACGGATATTGTAAAAAAATAAAGAAGAACGTGTTTTGCATAAAACCAAGCTAAGCTCAAACCCAGCTACCAGCAACTAAAGCAAGAACAATGTTCATAAGAGTTCTGCCGTTTTTATACCCACCACCGATGGATGGGGGTATATTCATTTTGTCATTCCGTTTGCAACACATCGAAATATCCATTTCCGACCCTATAAAGTATATATATTCTTGATCAGCGTAAAAATCTAAGACGATCTAGACATGTCCGTCTGTCTGTCTGTCCGTCTGTCTGTTGAAATCACGCTGAAACTTTGATATTGATATAGATATTGAGCTGAAACTTTGCACGGAACATTTTTTTTGTCCATAAGCAGGTTTAGTTCGAAGATGGGCTATATCGGACTATATCTTGATATAGCCCCCATATAGACCGATCCGCCGATTTAGGGTCTTAGGCCCGTAAAAGCCACATTTATTATCCGATTTTGCTGAAATTTGGGACAGTGAGTTGTGTAAGGCCCTTCGACATCCTCCGTCAATATGGCTTAGATCGGTTCAGATTTGGATATAGCTGCCATATAGACCGATCTCTGGATTTAAGGTCTTTCGCCCATAAAAGCCACATTTATTATCCGATTTTGCTATACTTTGGGAGAGTGAGTTGTGTTAGGCCCTTTGACATCCTCCAAAAATTTGGCTCAGATCGGTCCACATTTGGATATTGCTGCCATATAGACCGATCCTCCGATTTGGGGTCTTAGGCCCATACAACACGCATTTATTGTCCGATGTCGCCGAAATTTGGGACAGTGAGTTCAGTTAAGCCCCTTGACATACTTCTGCATTATCGCACAGATAGGTCCAGATTTGGATATAGCTGCCATATAGACCGATCTCTCGGTTTTAGATTTTGGGGCCATAAAAAGCGCATTTATTGTCCGATGTTGCCGAAATCGGGGACAAAAAGTTAAGTCAAGCCCCTCCACATATTTGTGCTATGGGACATAAGGTATGAGTTTTGCACCGGATTTTGACGAAAGGTGGTTTACATATATACCCGAGGTGGTGGGTATCCAAAGTTCGGCCCGGCCTTTTTTACTTGTTTTACACGTTTTTGAAATGTTTGCCAAACATCATTTGCGCCAGTACCACCATAATCATCATAATTATTATGACCACGACGATGATAATGATGGTGGTGGTGGCTTATGGTGTTTCAGTTTGTGATTCATCGACTTTTTAAGCTGCAGACAAATGGACTTGAGTTTAGTAGAATACTAGCCTGGTTTTATTTTTGCTTTATTGAATTTCAACTGACATTTTCGTTGTTGCGGGCCACAATAATTATGAACGTTTAGGTGTGTCTTGTGACTTTTCAATGAGCTCGCTTAAGTGTGAACATGCATATTATGGTGATGGTTCATTGTATTTTTTTGAAACTTTGTTCTATGGTTCTAATTTAAATTTTTATAGCAATACTAGGCTATGGCCCAAATAAAATTGAGTATGGTCATTGGTGTGGTTGAAGTGCCACATTTTTACTTTCAATAATAAATGTCAATCCATTGAAGCATTAGCAACAACAACATTAGTAGCTGCATTTGTGTGTATGGTAAGCTATGGCTTATTTATAAAGTTCGTGTCTTAAGTCTTTCGATTTGTATTTGTACGATTGATGGTGACATTTCAAGTGTATTTGAATTGTGCGTATGGGCAATTGGTAATTGTTTTCAGTTCTTTTCCTTTGCCATATGCTAAGATATTTCAAGGATGTTCTGGCACATGGTAACTAAATAAGTAAGTTCTAAAATTTATACGAATTACAAAAAATACGAAAGTGATAAAATATTATACGAAATAAATTTAGTTGAAGGGCATAATTTTATTCCACATACCAAAAATTCTGCCAAAAGGAATAAGGATACTTGGCACAGTTGTTGGAAGTCATAATAGAACACCATTAGCAAAATTTCAGTTAATTCTGACAAAACTTGGGGCTTCCAGGGACTCAAGAAGTCAAATCGGGAGATCGGTTTATATGGGAGCTATATCCATATCTGAACCAATATGGCCCATTTGCAATCCCCAACAACCTACATCAATAGCAAGTATCTGTACAAAATTGTAAGCGACTAGTTTTACGCGTTCGACCGCTATTGTGATATCGATAGATTGATGGACGGACATGGCTAGATCGACTCAGAACATCGAGACGATCTATAATATATTGGGTTGCCCAAAAAGTAATTGCGGATTTTTCATATAGTCGGCGTTGACAAATTTTTTCACAGCTTGTGACTCTGCGATTGCATTCTTTCGTCTGTCAGTTATCAGCTGTTACTTTTAGCTTGCTTAAGAAAAAAAGTGTAAAAAAAGTATATTTGATTTAAGTTCATTCTAAGTTTTATTAAAAATGCATTTACTTTCTTTTAAAAAATCCGCAATTACTTTTTGGGCAACCCAATACATAACTAGTCGAACCGGGCTCGCTCCGCTATGCCTTCTTTAACCCTCTATCGAATTCGTGCCATTGTAGCCTATGACGCTGAACGCATTCAAATCCTGGCGAGAACATCGATCAAAGTGGTGTTTATCCCCTCTTAATGTTGCTGACATTTGCGAGTGACAATGCCATGTATGGTCATTTAGAAAATTTTACCCAAAGAGGTGTCGCAATGCGGGACACCGTTCGGACTAGGTTATAATAAAAGATCCCTTATCATTAAGTTTAAACTTGAATCGGAAAGCATTGATTGATGTGTGAGAAAATGGTAATATTCTCATTAGGGAAGGGATGGCACCTCAGACATTTCGACTCAAATATAGATATCAAATTCGTGCTGCACTTCCAAATCCTTTTAATTTGAGCCCCATATTGCCTTGGCCGGTAAATACGAACCGTTTGAAGGGTGTTTTGGGTCTGGGGCACCCACCAGCACTTTGCACTGAAAATAGATATCAAATTCGTTCTTTATTCCCAACGGAAATGAAGTTCAGTTTAGGGGTTGCTTTAGGACGTATCCCAAAACACTTGGCTCCAAAATTGGATATCAAATTCGTTTTCTACTCTCAAATAACTTTCATTTGAGTCCCATATTGTCATAGTGGGTCAAATAACCCATTTGACGTATCTTTAGGAGGAAAAGCGCCACCTAGACTTGAACGCTGGGTACTTGGTACTTGGGTACTCAAATACCTTTCATTTTATACCCTTATTGTGTCTATCGGACCACTTTCGGATATGGGTGGCCTCCACCTGAGATCTAAAAATTATATAGCCTATATTTCCTTCCAGACAAACGCACACAATCAACGAAAATTTTAAGAAAATCGGTTCAGCCAAGTATCATTTAGTCATAATGGGTCTAATGGCGTTTTTGATGGGTGGCGTGACCCCCTATACTTCGATCTGATTTTGTATGCCAGATTCGAAATCTACTTCTGAATACCCCATATTGAAATGAACGTCCAATATGTCTGTCTTCGACTCCAATTTTAATAACATATTCGTATTCTACTCTCCAATACCTTTCATTTAATACCTAGATTGTCCCGATCGGTCCACTTTTGATTTTGGGTTGTGTTTTTGTCCCCCCCCCCCCCCCCCCCCCCCCCCCCCTTCCATACCGACAAATTATATAGCCTATGTTTCCTTCCAGACCAACCTACATAATATGCGAAAGTTTAGAGAAACTCGGTTCTGCCGTTTTTTCAGTCTATACGGAACAAATAAACCGAGTCCCATATATTCGTGATTGCCTAATATGCCCATTTTGGGCGTTTTTGTGGGGGTGGATGACCCCCTAAAATTCGACCTGAATTTGTATGCCAGATTCGTTATCTACTCCCGCATACTTTTCATTTGATACCCATATTGTCCATATCGGTCCACTTTCGATTTTAGGTGGTACTTTTGTGGTAACGGTGAAGGGTCCGCCCCCTTCCGTTATCAATAAATTATAAAGCCTATTCCTACTTCCTGACGAAATTCGTGATCTACTCCCTAATACCTTTTATTTGAGTCCTATATTGTCATGATCGTCAAATAAACCTATTTTAAGAGGTCTTGGGGCTGAAGTGGCCCACCGGGTACTTGGACCCAACTTTTATTATGAAATTCGTACTCTACTCTTGAATACCTTTCATTTGAATCCCATATTGTCTCGACCGTTCCATTTTTATTTTTGGGTAGTACTGTTTGGGTAAGGGGGAGGGTCCGCCCCCCCTCCCGATATGAAAAAGTTATATAGCCTATGTTCCCTTCCAGACCAACCTAAACAATCTGTGAAAATTTCAAGGTGATCGGATCAGATGTTTTTGAGTCTATACGGAACAAACAAACCAACCGACAGACAAACAAACAAACAAAGGTTTTACAAACGAAATGACGTGATTTGTATATCCCCATCCTAAAACCTTCAATCGGCAGATCGTTCTATATGGCAGCTATATCTGAATATAGACCGATCTAAACCGTATTTGAGTCGGATATCGGGAGTCTTTAGTGAACTCGCTATTTCGAATTTCAGCAAAATCGGAAAAAAATTGCGGCTTTTATGGGTTTCAGACTCTAAATCAGCAGATCGGTCTATATGACAGCTATATCTAAAAATGGTCCGATCTGAACCATATTTGAGTCGGATGTCGGGAGGTTTAAAATATTTCACTTTTTCTTATTCGTCGAGATCGGATAATAAATGCGCCTGTTACATGCTTAAGACCCTAAACCGGCATATTGGTCTTTATGGCAGCTATATGTAAATAGTGTCCGATATGGACCATGCTTAGTTTGAATATCGGGGCCCCTAATTGAACTTCCTGTTTCAAATTTCAGCGAAATCGGACAGAAAATGTGGCTTTTGCTGGCTTAAAACACTAAATTGGAGGTCACGCTGAACGCCTGGGTTCAAATCCTGGCGAGAACATCAGAAAAAATTTTGCATTTGCAAGACCCTAAATCGCCAGATTGGTCTATGTGGCAGTTATATCCAAATATCTTCCGATTTGGCCCGTTCAAGAACTTAACCTGCGTATAGAACAAAAATGAGTCAATATCTCAATTTTTAAGGACTGTACAACTGACTGGAATTTTACGACGATCAGAAATACATATACTTTGTAGGGTCAGAAACTGATATTTCGATGTGTTGCAAACGGAATGACTAAATGAATATATCCCCTATCCCATGGCGGTGGGTATAAAAAGAAAACCCCATTTCTATGAAAGGCTTGTGTTCAGGCCGAGGGAAGTTGCCATGCTGAAAGAGTATGGGTATTTCAACAGATCAGTTATGGATGCGAGGGGAAAGCTGAGGAGTGTCGTAGACCATCTGATACGAGATACTCATTACCCACATTAGAGTAACTAAAGGGTGATTTTTTTAAGAGCTATAGGAAAGTTTTTCAAAAAAGCCAAAACAAATCTTTATTTGAATCGATAGTACGGTCCATATAATTTGATGTTTGAAGATTATTTCATGCAAATGTGTGCTGTGACTGCGCCTCAAATGGTCCATCCGAGATTGCAAATTTTGCCCATGAAAATTCCACTAAGGAACAGGGGCAAACTTCTTACATATCCATGAGTGCAGTCCGATTCAAATTTAAGCTCAATGATAAGGGGCCTCCTTTTTATAGCCAAGTCCGAATGGCGTGCCACAGTGCGACACCTCTTTGGAGAGAAGTTTTACATGGCGTAGTACCTCACAAATGTTGTTGGTGGAGAACCACCGCTGAGAAATGGTTTTTTTCTGATAGTCTTGCCAGGATTCGAACTCAGGTGTTCAGCGTCATAGGCGAAAATGCTAACCTCTGCGCTGCGATGGCCTCCAAATCGTGCATTCGCCTAGTCCAATTTTGGCATACTCTTTCCAACATTTCAGCCGGTATCTCACGAATAAATGCTTCAGTATAGTCCTCAAGTGCGTCAATTAAAGCGGGCTTGTCTGTATAGACATGAGCTTTAACATAGCCCCACAAAAAATAGTCTAAAGGCGTTAAATCGCACGATCTAGGCGGCCAATTGACCGGTCCCGAACGTAAAATAAAATGTTCACCGAACTTGTCTCTCAATAAGTCCTGTGTGGCATGTGGCACCGTCTTGTTGAAACCACATGTCAAGCAAGTCAAGCTCTTGCATTTTGGGTAAAAAAAAATTAGTTATCATCTTACAGTAGTGCTCACCACTCACAGTTACATTACGATTCGCATCATCTTTAAAGAAGTACGGTCCAATGATTCCACCAGCCCATAAACCGCACCAAACTATGACTTTTTCTGGATGCATTGGTAGCTCTTGCAATGCTTCTCTGGATGATCTTCACTCCAAATCGACAATTCTGCTTTTTTACGTACCCGTAGAGCCAAAAATGAGCTTCTTCGCTGAAGAAGAAGAAGCGCGCGATGAACTTTCTTAACAGAGCACTCATTTTGATAATAAAATTCAATAATCTGCAAGCGTTGTTCGTTTGTAAGACGATACATGGTTAAATTATAGACCAAACTGAAGATGTTTGACAGTGAAACAAAACTCGAAACGTGCGTGAGTTGTTTAAACCAGTGTTGCCAAAAAGATAATAGCTAAAAAATCACCCTTTAGCAGAGGAGATGGCTAATGGCCATTGAAAAGCAACGTGGTCCGCCCTTTGAGGACGTTGAATCCGCTTACTTCACTGAAGGAGGCGAGATTGCGATCTACTCCTATGGAATGTAAGTTCTTTCAGACAGAGGGCTATGTATTGCAATAGTCGTAATCGTCATTCCGAAAAGGGATCTAAAACTACTGATTTATGTGGCGGCGCTCAAGGCCTTGAATTCAAGGACAGTGAGGTCGAGGTGCGTGGCAAAAAAAAAATTCAATTAAAAATTTTATTGAAAATAAAATCGTTGCTAATTAAAAATTAATTGATTCAATTAATTAATTGATTAATTAGAAATGATCGTGATTGAAATTTTTGTAATTTTCAATTAAATAATTAATTGATTCAATTCATTTTTTAATTGAATCTGAAAATTTTTTTAATCACAATTGTAATTGAAATATTTGTAATCTTCATTTATGAAATTATTTGATTCAATAATTTTTTTTTATTAAATTTTAAAAAATTTTCAAATATTGTGCTTAAGTTAATTCAGTTAAAGACTATTTTGTTCCCTACAATATAAAGGGGAGGAGAATTCATTAAAATATACGTCCCACAATTTCGACAAACCAATAGGAATTTGACTTCTTGGGCTCTAGAAACCTAAGTTTTCATCCGAAATTAGCTGAAATTTGAAACAAAGACTTGTGTTGTGACTTTCAACATCCATACCAAGTATGATCCGAATCGGTCTATAAACAAATATAGCCCCCATATAAACCGATCACCTGATTTGACTTCTTTTGAGCCCTTAGAAGCCTCAATTTTTATCCCATTTGGATGACATTTGGAACAAAGACTTTTGTTGTGACTTTCAACATCCATGCCAAGTATGACGCGAATGGGTCTATAAACAGATATAGACCCCATATAAACCGATCCTTGGATTTGACTTCTTGAGACACTAGAGGACGCATTTCTTATACGATTTGGCTGAAATTTTGCATGAGGTGTTTCGTTATGACTTGCAACAACTGTACTAAGTATGGTCAAAATCGGTCCATAACCTGATATAGCTGCACTATAAACCGATCTTGAATCTTGACTTTTTAAACCACTAGAGGGCGCAATCTTCTTATCCAATTTGAATGAATTTTTGCACGAAGTATTTTGTTATGATATCCAACATCTGTGCCAAGTATGGTTCAAATCGGTCCATAACATGATATAGCTGTCATATAAACCGATCTTGGGTCTTGACTTCTTGAGCCTCTAGACGGCGCAATTCTTATCTGATTTGAATGAAATTTTGTACAACGGCCTTACCCATGACCTTCAACATACATGTCAAATATGGTCTGAATCGGTCTATAGCCTGATACAGCTCCCATATAAACCAATCTCCCTAGTTTACTTCTTAAGGGCGCAATTCTTATTCGAATCGGCTGAAATTTTACAGAATTACTTCTATTAAATATGTTCTCCAACATTCAATTCAATTATGGTCTCAGTCGGACCATAACTTGATATAGCTCTAATAGCAGAGCATTTCTTATCCAATATCCTTTGTTTGTCTATATAGAGAGATGCCGTGAAAAGAACTCGACAAATGGGATCCATGATGGAGTGTAGAAAAGACTCGGCCCGGCCGAACTTGGCGCACTTTTATTTGTTCTCTCTCTCATCTCAAATTTTTTGAGAAAATCAAATGTACAAAATTTTTTATTGAACTAAATTTAAAACAAATTTTTCGAATTAAACGGATTTATTTTTTATGAAAAAGACATTTTGACGATATTTTCTGTAATTTTTAATTTTTTCGAAATTTTTGTGTGGCTATTTCTTTTTATACCCTCCACCATAGGATGGGGGTATACTAATTTCGTCATTCTGTTTGTAACTACTCGAAATATTCGTCTGAGACCCCATAAAGTATATAAATTCTTGATCGTCATGACATTTTATGTCGATCTAGTCATGTCCGTTCGTCCGTCTGTCCGTCGGTCCTTCCGTCCATCCGTCTGTCTGTCGAAAGCACGCTAACTTTCGAAGGAGTAAAGCTAGCCGCTTGAAATTTTGCACAAATACTTTTTATTAGTGTTGGTCGGTTGGTATTATTAAAGGGCCATATCGGTCCATGTTTTGATATAGCTGCCATATAAACCGATTTTGGGTCTAGACTTCTTGAGTCTCTAGAGGGCGCAATTCTTATCCGATTGGAATGAAATTTTACACGAGGTGTTTTGTTATGATATCCAACAACTGTGCAAAGTATGGTTCAAATCGGTCCATAACTTGATATAGCTGCCATATAAACCGATCTCGAGTCTTGACTTCTTGAGCCTCTAGAGTGCGCAATTCTTATCGGATTGTAATGAAATTTTGCACGACGTGTTTTGTTATGATATCCAACATCTGTGCCAAGAATGGTTCAAATCGGTTCATAACCTGATATAGCTATCATGTAAACAGATCTGGGGACTTGACTTCTTGAGCCTCTATAGGGCGCAATTCTTATCCAGTTTGAATGAATTTTTGCACGAAATATTTTGTTCTGATATCCAACAACTGTGCCAAGTATGTTGCAAATCGGTTCATAACTTGATATAGCTGTCATATATATAAACAGATCTGGGGACTTGACTTCTTGAGCCTCTAGAGGGCGCAATTCTTATCCGATTTGAACGCATTTTTGTACGAAGTATTTTGCTATGATATCCAACAACTGTGCCAAGTACGGTTCAAATCGGTCCATAACCCGATATAGCTGTCATATAAACAGATCTGGGGACTTGACTTCTTGAGCCTCTATAGGGCGCAATTCTTATCCTATTTGAATGAATTTTTGCACGAAGTATTTTGTTATGATATCCAACATCTGTCCCAAGTATGGGCCATATCATTCCATGTTTTGATATAGCTGCCATATAAACCGATCTTGGGTCTTGACTTCTTGAGCCTCTATAGGGCGCAATTCTTATCCGATTTGAATGAATTTTTGCACGAAGTATTTTGTTATGATATCCAACAACTGTGCCAAGTATGGTTCAAATCGGTTCATAACCTGATATAGCTGTCATATAAACAGATCTAGGGACTTGACTTCTTGAGCCTCTATAGGGCGCAATTCTTATCTGATTTGCCTGTACGATGGATCCCCTCATGACCATCAACATACGTGTTTATTATGATCTGAATCGGTCTATAGCCCGATACAGCTCCCATATAAATCGATATCTCTACTTTAGTTCTTGTGCCCCCAAAGGGCGCAATTCTTATTCGAATTTGCTGACATTTAACACAAGTCTCCAACATATAATTTAATTGTGGTCCAAACCGGACCATATCTTGATATCGCTCTAATAGCAGAGCAAATCTTTTCTTCTATCCTGTTTCGCCTAAGAAGAGATGCCAGGAAATGAACTCAACAAATGCGATCCATGGTGGAGGGTATATAAGAGTCGTGTTCGAGTTAATGATCAAAGACTTTTTTCTTACAATGGGAAATGGGAAAGCCAGACGATAACAAATACCAACCATGGTGTGTGGCGTTTCGCCCCTTAGAAGAGAATTCGTCGGACACCTTTTGGTGTGGAGGCATATCAAAAGCTAATTTTATATTTTATCACTTTAATCTTTCCGCAGTACTCATCAATTAACTCTGGGAACCATTACAAACTGTAATTATTCAAAAAAATAAAAATGTGATAAAGTTAATCATATTGACATAATAATGTAATATGCTCTTAGTCATCTAGTCGGTCTTTCTGCCAGGGATTCGGTTGATGCATTTTTTCCCATGTCTTGTATGTCACATAATCCCTTCAATTAAAATGTTGCAATGGCTCACAAGACAACACCACACCAAACAAATTGAAACAGAAACTGATTTTGTGGTTTGAAATACAGGTTAAAGTATCATTTATGGGTTTGGCCCACAACAAAGAAGGCAGGCAGGCAGCAAAAAATGTTTAAGTGATTTTGTGGTAAGCTATGGAACAATATGCAATAAATCAAACAAACCTGGAATCGATGAAATGGAAACTGTGTTTTGTATGGAAAGGGAAAACAACAACAGCTAAATCACGAAAATTTGTACATGGCATTTTCATTAAAGGCCAAAAAGAGATACTACTAGGGATTAGACAAAAAAAAAAAAAAGAAAAATGAATAAATGTTTCATGACTTTTAGAGTTTGATGTTTTTCTATTAGAAGTAAGAAAAAAACAACAAAAATCAATTTTGTTCAAAATTCGGTTAACTTAATTGCATCATTTTTAGATTTTTTTTCTGAAAACAAGTTTGCTTCTTAAGTCTTTTGAATTTGGCTCATTCGTCATTGGTTACTAAGCCAGTCATTCATTAATTTTTTGTTGCTTTTTGTTTATTTTTTTATTTTATTTTATTTTCAATAATAAATTATTCTTGTTTATGCTTGCAGCAAACTTTCAAACCAAACACGTGAACGTGACTCCGAATTGCAGGAAACATCCACCGAAGGCAAAAGTCTACGTCAACAGTTGACAGCCTTAAAAGCCAGCCGAGATCAAGCCATACAGGAAAATGTGTAAGTAAAACATGTATTGTATTATATAGCCTTCATGTGATTTATTTTATTTTATGTTTTATGACAAAGAATAGAACTCTCTTGAGTGGATATCTTTAATGTTTGTTTGTTTTTTTTTTCACTTTTCTCTTTTAGAAAACTTACCAATGAGTTGGCCGAGAGCCAAGCGGAAGTTAGCTCGCTTAAGAAACAATTGCAAGAGTCCGAAAAGGAAATTGAACGTTTGAAACAACAATTGCGTAAATATGTGGAGGAAGTTAAGAAAGCTGAAGATTTGCTAATGCACAAGGCAGGTTAAAATGGATGATACAAAATTGCGATTTTTTTTTATACCTCTCACCCAAGGATGGGGGGTTTTACAATACGTTTACACCTGGAAATAGTGATCAAAGACTCTACAAAATACAATTTGGATCCGTCACAAAATTCCAAGTCATTCCAGCGATGTCCGTCCGTCCGCCTATTGGATGTACACTATCTTCGGAATAAACAAAGCTATCCATTTCAAATTATTCACAAGCACAGTAATACCTCGAATTACTTGGTAGTTGGTTTCGCGAGGTATATCGCATCGACGTAAATCGAAATTCAAGTTAGGCGTCCATCTAAACACCAATGTTAATATTTGAGTTTAACTATATATCTACACTCCTAATAAATCTTCCGCTGGGACTTCGATTGGTTAGGTTAGGTTTACTTAGTGACTTACTTAGAAGTTTTCGGAAGATGCCTTCTAGTTCCTACCGTTGAACCCTCCAGATCGCTTTAAAAAGCTGAACAACTTGCGAATGTTCACATACGCTAGAATGTTCACAAAACCCTCAAAGAAATGAGAACCTAGAGTGGAACTCCTTTTGACTGCCATTGCGGGACCCATACACACACAACAGAGATGTTCTATAGTCCTTTTCTCCTCGAAATCTTCACATCTTCTGCAAGTGTCGTTTCTTGCAACTTTCAGTCTGTGAGTATGTTTGCCGATCATGTAGTGACCTGTCATGACGGACACAATGAGACTGGGACGTCAGTGGTAGACCTCTTAAAGTCTAGTCCAGGGCAAAACATTTTTGGAATGCCCACAACTCCCCGTTGTAAACATCTCTCATCCGTGTCCCTTCATGCCTGATCCTGAAGACTTAGCTCGACCGCTCTAAAATTCCCACATATGGGATATCTCTGTGCCGCGGCATCGGGTACAGATGAATATTTTACGAAGAATCTTTCTCTCAAATACTCCAAGCACTGCCTCATCTGCTTTCACGAGTACCCATGCCTCAGAAGCATAAAACAACACGGATAGAATCATTGTCTTGTATATTGTAATCTTCGCCTGTCGGGAGGTGGCCTTGTTTCTAAACTGCTTACTTAGTCCAAAGTAGCATCTGTTTGCCAGTATTATTCTTGGCTTTATCTCAAAACTGGTGTCATTCGTTTCGGTTACGGCGGTGCCGAGGTAGATAAAGTTACTGACCAGCTTAAAGTTGTGGTTCCCAAGTTTCTCCATTTTCTTTATCTGCTCTTTCGATTCTTTCAAAGGCTGCAGTTACTACTTCCGGGGACCGACCTATGATGTCGATGTCGTCGGCATAGGCGAGTAGCATGTGTTCTCTTGTGATTAGTGTGCCATATCTATTCACATTTGCATCTCGTATAATCTTCTCCAGCAGGATATTAAAGAGATCACACGATAGGCTGTCTCCTTGTCGGAAACTTCCTTTGGTATTGAATGGTTCGGAGAGATTCTTTCCAATTGTTACTGAGGAACGCGTATCAGCAATTGTCATCCTGCAGAGTCTTATTAATTTTGCAGGGATACCAAACTCAGACATGGCTTGAAATACCGTTGAACGGGGTAAAGGGGTATCGAAAGCGGCTTTGTAGTCAACAAAGAGATTGTAGGTGTTGATTTGTCCATCTCGCGTCTTTTCCAGAATTTGGCGCAGTGTGAATATCTGTTCCAGGGTGGCTTTACCAGGTCTATAGCTGCATTGATAGGGCCCAATTATCTCATTGACTTTAGGTTTTAATCTTTTACACAGTACGCTCGAGAGTATCTTGTATGCGATGGGGAGGAGACTTATTCCTCTGTAGTTGGCACATTCCGTCTTGTCTCCTTTCTTGTGTACGGGACATAGTATGCTGAGGTTCCAATCATCGGGTATGCGTTCTTCTAGCCATATTGCGCAGATAAGCTGATGCATACGCCTTAACAGCGTGTCACCTCCGGTCTTAAATAGTTCAGCGGGTAACCCGTCGACTCCTGCAGCCTTGTTGTTCTTTAGTCGGGTCATTGCTACTTGGACCTCATTCTGACTAGGAGGTAAACATTCTATACCATCATCAGGGATTGGTTCTGCGGTATCCTCTTCGCCGCCAACATCCTCAGCATGTTGTCAGTGTCAGTTACCAGATTTCCTTCTTTGTCTCTGCAAAAGGATGTGCCTGCACCAAAGCCCTCGGTTTTATGTTTAATTCTTTGGTAGAATTTCCGGACGTTATTCTGACTCCTGTACATCTCAATTCGTTCACATTCACGTCTTTCCATTTCATTTTTCTTTCTGGGGAATAGACGTTTCTCCTCTCTCCTTTTCTCCGTTGCTACTGATTGCAGGGTTGCTCTATATGCCGCATTCTTCAGTAGCATCTCTACACTCTTGGTCGTACCATGGGTTTCTTGGAGTAGGCTTCCGGTACCCAAGTACGGATTTCGCGGCATTTTCCATGGAGTGGGCAATAGTTTGCCACTGCGCCATTATATCATCGGAAAAAGGGGTGCTTTCATCAAGCAGTTGGGTCAATCGTGTGGAGTTTGCCGCTGCCATTTGTTAAGTTTGCAGCTTTTCAATGTCGAGCTTTCGTGCAGTGTCAGATTGTACTTTCCACGCCATGTTCAAACGGGTGCGAACCTTTTGCTGCAACAAGGTAATGATCCGAATATATATTCGCTCCACGGATAGATCGTACATCTAACACGCTGGATGAATGCCTTCCATCTATCACAACGAGATCAGTTTGGTTCCTTGTGTTTTGATCGGGTGACAACTATGTGGCTTTGTGAATATTTTTATGTTGAAATCTGGTGTAACTTACTACCATGTTTTTTGCAAATGCAAATTTTGCCCATGAACATTCCACTAAGGAACAGGGTCAAACTTCTCACATATCAATGAGTGCAGTCCCATTCAAGTTTTAAGCTCAATGATAAGGGGTCTCCTTTTTATAACCGAGTCCGAACGGCGTGCCGCAGTGGGACACCTCTGTGAAGAGGAGTTTTACATGGCATAGTACCTCACAAATGTTGCCAGCATTAGGAAGGGAAAACCACCATTGATTTATTTTTTTTTCTGATGGTCTCGCCAAGATTTGGAGCCAGACGTTCAGCGCCATAGGCGGACATGCTAACCTACCTAATATCTATCAGCCTCAACCCATTACTGGACGTTATCTCGTGGAGGCTAAACTTTCCGACTGTTGGACCAAAAATGTCTTCCTTTCCTATCTTCGCATTAAAATCTCCCCGAACGATTTTAATATCATGGTCGGGGCAGCGGTCATATTCTCTCTAGGCGCTCGTAGAAAATATCCTTGGTCTGCTCGTCCTTGTCTTCCGTCGGGGCATGGGCACAAATAAGGCTGATGTTGAAGAATTTAGCTTTTATGCGGATTGTGGCTAGCTTCTCATCCACCGGAGTAAAGCTGGAGACAAGGTGTTTTAGTCTCCGACTAACTACAAATCCACAGCCAAATTCATGCCTCGTGTTATGGCAGCTATAGTATAGTTCGTCACCGTTTGGTGTTGTAGTGACACCATTCCAAGTCCATCGCACTTCCTGTAAGTCGGTAATATCTGCCTTGTACTTCTCTAATACATCCGCCAGCGCGTATACTGCACCTTCTCTATAATGAGTGCGGACATTCCAGGTGCAGATCCGCAAATCGTGGTTCTTTTTTGGTTTGCGTGGGTCGTTAACGTTGGGAGGGGGGGGTCCGTTTTTACTATTCCTTTGTTTCTCATAAAAGTTCTAATAGCTTTCCGGGGGCGGGTTACTGGGCCAGCACCCCAACCACATAGGTTTTGTGGGATTGCACATGTATCCGTCGTTGTGGCGAGCCGCTTGCTCCAAGATCCGACGCTCGCCTCCAGCCGCCCCTAACCTGGGAACAGACGCTGATGTTAGCCATTGGTTATGCAAAGGCGCCAATAACTCGCCTTGTCATCTCGAGTATCATTGGCACTCAGTATTTAATTAAAAGCCAGTGCCACCTGACTCCTCACTGAGACTCTCCTCTCGAAAATCGCTGACTGTCCGGGGCCCCATTTGCAGCTACTCCGAATAAAAACGGAGCTTTCCACCATCCGCAACCTGTGGACGCGCCCGGCAGCTTTCCGTGGTAACGATGGACACCACACAAGTCGGAGCTCAAAGTTCCAGCCTGTGTGGTGCTCATAGTTATCCCGTGTCGGGATGTTACACTAGAGCCAATTCACTTCTCTCGCCTTTAACTTGCACAAATTGCCTTCTATTACGCAAATATTGGGTTGCCCAAAAAGTAATTGCGGATTTTTTAAAAGAAAGTAAATGCATTTTTAATAAAACTTGGAATGAACTTTAATCAAACATACTTTTTTTACACTTTTTTTCTAAAGCAAGCTAAAAGTAACAGCTGATAACTGACAGAAGAAAGAATGCAATTACAGAGTCACAAGCTGTGAAAAAATTTGTCAACGCCGACTATATGAAAAATCCGCAATTACTTTTTGGGCAACCCAATAGGATGCTAAAAATTCTAATTGCTGTCACCAACACCATAATAGTTAAGCTTTCCCAAAAGGATTTTGTGGTCAATCATGTCAAATGCCTTTGATAAATCGAAAAAAATATGCCTACGACACCAATGTAACCTTTATCCAATAAACTACTGGGTTGCCCAAAAAGTAATTGCGGATTTTTTAAAAGAAAGTAAATGCATTTTTAATAAAACTTAGAATGAACTTTAATCAAATATACTTTTTTTACACTTTTTTCTAAAACAAGCTATAAGTAACAGCTGATAACTGACAGTAGAAAGAATGCAATTACAGAGTCCCAAGCTGTGAAAAAATGTGTCAACGTCGACTATATGAAAAATCCGCAATTACTTTTTGGGCAACCCAATACATATGTGATATTGAACATTAATAAGAGCTTCTTCAGTTCCACATCCTTTCCTGAACCAAAGCAGACTTCTACTTAAAAGTTCGTTGGTTTCAAAATAGGCAGAAACATAATTCTTTCAAAGATGTTATTAACTATTGGCAATACTGCTATTGGACGAAAGTTTGATATATCATTGGAACTTTTTCCTTTTCGTATTGGGATAACTTTATGAAACATCTCGGTATACTTTGGTATCTAACACATTATTAAAGATCTCAACTAGGTGGGGAGCAATACTTTCACGGCACGTCTTTACCACTTTCGAAGAAACTTTATCGTGTCCACAGCTTTTATTTGTCTCCAGACTCGATATCTCTAACATAACTTCTTCAAGAGAGGTTGGAACCAATTCGAACAAACAAGGACAGCGATGCAAAGTTGCTAAAGAATTACAGGTATCAATTTGTTTAACTTCAATTGCCAACTTTAAATCTTGGATTGATTTCAGAAAATGTTGGTTAATTACTTCCGTTTTATCATGATCATCAAATATAACATTACCAGCACTGTCGTCTACATTGATTTCAGTTCTAGAATTTCTGCCTAAGGTACCATTTAAAAATCTCCAAGTTCGCTTGGAATCATTTTGGAGTTTTTCGTCGTGCTCTACTTTCAAATATCATCTATTTGAATCCCATATTGCCATTGGCCTCAAAATTGGATAACAAATTCGGTTTCTAGTCCCAAATGCTTTTCATTTAAATCCCTTATTGCAAAATCAGCAAATATGTCCGGTTTGTGGGGTGGGCCCAAAAAACTATCAATATCGAGATCCACTCCCTTTACTTACTTTAATTGGCTAAGACAGTACATTTGCTCCACTAGCCGAACGTAGAATAGCGTTCTAAGCGCCTCGCGCTGATTCTAAAATCTCTGACACCAAGTTTCGAGGTGTCTCCCACAACTTGATCTCTCCGATCCACTCCCTTTAAGACCCAAAATTGTCATGGTGGGCAAATACGTTCTATTTGGGCGTTGTTTTGGGGGTGGGACGTCTCCTAGGCAGTTGGTCCCAAATGTTGATATCAGATTCGTGGTCTACTCCCAAATACCTTTCATTTGAGCCCAATATTTCCATAGTCGGCAAACATGACCGGTTTCGGGGGTGTTATGGGGGATGAGGCGGCCGTTCAGTGACTTGGCCTCAGATTCGTATTCTACTCTAAAACACTTCTTATGACAGTCTCATATTGGAATGGTCAACAAATGAGGTGGGGTGGTCCCATACGCACTTTTTTCCGAATGTTGATATCAGATTCATACTTTACTCCCATTGACCTTTCATTTGAACCCCATATTGCTATTGTAGTAAATTTGTCCTCGTTAGGAGTTGGTTTTTAAAAGTGGCGGCACCCCATACACTTGATTGGATATCGTATTCGTATTCTATACTTAAATACCTTTTATTTGAGCCCCATATTGCCATGATCAGTAAATAAGTCCTGTTTGGGGGGGTGTTTTGCGAAAGGGTTGCACCTGCAGAAACTTGATCCCACATTTGGATACCAAATTCGTTTATCTACTCGCAAATACCATTTATTTGAGTCCCATATTGCCATTGTCGGTAAATATGTCCGATTTAGGGGTACTCGCAAATACCATTTATTTGAGTCCCATATTGCCATTGTCGGTAAATATGTCCGATTTAGGGGTGTTCTGGGTGTTGGGTGTTCCCCCAAACACTTAGTCCGACAATTGGATATCAGACACGTTTTCGACTCTTAAATACCCTTTATTTGAGTCCCATGTTGTCATGATTGGTTTATATATATATATTTGGTAGGTTTTGGGGGTGTGGGGCGGCCCCCCCAGGTACCCCATCGGAAACTTGGATACCAAATTTTTATTTTTAGGTTACTACTAAGATAGCACATTTCGCTTAAATCGCACCACCCATCACCGGGATCTGGTGTTTCTGATAATCAGGGTAGGGGGAAGGTCCGCCCCCCCTTCAGATCATTATGCACCATCTGTGAAAATTTCAAGAAAATCGGTTCAGCCGTTTTTTTATAAATTGGCTTGCCCAAAAAGTAATTGCGGATTTTTCATATAGTCGGCGTTGACAATTTTTTTTACAGCTTGTGACTCTGTAATTGCATTCTTTCTTCTGTCAGTTATCAGCTGTTACTTTTAGCTTGCTTTAGAAAAAAAAGTGTAAAAAAAGTATATTTAATTAAAGTTCATTCTAAGTTTTATTAAAAATGCATTTACTTTCTTTTAAAAAATCCGCAATTACTTTTTGGGCAACCCAATATATGATAGGATCGGAAATGTATATTTCGATGTGTTGCAAACAAAATGACAAAATGAATATACCGCCATCATTCGGTGGTGGGTATTGAAATACCAACGCATTCTCCAAATGATGTCAAAAATTCGATTTGCCATAAAAATCCGAACTGTAGATATTAAATAGTTGGCAACGCCCGACTTTGTCTTACCTTACTTGTTATATAGATTTTGTAGACTGAAACATCAATTCTTACGCTTGTTTCAGAAAATTCTTATTAAATTTTTGTTTATTTGATTAGGAGAAAGAGCGCGAAGAAATGCTGGAGCATTACAGAAGTCTTTCACATGATGCTGTCATGTTGGAGGGTAATAATCAAAGCTTAGAAAATGAAACGGCCGAGTACAAGTGAGTATGACGTTTTTTTTGGTAATGGTTTAAAAACCATTATTTTCTAAATATGTATTTTTTAACCATGGTTTAAAAAATACAAATTTAGAATTAAACATATCCCAATGTAGTGATAGTTAATCGAAATTTATTAAATTTTGTCTTTGAGTAATCTTTTAATTTTGGAATTTGTACCACAGAAGTGGTCCAAAAATCTAATCCAAACGGCAAAGTAGCCATATTTTTTCAAGTAGTCATTTGTTTGTTCTTTAAACCACTGATAGTGGGCAAGGAGCGCAACTTTGCAGCTATTGGCTCAAAAGTGAACATTAATGAAAACATTTAAATTGGTTTATTAGGCAACTCAAAAACTCCCCCCTAAACCTAAGTCATGAACTTTTGCCCCTTGGATTTCCTTACTAGACCACATTGTCTTGTTTCAAGTTTTTTTTTTGTAACCCAATAATAAGCTCAACTTTCTATTTATCTTTCTGTCTTTCTGTAGCTGTAATTGTTGTCGTTGTTGTTGCTGCCTTAGAATTAGACAATTATTAGTAAATAAGGATGATAAGTAATATGGTTGATGCTGTAGTTAGTCACCCTCATTACAATTTAAAATTGTGTTCATAATTTTTAATCATTACCTACCCCCAATCCTACAAAAAAAAATAAAACCAAATCATAGACGACAAGTTGTTGAATTAGAAGCGGAAATCGTGGCGCTTAAAAAAGAACTTAACTGCCGCAATCAAACCATAGGCGATTTAGAAGATAAGATTGCCAATCTCACTGCCAAAAACACTTGCCTGGAACATCAACTGGAGGAGTGTGGGGATGAGCAGCGTATCTTGAAAACAGATTTGGCAGCACGTAAAGAATTATGCGAGAAATTGGATAATGAAAAGGAGAAATTAAATGCGGAGCTAAGTGAACTGAATGCCATAAAACGAAAGGTAGAACGTCAACGAATGTTGTCAAAACATGTATTAAGACATCTTCTTCTTCTATGTAACAGCTGGAAAATGAAAATGAACGCCTGCGCCAGGGCATGGATAAAAGCGAAAAGGGTAAGCAAGTTTCATCGGAGACCTTAGAAGAACTATTGGCAAAGACTCGCAAAGATTTGGAGGAACAAATCCAAGTTGATAGTAAATTAAGTCAAGAGTTGATACATCTGAGGAAGCAAAACGAACAACTTTTGGTTAGGAGAATTAAACTTCTGCCTCTACGCTCCGAACACATTGAGTAATAAATTTTTATTCTTGTTTTTCTTTTAACTTACAGCGCGATTTGGATAATGAACGCCAGAGACGCGAACAAACTGCCACCTTGGCCCATGAATATCAGGTGCAAAATCGAGAGCTGCGTCACAATCTTACAGATGATCGTTTTCGTCAGGCTCGTTCAAGGGAGCAAAGTCCTCGATTTCCCCCCAAAACTTTATGAGACCGTAAATTAGCTATGTTTTTTTTTTTCAAATTAATTTTCCAAGTTTACAAAATACATTAAGGAATTATAAAATACAACATTTGAAAAAAATATATATAGAAGCATAACAAAATAAAAAAAAATCGTATATTCATAAAGAAGAACAACAATTAAATGATTTTCAGCCTTTAACTTGCTTAAAAGGTTTCCAAAATATTTAGATATGTTTTGAACATACAGGGACAATGAGAGAATGCCGGAGGATTGGACATGCTGCCAGGTCGTGGTATGAAAAAGTAACGATTATTAGGTCCTCTCCCAATGCAATCATTCTCTGTATGATAGGCCTCAGTGTGAGTTTCATAAATGTTAACACAATCCTCATTCGCTGCAGGAGAGAGGAGAAGGAGAACGAGACAAACTGTATTCTTTTTGTATATTTAACATAGAATAACAATTTTACCTATATGCTCTTCTTTTAGTTCCTGGTCCTTTACTGGACTCAAATTTGTTTCGGAGCAGCAAACTAGCTCTGAAGTTGGCATATTTCTGATACCAAAGTTCGCGCAGCTTCGTATATTTTTCACTGGGTTCAACATTCCTTTTAATGGAATATTGGGGCAACTTCCTGTTAAGGATTCTAAACGTCTCAGAGATTGTTCAGTGTTGATATTTGTATTGGATCTGTAAGATGCGCACAGAGGTGAGTTTATTATGAATTTTTGTTTAACATTTTATTTGATTATTTTGATTTCATTTGTAACACATCGAAATACTCAATTCCGACCCCACAAAGTCTTATTATTTTCGATCGTCGTTAAAATGTAAGACGATCTAGCCATGGGATATGGGATATTAGACTGTCCCATCCTACAAGGGAGAATTTTTATACCCTCCACCATAGGATGGGGGGTATACTAATTTCGTCATTCTGTTTGTAACTACTCGAAATATTCGTCTAAGACCCCATAAAGTATATATATTCTTGATCGTCGCGACATTTTATGTCGATCTAGCCATGTCCGTTCGTTCATCCGTACGTCTGTCTGTCGAAAGCACGCTAACTTCCGAAGGAGTAAAGCTAGCCGCTTGAAATTTTGCACAAATACTTCTTATTAGTGTAGGTCGGTTGGAATTGTAAATGGGCTATATCGGTCCATGTTTTAATATAGCTGCCATATAAACCGATCTTAGGTCTTGACTTCTTGAGCCTCTAGAGTGCGCAATTCTTATCCGATTGGAATGAAATTTTGAACGACGTGTTTTGTTATAATATCCAATAACTGTGACAAGTACGGTTAAAATCGGACCATAGCCTGATATAAAGGGTGATTTTTTTGAGGTTAGGATTTTCATGCATTAGTATTTGACAGATCACGTGGGATTTCAGACATGGTGTCAAAGAGAAAGATGCTCAGTATGCTTTGACATTTCATCATGAATAGACTTACTAACGAGCAACGCTTGCAAATCATTGAATTTTATTACCAAAATCAGTGTTCGGTTCGAAATGTGTTCAAATTTTGACAAATTTTGTTCAGCGATGAGGCTCATTTCTGGTTGAATGGCTACGTAAATAAGCAAAATTGCCGCATTTGGAGTGAAGAGCAACCAGAAGCCGTTCAAGAACTGCCCATGCATCCCGAAAAATGCACTGTTTGGTGTGGTTTGTACGCTGGTGGAATCATTGGACCGTATTTTTTCAAAGATGCTGTTGGACGCAACGTTACGGTGAATGAACACATTTCGAACCGAACACTGATTTTGGTAATAAAATTCAATGATTTGCAAGCGTTGCTCGTTAGTAAGTCTATTCATGATGAAATGTCAAAGCATACTGAGCATCTTTCTCTTTGACACCATGTCTGAAATCCCACGTGATCTTTCAAATACTAATGCATGAAAATCCTAACCTCAAAAAAATCACCCTTTAGCTGTCATATAAACCGATCTTGGGTCTTGATTTCTTGAGCCTCTAGAGGGCGCAATTCTTATCCGATTTGAATGAATTTTTGCACGAAGTATTTTGCTATGATATCCAACAACTGTGCAAAGTACGGTTCAAATCGGTCCATAACCCGATATAGCTGCCATATAAACCGATCTTGGGTCTTGATTTCTTGAGCCTCTAGAGGGCGCAATTCATATCCGCTTTGAATGAATTTTTGCACGAAGTATTTTGCTATGATATCCAACAACTGTGCAAAGTATGGTTCTAATCGGTCCATAACCCGATATAGCTGTCATATAAACCGATCTTGGGTCTTGACTTCTTGAGCTTCTAGAGGGCGCAATTCCTATCCGATTTGGCTGAAACTTTGCATGACGTATTTTATTCTTATTCTTAACTGCTGTGTCAAATAAGGTTCAAATCGGCTCATAACCTGATATAGCTGTCATATAAACCGATCTGGGATATTGACTTCTTGAGCCTCTAGAGGTCGCAATTATTATCCGATTTGCCTGAAATTTTGTACGACAGATCCTCTCATGATCATCAACATACGTGTTTATTATGGTCTGAATCTGTTTATAGCCCGATACAGCTCCCATATAAATCGATCTCTCTATTTTACTTCTTGTGCCCCCAAAGGGCGCAATTTTTATTCGAATTGGCTGTCATTTTACACAGGTCTCCAATATATAATATAATTGTGGTACAAACCGGACCATATCTTGATATCGCTCTAATAGCAGAGCAAATCTTTTCTTATATCGTTTTTTGCCTAAGAAGAGATGCCGGGAAAAGAACTCGACAAATGGTGGAGGGTATAAAAGATTCGGCCCGGCCCAACTAAGCACGCTTTTATTATAAGTTTTTGCATTTGTTTGCAACGCAAAGAAGGCGAAGAGCTAGACCCATAGATAAGTGTACCGATTGACTCAAAATCACTTTCTGATTCGATTTAGACATGTCCGTCTGTGAGTCCATGTATTCTTGTAATCAAAGTGCAGGTCGTATTTGTTGTCCAATCATCACGAAAATTTTGACTACATATCAAGCAATTGGTCTGTCAGTGGTTAAATAAGCAGTACCAGTCTAAGTAGTATTTACTGGTCTATTTTCGCAGTAGGGTACCGTAGTGTAGATGTTAGCATATCCGCCTATGACGCTGAACGCCTAATTTCAAATCCTGGCAAGAACATCAGAACCGCTTTTAATGCGGGCGACATTTGTGGGGTACAATGGTTTTTGAAACCAGTAAGGAAGGGCAAAAGTCGGGCGGTGCCGACTGTATAATACCCCAAACCTACCCTATAAGTACAATGTGGAAGCTTGATCTAATTCTGAAACAAAGTAGATGGACCTGGGCGAATGTTTTCAACTATGGTTGACAAATGACAACATTATCAACATTATCATTCAAGCAAACTTCTTAGATATTGTGGTAGTCGTCGATGAAAGCGTTGTGCAAAATTTTCGCAAGATTGGTCAATAAATACGCATGCAGTGGTTTTTTGAGTGAAAATCGGGCGATATACATACATGACAGCTATATCTAAATCTGGACCGATTTCTATGAAATTCACCAGTAATGTCGAAAGGCATAAAAAAAACCTCCTGCCAAATTACGAAAGAATCGGTTAATAAATCAGCACTTTATTGGTCATTAACATCCAACCTACATCCAGCGAACTGCTCAAATACAAACAGCTTAGCTATGTCAAGGCAAGGTCGGTGGAGACCTGAGATGAACCTTGAGGTCGAGTGCGAGGCACTGTTGCCCGCGGCGCGCTCTTGGATTGACGGAACACTAGTATTGCCATACGAATGAATCAAAGCTAGAGGACAGAGTAGGCCTGGGGTCTACATTGAGAATACGGTCCTACAGGCGGAGATCCGGGCGATCACGGAATGCGTGAGGTAGTGTGCTGCTAACACGAGAACGTCGATTGTGAACATCTTTACGGACAGTAAAATTTCCATAAGGGCAATAACCACCAGGACGGTCACGAACAGTCGAATGTAAAGAGATTAACGCCTTCTCTGAGGATGGGAAAATCCGCATCTTTTGGGTGCTGGGCCATAACGGAGTAAGGGGGAATGAAAGGGACGATTTGCCAGTGAAGGCCAAAGGACTGCCGCCAATAAACTTGGTTAACCCGAAGCCTTTCGGGTCGACGCAGTCCGAGTCAAGGGCGTGGGCAATGAATCCGCATGCAACTGTCAGTAGGACGGGGAAAATCCTATAGGGGGGATCCAGATCGTGAGAAGACGAGGCTATTACTGAAAGGAAGTAAGAAGAAGGTCGGTATAGCTATTGGTATCATAACGGGACACATAGGACTACCAGCTCACTTATGTAAAATCGGTGCGGCAAGTGATAGCATGTGTAGGGCATGCGGGGAAGATGATGAGACGTTGAGGCATTTCCTTTGTCATATCCCGGCTTTTGCGTCGAACAGATACCGGCACTTAGATGGGGACACAATACCAGACATGAACCAACTTACTGCCGTGGCATGGAAAACAATTAAGGATTTTGTACGTAGCATGGAATTCCTAACTTAGATTTCTTTTTAGAGGTTACTTTTTAGTTTTCAGAGCGATCTCACTGTGCTAAATTTCAGCCAAATCGGTTAATTAGTTCACCTTTAATGGGCCTAAAACCTTAAATCGGAAACACGGTATTTATAGCAGATATACCTAAAACTAGACCTATCAGGAATGTCTAGGGGTCTAACACAACGCACTGTACCAATTTTCAGCGAAATCGGATAATAAATGCGCCTTTTTGTGAGCCCTAGATCTTAAATCAAGAGATCGATATATATGGGCCGATCTCGGCTGTATTTAACAGGGATGTCAAAGGGCCAAGCACAAGTCTCTTCAACGAAATCGTTAAATAAAGGTAGCTTTAATTGGCCTAAAACATTAAATCGGCAGATCGGCCTATATGGGGGCTGCATCAATATATAGTTCGCTATAGCCCATCTTCGAACTTAACCCGCCTTTGGACAAAAAACGAATCTGTGTAAAATTTCAGCTCAATATCTCTATTTTTAAAGACTGTAGCGCGATTTCAACAAAAGGACGGACGGACGGACACGGCTAGATCGTCTTAAATTTGTGCGACGATCCTGAATATATGTGGTGCAAACAGAATGACAAAATTAATATGCCCCCCATCCATCCTGTCCGATTCAAATTTACGTTCAATGATAAGGGGCCTCCATTTTATAGCCAAGTCCGAAAGGCGTGCAACACCTCTTTGGGGAGAAAAATTTTACATGGCTACCACTCCACTTGTATGCCCACCACCATAGGATGGGGGTATACTAATCTAGTCATTCCGTTTGTAACACCTCGAAATATTCGTCTAAGACCCCATTAACCATATACATTCATGATCGTCACGACATTCTGACTCGATGTCCGTCCGTTTGTCGAAATCACGAAAGCGGTAAAGCTAGCCGCCTGAAATTTTGCACAGATACTTAGTATTGATTAAGGATGTTGGGGATTGCAAATGGGCCATATCGGTTCAGATTTGGATATAGCTCCCATATAAACTGATCTCCCGATTTGACTTCAAGGGCCTCTGAAAGCCGCAATTTGTATCCGTTTTGGCTGAAATTTTGCAAGTAGTGTTCTGTTATAACTTCGGAAGGTTGTGCTAAGTATGGTCCAAATCGGTCTATAACCTGATATAGCTCCCATATAAACCGATCTCCCGATTTGACTCCTTGAGCCCCTGGAAGCTACAATTTTGTGATTTGGCAGAAATTTGGTATGTGGTGTTCTGTTACGACTTCCAATAACTGTGCCAAGTACGGTCCAAATCGGCCTATAACCTGATATAGCTCCCATATAAACCGATCTCCCGATTTGACTTTTTGAGCACCTGGAAGCCGCAATTTTTGTCCGATACGGCTGAAATTTTGCATGTAGTATTCTGTTAAGACTTCCAACAACAGCGCCAAGCATGGTCTAAATCGGTCTATAACCTGATGTAGTTCCCATATAAACCGATCGCCCGATTTGACTTCTTGAGCCCCTGGAAGCCGTAATTTTTGTCCGATTTGACTGAAATTGAGCATGTAGTGTTTTGTTATGACTTCCAAGAACTGTGTCAAGGACGATTCAAATCGGTCTATAACCAGATATAGCTCCCATATAAACCGATCTCCCGATTTGTCTTCTTGAGCACCTGGAAGTAAACCGGTCTCTCGATCATCCTTGTTCCGTTTCCTAGAAGCTTTAATTTTTGCTGGTTTGACAGAAATTTGGTATGTAAAATAAAACTATAGCCTTCAACTAAACTTATTTTGTATAAATTTTTAGCAGAATCCATGGTGGTGGGTTCCCAAGATTCGGCCCGGTCGAACTTAGCACGCTTTTACTTGTTTCAAATGGCATAGTACCTCACAAATGTCGCCAGCAATAGGAGGGGTGAACCACCGCTTAAAATTTTT
The DNA here is from genome assembly GCF_963082655.1 of Stomoxys calcitrans. Lineage (NCBI taxonomy): Eukaryota > Metazoa > Arthropoda > Insecta > Diptera > Muscidae > Stomoxys > Stomoxys calcitrans. Next base: position 29,789,084 of record NC_081552.1, read on the forward strand.
TTCTAATGTTCTCGCCAGGATTCAAACCCCTACGGTGGCTTCCACAAATTATAATATATTATATAATATTGGGTTGCCCAAAAAGTAATTGCGGATTTTTTAAAAGAAATTAAATGCATTATTAATAAAACTTGGAATGAACTTTAATCAAATATACTTTTTTTACACTTTTTTTCTAAAGCAAGCTAAAAGTAACAGCTGATAACTGACAGAAGAAAGAATGCAATTACAGAGTCACAAGCTGTGAAAAAATTTGTCAACGCCGACTATATGAAAAATCCGTAATTACTTTTTGGGCAACCCAATATTTAAAATTTTCTCAAATTAAATTGTGCTCATTGTGAGACGAACTTACCTATTATCTTCCCCATTTGCATATAAATTCTGTGTTTTCTCATTGTTTTCTTCAGTAGTTGATATGGGAGAGAAGTACAAACAACCCTCCAAATTGGTCAAAGAGGGTTCCAAGTAAGCGTTTTTTTCGAATTCGGAGTTTGATAAACTTTCCTTGATTGAGCTTTCGTTAGGAATAAATTGAATGTTCTCCTGCAACCTTTCAGCATGTTCTATTTGCTTGGTTTCCAGATGATGATCCTCTCCAAACGAATTTGGTTGATTTTGAGAAATTACTTCCTCCTTTTCCTGTTTATAAGGAGTCATGGTTGTAGGCATTTCAATCGTGGTATGCCTTGGATTATTCTCAGAGGGCTTCCTTTCCACACACCTATCTGTGCTGAATTTTTTCACTATTTCGCAGGCGAATTCTTCCAGTTCATGTCTTTCCAAGGGTTCAATGTTATACAAATTAAGAGACAGATCTCTCAAACTTTGTAGGGCTTCATGGATACGGTTTGGATATGTAGAAAAGGTTTGTAGCCGCTTCTCAAGATGGAGAGTGTTATAATCTATTCTTCTATCAGAAAGTGTTTGAAAATTTTCAGAGGCTGCTAAAAGATATCTGGAAGATTCTATCTGAGCTTCTGTCATTTGCAATAATTCTTTATTATTCTTAGTGCAGTCATCATTGTAGGCGTTTGTCGTTGATTGTCGGCTAGTTGGGTTTTCGAATGTCCCAGCTGGTGTGGCTTGCCTTGTTACAGAAGATTCTGTGTAATTGGTGCCATTTTGTTCGTCCTTTTGAACTTCATTTTCCGAATATTGTGATGTATCCACATCTTTTTCCTGAAGTATTGAACTGGTAAGGGATTTAAATTTTTCCATAATTTCCGCTTTGTTGATATTTTTCGATTTGCAAATGTTCTGCTCTAATTGTTCCAGGCTTTGTGGGGCATTTTTCGATGTCCCATAATCCTTGGGTTTTTTGAAGTTCTTATCTGTGGTAAGATGGAATTTTTCATACGTTAACGACTGAGTTTTTCGCAAATCGACATTCGATTTGGGGTTCATAGCCAAAGGTAAATATTGGGGATTTTTCAGAGTAGTCAAACTCAAATTTGCTGATATTAAACCTTCCCTACTGTTCATTGGTTTTTGTGAGCTTCTTGTCTTTAAAGCTGATGGGCTAGGGACCATTTCTTCCTTAAAGCCACTTGAATTCATTGTGTCTTTCATATTTTGGGATTGTAACTCCAATTCTTCTGGTACTGGTTGCTTATTAAAGTTTTCCGCTTTTCTTAGTTCTTTAGAGGAAAATACATTCTTAAACTTTGGATTTTGCTTTAACTCTTTGCAAATAGCTCTTGAAAATTGATCATGCAATTTACTTAGGTAACGATTAGATATCGAATCATTTATACCAACTGGTCCAAGGTTTAACATATCCTCATAAGAGTTTAGTCCAGTTGAATGACCTTCAAAAAGTTTTTTGGTCTTATTTTCAATAAATTGCGATTCCTGTTTCGGATTATTATCCAATTTAGGTCTTCCCGCTAACATATTCCTATCATAGTTTTTGGTTTTCCTGGAGCTTGGTCTTGTTCCAAAATCACGATGGCTTCTTTCCAAGTCCAACTTGAATTCATCATAATTGACCAAATTTGAATGATGTTGTCGACCTAAATCTTCTTTTGGGGAACTTTTGTCTGGGTTTGGCGAGGGAGAAAGGGGCCGCTGATATTTATATGATATCGTTTCGTCATCTCTTAAAGCTTTGGCATTCAATTCATGTTCACAGTTGACAAAATTTGAATTCTGAAGATTTGAAACTCCGTTTGTGGATGTTCCTTCTGAATTAGGCGAAAAGGCTCCCGACTTCTGATCTATATTCGACTCCATAGTTTTGGTGTGATCTGGTACCGGTAGGTAGGTACTATCAGCTTGTTGAGATAAGCAGCCACCTGTTGTGGTAGCTTCTTCTGGGTTCGACGAGGGACTAAGGGATCGCTCATATTTATGTGCTTTAAGTGTCTTTTCGTCATCTCTGAAACCTTGGCATTCTTTAGTTTGGGATAATGAATTCCAGTCTGGCGAAGGAAAATCAGATTTCTGACGGTTATGCAGCTGCAGAATCTTTTTGTCATCTCTTAAAGCTTGATTTTCACTAAATTGCCTGGCGCATTTGAATTCTTCTTCTTTGTTGATAAAATTTGATTTTTGTGACCATGAAACTCTATTTGAAGTTGTTGCTTCTAGGTTTGACGGATGTAGTTGAGATTTGTGATAATTATGCCAATTCAAAGCATTTTCATGATCCTTTGTGGTTTGGGTTCTGTCACATAACGTCAGCACTTTTTGCGATGACGGATTGATGGCAGCACTTTTAGGTTCTTTGGCATCGCCCGTAGGTAAATGGCAGATCTGAGGTTTGATCTTTCCGGATTCAATGTGGCTGTAAAGAAAAAATTTATAATCTATAAATGAACATTTTAGCTGTGGCTAGGTAAGAAGGTTAGAAGGATCTAATGTGGGGTGTCCTCGGTGGCCTATCTATGCTCCATATAAAGGGTGATTTTTTAAGAGCTATAGGAAAACTTTATTTTAATCGATAGTAATGCAAATTTTGCCCATGAACATTCCACTAAGGAATGTTCAAAACTTGTCACATATGAATGAGTGCAGTCCGATTAAAGTTTAAGCTCAATAATAAGGGGCCTACTTTTTAAAGCCGAGTCCGAACGGCGTGCTGCTGTGAGACACCTCTCTGGAGAGAAGTTATACTTGGCATAGTTCCTCACAAATGTTGCCAGCATTAGGAGGGAACAATCACCGCTGAAAATTTTTTTTGATGGTCTCGCCAGGATTCGAACCCTGCGCTACGGTGGCCTCCTCAATCGATAGTACGGTCCATATAATTTAATGTTTGAACATTATTTCATGCAAGTGTTGGCCGTGACTGCGCCTCAAATTTTCCATCCGCTTAGTCAGATTTTGCCATACTCTTTCCAACATTTCGGCCGGTATCTGACGAATAAATGCTTCAATGTTGTCTTCCAATGCGTCAATTGAAGCGGACTTGTCTGCCCGGCAAAAATTAATCTAAAGGCGTTAAATCGCCAATTGGCTGGTCCCGAACGTTCAATAAATCCATTGTTACGCGTGCCGTGTGGCATGTGGCAGCGTGTGAAACCATATGTCATGCAAGTCAAGCTTTTGCATTTTGGGCAAAAAAAAGTTGAATATCATCTCACGATAGCGCTCACCATTCAGAGTTACGTTACGATTCGCATCATCTATGAAGAAGTACGGTCCAATGATGCCACCAATCCATGAACCGCACCAAACTCTGATTTTTTTCTGAATGCATTGGTAGGCTCTTGCAATGCTTCTGGCCGATCTTGTGGTAGCTAGATATTTGTCGATAGGTAAAATGTTTGCTGTGATGTGTCGCTTCTGCTTTGTTGAAATCCATCTCCAACATGAAATCCACACAACCTAGGCTTTGCGCGAGATATGATAGGAGAAACTTAAGGAAAGCAAAATACAAAAGGCTTTCGACAACATTGTGACTGAACATACGTATGCAGGATGCCCACGCAGCAGTCGACTAATCTCGACTGTTTGCTGCAAAACGAACAAGGCCTTGAGTGGCACAGTGCTAAGACATCAGATTCTGAGTGCGTAGATTACGGGTTCGAATCCCATGGATGCATTTATTTAATTTTTTTGACTTTTTTTTATTTTTTCTCATGAACGATTGAGTTTTTTTATACCCACCACCGAAGGATGGGGGTATATTCATTTTGTCATTCCGTTTGCAACACATCGAAATATCCATTTCCGAACCTATAAAGTATATATATATATTCTTGATCAGCTTAAAAATCGAAGACGATCTAGCCATGTCCGACCGTCTGTCTGTTGAAATCACCCTACAGTCTTTAAGAATAGATATATTGAGCTGAAACTTTGTAGAGATACGTTTTTTGACCATAAGCAGGATAAGTTCGAAGATGGGCTATATGGGTCTATATATATTAGGGTCTTGGGCCCATAAAAGCCACATTTATTATCCGATTTTGCTGAAATTTTGGGACAGTGAGTTGTGTCAGGCCCTTCTACATTCTTCTTCAATTTAGCCCAGATCGGTCCAGATTTGGATGTAGCTGCCATATAGACCATCCGCCGATTTAGGGTCTTAGGCTCATAAAAACCACATTTATTATCCGATTTTGCTGAAATTCGGGTCAGTAAGTTAAGCCCCTCGATATACTTCTGCAATACGGCACAGATCGGTTCAGATTTGGATATAGCTGCAATTTAGACCGATCTCTCGATTTAAGGTTTTGAGCCCATATAAGGCGCATTTATTGTCCGATGTCGGCGAAATTTGGGACAGTGAGTTGTGTTGGGCCGTTTGACATTCTTCTTCAATTTGAATCAGATCGGTCCAGATTTGAATATAGCTGCCATTTAGACCGATCTCTCAATTAAAGGTTTTGAGCCCATAAAAGGCGCATTTATTGGCCGATGTCGGCGAAATTTGGGACAGTGAGTTGTGTTAGGCTCTTCGACATTTTTGTGCAACTTGGTCCAGATCAGTCCAGATTTGGATATAGCTGTCATATAGGCCGATATCTCCATTTAACTTTTGGTCCCATAAGGGCGCATTTATAATCCGATTTCACTGAAATTTGACACAATGACTTATGTTAGGCTTTTCGACATCCGTGTCGTGTATGGTTCAGATCGCTTTATTTTTAGATAAAGCTACTAAAAAGACCACTATTTTGTTATACACAAGTGAAGAGTGGCTTGTACTTATTAGTATTTGGTCCAAATCGGAACATATTTCGATATAACTGCTATGGGGCATAATGTAGGCATTATTCACCGGATTTTGAGTTCGGCTCGGCCAAACTTAATGCCTTTTTACTTGTTTTTATACCCTCCACCATAGGATGGGGGGTATACTAATTTCGTCACTCGAAATATTCGTCTGAGACCCCATAAAGTATATATATTCTTGATCGTCGCGACATTTTATGTCGATCTAGCCATGTCCGTCCGTCTGTCCGTCCGTCCGTCTGTCCGTCCGTCCGTCTGTCTGTCGAAAGCACGCTAACTTCCGAAGGAGTAAAGCTAGCCGCTTGAAATTTTGCACAAATACTTTTTATTAGTGTAGGTCGGTTGGTATTGTAAATGGACCACGTCGGTCCATGTTTTGATATAGCTGCCATATAAACCGATCTTGGGTCTCTACTTCTTGAGCACCTAGAGTGCGCAATTCTTATCCGATTTGAATGAAATTTTGCACGACGTGTTTTGTTATGATATCCAACAACTGTGCCAAGTATGGTTCAAATCGGTTCATAACCTGATATAGCTGCCATATAAACCAATCCTGGGTCTTGACTTCTTGAGCCTCTAGAGTGCGGAATTCTTATCCGATTGGAATGAATTTTTGGACGAAGTATTTTGTTATGATATCCAAAAACGGTGTTAGGTATGGTTCAAATCAGTCCATAACCTGATATAAACCGATCTCGGGTCTGCCATATAAACCAATCTTGGGTCTTGACTTCTTGAGCCTCTAGAGTGCGCAATTCTTATCCGATTGGAATGAAATTTTACACGAGGTGTTTTGTCATGATATCCAACAACTGTTCAAATCGGTCCACAACCTGATATAGCTGTCATATAAACCGATTTTGGGTCTTGACTTCTTGAGCCTTTAGAGTGCGCAATTCTTATCCGATTTGAATGAAAATTTGCACGTAGTATTTTGTTGTGATATCCAACAACTGTGGTAAGTATGGTTCAAATCGGTCTATAACCTGATATAGCTGCCATATAAACCGATCCTGGGTCTTGACTTCTTGAGCCTCTAGAGTGCGCAATTCTTATCTGATTGGAATGAAATTTTATACGAGGTGTTTTGTTATGATATCCAACAACTGTACCAAGTATGGTTCAAATCGGTCCATAACCTGATATAGCTGCCATATAAACCGATCTCGGGTCTTGACTTCTTGAGCCTCTAGAGTGCGCAATTCTTATCCGATTTGAATGAAAATTTGCACGTAGTATTTTGTTGTGATATCCAACAACTGTGGTAAGTATGGTTCAAATCGGTTCATAACCTGATATAGCTGTCATATAAACAGATCTGGGGACTTGACTTCTTGAGCTTCTAGAGGGCGCAATTCCTATCCGATTTGGCTGAAATTTTGCAAGACGTTTTTTATTTTTACTTTTAACAACTATGTCAAATAGGTTCAAATCGGTTCATAACCTGATATAGCTGCCATATAAATCGATCTGAGATCTTGACTTCTTGAGCCTCTAGTGGTCGCAATTATTATCCGGTTTGCCTGAAATTTTGTACGAAAGGTTCTCTCATGACCATCAACATACTATTGTAGTTTATTATGGTCTGAATCGGTCTATAGCCCGATACAGCTCTCATATAAATCGATCTCTATATTTTACTTCTTGAGCCCCCAATGGGCGCAATTCTTATTCGAATTGGCAGACATTTTGATATCATTTGATATCACTCTAATAGCAGAGCAAATCTTTTCTTGTATCCTTTTTTGCCTAAGAAGAGGTGCCGGGAAAAGAACTCGACAAATGCGATCCATGGTGGAGGGTATATAAGATTCGGCCCGGCCGAACTTAGCACGTTTTTACTTGTTTCTATTTCATATCATCTTGAGGTTTGTAAGAAGCAAAAAATGCAAGTACGCAAAGCTGTTCATCGAGATCTCGGCGTACAATCTGGATTTTGGCAATTGATGAATATAAATCTAAATTTCGCCGCCAAATGCCATTTATTGTATTTTAGCTAAATAAGTGGGATTTTGTAACCTTTGCTGCCTTTGAACGTTTTCTTTTGCTTGATAATTCTTGTTTTTTTTTTTTTTTTTAACTAAAATAATAGTGGGATTATAAAAAACTAACTCTATTTCCTAGTCCTTAGTTTTGTTACTTTAGTTATCAGCTTGCTTTTGTCTTACATAACACAATTTGAAAAAATTTTAAATTTCTAAAATTCTAATTTTCTTACACTTTTTGCTTAATTAATTTTATTTTATTTTCAATTTTCAACTTCCTAATGGCAAATATTAGTTACGATTTCCCTCTCGCTATCTAATCGTATTGGTTCCCTGATTTTATACACTTTTGGGGGTTTTCTAACACGATAGAAGTCAGCTGAATTGGATTAAATTAAAATTTACTAGAATGTAGTATCTCACACATGAATTGAGTATGAGTTCGATTGGAACATATTTTTTTTTATACCCACCACCGACGGATAGGGGTATATTCATTTTGTCATTCCGTTTGCAACACATCGAAATATCCATTTCCGACCCTATAAAGTATAAATATTCTTGATCAGCGTAAAAATCTAAGACGATCTAGACATGTCCGTCCGTCTGTCTGTTGAAATCACGCTACAGTCTTCAAAAATAGAGATATTGAGCTGAAACTTTGCAAAGATTCTTTTTTGTCCATAAGCAGGTTAAGTTCGAAGATGGGCTATATCGGACTATATCTTGATATAGCCCCCATATAGACCGATCCGCCGATTTAGGGTCTAAGGCCAATAAAAGCTACATTATCCGATTTCGCTGAAATTTGGGACAGTGAGTTGTGTTAGGCCCTTCGACATCCTCCGTCAATTTCGCTCAGATCGGTCCAGATTTAGATATAGCTGCCATATAGACCGATCCTCCGATTTAGGGTCTTAGGTCCATAAAAGCCACATTTATTATCCAATTTTGCTGAAATTTGGGACAGTGAGTTGCGTTAGGCCCTTCAACATCCTCCGTTAATATGACTCAGATCGGTTTAGATTTGGATATAGCTGCCATATAGACCGTTCCTCCGATTTAGGGTCATAGGCCCATAAAAGCTACATTTATTATCCGATTTTGCTGAAATTTGGGACAGTGCGTTGTCTTAGGCCCTCCGACGTCCTCCATCAATTTGGCAAAACGGTCCAGATTTGGATATAGCTGCCATATAGACCGATCCTCCAATTTAGGGTCTTAGGCCCATAAAAGCTACATTTGTTATCCGATTTTGCTGAAATTTGGGGCAGTGAGTTGTCTTAGGCCCTTCAATATCCTCCGTTAATATGACTCAGATCGGTTTAAATTTGGATATAGCTGCCATATAGACCGATCCTCCGATTTAGGGTCATAGGTCCATAAAAGCTACATTTATTATCCGATTTTGCTGAAATTTGGGACAGTACGTTGTCTTAGGCCCTCCGATTTGGGGTCTTAGGCCCATAAGAGGCGCATTTATTGTCCGATGTCGCCGAAATTTGGGACAGTAAGTTAAGTTAAGCCCCTTGACATACTTCTGCATTATCGCACAGATCGGTCCAGATTTGGATATAGCTACCATATAGACCGATCTCTCGGTTTTAGGTTTTAAAAAGCGCATTTATTGTCCGATGTTGCAGAAATTTGGGACAAAGAGTTAAGTTAAGCTCCTCCACATATTTCTGCTATGGGACATAAGGTATGAGTTTTGCACCGGATTTTGACGAAAGGTGGTTTACATATATACCGGAGGTGGTGGGTATCCAAAGTTCGGCCCGGCCAAACTTAACGCCTTTTTACTTGTTTTTTTTTTGTAGATGGTTTACGCTGGTTAAGTTCTTGAACGGGCCAAGTCGGACCATATTCGGATATAGCTGGTACATAGACCGATTTTCCGATAAAGGGTCTAGTGCCCATAAAAACTTTATTTTTCAAAAGATTTTGCTGAAATTTGAAGCAGTGAGTAGCTTAAAGCTTCCCGACAACTAACCCAAATATGGTTCAGATCGGACTATATTTAGATATAGCTACCATATAGACCGATCTGTCGATAAAGGGTCTGAAGGCCATAAAAGCTTTATTTTTTAACCGATTTCGCTGAAATTTGAAACAGTTGGTTATTTTAAGCCTCCTGACATCTGACTTAAGTATGGTTCAGATCGGACTATATTTAGACACAGCTGCCATATAGACCGATCTGCCGATAAAGGGTCTGAAGGTCATAAAAGCTTTATTTTTTAACCGATTTCGTTGAAATTTGAAACAGTGGGTTGTTTTAGACCTACCAACATCTGACCCAAATATGGTACGGATCGGATTTTATTTAGATATAGCTGCCATATAGACCCATCTGCCGATAAAGGATCTGAAGACCGTAAAAGCCCTATTTATTACCCGATTTCGCTGAAATTTGAAACAGTGGGTAGTTTTAGGTTTCCCGACATCCGCCCCAAATATGGTTTGAATCGGATTATATTTAGATATAGCTACCATATAGATCGATCTCCCGATAAAGGGTCTGAAGCCTATAAAAGCATTATTTTTTATCCAATTTCACCGAAATTTGAAACAGCGACCCAAATATGGTAAAAATAGGACTGTATTTAGATTAAGAATCTGAAGCTCATAGAAGCTTTATTTATTATCCGATTTTGTTGAAATTTGAAATGCAAAATTCAACAGTAACTTATATTTATAAAACCACTCAATGCCCGTGCCGAATTTAGGTGCATAAGTTATCCAATTTTTAATCGGATTGTGGCGAAAGGGGGTTTACATATATACCCGAGGTGGTGGGTATCCATAGTTCGCCCCGGCCGAACTTAATGCATTTTTATTTGTTTTTTTTTCTGATATATCCGAGAGTCTAAAATAAAATTTTAGTCATGTCCAATATTGTGTAAATGGTGTGCAAAGGGACCCGAATCCAACGCCGGACTGCAGCTGCCATTGTCCTGTATGTTTACGTATTAAAAATTTGTCGATTTTCCATCTTGACTTCAATCGTGTGTTCGGAAAGCATAAGGCCCTCGTTTGAGTTACTAATGCCTATACTCCAAAATCGACAATTCTTCTTATTTACGTACCCATTGAGCCAAAAATGAGTTTCGACGCTGAAGAAGAAGAAGAAGCGCGCGATGAACTTTCTTAACAGAGCACACATTTTGATAATTAAATTCAATAATTTGCAAGCGTTATTCGCTTGTAAGATGATTCATGGTTAAATTATAGACCAAACTGAAGACGTTTGACAGTGAAACAAAACACGAAACGTGCGTGTGCTGTTTAAACCAGTGTTGCCAAAAAGATAACAGCTAAAAAATCACCTTTTATATCGATTACTATAATATTGGGTGCCCAAAAAGTAATTGCGGCGTTGACAAATTTTTTCAACGGCTTGTGACTCTGTAATTGCATTCTTTCTTCTGTCAGTTATCAGCTGTTACTTTTAGCTTGCTTTAGAAAAAAAGTGTAAAAAAAGTATATTTGATTAAAGTTCATTCTAAGTTTAATTAAAAATGCATTTACTTTCTTTTAAAAAATCCGCAATTACTTTTTGGGCAACCCAATACATCCAATGTTTGGGGTGATTACCGGAATTCTTCAAAAGCAGTACCCATGCAGATTATGTGAAGATCGTGGTAGAAGATGAAGAAAGAGGAATTTGCAAGACGAGACCTTCCCCGAAGTCTACGCAGACGATAATGCTGCAGTCATATCGGCGAGAAACACGGAATAGGTACAGCATAAGCTAACGAAGATCATGATCTGCTCGAGGAATTGGCTAAACGAACTCGGACTAGAGTTGGCCAGACACAAGACCAAACTAGTTCTGCTAACCAGACGGCGAATTCCTTTGGATATAGACATGCGAGTTGACAACGTTGTCATCACGGCAAGGAAGGCGGTATGTTACCTAAGAATTTGACTGAATTTTAAACTGACGTTGGGTCCGCAGATAGTCCCCCTTATTCCGGTTGGCGATGGCTATTTGAATTTCCAAATTTTTACAAAATGTTATTATGGTTGTCGAAGACGAAAATTGGGATTGTAAATGGATCAATTCGGTCCATGTTTTCATATAGCTGCCATATATACCGATCTTGGGTCTTGACTTCTTGAGCCTCTAGAGGGCGCAATTCGTATCTGATTTGGCTGGAATTTTGCATAAAGTGTTTTGTTATGACTTCCAACCACTGTACAAGGTATGTTTCAAATCGCTACATAACCTGATATAGCTGCCATATAAACCGATTTTGGATGTTGACTTCTTGTACCACTAGAGGGCCCAATTCTCATCCGTTTTGGCTGAAATTGTGCATGAAGGGTTTTGTTATGACTTTGAAAAACTGTGCTAAGTATGGTTCACATTCGTACATAACCTGATATAGCTGCCATATAAACCGATGGACTTCTTGAGCTTCTAGAGAGCGCATTTGTTATCCGATGACTTCCAATAACTATGCCAAGTATGGTCTAAATGAGTCCATAACCTTATATAGCCGCCATATAAACCGATTTCCCCATTTGACTTTTTGAGCTTCTATAGGGCGCAATTCGTATCTAATTTATTGTATAGGTAGTTTTGGTATGACTACCAACAACTGTGCCAAGTATGGTCCAAATAGGTTGATAACCTGATATAACTGCCATACAAACCGATCTGCCAATTTTACACTCTAAGCAACTGGAGGGCGTAATTTGTACTCGATTTGCTTAACATTTTGAAGGTTTTTTTATTTCCTATGACTTCCAACAGCCATGACAAGTATGTCATGGCTGTTGGAGGTCAACCTACACTACATGTCTAGTTAGACGTACGGACATGGGTAGATCGACTTAAAATGTCATGATGATACATTATGGGGTCTTACGCGAATATTTTGAGGAGTTACAAACAGAATGACGAAATTATTGGGTTGCCCAAAAAGTAATTGCGGATTTTTTAAAAGAAAGTAAATGCATTTTAATAAAACTTAGAATGAACATTAATCAAATATTCTTTTTTTACACTCTTTTTCTAAAGCAAGCTAAAAGTAACAGCTGATAACTGACAGAAGAAAGAATGGAATTACGCCGACTATATGAAAAATCCGCAATTACTTTTTGGGCAACCATATTATACCCTCATCCTATGGTGGAGGGTATAAGAATGCGTTGCAGGCATAAATGTTGTCAAATAGGGATAGAGGAATAGGGAGTAGATTTTCTTGTCCTGTTGGATTTCCCTGTGGGCCTTATGAAGGAAAGATTGACTTGAGTAGAGAAGCCAGGCGGTTCCTAGCACTGGTTCAAGTGGTGCTGGCAAAGCATAAATGAAAAATCTCAGCTGAACTGTATCAAAGAGAGTTATTTTTCTGATCTGGTGAACGAACGAATGTTTGGAGTAGTCGAAATGGTCAAACGGATTAAGAGAAGAAATTGGTACTAAGAATTCAGTGCATGTGAAAAGTCTTGCCCGTGCAGAGAGTTAGTTTTCTGGTCCATGTGAATTGGGCAAAGCAAAAAATGACTGGAATAGACAGAATAGCTAAGCGGATCCCGAAAAGCGAGATTTTTGCATACAGCTCATGTAAAGGTAGTATTTAAAATGCAGTGTATGTGAAAAGATGTTCGCGCATGAGTCTGGTATTAGTAATACATTCCAGGAGGAAAATATCAGAACGAGATGAAAAATTCTCAGTGTGTAGCGATATGGTCATGGTTAGATAAGGGTTAAGGTGTCGCCCCGGTAGCGGAGTTGGCAGCGTGCTCTGGATACCAGTTTGGGGGTCGTGCCGAACCTTACTAAACTAAATGGGGGTTAGTATTAGATAAGCAGCTCAGGTTTGTAACAGTGTAGGGCTACCCTGTCTGTGACTCTGTAATTGCAATCTTTCTTCTGCCAGTTATCAGCTGTTACTTTTAGCTTGCTTTAGAAAAAAAAGTGTAAAAAAAGTATATTTGATTAAAGTTCATTCTAAGTTTTACTAAAAATGCATTTACTTTCTTTTAAAAAATCCGCAATTACTTTTTGGGCAACCCATTATATAATGTATATAAATAGTTTGTAAGCAACCCTAACTTATAAATATGTTTGCCCTTCTTACGATTTCTTTTGTGTATGTGTATGTTTTTGAATGACTGTAACTTTTGTATGTATGCGTATTTTAGTTTTGTCTCTACCTTCTTGAATGATGAAAGCAATAATAAAGAGTCAGTCTTGAATGATCGACGAAAGGCAGCGTTTGTTTTTTAGAAAGGCTAATCCGATGCAAAAATTGTAGAAAAGTCTTCGAGCTGCACTACAAAGGAATAGAGTTACAAGTTTTGAGGGAAAAGACAATTTTTGTGTGTGCAACGGGGAAGAAGAAAAGAATTTGTTCTACATAAGAAAATACTCTGGTCTGTGGAAGAAAAATACCGTTTTTTCACTCTACCTGTTGGAGGAATTGTTTGGAGCATTTCAATGGAAGACTTCAAAAGTACACGGTAAGACAGTTGCGAGAATGGTGCCACGAGGATTGTGGTGCTTTTGTGGTTATCGACAGTACTTGCAGACTTACAGAGGGGTTTGTCAGAATGAGGCTGATGACATGTTAGATGCAAAGTGGTGACAAGAGTGTTGGGGACGGCATATTTGAGCAAATGAGCGAGAGTGCAGAAAAACGAATCATCGATGTGAAGCCTAACATAGCTCACTGTCCTAAATTTCGGCGACTAAGACAATAAATGCGCCTTTGGCAAATTGCAAATTTTGCCCATGAACATTCCACTAAGGAACAGGGGCAAACTTCTCACATATCAATGAGTGAAGTCCGATTCAAGTTTAAGCTCAATGATAAGGGGCCTCCTTTTTATAGCCGAGTCCGAACGGCGTGCCGCAGTGCGACACCTCTTTGGAAAGAAGTTTAACATGGCAAAGTACCTCACATATGTTGCCAGCATTAGGAGGGGAAAACCACCGCTGAACATTTTTTTTGATGGTCTCGCCAGGATTCGAACCCAGGCGTTCAGCGTCATAGGCGGACATGCTAACCTCTGCGCTACGGTGGCCTCTATGGACTCAAAACCTTAGATCGAGAGATTGGTCTATATGGCAGCTATATTCAAATCTGAAACGATCTGGGCCAAATTGAAGAAGGATGTCGAGGGGCCTAACATAACTCACTGTCCTAAATTTCGGCGACATGGGGCAATAAATGCGCTTCTTATGGACCCAAAACCTTAAATCGAGAGACCCGTCTATATGAAAGCTATATTCAAATCTGGACTGAATTGACTGGGCCAAATTTCGGCGACATCGGACAATAAAATACCTTAAATCGAGAGATCGGTCTATATAGCAGCTATATCCAAGTCTGAACCGATTTGGGCCAAGTTGCAGATAAACGTCGACGAGCCTAACACAACTCACTGTCCCAAACAATAAATGCGCCTTTTATGGGCGCAAGACCTTAAATCGAGAGATCGGTCCATATGGCAGCTATATCCAAATCTGGACCGATCTGGGCCAAATTGAAGAAAGATGTTGGAGGGTCTAACACAACTCACTGTCCCACCTTTCGACAAAATCGGATAATAAATGTGGCTATATAGCAGCTATATCCAAATCTGTACCGATCTGGGCCAAATTGAAGAAAGATGTCGAAGGACCTAACACAACTCACTGTCCCAAATTTCAACAAAATCGGATAATTAATGTGGGTTTTACGCGCCTTACACCCTAAATCGACGGATCGATCTATATGGGGGCTATATCACGATATAGTCCGATATAGCCCATCTTCGAACTTAACCTGCTTATGGACAAAAAAACAAATCTGTGCAAAGTTTCAGCTCAATATCTCACGCTATACTGTAGCGTGATTTCAACCGAGAGACGGACGGACATGGCTAGATCGTCTTAGATTTTTACGCTAATCAAGAATATTTATGCTGTATAGGGTCGGAAATGGATATTTCGATGTGTTGCAAACGGAATGACAAAATGAATATACCCCATCCTTCGGTGGTGGGTATAAAAAGTGTGTCAAATAAGGAAGAATGTGTGGAAGGATTATACGTATGAATCTGGGGTCGATATCAGTAAGGCCCACAGCATTCGACTTTACAAATGTAAAACTTTCAAAAACTCCTTCATTTCCTACACATCTGGACTGAATCCACTACCTATTCTAACGTTATCCACAGGCCAAGAGTTATTCTTATAGAAAGAGCGTCTGAAGGTAATGTAAGTATGTTGGCGAAAGATTCATTAAGTTCGTTTATATCACCCTGATACGTTGAACAAGATTTAGATTTTCCAGGTCCAAAATACGATCAACCTCTTCCTGTACAGTGAAATCACATGCCAGCAAGATAAGTTCATGTTTGGAAAAACATGGAGCAGATATCCGATCGTAGAGTAGAATATTACTAGAATTGTTTACAAAAAACAGATCTAAAAGAGTATTGGTGTAGTGTAGTAGCCGAAAAATGAATGGGATTTAAAAAATTTGTAGCTGAAATCCCTAATGTCAACATTGTTTCAGTAAGGGAGTTATCCACAAGAGTATTCGAACTAAAATCTCCTTAAGGCTTCTGGGTGTTGGATACCTATCCACATGATGATGATTTTGATGGTCCCTGCGAAAACAGCCCAGAAGGTATTGCTTGGAACAGCATGTGGTTATGTCTTCGCACGGATCTTTCGTCGCCTGATAGAGGTGGTCTACGTGATAATTGATTAGTGAGTCCATCGCTTTCTGACAGATATGGATATTATTCCACTGCGTCTCACATAGCTGGCGAAACCACACTGAAGCTGCATAACTTACCTCAGACCGGTCAATTGCTTTGTACGTGGTCAACAGCAAGTGCCACCTGCAACTGACTCGCGGACCTTGTTTTTACCTTTGACCTTATCGCAAATTGCTGTGGCATGTGGGGAAATTATCTAAGAGTTGCCAAATTGAGTATTTTGGGACTCTTGATGGTCGGAATCGTTTCTTCACCGTCTTTCACATTCAGCTCATTATTCACCTCAGGCGTATTTGTAGTGAACAATGTAGCTGAAGAATTGGTGGAATCGGAATCATTTCTCCATAGACCATCACAGTCAGCTCAGTATTCACCTCACGCGTATTTGTAGTGAACAGTGTGGCTGAAGATTTGGTGGCTGATATCTTCAGATTTCTTGAAGCGAAATATGAGGCAAGTTCATTGAGGTAGACCTTCAACCTATCGCAGATGTCATCAATGGGTGGGGGCGTGATGCCATGATCGTACAATCGTCCGCATATGATACGACCTCTATGCCGTCTGGAGGGGGTGGAATGGAGGATAGGTAGAGGTTAAACAGTGCCGGAGATATCACCCCAACTTCCTGTTTCAATCTACGGTGTTTCGACTTCTTATCCCTAAATTCCACAAATGACTGGCGACCACACAGATAATTTGCGACCCCTCGTTTCAGGCCTGGCTGGAGGGACGTTGGCGATGTCCTCACATGGCCTGGGCTGATTGAAGCCACGGCAAATGTGTGCGGTGATGGCATGCAAAGCTGTTGTTGTGCTGTGCAGTCTCCGAAATCCATGTTGATGCTCGGCGAATGGAAATTCTCCTACGAGGCTCGGGAGGAGTAATGCCTCAAGCGTCTTTGCCACTGGTGAGAGAAGGGAGATCGGTCTGTACGACTCCCCCAAACTCGGGTCTTTTTCAGGACATTTTCCAGACATCGGGAACTACAATATAAGAGTGTTCAATGACAGGTTGAGGACAGTGTTAGGTACTCAACTCCAGGTGAATCCAGATTTTTCAACATCAATGTAGAGATTCCGTCGGGGCCCAACGCCTTAGAAGATTTGGCGCCACGGAAGACATTCATAACTTCGCCCAGGGTAAATTGTGATGGCTGTTCATCGGCTTGGAGACCACGAATACGGCGAATGGCTCTCCTCCTTGCCCTGTCTCTCTCGGGATGCACAATCAATTAACGGTTGAACAACCTGGCGCATCTCTTCGGATCAGTCACGGTTATTTCGCCAAAAGTGACTGAGGTCCTGTCATCCCGTCTACCGGGGTTCGAGAGTGACTTAACAGTAGCCCACAGTTCGCCTACACTGGTGCCTAAGTTACATTGCTCCAAGTGGAGAAGAGCTAGACCCGTCGACGGGTCTAGCTCTTCTCCTTCTTAGCGCTGCAAACAAATGCACAAATCTATAATACCCTGTACAACAACACTCACTACAGTGGACCATGACTTCACGTGCACCACTGAATCAGCGAGCTGAATCTGGAAATAAACAGGGTAGTCAACGAACATAAGCGGAATTTGTGGCTGGAACACTTGGAGCAATGTAACTTAGGCACCAGTGTAGGCAAACTGTGGGTATACGGATCGGCTTAGAATCACTTCCCGATTCGATTTAGCTATGTGCGTATGTCCGTCTGTCCATGTATTCTTGTAATCAAGGTACAGCTCGCATTTGTTGTCCGATTTTCACAAAACTTAGCATAAGTTTCTTTTTTGATCCAAGGACGAACGCTATTGATTTTGAAAAAAATCGGTTCAGATTTAGATATAGCTCCCATCTATATCTTTCATCCGATGGGCCCTTTTAAAGCTGTAGAAGCCACAATTTTGGTCCGATCCTTACAAAAATTGGCACAAAGTGTTTTTTGACGTCCCAATATGTGTACAAAATGTCATTGAAATCGGTCCAGATTTAGATATAGCTGTCAGATATTGTATATCTTTCTTCCGATTTGGCCTTCTAAGGCTATAGAAGCCACAATTTTGGTCCCATCTTTACAAAATTTTTCATGAGGTACTTTATTTGACGTCCTAATATGTGTGCAAAATTTCATAAAAATCGGCTCAGATTTAGATATAGCTCCCATATATATCTTTCATCCGATATGGCCTTTTAAGACTGTAGAAGCCACAATTTTGGTCCGATCTTTACAAAATTTTAGCATGGTGTGTTTTATTTAACGTCCTCATATGTGTGCAAAATTTCATAAAAACATGTTCAGATTTAGATATAGCTCCCATCTATATCTTTCATCCGATGGGCCCTTTTAAAGCTGCAGAAGCCACAATCTTTGTCCGATCCTTACAAAAATTGCCACAAAGTGTTTTTTTTTTTGATGTCCCAATATGTGTACAAAATTTCATTGAAATCGGTCCAGATTTAGATATAGCTCTCATATATATCTTTCTTCCGATTTGGCCTTCTAAGGCTATAGAAGCCACAATTTTGGTCCCATCTTTACAAAATTTTTCATGAGGTACTTTATTTGACGTCCTAATATGTGTGCAAAATTTCATAAAAATCGGCTCAGATTTAGATATAGCTCCCATATATATCTTTCATCCGATATGGCCTTTTAAGACTGTAGAAGCCACAATTTTGGTCCGATCTTTACAAAATTTTAGCATGGTGTGTTTTATTTAACGTCCTCATATGTGTGCAAAATTTCATAAAAACAGGTTCAGATTTAGATATAGCTCCCATCTATATCTTTCATCCGATGGGCCCTTTTAAAGCTGCAGAAGCCACAATCTTGGTCCGATCCTTACAAAAATTGCCACAAAGTGTTTTTTTTTTTTGATGTCCCAATATGTGTACAAAATTTCATTGAAATCGGTCCAGATTTAGATATAGCTCTCATATATATCTTTCTTCCGATTTGGCCTTTTAAGGACGTAGAAGCCACAATTTTGGTCCAATCTTTACAAAATTTTGCATGAGGTGCTTTATTTGACGTCCTAATATGTGTGCAAAATTTCAATCAAAATTCAAAATCGGTTCAGATTTAGATATAGCTCCCATATATATCTTTCATCCGATATGGCCTTTTAAGGCTATAGAAGCCACAATTTTGGTCCGATCCTTACAAAAATTGCCACAAAGTGTCCCAATATGTGTACAAAATTTCATTGAAATCGGTCCAGATTTAGATATAGCTCTCATATATATCTTTCTTCCGATTTGGCCTTTTAAGGCCGTAGAGGCCACAATTTTGGTCCGATCTTTACAAAATTTTGGTGATCAGTAGCTGACGAGTATCTGTGCTTAAACAGGGCCGCAACTGTAGGGCCTAAAAAGGCGCATACACAATCAAGACAAATGGTATGTACTTACTAAAAGTTGACATTTCCACGTCAACAGTTTGCGTGAGAACCGTGCAGGCTGCAGGTAGGTGTTGGTCAGCTTTGTCTCCAGGAGCGCTGAAACCAATATGTGCTTGCGACTCATAAAATCTAATAACTCGCCAATTTTGTCTCGCAGACCATTGCAATATTGGGGCGACGACGCTTGTGACCCGCTGCTGTCTATGTTCGCGCAGCACCTTGCAACATATTAAGTGGGACTATACTCAAGATCGGAAATGCACTCACTCCATACAACGGTTACACCTCGCCGACACCAACCCATGATGGATGCGGTTCTGGCAAATCGAACAGAGCCAAGTTCCGGGGTTCTATTCAATCCCGGCTCGGAACACAAACGTGCGAGAAGGCACTCCAGGATGTGCCTCTCCCATGACGAAACAAGGTCGAACACTGTACACTGTGGTGCAGGTTATGGATCTCAGCATAACTGGCCAAAGTGTGAGTGAAAGAGAGATAAATCGGACTTTCTGATCCAAATGGATCAGTTGAAAGGTGGAATGACCGGAATGATAAGGTGGACGATGAGAAGCTAGTGGGTTTTTATCTAATATACCGCCCGTGTTGTCTTGTATAAATTATAACCACATTAGATACGATAAACCGATCTTGGATCTTGACTTCTTGAGTCACTAACGGGCGCAATTCTCACCCGATTTGGCTGAAATTTTGCATGACGTGTTTTGTTATGATTTCCAATAACTGTGCTAAGTGTGGTTCAAATCGGTTCGTAACCTGATATAGCTGTCATATAAACCTATCTGGGGTCTTGACTTCTTAAACCTCTAGAGGTTTCCTAAAAAAATTGGCTGAAATTTTGCATGAGGTGTGAGTTTCGTTATGACCTCCAATAACTGTGCAAAGTATGGTTTAAATCGGTCCATAACATAATATAGCTGCCATATAAAGCGATCTTGACTATTGACATCTTGAGCCACTAGAGAGCGCAATTCTTATCCAATTTTATTTTGCTGGTGGTGTTCTGGTATCACTTCCAACAACTGAACCATACTTAGGATTCAAATCGGCTGATAATCTGATATAGCTGCCATATAAACCGATCTTGGGTCTTGACTTCTTGAGTCACTATAGGGCGCTATTATTATCCAATTTGGGTGAAACTTTGCATAAGGTTATGACTTTCAACAACTGTTCAAATCGGTCCATAACCCGATATAGATCCCATATAAACCAATTTCGGATCTTGCCTTCTAGAGCCTCTACAGGGCGCAATTGTTATCCGATTTGGCTGAAATTTAACCTAAATTTGTTTTGTCTCGCAACAACTATGACAGGTATGGTCTTAATCGGTTAATTACCTGATGAAGCTCCCTTCTAAACTGATCTCACGATTATACTTCTTGAGCCCCTAAAGGGCGCATTTCCTATCCGAATTGGTTGACATTTTGTACAACGGTTTCTCCCATGACCTTCAACATTAAACTGAATTAATCGGACCATAACTTGATATAGCTCCAATAGCATAGCAATTCTTATCCAGTATCCTTTATTTGCCTGTATAGAGAGATACCGGTAAAAGAGCTCGACAAATGCGATCCATGGTGGATGGTTAATGAGATTCGGCCCGGTCGAACTTAGTACGTTTTTACTTGTTCCTCTCTTTTTCATATATATAGTCGCATCATAGTTTTGGTTATCCGTGAGGGTGACTTAGTCTAAAGTTGAACCTGTCTGGAGCTTCATTGCTTTCAGCTGTCATCTAGTGTTCTAGCGTTTTTATACCCTCCACCACAGGATGGGGTGGAGGGTATAAAAATTCCTGTGTCAAATAAGGTTTAAATCGGTTCATAACCTGATATAGCTATCATATAAACCGATCTGGGATCTTGAGGTTGCAATTATTATCCGATTTGCCTGAAATTTTGTACGACGGATTCTCTCATGACCAATCACATGACCATCAACATACGTGTGTATTATGGTCTGAATCGGTCTATAGCCCGATACAGCTCCCATATAAATCGATCTCTCTATTTTACTTCTTGAGCCCCCAAAGGGCGAATTGGCTGACATTTTACACAGGTCTCCAACATATAATTTAATTGTGGTTCAAACCGGACCATATATTGATATCACTCTAATAGCAGAGCAAATCTTTCCTTATATCCTGTTTTGCCTAAGAAGAGATGCCGGGAAATGAACTCGGCAAATGCGATCCATGGTGGAGGGTATATAAGATTCGGCCCGGCCGAACTTAGCACGCTTTTACTTGTTTTTTTAATATATTTTTCAATGAAACTAGGCGCGATATGGCAGCTGCAAACCTCGCCACATTTTCAAGATGTAAAATTGCGAATTTGATTACGAGTTTGTTCTATGACAAGGAACATGCTTTTAACAGACGAGTCCGAATGTAACAACCGCAACGCGGAGCAACAAAAATTGGTAGAGAAGTTTTGCATGACTGAATAACTATCTCATGTCGCCAGCATTAGGATTCGGATAGTCACCGCTGTTGCTCTCGCCGGGATTGCAACCCAGGCGTGCAACGTCATATGCGGGCACACTGATCTGTGCACTACGGTAGCCTGCGAATATATTTGACTTAAAGTAGCCCGCTATCTAAAGGAGTTAAGACCAAGTTGTGACCAATGGGAGTTGATTTGGAGTCCAACTCCCAATATCTCAGGCTACGCAGATTGTTCAGAGATTTAATGGGGTACCACGTGTATTCGAAGTCCTTTGTATCTGCATTTCACCAGAGAACCGTGAACCATAGAACAATAAATGTGTTAAGTATGCACCGCTCCCTACTAGAAACGTTAACACTTCTAAATACGTGGCAATGTGCTGTTATTCGTCAACTGAAAGTTGAACATG
The DNA here is from genome assembly GCF_963082655.1 of Stomoxys calcitrans. Lineage (NCBI taxonomy): Eukaryota > Metazoa > Arthropoda > Insecta > Diptera > Muscidae > Stomoxys > Stomoxys calcitrans. The sequence continues at coordinate 29,811,239 of NC_081552.1, forward strand.
AGGGGGCTGGTCGTGGACTATGAGCTCTGCAAGTTTTCCCAAACTGTAGGTAACTTAATTGTTTTTGATATTCTGTTAGTTATAGAAATTTTTCAATTTTACCTGGTAGCATTCACATGAAGTCCTTGATTTTTATGCGCAGCTTGGTCAGAAGATAGTTTTTGAGTATTTGCTGCATTTGTTAAACGCTGATGATTTTCAGTTAAGTCTTTGGAAAATAAGCTTGGAGGATATCTTTTACTTGGGGATACATAGCTGGAATTTAAATCCTTTGTCATTTTGTTTTCATAGTTTGCTTTCAGTGAACCTATAACTTGATTTCTTTGATCCTTTATGATTTTATGCTGTTCTAAATCAGAAATAGTCGTATTTTCAGTAAGACTATGGGGGGTTTCTTGTCCGGAGATAGGTGTTTCAATTGTCAAAGGCTCGAAGCTTGAAGGACTTTCCTTTCTGCAAGACAGAGTTTTTAATTCATCTCTCTTGGCTTGAGCAATATACGTTTTATGTGAAGGACTTGATGCCTTGACAGAGTCTAGTGTTTGACTTGTGAACAATTTAACGGGACTGTCATCAAAATTCTTTCTAAATGATTCTTTATGATATCCTTCACTCTGAGTTTTCTTGTGGTCCTGATTTTCTATTTCTGTATGAGTCAAATACTTGCGGATTTTGTCCGCAGTTGGAACTTTGAACTTATCTTGTGTACTATTTTCGACCCCATTCGGTTTAGCTGGGGAAGATTTCATTTCGATTGATTCAGACTCTATTATGAGCGATTTGTGGTTTCGCAATGACTCCTTGTTTTGTTGGATTGGTAACTTTTCGCTTTCAATGTACTTTGAAGTTATCCGATCATAAGTAACTACCTCTCCATTTTCAAGGACAATTGAAGCTGCTGCACTATATTCATTTCTTATCCTTTCGATTGTTGAATTCATAGCTTCGTTTGTAGTTCTTGTGGAATTGGATCCAAATGAAGCTAAACCATTGGGATACATTTTTACATTGGCATCAGATTCCTTGAGAGAAGAATGATCTGTTTCATGATGTGAGGGCTTCTGAATGTGAGCAGATCCTTGGATTACATCTTTTTCGAATTCCTCATAAGTTTTCTGGAAATACAAAATTAAAATTAAAAGTAAGTTTCCTATGAAAATTGAATTTTTTAAAATTTATTTTAATATGGGGCAAAAGTTCTACAGAAATAACAACAACAATTTGTATGAAATAAAAACAAGTAAAAGCGTTCTAAGTTCGGCCGGGCCGAATCTTATATACCCTCCACCATGGATCGCATTTGTCGAGTTCTTTTCCCGGCATCTCTTCTTAGGCAAAAAAAGGATATAAGAAAAGATTTTCTCTGCTATTAGAGCGATATCAAGATATGGTCCGGTTTGGACCACAATTAAATTATATGTTGGAGGCCTGTGTAAAATGTCAGCCAATTCGAATAAGTATTGCGCCCTTTGTGGGCTCAAGAAGTAAAATAGAGAGATCGATTTATATGGGAGCTGTATCGGCCTATAGACCGATTCAGACCATAATAAACACGTATGTTAATGGTCATGAGAGAATCCGTCGTCCAAAATTTCAGGCAAATCGGATAATAATTGCAACCTCTACAGGCTCAAGAAGTCAAGATCCCAGATCGGTTTATATGGCAGCTATATCAGGTTATGAACCGACTTGTAATTTATTTGACATAGTTGTTGAAAGTAACAATAAAAAACGTCTTGCGAAATTTCAGCCAAATCGGATAGAAATTGAGCCCTCTAGAAGCTCAAGAAGTCAAGTCCCCAGATCTGTTTATATGACAGCTATATCAGGTTATGAACCGATTTGAACCATAATTGGCACAGTTGTTGGATATCATAACAAAATACTACGTGCCAAAATTCATTCAAATTGGACAAGAATTGCGCCCTCTAGAGGCTCAAGAAGTCAAGACCCAAGATCGGTTTATATGACAGCTATATAAGGTTATGGACGGATTTGAACCATACTTGGCACAATTGTTGGATATCATAACATAACACGTCGTGCAATATTTCATTTCAATCGGATAAGAATTGCGCCCTCTAGAGGCTCAAGAAGTCAAGACCCCAGATCGGTTTATATGGCAACTATATCAGGTTATAAACCGATTTGAACCATACTTGGCACAGTTGTTGGATATCACAACAAAACACGTCGTGCAAAATTTCATCCCAATTGCGCACTCTAGAAGCTCAAGAAGTCAAGACCCAAGATCGGTTTATATGACAGCTATATCAAAACATGGACCGATATGGCCCATTTACAATACCAACCGACCTACACTAATAAGAAGTATTTGTGCAAAATTTCAAGCGGCTAGCTTTACTCCTTCGGAAGTTAGCGTGCTTTCGACAGACAGACGGACGGACAGACGGACGGACATGGTTAGATCGACATTAAATTTCACGACGATCAAGAATATATATACTTTATGGGGTCTCAGACGAATATTTCGAGTAGTTACAATCAGAATGACGAAATTAGTATACCCCCCATCTTATGGTGGAGGGTATAAAAATCTAAATTTTTTACAGAAATTTAATTTTTCTATAGTAATGAAATGTGAAAAAATGTTTTGAAAAGTTATAATTTTGAAGCAAAACAGACAGGAAACGAGGTACTTATAGGGTGCGATGCAAACTCTAGCCACATTTCGTGGGATAGTATCAACACTAATAAGCGGGGCCAAGCCCTGGCAGAGTTCTTGAATACTAACGACCTATTAACACTTATTATTAGAGAGGTTTTAGATGTGGCGATATGTTCGGAAAATCTAATCGATCCTGACCATCGCTACATTAGGTTAAGAATCGCACGGCCAGCGCCGAATCGGATAAGCTTTCAGAATAAGTTGAAAACCAACTGGACAAAATTCGGAAGACTACTTAGAAGAAGACTTGGGCCAGTTAATCTAGATTGTCCAAACATAGAAGACAATTGTGACGAGGAAAGTCGCGAAGCCCATTTTCCTTCCCACATACGCAGTGTCAGCGCAACACACCTGGTGCCATCAAGTTTTAAGTATGAATTATTGAATTTTATTTGTCAACCGAATTATGGAATTAAAATGAAATACTATTGAATGCAGTTTAGTGCAGTAAGTCTATTTTGTCAAAGCATCGACCCTTTATGAAGGGCAACAACGAAACACCAGTGGTGTTTTGTTAACGGGAATGTAGCAAGAACACCACATAAGAGTGGGTTTCAGCAGCGTGTTCAACGAAGACAACAAATTAACACAGGCCTAGCAACAGAGTGAATTATTGTGGTAAACAAGTAACCGTTATCCCGAATGGTATATAGAGGGCAAGGCCAGCTTGAAAAGGGACAGTCAAGTGTGACGTGGAACAGTGGCAGTATCCAGGTAAGTGGAGTAAAGAACTTTAGTGTGCTGAGGCTGAATCAGAGCCTTTAGATTAACGGAGTCCACTAGACATAAGAGCCGCTGAGCCAGTGAACACACGCTTCAACACCCTGCGATCTCGAGCCGACTCACGCCGTGAGTGAACCAACTCTTCGAAACTAACATAGCCAGCACTTCGCCTTTGTCCATCTTACATAAGAGCCGCTGAGCCCGCCTTAGACCATCACCTCGTGATTTAGTGCCGTATTCACGCCGTAAGTGAACCACGTCTCCGAAACATAAGAGCCGCTGAGCCCGCGCATACGACCACGTGCTTTCTGCCTTAAACCATTACCCCGTGATTTAGTGCCATATTCAAGCCGTAAACACACATAGACAGCACCTCGCCTGTATTGAGTCTCCTGTCTCTGCATTGCCTGATGTTCCAATATTAGGATCTTTACTATCCTTACTTTAGTTTACTACTACTTAAATTGGCTATGACAGAACATTTGTTCCACTAGCCGAACGTAGAATAGCGTTCCTTTTATTTTATAATCTCTGACACCAAATTTCGAGGTGTCTCCCACCACTTGATCTTTCCATCGGGCTTTTGGTGGTCCCGGTTTGCGAGTACCACCGTGTTTGCCTTCAAAAGACTTCTTTGCTGGAGCTTCTTTATCCATTCTGACAACATGAACTAGCCAACACTATTGTCTTCATACAGTTCTTTACCTATCCTAGTCTTCTCAATATTGAGCGAGCCGGAGATGGTTCCATAGTTGGCCCCCTGTTCTTAAGACGGTATTGGGTCAACTTTCACTGCACAGCCCAGTGGTGCCCCAATATGAGGATCTTCGCCTAGTCTTCCAATCTTAAAAAACACAGCCTTGATCCCGTAGAACGCCATGCCTTTAGTCATTGCCAAAATTGCCACAGAAACGTGATCAATGCCCATCATAAGAGAGTTCCTTTCTCCTTCTCTTTCCTGTGGAAGGCCTCCCATTTCTCCACGAGCAAACCTTGGTTTTGCTTGCCTAAAAATGTCACTATGCGTTCCGTCATGAATTTGCTGCCTTATCCCTTGATATAGACCGTCGCCTTTTGTGAGCTGGGGAATGTCCCCTCTCAATTAATTATGCTGACGCAAAGCGCAGCAACAAGATTTTCCCTCCCATATAATTCCACAAAGCAAATTTGCCCATGAACATTCCATTAAGGAACAGGTGTAAACTTCTCACATGTCAATGAGTGCTGTCCGATTCAAGTTTAAGCTCAATGATAAGGGCCCTCCTGTTTAAAGCCCAGTCCGAACGGCGTGCCGCAGTGCGACACCTCTTTGAGGAGAAGTTTTTACATGGCAAAGTACCTTACAAATGTCGCCAACAATAGGAGGGGATAACCACCGCTGAACATTTTTTCTGATATTCTCTGCAGGATTCGAACCCAGGCGTTTAGCGTCGTAGGCGGACATGCTTACCTCGGCGCTACGGTGGCCTTCAGAGTTCCACACATGTTCGAACTTCCGCCTGTTAACCTGATCCTCCACTTGGGACTGATGATCTGATATAATCCTACCGAAGGCACTGATGATATTGAAGAATGCGTAAGAGGGCGACTCTGGCATAAGAGAACGGCTCTGGCGTAAGAGGGCGGCTGCTTAACTTTTTCCAGTGACCATCTTGCCCTCCGTGGTGGCTGTGGCGGCGTTTTGAAAGTCACAGCCCCCCATGAAGACTCATGGGGCGGTGAGCGCTTCCTTCGTTCCTGTTCCCACTTTGTATGCAAAACACTGTCTGAAGTGTCATTGAGGAAGGGCTGGGTTGGTCTTCCCAGAGTACTTGAAAGCAGTGAGCTCTTTTTCGGCGTTTTAGCTTGCTATGCTCTTCGGGAGATCTGATTCTCCTTTAAGCTTCCGTAGAAGAGCTTGGAATGTCAGCTCTATCCCTATGTGACGAAGGCAATATCTGGACACGGATATTCCAGCAAGTACCAATCTTCTGCATCTGCGAAGAAGAAGACGTGGTAGCAGATTTAGAGCACATGGTCTTCCACTGTCACCGCTGACGCGACTAGAAGGGTGGATCGATGGCATAAGAACGGAAAACCTAACAACGAGCTATGACAACCCAACAAACTCAAGACAAAAAAAAACGACTCTGACGTGATATCAATGATATAGCAACTGCTTTATGGATAGGACACCTGGATGCAGGAATTCTGAGACGGATGGCGTAAGCCACAGGGTAATACATCTTGAAGTTATGCGAAAGCGCTGCCGAGGTGGTTTATATATTCCGAGCGAAAAGGTGGGTTTTTCGCCAGTAGAGACCAAGCCCCGCATACGGCGAGAGGCGACGGCCATCGGTAGACGCATAATGCATTTTCCGACCTTATGCCCCCAAAAAATTCCTGCCAGCACTGCTATATGCACCATAATGTTGAAGAAAAAGAGGAGGTGGGCTTATAGGCATATATATAGTATGTCTTTGATGCCGCATAACTTGCCTTGCTGGATTTGGAAATGAACACTACTCATGCCTTCTTCCAGGCCTTCCAGGCCTGGGAGTCCTAGGCATGTTGTGTTTATATCGGGAGGACCCTCCCCCTTACCCTAATTTTCAGAAACGCCAGATCTCGAAGATGGTGCGATATAAATTTGGTGTGCTCTCATATAGTACCCTAAAAGTAAAAATTTGGTATCCAAATTTCGGATGGGGTACCTAGGGGGGCTGCCCCACCCTAAAACCCAACCGTACGTATATTAAGAACAATCAAGACAATATGGGACTCAAATGAAAGGTATACAGGATAAGAAAACGTATCTGATATCCAATTTTCGGACCAAGTGCTAGGGGGACCACCCCAATCCCCAAAACACCTCTAAATCGGACATATTTACCGACAATGGTAATATGGGACTCAAATGAAAGGTATTTGCGAGTAGAATACGAATCTGATAACCAAATGTGGGACCACGTTTCTGGGGGTCCACCCCTTCCCCAAAACACCACCCCAAACAGGACTTATTTACTGGCCATGGGAATATGGGGCTTAAATAAAAGGTATTTGAATGTAGAATACGAATCTGTTATCAAAATGTGGGACCAAGTGTTTGGGGGGCCGCCTTTCACTAAAAACATCCCCCAAAGGGAACAAATTTAGGACCATAGCAATATGGGGATCAAATGAAAGGTCTTTGGGAGTAAAGCACGAATTTGATACCAATATTCGGGAAAAGTGTTTATGGGGCCACCCCACCCCCACAACACCACCCAAATAGGAAATATTTGTTAAAGTGGAACACGAATCCGATATATATTTTCAAAGCCAACTCACTGAGTGGCCGCCCATCCCCCAAAACACCCCCCAAGCCGGTCACCAAATGAAAGGTATTTGCGAGTAGAATACGAATCTGATATCCAAATGTGGGACCACGTTTCTGGGGGTCCACCCCTTCCCCAAAACACCACCCCAAACAGGACTTATTTACTGGCCATGGGAATATGGGGCTTAAATAAAAGGTATTTGAATGTAGAATACGAATCTGTTATCAAAATGTGGGACCAAGTGTTTGGGGGCCGCCTTTCACTAAAAACATCCCCCAAAGGGAACAAATTTAGGACCATAGCAATATGGGGATCAAATGAAAGGTCTTTGGGAGTAAAGCACGAATTTGATATCAATATTCGGGAAAAGTGTCTATGGGGCCACCACAACACTACCCAAAAAGGAAATATTTGAAATGCGCCCTCTAGAAGCTCAAGAAGTCAAGTCCCCAGATCTGTTTATATGACAGCTATATCAGGTTATTAACCAATTTAAACCATACTTGGCACAGTTGTTGGATATCATAACAAAACACGTCGTGCAGAATTGCATTCCAATCGGATAAGAATTGCGCACTCTGGAGGCTCAAGAAGTCAAGACCCAAGATCGGTGTATATGGCAGCTATATCAAAACCTGGACCGATATGGCCCATTTACAATACCAACCGAGCTACACTAATAAGAAGTATTTGTGCAAAATTTCAAGCGGCTAGCTTTACTCCTTCGGAAGTTAGCGTGCTTTCGACAGACGGACGGACAGACAAAATTTCAAGCGGCTAGCTTTACTCCTTCGGAAGTTAGCGTGCTTTCGACAGACGGACGGACGGACGGACATGGCTAGATCGACATAAAATGTTGCGACGATCAAGAATATATATACTTTATGGGATCTCAGACGAATATTTCGAGTCGTTACAAACAGAATGACGAAATTAGTATACCCCCCATCCTATGGTGGAGGGTATAAAAACACATAAAATTCAGAAAAAAGCATGAAATCTTTATTTGAATCGTTAGCACGGTCCATATAATTTAATGAAGATGAAGATTATTTCATGCAAATGTTGAACGTGACTACGTCTCCAGTCCAAATTTGGCATATTCGTTCCAACATTTCGGCCGGTATCTCACGAATAAACGCTTCAATGTTATCTGCCAATGCGTCCATTGAAGCGGGCTTGTCTGTATAGATATGAGCTTTAACATAGCCCCACAAAAAAAAATCTAAATGCGTTAAATCACACCACATAGGGGGCCAATTGACCGGTCCCAAACGTAAAATAAATGTTCACCGAACTCGCCATGTGGTCAAGATCCTGCATTTTAGGCAAAAAAAAAAAGTTGAATATCATCTCACGGTAGCGCTCACCATTCACAGTAACGTTACGATTCATTATGAAGTACGGTCCAATTATGCCACCAGCCCATAAACCGCACCAAACTCCAATATAGACAATTATGCTTATTTACTTACCCATTGAGCCAAAAATGAGCTTTGTCGCTGAAGAAGAAGCGCGCTATGAATTTCCTTCACAGAGCACGCATTTTGAGAATAATATTCAATGATGCAAGCGTTGTTCGTTTGTAAGACGATTCATGGTTAAATTGTAGACCAAACTGAAGATGTTTGACAGTGAAACAAAACACGAAACGTCGGTGAGCTGTTTAAACCAGTGTTGCCAAAAAGATGATAGCTAAAAAATCAACTTTTATATGGGAGCTATATCCGAATCTAAACCGATATTTTTTAATTTCAACAGTCTTCGTCCCTAGGTCGAAAAACGGCCTGCACCAAAGTTTAAGACGATCGGACAAAAATTGCGACCTGTACTTTGTACACCAATTAACATAGACAGACGGACCGACAGACAGACGAACATAGCTAAATCGAATCTGTGTCGATCGGTATACTTATCAATGGGTCTATCTCTCTTCCCTCTGGATGTTACAAACAAATGCATAATACCCTGTACCACAGTGGTGGATAGAGATAGATAGAGTATAAAAACTTGAAACGGTTTTCTATAGAATTAATATTTTGAAAAATTTTGTTTAACTTTACCTGAGCATCAATTGCATGAATCCTTGTAAATGTTCCATATCGCTTTAAACCTTCATCTGGTCTTTGCAATTCCTTTGCGGAAGCACATTGACTGTTCGAATTATCGCTTGATCCATTTACTTGCCTTGGGTTGTTATCAGTTTCATAGCTTTTGACATATTCCTGATACTTTTGCTGCTTGCCTAGAGCTTTCTGGTATTCTAGATCAAGATTTCCCTTTATTTCTTTACTCTTTGGCTTTATGGGTTTATATTCCAATATTTTCATAGTCTTAAGTAGGCGCAGAGTTTCCAAAGGATATTCAGCAGCTTTTGAATCTAAACGCTGCTTGGTAGACGTTTCCATACTTTTATAGTTTATAGGTTCGCGTTTTTGTAATGTCTTCCTTTTGCTTTGCACTTTATATATGTCGGTGGGAGATGGAACCAGCTTGGTACTTGAGGTCTCCTCCAACTTCTGAACACGTGTGTCAAAGTCTTCTGCATAAAGCTCAAAAACTTGTTGAAATTTTGTGGCCCTTTCAATGTCCAGCACTTGCATGAGCTTTAATTTTCTTCTATATTCAGACTCTTCGGAGAGTTCTGGTTTGTTTCCACGCTCTTCATTCATTTCTTGGGTTCTCTTTTCGTTTTTCGCTCTGTGTTCTTTGATGTCGCCTTCAGATATTGGCCTTAGATGTGTTCGATTTCTTGTTTGTGAGTTCTCTTTTCTTCCCTCAACATTTCTTTGAAATAGTGTTTCGCATTGATTTCTTGTTTCTTCTTGTTTGTCGCGCTCTTTAGCTCTCTCATTAACACTCTTACATACATTTTGATATTCTCTTTTGCTTGCGCTTTGATTTTCCATTTCTTTGCTAAAATTCCTCTCATCTGCAGACTCTTTTTGTTGAAAGAGAGTGTTATCTTCCTTAACGACTGGCGAAACTTTTACTGGAGATCTCTCGCAATCTATTTCACCTTTATTGATCAAACAACTAGATCTTTGGGTAAATTCATGACACCGGAACCCAGTATCGTAACATTGGTTAGAGTGGCTTAGAAATTGCGGCAATGTATCACAGTTACCAAAACTGTATTCCGCTCTTTGATGGCAACATGAGCTATTCTCAGGTCTATGGACCCTATGGCAGCTTGCATGGCCCCTAGGAGCGCAATGGTACGATGTGCTGTTTGGATTGGGCGTGGCCAATAAGTATCCTAGCGTACCAGCTCCTTTTTCTGTTTGAGATTTTTGATCACCTAAGGCACCACGATCACTCATTTGAGTGCCAACACTACGTTCTTGAGATCTAATTGCTAAGTCCTTATCATTTCCATGTCTGGGAGAAATTCGTATACACTTGTATTTGCTCGAATAATGCTCATTGGAATTGGCCTTAACCTTATGCTTGAATATGTCTCTATGTCTGGCAAAACATTCCGCCCAAGTGGTGGAAGACCTTTGTTTAGGTGTTTTTTGAAGATTTCCCCCTGAAAAATGATTTCTCAAGGCTAAATTCTCAGCCCAAGTTGTTGAGGATGTTTGGTCTGCTGTGATTTTTTGTTGTCTTACGGCTTGTTCCCTTTGCATTTTCGTTTTTAAGTATTTGTTTCGATGTTTCAACGTTTTGATGGCATGATTAAAGGCTTGCTCTATATGGTGTATGTGTTGCGGCGTCATATGAACATCTGAAGAATTTTCATTTTTTGTAAGCTTTAAAGTCCCTTTATCTATCCTACTGCTGCTCTTCTCAGCCCTGGGGCGATATTTGTTACACCTGTTTTCTTTATGACACTTAGAACACTTCTTGGAAACCTTCTGATGATTATTACAGTTATCTTTTGTGGCTGTCTGCTTTTTGTTGTTTATCTTCTCAGATTCCCAATGTAATTCCCGGGTGCTCTGTTTCCTTCTCTTGACTAATATTTTTGGATTCTTTTCTTTCAAAGACTCTTCTTGCAGGTCTAAAACTAATTTTGTTCCTAGTAAGAAAGATTTTCGTTACATTTGCAAACATTCCCGGAGCAACTTACCCACTGATCTTAGATCCTTCCAAGTAATTCCCATAAGAAATGTTCCTTGGATTTCTTAATTTTCTTTTTTCAGATAATTTTGTAATTTGTGAAATATTCAAATTTATTTAGTGACAGAATAAAGATATTTTAATTTAGAATTAAATTTCTCTCCAGGGTGGCCAGGTTACTAGCATAGAAATAATACACTCAAAAAAAAGTTAGCAGATTTTATTTGTGCAAGTTGTGCAAGCCGAAACCTCAAGGTTTTCACACAGGTTATGTACCCAAATAAAAATATACTACGCAGAGTTAATATGGATACATCACTAAGCACAGAAGATATATTGGTAGCTAGCCTTGAGATTAGTAAATCACACTGCTAGCTTCATTCTATATGGCACATGATTCAGAGATAGGTTACTTTACTTTACTTTAATTGGCCTTGACAGAGCCTCGATCTTCTGCGATAATTCTTAAATCTCTGATGCCAAGTTTCGAGGTGTCTCCCACCACCAGATCTTTGCATCGGGCTTTTGATGGTCCCGTTTAGCGTCTACCACCGTGATTGCCTTCAAAAGACATCTATGTTGGAGCTTCTTCATCCATTCTCACAACATGACCTTGTCAACGTGTAACTATGCTATCGTCGTCATGCAGCTCGTGGTTCATACGACGCCTACATTCTCCATTGACACAAACCGGTTAATATATTTTACGAAGAATCTTTCCTTCAAATACTCCAAGTACTGCCTCGTCTATTTTCACAAATACGCATGCCTCGGGTAACATTAGAATTAAAATTTATTGAATGCCTGCACAACAAGACATTAAATCTTATAATTACATTACAGGGTGAATTATGCCATGAATTATCCGAATTAACTAGTTTACCTATGTGTAAAATTAAGTTTGAATTATTTAATTAATAATAATAATTATAATTTTAAAAACAAAAAAGAAATTATGTGAAAGAAATTTGAGAACAAAAGTTAACAAGTAAAAAGGCGTTAAATTCGGCATGGCCGAACTTTGGATACCCACCACCTCTAGCATATATGTAAACCACCTTTCATCAAAATCCGATGAAAATTGCATACCTTATGCCCCATAGCAGATATATCGAAATATGTTCCGATTTGGACCAAATACTAATAAGAACAAGTCATTGTTCAATTATGTATAACAAAATATTGATCTTTTTAGTAGCTATATCTAAAAATAAACCGATCTGAACCACACACAACATGTATGTTGAAAAGCATAACATAAGTCACGGTGTCGAATTTCAGTGAAATCGGATTATAAATGCGCCTTTTATGGGGCCAAGACTTTAAATCGAGGTGTCAGTCTACATGGCAGCTATATTCAAATCTGAACCGATTTGGGCCAAGTTGCTGAAATATGTCGAAGAGCCTAATACAACGCAATGTCCCAAATTTCGGCGAAATCTGACAATAAATGCGCCTTTTATGGCCCCAAAACCTAAAACCGAGAGATCGATTTATATGGCAGCTGTATCCACATCTGGACCGATCTGTGCTATATTGCAGAAGTATATCAAGGGGCTTAACTTAACTCACTGTCCCAAATTTCGGCCAAATCTGACAATAAATGCGCTTTTTATGGCCCCAAGACCTTAAATCGAGAGAACGGTCTATATGTCAGCTATATCCAAATCTGAACGGATCAATGCCAAATTGAAGAAAGATGTCGAAGGGCCTAACACAACTCATTGACCCAAATTTCAGCGAGATCGGATAATAAACGTGGCTTTTATGGGCTTAAGACCGCAAATCGGAGGATCGGTCTATATGGCAGCTATATCCAACTCTGGACCGATCTAAGACAACTCACTGTCCTAAATTTCAGCAAAATCGGATAATAAATGTGGCTTTTATGGGCCTAAGACCCCAAACCGGAGGATCGGTCTATATGGCAGCTATATCCAAATCTGGACCGATCTGAGCCGAATTGACGAAGGATTTCGAAGGGTCGAACACAACTCACTGACCCAAATTTCAGCAAAATCGGATTATAAATGTGGCTTTTATAGGCCTAAGGCCCTAAATCGGCGGATCGGTTTATATGGCGGCTATATCAAGATATAGACCGATATAGCCAATCTTCGAACTTAACCTGCTTATGGACAAAAAAAGAATCTGTGCAAAATTTCAGCTCAATATGTCTATTTTTAAAGACTGTAGCGTGATTTCAACCGAGAGATGGACGGACATGGCTAGATCGTCTTAGATTTTTACGCTGATCAAGAATATATATACTATATAGGGTCGGAAATGGGTATTTCGATGTGTTGCAAACGGAATGACAAAATGAATAAACCCTCATCCTTCGGTGGTGGGTATAAAAAGGGAAAGAATGTACTAAAAAAAATTAAAAAATTGACAAATTATTTACTTAGGTTAGGTTGAAAAGAGGGTGCAGATATTAATCCGCCCCATGCCACTATGGACATACACCTAAGCCAGTAATCGGCTTGTTGTGCGCTCTAAAAACTATAAAGTAACCTCTAAAAAAAGAAAATTTTAAGTTAGGAATTCTGTGCTACTTACAAAATCCTGCATTGTTTTCAATACCACTCCCCTAAGTTGGTTTATGTCTGATATTGTGTCTCCACCTAAGTACCGGTATCTGTTGTACGCGAAAGCCGGACAATGACAAAAGAAATGCTCCAACATCGCATCATCTTTCCCGCATGACACATGCTATCACTTGCCGCAACGATTTTACATAAGTGAGCTCGTATTCCTATGTGTCCCGTTATGATACCAATAGCTATACTGACCTCCTTCTTACTTCCTTCCAGTAATAGCCGCGTCTTCTCACGATCTGAATCCCCCATAGGAATTTCGCCATCCTACCAACCGTTACGCTGTTCTACAATACAATGTTGCATGCGCATTCGTCGCCCACTCCCTTAACTCGGACTGCGTCGACCCGAAAGGCTTCGGGTTAACCAAGTTTATTGACGGCAGTCATCTGGCCTTCACCGCCGAATCGTCTGCCCTTTCATTTCCCTTACTCCGTTATGGCCCGGCACCCAAACGATGCGGATTTTCTCATCCTCAGAGAAGGCGTTAATCTCTTCTTACACTGCAAGACTGTTCGTGACCTTACCGTCCTGGTTGTTATTGCCCTTATGGCAATCGACGTCCTTGCTTTAGCACCACACCACTTCAAGCATTCCGTGATCGCTCGGATCTCCGCCTGCAGGATCGTGTTATGGTCAGGCAGTCTAAAACAGATCTCAGGCCCTGAGTTCTCAATGTAAACCACCAGGCACACTCTGTCCTCTGGCTTTGATCCATCCGTGTAACATGATCTTCCAGATGGCAATACTAGGGTATCGACAATCCAAGACTGTGCCGATGGCAGCAGTGCCTCGCACTCGACTTCAAGGTTCATCTCAGGTATCCGATCGGAAACCTCTTCCCTTCCTTCCAGGTTTCCTATCGTCACCTCGATTATACCGCGATGGTAGGAGCTGCTCCCATCCTCAATCCATTCTTCCATCGCCTTAAGTCTCATAGCCGTAGTGGCTGCCTCACACTGCCCTAGTGGCGTGGTCCCCATCGCTCCGCCTATGCCAAGACAACATGTTCTCTGAACCTGTTGTATGGTCCTTATGTTCCACTTTTTCTCCATAGCAGTCCACCAAACTACTGAGGCGTAAGTAAGTATTGGTCTAATCATGCTCTTGTAGAGCCAGTGTACTATCCTAGTATTCAGGCCCCATTTCGAGCCTACGGCCCGTCTACATAGTGCCCAACATTTGTGAGCCTTCTCAGTACGCTCCTGAATGTGACACTTCCAATTCAGTTTCCTGTCCAAGATCACACCTAAGTATTTGACCTTGTCAGATATCGAAATCGTCTTATTGAGGAAACGTGGTGCGTAAAATTGACCCACCTTCGTCATCCTTGTGAACAGGCATATTTCAGCCTTATCTGGATTAACATTGAGACCTCTGGGTCTAGCCCAGTCATATGCCATATGCAACACCTTTTCGGTCCTTCTGCATAGCTCGTTCGGATCCTTACCACTTAGAAGTATTTTAATATCGTCTGCGTAGCAGACGGGCTCAAATCCCTCCTCAATCAGCATCCGTAATGGGTAATTTATGGCGGTCACCCATAGGAGTGGCGATAAAATGCCCCCTGTGGCGTGCCCTGTGCCACTTTCTCCCTTATATCTATGCCATGGGACTTACAATTTCTCCACCTGTTCATTAGCATATGGTTTATTCAGTCTTTAAGGACCGGGTCCAACCGATACTGTTCTAAGGATTGGATCAGTGTGTCGCTCCTCACATTGTTAAAAGCCCCCTCGATGTCAATGCATACTGCCAGTGTGTACGTTTTGGCATCGAAGGATTCTTCTATTTTATGCACAACCTCGTGCAGGGCAGTCTCCACCGACCTTCCCTTGACAGGGGCATGCTGTTTGTATTTGAGCAGTTCGCTGGATGTCATAATCTTTATCATGGTGTCCACAAAACGTTCCATGGTTTTGAGTAGAAAGGACGTAAGGCTTATGGGTCTGTAGGCCTTTGGTGTCGCATAACTTGCCTTGCCGGGCTTGGGTATAAACACCACCCTTGCCACCCGCCAGGCTTTCGGAGTATATGAAAGTCCTAGGCACGCTGTGAAAATTTTGGCCAGACGAGGCGCCAGATAGTCTGCCTCTTTCTGCAGTAACGCCGGAAATATTCCATGAGATCCGGGTGACTTGAAGGGTTTAAAGCTCCTCAAGGATTCCTTCACCATAATTCCGTTATAAAAAACCTTCGATCAACGTCATTATTCCAAGATTTCGGTGTCTCCGTGAGTTCCTTCGTATCCTGTGGAAAATGGGTTTTCATCAAAAGCCTCAACCTGTCCTCCGTTGTCCCTGCTATCACTCCCATCTCGTCTACAAAAATTTCAGTTTGGACTTGGGTTTTTGAGAGAAACTTTTTTATCTTGGCGGCGTCATTATCGCTATCGACCTGTTCGCAGAAGAGCTTCCAGGAGGCACGTCTTGCCGCTCTGGTAATCTTATTGTATTCCTTGAGCAGTGTGTAATAGACATCCCAATAGACTTACGCTAAGAAAAATATATAATTCAAATTTTTATGACAAATAACGCGGGTCCTCGGCCGAGTACCAGTGTTAGCATAGAATAATTGGTAGTTGATATGGTTCAGTCCAGAGACCTTGTTCCGGCTCCTGAATTAAGGCAATATGAAAATTGCCCTTGCTGATTTCCTCCATCAGTGCGTGTGCAGAAGCCTCGCTGCGGTGGAGGTTTATCTGGATTACCTCAATCATTGGTCCTCCAGTAAATGGACATCTTGGGAGTAGGTGATGATCTCATCGTCTGCTTCCTGTTCTTTAGACTGCATTGACTTTCCTGTCTTCCGACTTTTTATAAAGTCGGTAATGGTTCCCTCGTCGGGTCCCTGTTCGTTAAGCTTTATTGGGTTTCCATTCCCTGTACTGCCTACTGGTGGTTTCAATTCTAGGATATTTGCCTATATTAGCTTTCCAAATCCTAAGTAAATGGACTTCTTGGGAGTAGGTGATGGTACCATCATCGACTCCATGTTCGTTGGGTTGCATTGAGTCTCTTGTCGCTGCGCTGCCTAATGTTTCAATATTAGGATCATTACCTATCACAGTATTTCGAATATCTAAGTGGGTGATGGGTCCGTCGTCGGGTTCCTGTTTGTTAGGCTCTGTTGGGTCTCTCGCCACTGCACTGCCTGATATTTTAGTATTAAGATCATTGCTTCTCCTAGTCTTTCCAATATTGAGAGATGCCGTGATTGTCTCGTTGTCGGCCCCCTGTTTGTTGGGCGGTGTTGAGTCACCTGCCACGGCACGGCCTGATGTTGCAGAATGAAAATTTAGGCCTATCCTAGTCTTCCCAATCTTGCCTTTAGTCTTAGCCAAACTTGTCACGGAGACTTGATCAATGCCAACCACAAAGAGAGTTCCTTCCTCCTTCTCCTCCCTGTGGAAGGCATCCCACTTCTCTGCTACCAAACCTTCGTTTTGCTTGCCCAAGAATCCCAACATGCGTTCCGTCGCAAATTTACTGCCCCATCCCTGGATAAAGACCGTAGCCTTCGTGAGCTGGGGGATATCCATCTTTCTCACCAGGCCGAGCTTTACGCCCTCTCAGGGAGCGTGAATACCTCCGACGATCTGTTTGACGGTATCAATACATTCCGCCAATGCAAAACACAGCGTAAAGATGTCCCCTCTAAACTCGTAGCTCATCATTTGTATGGGTGGACCCTCTACAGAGTTCCACACATGTTCAAAAATCCGATCGTTAACCAGATCCTCCACTTGGGACCGATGATCTGGTGGAATCCTACCGGATGCTCAGCCGATATTAATGACTGCATAAATCAGCTCATCTCTGTTGTGCTTTCTTGCCACTCTGGCGTAAGAGGGCGGCCCCTTATCATTCTCAGCGACCATCTTCACCTTCCGTGATGGCTGTGGCCTCCTTTTGGAAGTCACAGTCTTCCATGAAGACTCAGGGGCCGTGCGCGCTTCCTTCGTTCCTGTTCCAACTTTGTCTACCTCCGCAGGACACTGTCTGGAGTCTCCATTGCGGTATGGCAATGTACTTGGCGTACTTGGCGGGGAGCACTTTTTCTTCTTCAGTATTTTAGCAATGTTATGCTCTTCGGGATTTCGGATTCTTTTTCCAGCTTCCTTAGAAGTGCTTGGAAAGTCAGTTCTATCTCTTCCAGCATCCTGCACTTTCGCCCGATTACGCTGTCGGTACATACTCCTCTGTTCCCTTCGTCGTGCACCGGATCGCTTTCTCGGTCTGCTTGTGAGTTTAGCAAAGCCATCGCTCACTTCTGCTGTCATCCCGAAGCCCTCATCTCTCGATTCGGCTGCGATGACAGTTTCATTGACTAAGTCGCTGTCTGTATCCAAGTCAGAAACACCACCTTTACTTAAAGGCTGGGGACGAACTGTGAATCCCTCTGGTTTATCCGTTTCTTCCTCATTAATTAGTCTGACGACTAGTTGTGCGCTTGAAGCATTACTCTCGACTGCAGGTGCCAAGGCACCCACACCTATAGGAGGGGAGGGCAACATGCTGCGGTCTGACGCCACCACCGCAGATGTTGAGTCTTTGGAGTCCATTTCTAGCCTACTCCAAAAGGTTTTAAAATTTTTTTCGTAATAGGTAGTACCTATTCCGAGATAGGATTCTCCGAAAGATTTGGCAAATCGAATCTATACGACAAGGACAAATACAAACTCGGGTTAAGAACAAGTAGAACTGTGAATGAATTATTCAGCAAGACAAAATGTAAAATTAACAAGTAAAACGGCATTGAGTTCGGCAGGGCCGAACTTTAGATACCCACCACTCTGGTATATATGTAAATCACTTTTCATCAAAATCCGATGAAAATTTCATACCTTATGTCCTAAATCACTTATATCGAAATATCATCCGACTTGGACCAAATACAAATAAGTACAAGTCATTGTTCAATTGTGTATAACAAAATTTTGGTCTTTTTAGTAGCTATATCCAAAAATAAACCAATCTGAACCACACACAACATGGATGTTGAAAAGCATAACATAAGTCACTGTGTCGAATTTCAGTGAAATCGGATTATAAATGCGCCTTTTATGGGGCCAAGACTTTAAATCGAGGTGTCGGTCTACATGGCAGCTATATTCAAATCTGAACCGATTTGGGCCAAGTTGCAAATATATGTCGAAGAGCCTAATACAACGCACTGTCCCAAATTTCGGCGAAATCTGACAATAAATGCGCCTTTTATGGCCCCAAAACCTAAAACCGAGAGATCGGTCTATATGGCAGCTGTATCCAAATCTGGACCGATCTGTGCTATATTGCAGAAGTATATCAAGGAGCTTAACTTATCTCACTGTCCCAAATTTCGGCGACGTTGGACAATAAATGAGCCTTTTATAGGCTTAAGACCCTAAATCGGAGGATCGGTATATATGGCAGCTATATCCAAATCTGGACCGACTGACGAAGGATGTCGAAGGGCCTAACGCAACTCACAGTCCCAAATTTCAGCAAAATCGGATAATAAATGTCGTTTTTATGGGCCTAAGACCCTAAATCGGAGGATCGGTCTATATGACAGCTATATGCAAATCTGGACCGATCTGGGCCCAATTAACGAAGGATGTCGAAGAACCTAGCACAACTCATTATCCCAAATTTCAGCAAAATCGGATAATAAATGTGGGTTTTATGGTCCTAAGTCCCTAAATCTGAGGATTGGTTTATATGGCAGCTATATCCAAATCTGGACCGATCTGACCCAAATTGACAAAGGTTGTCGAAGGGCCCAACACAACTCACTGTCCCAATTTTCAGCAAATCGGACAATAAATGTGGCTTTTATTGGTCTAAGACCCAAAATCGGCGGATCGGTCTTTATGGGGGCTATATCTCAAGATATAGCCCATCTTCGAACTTAACCTGCTTATGGCCAAAAAAAAAAGAATCAGTGCAAAGTTTCAGCTCAATATCTCTATTTTTGAAGCCTGTAGCGTGATTTCAACAGACAGACGGACGGACATGTCTAGATCGTCTTAGATTTTTACGCTGATCAAGAATATATATACTTTATAGGGTCGGAAATGGATATTTCGATGTGTTGCAAACGGAATGACAAAATGAATGTACCCCCATCCTTCGGTGGTGGGTATACAAATGAGGAAAAATCAAACGTGGTATATAAAATTAAATGTAATGGCGAAAGTCCAATCGATGACATATTTTGGCCCTACTAAGACGAAACTAAAAACTAGGTTATCTGCACATAAATCTGACCGGAAAGTCAAGGATAAACAAATCGATCAAAAAACTGCTCTAGCAGCACACTGTGCATTGACTGGTCATAAGCCAAACTTCAACGACGTGGACATCTTGGCTCAAGAGAACAACTACAGACGAAGATTCACTCCGAGATGTTGCACATCATCGACTTACCACCTGACGAGAGAATAAATTTTAAAAAAGACATAGAAAGCTGCGCCACACAGTCAACAAGCACAGCAGAAGAGAACATTCAGTTGCCAACAGGCAATAGTTCGTGTTACAACTCATTAAATGTAATAGTAATTTAAAGATTGTTATTGTATTTCTGTTTTTATTGTGTGATTCAGCTTGGCAAAATGTTCTTTCCATATCCTCAGCACACTATATGTATCAGTTGTCAGATTTCCTCTCTGCAGGAGAATGTGCCTGTACCAAAGCCATCGATCTGATATTTAGTTCTTTGGTAGATATTCCGGACTTTATTCTGACTCCTGTACAATCGCTCATACTCACGTCTTTCCATTTCATTCTGCGGAATAGGCGTTTCTCCTTTTCTCCCGACACCTCTCCTTCATCGGGCGCGTTGCTACTGATTGGCTTAGCAGCATCCGCTTTCCGTGCAGTGTCAGATCGTACGTTTATTTCCACACTAAGCCGGGTGCGAACCTTTGCTGCAACAAGGTAATGATCCGAATCGATGTTCGCCCTCGGATCGATCGTATACTAACACGCTGGTTGAATATGCTCTCCATCTATCTATCAGGGATAGATTAGATTAGGTTTAAGTGGTAGTCTGCTGTAATACCACAGGAACAGGAGAAGGAAAAAGCCTTCTAGTTCCTACCCTTGACCCATTCAGATTGCTTTAAAAAGCCCAACGACTTGCACTAAAACTGACAAGTTCTCAAAAAAATAAGAACCTAAACACCTTCTGACTGACGAACGACTGTTCTATAGTCCCTTCTTCTTTGATGTCCTCACAGCTGCTGCAAAATTCGTTACTTGCTACCATCAATCTGTCAGCATGTTTTCCGATCAGACAGTAAGCTTTCATGACGGACGCAATGACTGTTCTAGACAGCCACCGCAAAGCGGTAGACCTCTTCGGGTCACATTATTTTTGAATGTTCACAACCCACCCCTTGTGACCATCTATCATTTGGAGTCTGATCCCGAAGACTTAGTTTACATGTCGCTAGGGGCATAGCCACAGATTCTATTTCCCCTGGAATATTTAAGGTAGTTCCTAGTCTTGCAAGCTCGACCGACCTACAAGTCCCTGGAATATCTCTTTGGCCCGGCACCCAAAACATGGGAATTTTGAAATGTTCAGCCATCTCGTTGAGAGATCTGTGACAGTCGGTTTTTGAATTCAGATATACGTTGCCCAAAGGATTTAATGGCTGCATGGCCCAAGATAATAGTCGTTATGACATTTTATCTTTGTCATTCCATCACTTCTCTTATTGCAGCAGCAGAAAAAGAAAACGGGGTGGAGTGGCCCTAATGTAAGGCCATTTTTTGCCTGCGTGACAGCCTCGGTGCCAAGGAATATCACCATTCACAATTCTCTGTCATGATTACTGGGAGGTTGGGGGATGAACGGTCGCTTTTTGGCATGTGTGCTGGCTGGCCGTCCCCTGCGATTATTGTTGTTGCCTTTCTGGTTTACTTGTTTGAGGGGTTATGCCTTCTGGTGGTTTTGATAGTGCTTTTCTAAGGGTAGGGAAGGCTTCTACCCTGGCCCAAATTGGAAGTCATGGAATTTCACTGAATTCAATCAACAAAGTCGCCAGCTGCCATTTGAAAAACTATCCACCAGTGTTGCTGACTGGTGCGCTTGAAAGGATAATGTGGAATTTCTTGAATAGTGGCAAAAATCAGGCCAATTGTAGTGGACGATGATAACCTGCGTGCCTTTTGGCACGGGGACCAAAGAGAAATGTTTTTTTTTTTTTTATAAAAAGATCGAACTGTGGGATGCCATTTGAAAAACTATCCACCAGTGTTGCTGACTGGTGCGCTTGAAAGGATAATGTGGAATTTCTTGAATAGTGGCAGAAATCAGGCCAATTGTAGTGGACGATGATAACCTGCGTGCCTTTTGGCACGGGGACCAAAGAGAAATGTTTTTTTTTTTATAAAAAGATCAAATTGTGGGATGCCATTCACACTGGTGGAAGTGGAAGTTTAGGTGGTAGATACATTGGCAAAATTGTTGTTACGGTTGTATAGAAGATAAAACCGCCGTCATTCATGAAAATTACCGCTGTTAAAAGGAAAATTTAGGAAATGAGAGGAGGATATTTTCTCTGTTTATAATGGCGCTTTGGAAAATCGAGTGAAAATGTGAAAGTTTGTAAAGAGGCCAAAGTAAGGAAATGCCGCTAAGTTTGGTTAGTGACTTCATTGAATTTACTGTGTGCTTGGTGATTTTGCAAAAGTTTCAATACTAAGGCTCATAAGAGATAAAATTGATTAGAAAGGCCATTAATGAAATGTGATTTGTTTTAGGAAGTTTTTGACTGTTAAACCCGGCATATTGTGGCAAACAAATTCCCATAGCATGTTGCTCGACACACGTACCACAGGAAGAAAGAAATTGTAAGTAGTTGAAGAAAGTGGGGAATGATGACAGTTTTTAATATGGAAATCTAGCTGACCTGGGCCCGCTCCGCTGCGCCTTCTTTTACTTTATATGGAACAAAAGTTTCCTTGGAATATTTATTTTCAACAATTAATGATCTTTTAGTGAAATACCATGCTAACTTCACTAACAGTTTAACAATATAAGTGCCTTATTGATCTACGAATTTAAGTTTGGATGTAAGGTGTACTCCATTCTTAAAATACTTAATTTCAGCCCGATATTCTCATGATGTCTGATTCGGTGGTGTTTTCGGGGGAGAGGCGGTCCCCCAGATACTTGGCCCTGAAAAAATATCAGCATCGTGCTCTTGTCTCAAATACCATTTATTTAAACCCCATATTGCCATTGGCTTAAGAGGAGTTTACAGGATGAGGCGTCCCCGAAACACATGGCCCCACATACATGATCCTATTGGGTTGCCCAAAAAGTAATTGCGGATTTTTTTAAAGAAAGTAAATGCATTTTTAATAAAACTTAGAATGAACTTTAATCAAATATACTTTTTTTACACTTTTTTTCTAAAGCAAAGCTAAAAGTAACAGCTGATAACTGACAGAAAAAAGAATGCAATTATAGAGTCACAAGCTGTGAAAAAATTTGTCAACGCCGACTATATGAAAAATCCGCAATTACTTTTTGGGCAACCCAATACATTTGGATATCCACTTCGTATTCTACTCCCAAATACCTTTATTTGAGCCCCATATTGCGATGGTCACTAAAAAATTGCTGTTTGTGGGGTATTTTGGGAAAGGGGTAGACTCCCAGAAAATTGGTACCGAAAATGGGTATCAATTCTTGCTCTACCCCCCAACACCTTTCATTTAAGCTCCACATTGACATGGTCGGTAAATATGCCCGATTTAGGGGTGTTTTGGGGATTGGGGTGGTCGCCCAAACACTAAGCCCGGAAAATATATCAGCAACGTGCTCTATTCTCATATATCTATATATCGTTTATTTAAACCCCATATTGCCATTGGCCTCAAAATTGGATATCAAATTCGTTTTCTAACCTCATTTAAACTCCTTATTGCAAAAGTCAGCAAATATGTCCGGTATGGAGTATTGGCCCTAAAAACTATAGATATTTAGTTCCACTCTCTTTTAGACCCAAATTTTTTGGTGAGCAAATACGTCCTATTTGGGGGTTTTTATGGTGGTGGAACGTCCCCTAGACAATTGGTCCCTAATGTTGATATCAGATACGTGGTCTACTCCCAAATACTTTCAATTTAAGCCCCATATCTCCATAGTCGGCAAACATGATCGGCTTAGGGGGTGTTTTGGGGGATGGGCGGCCACTCAGTGAGTTGGCCTGGAAAATATATATCGGATTCGTGTTCTACTCTAAAAACCCTCTTATTTGAGCCTCATATTGCAATAGTCAACAAATACTTCCTATTTGGGTGGTGTTGTGGGAGTGAGGTGGCCCCATAGACACTTTTCCAGAATTTTAATATCAGATTCGTGCTTTACTCCCAAAGACCTTTCATTTGAGCCCCATATTGCTGTGGTCCTAAATTTGTCCCCTTTGGGGGAGGTTTTTGGTGAGACGCGGCCCCCCAAACACTTGATCTCATATTTGGATATCAGATTCTAATTCTACATTCAAATACCTTTTATTTAAGCCCCATATTCCCATGGTCAGTAAATAAGTCCTGTTTGGGGTGGTGTTTTGGGGAAGGGGTGGACCCCCAGAAACGTGGTCCCACATTTGGATGTCAGATTCGTATTCTACTCTCAAATACCTTTAATTTGAGTTCCATATTGCCATGGTCGGTAAATATGTCAGATTTAGAGGTGTTTTGGGGCTTGGGGTGGTCCACCTAGCACTTGGTACGACAATTGGATATCAGATACGTTTTCTTATCCTAAATACCTTTCATTTGAGTCCCATATTGCCGTGATTGATCTAAATATATGTTTGGTAAGTTTTAGGGTGGGGCAGCCCCCCCTAGGTACCCCATCCGAAATTAGGATACCAAATATTTATTTTTAGGGTACTATATGAGAGCACACAAAATTTCGCTTAAATCGCATCACCCATC
Source organism: Stomoxys calcitrans (assembly GCF_963082655.1). Classification (NCBI taxonomy): domain Eukaryota; kingdom Metazoa; phylum Arthropoda; class Insecta; order Diptera; family Muscidae; genus Stomoxys; species Stomoxys calcitrans. The sequence goes on from NC_081552.1 coordinate 29,835,555, forward strand.
TCCGAGATCTGGCATTTCTGAAAATTAGGGTAAGAGGGCTTCTTGAGCTTCTAGAGGGCGCAGTTATTATCCAATTTGGCTGAAATTTTGTACAACGACTTCTCGTAATCTCAAGAAAAATAATTCTGAAGCTATGTTAATGGAATTTTCCCTAGAAAATTCCGGATTTGAACCCTCGTACCCCAAATGAAAAATAAAATTTCCCAATCAAAAAAAAAATCCCCTGTTTGGAGAAATTTCCCCTAATCTGACAACACTGTGAGGGGTATTATAGTTTCAATTGGTTCTATTAGGCATAGTGGTACGCACGAATGTCGAGTTTTACGCAGATACCTGCCATCACGGCCCAAACCTGCGAGGCCCAAGGGTGAATACAATGCGTCTACCAACGCCCCCACATGTGGTAACCCACACATGAGTACCAATTTGATCCCACGTACTTGGACGTGTTCACCTCCTTGGTTAGGAGCGGAGCACTACCTAAAACTCCTTCCGATCTATGGGTCACGGCACCCGGTTGAAAACGCAACTCCACGCCGAGCTTATGCTCTACCCGCGATTTGGATATAAACCACAGCCACCACGTTGCTCCCTAATGGGGCCTGACCATTGTCAGGCTGGAACCAAAGTTCCAGGAGCTCCTGACACCCGTGGTACCAGATTAAAGTCACCGCTCAGACTTCGTAGCCTTAAAAGACTACTACCAGTTGCACCCCAAACAGTTCCGGACTGGTCACCTGGATGAGAAAAATCGCCCTAAGCCCACCTCAAGCCAGCATATAAAAGTATGCATCAAACATACAACGGGACAGTACTTTTTATCAAAAAGCGGATACTTCGTCCTCCCGCGGTCGATGGCATACCAGAGCGCCCTAGCGATCCGGCAACCATCCGCCTCCGACGCTGACCTGGCCATCTCAGTAACTTTGCTCGGCAAATGGCATGTAGGCGAGACCGGTGACTGGTTCGCCTGGCGCAGACTAACCCTTCCTTGCGCATTCGTCTGCCATTTCATTTCCTGAAATCCCTACACGTCCAGGAACCCATATCAGTGTTACATCGTGTACCCGGATCCAAACAATTCCCCACATACCTCGATCCCAACTTCTCGAACCCAAGGCCTGGAGCACCGCTATACTGTCCACATAATTCCAGAATTTCTCTTGCGGCTACTGTAATGGCATAAACCTCTGTGCCTAAAAGACCGTACAGTCTCAGAAACGTACCGATGCCTCGTAGAGCCATCAGTGAAGATCGAGGTCTCATCCTCTTGAAACACGACATTCGCCCCCTGCACGAAATAGCTGTGAGCACCACTGGAACTTTGAGGTCTGCTCTGTGTGGTATTCATCGCTGTTACGAGAAGCTTGGCTGCAAGTTACCGGGCGCGTCCACAGGTTGCGAATAGTGGAGTAAATTGCAACGGCAGTCGCAGACAGTCAGCGGTGTCGAGCGGAGAGTCTAAGTGAGAGGCCGGGCGGCGCCGGCTCATGCATAAATACTGAGTGCCTATTCCCGCGGCGATCGGTCTTTTGGATCGGAACGAGCTTGCTCACTTACAGGAGCTTGACGAGGATCGCCACCTTCTAGTCCCAATCGGTACCGGTGCCAGATAGTCGGAGTTCGCATGCCGGGCCCCTTTAACCTAAGCGCGACGTAGGCGGCGCAGTTTCGAATATAGGCCTCAATGGGCTGCATACACAGCATCGCTTCTGAAGTGCGTATCTTAGTGACTACGACGTAGACCAGTCTCTGGACCTTCTCGAACTCGGTCGTACGAGTCCTCTTATCCACGGCCCTCCACTTAAGTGGAGGGTTTGGGGGAGTCGTACAGACCGATCTCCCTTCTCTCACCAGTGGCAAAGACGCTTGAGGCATTACTCCTCCCGAGCCTCGTAGGAGAATTTCCTTTCGCCGAGCATCAACATGGATTTCGGAGACTGCACAGTACAACAACAGCTTTGCATGCCATCACAACACATTTGCCGTGACTTCAATCAACCCAGGCCATTGTGGCACTGGACCAATCAAAGGCATTCGACACGGTCAACCATGCCAAATTATTTGAGGACATCGCCAACACGTCCCTCCAGCCTGGCCTGAAACTATGGGTCGCGAATTATCTGTGTGGTCGCCAGTCATTTGTGGAATTTAGGGATAAGAAGTCGAAACACCGTAGATTGAAACAGGGAGTTCCCCAAGGTGGGGTGATATCTCCGGCACTGTTTAACCTCTACCTATCCTCCATTCCACCCCCTTCAGACGGCATAGCGATTGTATCATATGCGGACGATTGTACGATCATGGCATCAGGCCCCCCACCCATTGATGACATCTGCGATAGGTTGAACGTCTACCTCAACGAGCTTGCCTCACATTTAGCTGCAAGAAATCTAAAGATATCCGCCACCAAATCTTCAGCCACACTGTTCACTACAAATACCCGCGAGGTGAATACTGGGCTGACTGTGATGGTCGATGGAGGAATGATTACGACCATCAAGTGTCCTAAAATACTTGGCGTCACATTTGACAGCTCTTACACATTCTCCTCACATGCCACAGCAATCTGCAATAAAGTCAAAAGTAGAAACAAGGTCCTCAAGTCACTCGCTGGCAGCACTTGGGGTGCAGACAAAGAAACCTTGTTGACCACGTACGAAGCAATTGGCCGGTCTGTGGTAAGTTATGCAGCGCCAGTGTGGTCTCGTCCGCTTTGTGACACGCAGTGGAATAATATTCAGATCTGTCAGAATGCCGCCCTCCGAACTGCGACGGGCTGTCTCCTCAGTTCTCATGTGAACCACCTCCATCAGGAGACAAAGATCCTACCAGTGCGAAGACATAACTACATGCTGTCTAAGCCATACATGCTGGGCTGTTATCGCAGAGACCATCCAAATCATCACCTTGTGAATAGGTATCCACCGCCTAGAAGCCTTAAGGTAGATCTACACGATCTAGAGCGTGAGGTTCAGCGCTACAAGAGAGAACCTCTAGATCAAGCGGGTCTGAACAACATTCATGCAGACACGGTAGCAGACGCGGTAATTGGCTACCGGGTAAAAGTAGCCCTTGGAGAACGACCGCCACCCATTGCACCCGAAGAAATCGACCTCCCCCGGCAAACCAGAGTGGTTCTGGCTCAATTACGTTCCGGCAGATGCAGCCGCCTCAATTCCCACAGAGCTAGGATTGATGCCGACGTGCAAGATGTATGTCCCGATTGTAACCAGGGACCGCACGATACCCGTCACCTGTTTAACTGCCGGCCAGACCGACTCGACTCAGACCTAGATCCCTGTGGACGCACCCCATCTTAGTCGCAGAGTTCCTGGGTCTTGACACTCAACAGAATCAAGCAGACGAAAGATAGATAGATAGAACAACTAAATCACATATTAATTTTCCAGCCATATTTTATTTGTGTATCTATTGAAAGGATAAAAACGGCATCGAATGATTTCTTTGTAATACGCTTTTATTGAGTTGTATTTGTCGCTCTGCAATATTTATAAATTTTTTTATGTTATTTTCGATCAAGTGATGCTTACAATTTTGTTTGTTGTTTTGCTTTTTTAATTTTGTATTTTTTTTTTATATCTATAATTTTTTTTTATTTCAAAATACATTCAAACACATTTAGTTATTGTTTTAATGCTAATTGCAAAGGTTTTGCTGTTTTTTTTTCTTTTTGCAGTCATTTAAGAGATTCTACAAAGAAATACATTATGTATTACATATACAAAATATTTGATATAAATCTATTGTAGGTATATATAGTACATTTACTTTTGTATATTCATGTACGTATATATGTGCATATACGATACACTATGTAATGTTTTAGGTATTATTATTCAGTAGTAGTCATAGTAGTTGTTGTAGTAAGAATAGTGTCTGGTGTATGTGTATGGCTGCAGATAGATCAAGTTGAGTTAATTGTTGTTTTTTTTATTAATTATTCTCTATTATTATTGTTTAGCTTTTGTCCAGAAAAAACATAATGCTTTTAATAATAGCAAATAAACTAAGGTGGGATGGTTTGATTGGTGTGTCTAAAAGGGGCTTTGTTTTTAGAGCGAAGATTGGTTTGTTTGCTACTCCTTTGACCTTAGGTAGAGATACATGTGTTTACATTGTAATGTGTATGTATGTATAAATAGGAGAAAAAAACATAATTTGAATTATTTTAAATTAGAATTAAAAAACAAATCATGTATATGTACATATGTTTATGTACATATACAATAATAATAATAGTTATATAAACATAAATTATAACAATAACTACAAAGAGTTTTACATGGTTTTCTATACATAGATAATGTAACACATTTAAAAAATGTCATCTAATGTCCAATATCCTTATAATAGTATATGGAGTTATAAGCCTAATTTTTCCAGAATTACATTGGGCTACAAGAAACAAAAAAAACCCATTTTGATAAAAAAAATAATATTTTTTTTAAGAAATGTATTCACAAAACAATTTGCAAATTGTAAATTTTGCCCATGAACAATCCCCTAAGAAACAGGGGCAAACTTCTCACATATCAATGAGTGCAGTCCGATTCAAGTTTTTTAAGCCCAATGATAAGGGACCTCCTTTTTATAGCCGAGTCCGAACGGCGTGGCGCAGTGCGACACCTCTTTCGAGAGAAGTTTTGCATGGCATAGTACCTCACAAATGTTGCCAGCATTAGGAGGGGAAAACCACCGTTGAAAATTTTTTCAGATGGTCTCGCCAGGATTCGAACCCAGGCGTTCAGCGTCATAGACGGACATGCTAACCTCTGCGCTACGGTGGCCTCCAAATTTAAACAATTTACAATTTAAAAAAAAAATATAAAACAATTAAAAAAAAAATTAACTTAAAAAAGATATATGTTTTAAGAATTAAAACTATAATTTTAATAATTAAAAATATAGTTTTAAACATTAAAATTAAAATTATAATTTTGAAAATTAAAATGACAATTTTTAAAATTAAATAATCATTTTAAATATAATGATTTTAAAAATTTAAATAGTTTTAAAATTTAAAATAATAATTTTTAAAAATTTAAATAATAATTTTTAAAAATAAAATAAAAATTTAAAAAATTTTAAATATTATAATTTTTAAAATTGAAATAATAATTTTTTATTATAATAATTTTTAAATTAAAATAATCTTAGAAATTTAAATAATATTTTTAAAAATTAAAACAATATTTTTAAAAATTAAAATAATAATTTTTAAAATTAAAATAATAATTTTTAAAAATAAAATAAAAATAAAAAACATTAAAATAATTTTAAAAATTAAAATAATAGTTTTTAAAATTAAAACAATATTTTTTAAAATTAAAATAATAGTTTTTAAAATTAAAATAATAATTAAAAAAAATAAAATAATAATTTAAAAAAATAAAATAATAATCTTAGAAATTAAAATAATAATTTTTAAAATTAAAATACTAATTTTTAAAATTAAAATAATAATTTTTAAAATTAAAATAATAATTTTTAAAATTAAAATAATAATTTTTAAAATTAAATAATAATTCTTGAAATTAAAATAATAGCTTTTAAAATTAAAATAATAATTTTAAAAAATAAAATAATAATCTTAGAAATTTAAATAATAATTTTAAAAATTAAAATAATATTTTTAAAAATTAAAATAATATTTTTAAAAATTGAAATAATATTTTTAAAAATCAAAATAATAATTTTTAAAGATAAAATAAAAATAACAAACATTAAAATAATTTTAAAAATTAAAATAATAATTTTAAAATTTAACATAATAGTTTAAAAATTAAAATAATAATTTTGAAAATTGAAATAATAATTTTAAAATAATAATAAAAATTAAAATAATTATTCTAGAAATTAAAATTATTTTAAATTAATTTTTTTTTAAATTAAAATAATAATTTTAAAATTTAAAATAATAATCTAAAAAATTAAAATAATAATTTTTAAAATTAAAGTAATAACATAAAAAATTAGAACAATAATTTAAAAAATTAATATATTAAAATTTAAAATTTTATATAATAATTTTAAATATTAAAATAATTATTTCAAAAATTAAAATAATAATTTTAAAATTTATAATATATAAAATACAATAATTTTTAAAAATTAAAATAATAATTTTTTAAAATAAAATAACAATTTTAAAAATTAAAATAATAATTTTAAAAATTAAAATAATAATTTTAAAAATCAAAATAATAATTTTAAAAATTAAAATAATAATTTTAAAAATCAAAGTAATAATTTTAAAAATTAAAATAATAATTTTAAAATTTAAATTAATAATTTTGAAAATTGGAATAAAAATTAAAATAACAATTAAAAAAATAAAAATAATAATTTTAAAAATTAAAATAAAAATTTTAAAAAATTAAAAAATAATTTTAAGAATTAAAATAATAATTTTAAAATTTAAATTAATAATTTTGAAAACTAAAATAATAATCTTAAAAATTTAAATAATAATTTTACAAATCAAAATAATTATTTTAAAAATTAAAATAATAATTAAAAAAATTAAAATAAAAATGTTAACAATTAAAATAATAATTTTAAAAGATAAAATAATATTTGTAAAAATTAACGCAACGAGAAAAGTCGGCGATTTCGAGGCCTGATATCATTCCTTGTTTTGCATCCGCGAGGCAAGGTCTACAAATTTCATGTTTATATGTTCTTAACATTGAGTGGCATTGTCAGGTTAGTACTTGCCTTTCACGGTAAATACATGGCCTTAAGAAGGACAGAATACTGCTTAAAAAATCAAAAATCCAATAGGCACTCACATGTGGCCCATATGCACTACATGGGTTATTTCTGAAGGGATCTATAAAGTCGGTGGAGACATACCATGTCAAATTTTTCGATGTTGCAAGGTAGTTCTCTTGGAAGCATCTATAAGAAGGGTTTGAAGCGCTATTATCAGGCCTGTTTTCAGCAGGCGTTATAAGTTTTCCCGCTGCGATAATCATAATTTGAAAAATTAAAATAGTATCTTTTAAAATAATAAAATGATAATTTTCAAAATACAATCAATAATCTTTTAAATTCAGATAATAAATTTTTAGAATTAAAATAATCATAATAAAGATATTATAAATATTTTTTTAATTAAAAACAAAAAAATTTTTAAGGTTTAACAAAAAATTTTAATTAAAAAAAACAACATTCTTAAAATAACAAAAAAAAATGGTTTTTGAAAATTTATTTTTATTCACTAATTTTTTGAATTAGTAACCTTTTTTATTTTAAAAAAGTTGAAAATTTTTTAAACTATATTAACATTATAATTTAAAAAATAAACAATTCAGCCAATAAAATTTCTTGTGGCATTGTAATTCATTTTCCTTCCATAGAAATTTACATTTCTTCATTATAGAGTTTTTGTTTCATCTTCATCGTCTTCTACTATAGCAAATTTATTTAAAAAGAGAATACACAAACCAGTTTTAACAAAAATATTAATTGAAAAAGATGAAAAAATAATAAAACTACGATGTATGGTAGTAAAAAAATAAACATGGAATTTCATAGTGTGTAGGTGTGTGTAGTGTAGAGGCTTCCCTCCAAACATTTTCTATCGTGCGAGTCACTAAATCTGCACTCAAGGAAGTTGAAAACAATCTCAGGCGATATCATTTTTTACTCTAATTAGTGTCTCGGTACGGGAGAAAACGTGCCACTTGGCGATATATACCCATGAGTGACTAAATAGGGACTAAAAAAAGTGTAAAATTCGATTATCAACGTCATTTATAAAAATAAATTTTTATTTGCCAAATGTTTTTTTTTTTACCTTTTAGAGTGAGGCTAATTTTTATTTCTCTTTCTAATTTATTTCTTTTCCAAATCAAGATTAATAATCGAAGATTTTATTTGCAATGATTTTCCCTGACTGGGATTTGAACAGCCAACCTTACGATTGTGAGGCGTATGCTATCCCTCTGTGCTACCGGCCTTTCTTCATTACAGAAGGCTAAGTTAACATACATTCTCTTGTTTGGGGTTTTTTGAGTTAGCGTCCAAAACAACAACAAAAAATCTATTTTTAAATTTGTTGCAATAACAGTTGATTATGAGAAACTAATTAGCGAAACATTAATGATAGAATTCCGACAGTAATGTATTTTGTTGTTGTAAATCTTGAGATCTCTACAAACTATCATACAAAAGGACCTAAAAAGTGACTATTCTGGGAGGGAGTGAGAAAGTCACTTCCAAATGTTTGGAGGGTTACTTCATCTATGAAATTAGAAATATGTATGTGTGTGTGTGTGTGTGTGTATAACATCTAATTTTTCTATATTACAATTTTTTTCATCTAAGACTAATCGTTGATTTTTATTTGGGAATTATTTTAAACCCTAAGTTACTAATTTGTAAATTTATGGTGTTTGCTTTTTATCTACCAAACCAAAACAACAATTTTCGAGAAAAAAAAGAAAGGAAAAAACACAAACTCTTGGTGGCTTCAAATATGGTTGTAGAGACACTAATGATACATACCAGAAATCATTAAAAAAATTACAGCATTATAAAGTGTATAGGGTGACTTCAAACAAAGGCCTAGCTAGAGTAGCTGGCGATGCTGAACGCGGTGTACCTCAAAGTTGGACCTAAAACGAAGGCCTACCAAGAGACACTGGCGATATTGAATTGGACATAAAAAATTTAAAATAAACGAAAACTGCAGTTTCATGAGTTTTTCGATATCGCAGTAATATTAGCAACTTGTTAGTAGCTTTTGATTATATATAACCATTTGTCCATGAGAATGCTGTTTTCGAAGCGGTTGCTATTTAGTAGCCAAAGGACTTGTTTGATCACAGCTTATTTGCTCATCGTTGCACTAACTTCAGCCTTAGTGAGAATACTGCAGGCGTAATCCCTCCTCTAAGCAAAAGGAAAGGTGCACCTAGGATGGTAGTGAAAACTTTAAAGGACTAGGTTATTATTGTCAAGCGTACGACCTGAATGATTCACTTAAGTCTATCCAAACCGAAGACTCGGACCAAAGATATCTAGGAAATCTGCTCCCGGATACTAATATGCCGAGAAACTGAAATCAACAGAAAACGTGGCACACACATAGCTTGTCGGTTATGCATTCGCCAGTGACTAATGCATCCCAATCCCATGGCAGCCAGTTGTACGTACCGGATTGACCCGATGGCAAGGGCTGTCTCCTCAGTGTACAACACATTGTTACGACGACGACGACTAATGCATGCAATGACCATCATCCAGCTGAAAACGTCGGGACCCCATAATGTATCACCAGTTAGAGGAGCTTTTTTTAAAGCAAGAGCAAATCCACAACCTACCCGGCTACATAAAAGTCTCTCACTCTCTCTTAGACAAAATATAATTGGGTCGCAGGGCAAGTTTCTATGTTTAGTTTTCACGCAGAACACCTACCTGGAGCAAGTGTTCTACGTGAAACAGTTCACCTGTCGACCAGCTTTCTTTTGAATCCTATACCAATGTGTCGCTTAACTGGACAGTCCCCACTGACACTTAAAAGGGTTGTGATTGTTGTAACTTTTGCTACATAACCAGATACGGGAATGCTGCGTCTTGGCTAGGGGGCCTATACAGGGATGTGATAGTAGAAGTAGTAGGTGTGTCGCGTGATAACTGTTTACAAGCGGGACACACATCCAGTACGTTGACAACAATCCCATACCACTAGAAATTGATACAGTTGCATCTGCCATAACTTGGTTGAGGGAAAAATATTCTGATTTGTGATTGGAGGTTAACTTCATCAGGTGCAGTGGGCGGCGGGAACATAGTAGCCATTAGTTATTTAAAGGCGCCAATAACTCGCCTTGACATATCGAGCATAATAGGCTCTCAGTATTTGTGCAAGAGCCGGTGACGCCCGGCTTCTCATTGAGACTCTTCGCTCGATACCGCTGATTGCCCACGATTGAAATTGCAGCTACTCCGTATGGTGCATTCCACTAACCGCAACCTGTGGATGCGCCCGTTAGCTTGCAGCTAAGCTTCTCGCGATAACAATGAACAACATACAGATCGGAGCTCAAACAGATCTGGATCATGGTCATAGGTGTGGGAAGTAAGGTGTGCAAGGAGCTTTTAATATAAACTTGATCGAAAACGCGACAACCAATCTCTCAAATACAGCTCTAGTATAGCTAATTGGCTGTTGTACAGGTATCTAGGTGTGTACACAGAAAAAAAATGTACGAAAATTTTTTCAATTAAAAATTTTATTGAAAATAAAAAAGTTTTCAATTAAATAAATAATCCGGATTTTTTTTTCAATTACGTTTCATGATTGAAATTTTGTCAATTTTCAATTAAAAATTAATTGATTCAATCATTTTTTTTTTAATTAAATCTTAACAAAAAATTATATATAAAATGTGCTTGAAAATTGTATCTTTTTCAAAGAAACAATAATGTCCTAGGCCACTAAATTTTTTTCCTTTTGTCACTCGATTCATTCGCCAATTCATCGAAAACATCTGATTTAATAGATGGAAAACAGCTGTTTTCATTGAATTGGTCTATTTTTTATGAAATCGGAAACCTTTTTAGACCCAACAGCAGTGTTATGACTGTCCGTTTTTGAAAAAGTCTAGCCGCTCAAAATTTTTAAGAAATACTTTCTATTGGGTTGCCCAAAAAGTAATTGCGGATTTTTTAAAAGAAAGTAAATGCATTTTTATTAAAGCTTAGAATGAACTTTAATCAAATGTACATTTTTTACACTTTTTTTCTAAAGCAAGCTAAAAGTAACAGCTGATAACTGACAGAAGAAAGAATGCAATTACAGAGTCACAAGCTGTGAAAAAATTTGTCAACGCCGACTATATGAAAAATCCGCAATTACTTTTTGGGCAACCCAATATATATAGAAGATAAAACTCTCCCCCCTAAACAGTCTTTCGACTACCTTTTTACATTTCTAGACACAATTCTTGTCTTATTTATGATCAAAATATATATATATATATAGGTTAGGTTAGGTTGAAAAGAGGGTGCAGATATTAATCCGCCCCATGCCACTAAGCCAGTAATCGGCTGGTTGTGCCCTCTAAAAACTATAAGGTAACCTCTAAAAAGAAAATTTGAGGTAAGCAATTCCGTGCTAGTTTCAAAATCCCGCATTGTTTTCAATATCACTCCCCTAAGTAGGTTCATGTCTGGTATTGTATCCCCACTTAAGTGCCGGTATCAGTGACAAAGGAAATGTTCCAACGTCTCATCATCTTCCCCGCATGACCTACACATGCCATCACTTGCCGCAACGATTTTGCATAAGTGAGCTGGTATTCCTATGTGTCCCGTTATGATACCAATAGCTATACTGACCTCCTTCTTACTTCCTTTCAGTAATAGCTTCGTCTTCTCATCGATCTGGATCCCCCCCATAGGATTTTCGCCGTCCTACCGACCATTTCGCTGTTCCACAATGTTGCTTGCGCATTCGTCGCCCCACTCCTTTAACTTGGACAGCGTCGATCCGAAGGGTTTCGGGTTAACCAGGTTTATTGACGGCAGTCCTCTGGCCTTCACCGTCAAATCGTCCGGCCTTTCAATTTAATTTAATTTTAATTAGCATTGATCAAATTATAACATATTCTCGATAAATGTTTTTCTGTTGGCTATACTTCCCCAATGCTGGTAATTCATAAAGTTACTGCTGCGCTAGTCTTTCTTTTATAATTCGGCAAACAATATTATCCGTTTCATAAACCTCAAATTCGTGTTCCAGGAGTTTTACGTATGTGAACCATGTTGCATCAAAATCGAGGAAGCGCGTAACATAAAATGTTCATATTTTCAATTAACTTTTTAATTGATTCACTTAAAAAATATTTGAATATTTCGAAAATTTCAATCATTTTTTTAAATGGATCAATTAAAAATTTTGTCGAAAATTTTAAAAATTTCAATCATTTTTTTAATCAATAATTGCAAAAATTTCATTAGAAATTTCATTAATCAGAATTTAAAAAAATTTCAATCATTTTTTTCAACGAATATGCACATTTTTTCAATCACCTTTTTCATAAACTATGATTGATATTATCATTTTCGTGATTGAAGCACTTTCAATTAAAAAATTAATTGGACCTATTGAAACGGATTTTTATTTTTTCTGTGTAATGGGTAGTAAAAGCTCGGCCCAGAGGATTTTTTGCGTTTTTACGTGTATTCTTTGAAAATAGGCATGTTTAATATTTTCAAAGAATACACGTAAAAACGCAAAAAATCGTCTGGGTCGAGCTTTTACTACCCATTACACATAAAAAATAAAAATCCGTTTCAATAGGTCCAATTAATTTTTTAATTGAAAGTGCTTCAATCACGAAAATGATAATATCAATCATAGTTTATGAAAAAGGTGATTAAAAAAATGTTCAATAAAAAAAAAAATTGCATATTCTTTGAAAAAAATGATTGAATTTTTTATAATACACAACAACAAATTTGTCGATAGTATCGGTAGTTAAGAAGAAAAATATCGAAACTGTTGAATGGAGCAAATATCGATAGTTCGCCACCTCTACTAGAGCTAACACTTTCGTGGTAGAACACTCTTTGGCTTGGTCACTGTTATATCGGCTGAAGTTCGAGAGTGGCTTAACAGTAGACCACAGTTTGCAAATATCAACGCTCTCTGGCTAAGTCACTATAACTGCGGCAAAAGTTGACCGGCTGGAAAACATAATAAAAGTCCATAGATTTAAAGTGAGCATTTCTATAGAAACTATGCCAAGGGTATGTCGAAAAGAAGGAAGCCGTTGCTTATGACTTGTCTGTATTGGCGGTTGTGAATATTCGCACTGGATTAGGCTTTTCATAACGATATGCTGTGGCTGCTGTATCAAAATGGACTGAATAACACACAAATTAGCTTATATACCAAACTCGCGAGTCACGAGTGCCTTTCCATTGCAAATTTCCCGTTACAATTCAAATGAGGCATACATTTTATTGTATTTTTATAATAATTTAATATTCCAATTTTTATTTAAAATTCTCTTAAGCGCATTTATCATACTCGATTGAATAAAGCGCATTGATTTTATGCTTTGGCGCCCTATTAACGAAGCAGCATTTTGTTGCTAAACATTTTTTTTTTTTTTGTTAAGGCTAACAATATTATAATATTTTATTTCAAATACAATTTCGTTTTATTGTGGTTTGTTTGTTTGTTTTAAGTTTAATATATATATATTGCACAAATGCACAACTCCAGAGATTAATTGAATACAATTAATATCAAAGGAAAGAAAAACAATGGTAGGATAATAGGTTAAGGGGGAGAGAGAGAGAGAGGGAAATAAAAAAAAAACATAATAATCAATAAATTTTCTTATAGATTTTCCTTAATTTTGTTTGCTCAACTTGGTTTTTCTTAATACCTTTGCTAACCTTAAAAAGGGTTTTTTTATAATTTAGGCGAAGAAGAGGGTAACATTTTTTTTATCATATTTTCCGGCATTTATTCGATAGTTAATTTATAAATTTTTTAATTTGATATTAAAAGATTTCCAAAGTATTTAGATTGGGTTTTTTTTTTTCTTTTTAGATTTTACTTTTACTTTTGCGTATCAATGCGGAGTACTTGGTAAATTTAAAGCGAAATTTTTTGTTTTTTTATAAGAATGTTTTATAGGCTTCTTTGTTTAATCTCCAGTATACATAAAGAAATCTATTATTAAAGTTTTTTTTTCTTGTTCTTGTTCTTCTTCTCCTTTTCTTTTATGAATATGGCAATCAAAATATATATTATAGATTAATATTAATTTAATTAAACTGTATAGATTTAGTTTTTCAATGTATATGGTTGTTTGTTTTGCTTTTGTTTTAAAAAGTTTTAATTACCAGAAATTTCCCAATGCGAAAGTTAAACAACAGAGGGACAGACACACTTAATATCAGCAGAAAACTGTTTTTCTGAATGGATTAAAAATTCATTCAAAAAACCTTATGAATAGATAATCCATTGAATATTAATTTTTGTTTAAACACCTAGAGCTGTGGCCACACAACAGCAGCAGTTCTGTGCTTCAAGTCCTACTACCTGAATCACATGTAAAATTTCATTTATTTTTCTTATATTCACCATCTCATTTCTTTTGTTTGCCACCACTCAAGGAGGTCGATGACGTTGAGGTTTTAGCACCTGGGCCATTGCCTCCTCCATTGCCGTTACCACTTAGCAGGTTTCCAGTAAAACCTCCACCTCCACTTGTGGAACTACCAGCAAATTGTTCTCGTCTTGAAATTGTGGTTGATATGGTGGTGGTGTTGGTGGTGCTAGTGCTCGTGCTGCTCACTGTGGTTTTCAGAGACTTTCCTTGAGTCAACACTGTAGAGCTTGCTGTTGTTGCATTATTGTTGGTGGAGGTTGAGGACACTGTTGTTTCCTTTTTTGTAGTTGACAAATTTGTCGAACTTTTCGAAGAATCGCCCGGAGTATTTGAAGTTGTAGTAGTATTACTTTTTGTTGTTGTTGTATTAGTATTCATTTGTTGAGTAGTTGCTAAGTAGTAGAAAAAAAAAATAAATAAAAATAAAAATTAATAAAGTATGCGAAGAAACAGTAACAATAAAATATTCTTTTAATTTATACATATATTACTAGCTGAACTGGGCCCGCTCCGCTGCGCCTTCTTTTAATTTATATGCAGCAAAATTTTCCTTGGAATATTTATTTTCGACAATTAAAGAGCTTTTAGTGAAATACCATGCTACGAAAATATTGTAGTATATCGCTTGACTAACAGTTGAACAATACAAGTGCCTTTATCTGAATCCTATATGATCTCTATTGGATGTAAGGTGGACTCCATTCTTAAAATACTTCATTTCAGCCCGATATTCTCATGGTGTCTGATTTAGTGTTGTTTTCGGGGGTAAGGTGGTCCCCCCCCAACACTTGGCCCTGAAAAACTATCAGCATCGTACACTTCTCTCATATACCATACCATACTGGCTATGTCGCTAGCTAGATGCTGTGCGAACATAGCCAGCAGTGGGTCACAAGCGTCGCCGTCGTCGGACTATGTGACCAACACTTGCAGCTTGCACAGTTGTCACGGTTACAATGTGCTACGTAAGGATCGCTCAAGGAATGGAAGTGGGGGATTGGCCTTCGTTATACACCATTCCGTGCAGTATAGACCTATCTCGCCTGCGCTTGACGCTAGTGACCCATACATGGAATGTATGGGGGTAGCAGTCAAGGCTGGTACTGCCGAGATAGAGATATACAACGTGTATATACCGCCGGTTGGTAGCTGTGTCCCGATTAATGGCCAGGCTTACAACCCCGACATAAGTGGGTTGCTATCTGGCCATAGTCGTCTGGTTCTGGGGGATTTTAATGCACATCACACGTCATGGCATTCTCCCCTAGGTAATGACCAGCGTGGCATAGCTTTGGCAGAGCAGATAGATAGCTCCACGTTTTGCACGGTGAATGAGGATGCCCCCACTAGGATTACGAGGAGGTGCAGCAGCTCGCCAGACATCTCAATTGCATCCCCTGATCTCCTGAGTGGCGTATCCTGACATCTTTGGGGTCAGACCACTTCCCCATAATTCTCACCATCGACCGACCACCCGACTTCATAACCTCTGAGCGCCGGACGTTTATCAATTGTAAGAAGGCCAATTGGACTGGCTTCAGAGAGTCTACCAATCGCCGCTTCAGTGAACTGCCACCCCCCTCTGATGTGCTTGTGGCCGAGAGGAAGTTCCGAGACATCATTAACGCAGCAGCCGCTCGCTTTATACCAGCCGGTCGAATACCCCAAGTGCGACCCAATTTCCCGGCGCAAGCAGTGGTACTCGCAGACGAGCGTGATGAGATTCGTGCTATGGACCCCGCTAAACCCAGAATCAGCGAGCTGAATCTGGAAATAAACAGGGTAGTCAACGAACATAAGCGGAATTTGTGGCTGGAACACTTGGAGCAATGTAACGTAGGCACCGATGTAGGCAAACTGTGGGCCACTGTTAAGTCACTCTCGAACCCCGGTAGACGCGAGGACAGGAACTCAGTCACTTTTGGCGAGATAACCGTGACTGATCCGAAGAGATGCGCCAGATTGTTCAACCGTCGTTTATTATGCATCCCGAGAGAGACAGGGCAAGGAGGAGAGCCATTCGCCGTATTCGTGGTCTCCGAGCCGATGAACAGCCATCACAATTTACCGTGGGCGAAGTTACGAATGTCATCCGTGGCGCCAAATCCTCCAAGGCGTTGGGCCCCGACGGAATCTCTATATTGATGCTGAAGAATCTGGATTCATCTGGAGTTGAGTACCTTACCACTGTCCTCAACCTGTCATTGAACACTCATATAGTTCCCGATGTCTGGAAAATGGGCAGAGTAATCCCTCTACTGAAGCCTGGAAAATACCCGAGTTTGGGGGAGCCGTACAGACCGATCTCCCTTCTCTCACCAGTGGCAAAGACGCTTGAGGCATTACTCCTCCCGAGCCTCGTAGGAGAATTTCCATTCGCCGAGCATCAACATGGATTTCGGAGACTGCACAGCACTACAACAGCTTTGCATGCCATCACAACACATTTGCTGTGGCTTCAATCAACCCAGGCCATGTGATAGGACGGTCCTTGTGGCACTGGACCTATCAAAGGCATTCGACACGGTCAACCATGCCAAATTATTTGAGGACATCGCCAACACGTCCCTCCAGCCAGGCCTGAAACGATGGGTCGCGAATTATCTGTGTGGTCGCCAGTCATTTGTGGAATTTAGGGATAAGAAGTCGAAACACCGTAGAGTGAAACAGGGAGTTCCTCAAGGTGGGTTGATATCTCCGGCACTGTTTAACCTCTACCTATCCTCCATTCCACCCCCTTCAGACGGCATAGAGATTGTATCATATGGGGACGATTGTACGATCATGACATCAGGCCCCCCACCCATTGATGACATCTGCGATAGGTTGAACGTCTACCTCAACGAGCTTGCCTCATATTTCACTGCAAGAAATCTGAAGATATCCGCCACCAAATCTTCAGCCACACTGTTTACTACAAATACGCGTGAGGTGAATACTGAGCTAACTATGATGGTCGATGGAGAAATGATTCCGACCATCAAGTGTCCCAAAATACTTGGCGTCACATTTGACAGCTCTTACACATTCTCCTCACATGCCACAGCAATCTGCAATAAAGTCAAAAGTAGAAACAAGGTCCTCAAGTCACTCGCTGGCAGGACTTGGGGTGCAGACAAAGAAACCTTGTTGACCACGTACAAAGCAATTGGCCGGTCTGTGGTAAGTTATGCAGCGCCAGTGTGATCTCGTCAACTTTGTGACACGCAGTGGAATAATATTCAGATCTCTCAGAATGCCGCCCTCCGAACTGCGATGGTCTGTGTCCTCAGTTCTCATGTGGACCACCTCCATCAGGAGACAAAGATCCTACCAGTGCGAAGACATAACTACATGCTGTCTAAGCAATACCTTTTAGGCTGTTATCGCAGAAATCATCCAAATCATCATACATATCCACATACATATCCACCGCCCAGAAGCCTTAAGGTAGATCTACACGATCTAGAGCGTGAGGTTCAGCGCTACAAGAGAGAACCTCTAGATCAAGCGGCATATCAAGCGGGTCTGAACAACATTCATGCAGACACGGTAGCAGACGCGTTAATTGGCTACCGGTGAATGTAGTCCTTGTAGAACGACCGCCACCCATTGCACCCGAAGAAATCGACCTCCCCCGGCAAACCAGAGTGGTTCTGGCTCAATTACGTTCCGGCAGATGCAGCCGCCTCAATTCCCACAGAGCTAGGATTGATGCCGACGTGCAAGATGTATGTCCCGATTGTAACCAGGGACCGCACGATACCCGTCACCTGTTTAACTGCCCGGCCAGACCCACTCGACTCAGACCCAGATCCCTGTGGACGCACCCCATCTTAGTCGCGGAGTTCCAGGGTCTCGACACTCAACAGAATCAAGCAGACGAAAGATAGAACACAATAAACTGCTACAACAACAACAACAACCATTTATTTAAACCCCATATTGCCATTGGTTTAAGGGGAGCTAACACGATGTGGCGTCCCCCAAATACATGGCCCCAATATCGGTTATCAAATTCGTTTTCTAATCTCAAATACCTTTCATATAAGCCACATATTGGCATGGTCGAAAAATGTTTACCCTTTGGTAAATGGTCCTACATTTGGATATCAAATTCGTATGCTTCTCCCAAAAACTTTTATTTTAGCCCCATATTACGACCGTCAGTAACAAATTGCTGTTTGTTGAAAAATTGGTCCCGAAAATGGGTATCAATTCTTGCTCTACCCCCAATAACTTTCAATTAAGCCCCACAATGACATGGTCGGTAAATATGCCCGATTTAGGGGTGTTTTGGGGAGTGGGGTGGTCCCCCAAACACTAAGCCCTGAAAATATATCAGCAGCAAACCCCTTATTGCAAAAGACAGGTTTGGTTTGAGGTATGGGGCCTAAAAACTATGAATATCGAGCTCCACTGTCTTGGTGATCAAATACATCTTTCTTGGGGGTTGTTATGGTGGTGGGACGTCCCCCTAGACAGTTAGTCCCGAATGTTGATATCAGATATCAGAGCCCCATTTTTCTATAGTCGGCAAACATGACCGGTTTGGGGGATGGGGTGGGGTCACTCAGTGACTTGGCTTTGAAAATATATATCAGATTCATGTTCTACTCTAAAAAACCTCTTATTTGAGCCTAATATTGCAATGGTCAGCAAATACTTCCTATTTGGGTGGAGTTATGGGGATGGGGTGGCCCGCCCCATAGACACTTTTTCCGAACATTGATATCATATTCGCGCTTTACTCCCAATGACCATTCATTTGAGCTCCATATTGCTATGGTCGTAAATGTGTCCGATTTTGGGGTGTTGTGGGGGTTGTGGTGGTCCCCCAAACACTTGATCCGACAATTGGATATCAGATTCGTTTTCTAATCTTAAATACCTTTCATTTGAGTCCCATATTGCCGTTGTCGGTAAATAAGTCCTGTTTGGGGGGTGTTTTGGGGAAAGGGTGGACCCCCAAAAACTTGGTTCCACATTTGGATATCAGATTCGTATTTTACACTCAAATAACTTTTATTCAACCCCCATATTGTCATGGTCAGTAAAGAAGTCCTGTTTGGGGGGGGTGGGGGTGGATATCAGATTTGTATTCATTTGAGTCCCATATTGTCAAGGTCGGTATATATGTCCGATTTTGGGGTGCTTTGGGGTGGTCCCTCAAACACTTGGTCCGACAATTGGATATCAGATAGGTTTTCTAATCTTAAATACCTTTCATTTGAGTCCCATATTGTCGTGATTGGTGCATATATATATTTGGTAGTTTTTTTTTTTTTTGGGGGGGGGGGGGCGCCCCCCCCAAGGTACACCATCCGAAATTTGAAAACAAAACTTTTGTTTGTAGGTTACTATAAGAGAGCACACAACATTTCGCTTAAATCGCACCACCCATCTCCGAGATCTGGCGTTTCTGAAAATTAGGGTAAGGGGGAATTTCAACAGACACACGGACGGACATGGATAGATTGTCTTAGATATTTACGAGTACTAAGAATATACCTACATACTTTATGGTACCGGTAATGTAATGACAATATCCACATGCCCCCGTCCCTCGGTGTTGGGTATAAAAATACGATAATCCACAACGACGAAAGAGCATAAATATACCCCGCCACGGGGTGTCTATGAACAACACACAAGTTGGGACTCTGATCCCCGATTTGTGTGGTGTTCATCACTGTTGTTGTATCAGTGTGTTGCAGATGAAATATAAAAAAATTTCATCTGCTTGGTTCGGTTGATTATCCAGATCCAGGAACTCTACGTCCAGAGGGATCTGGGTCTGAGTCAATTGGGAACGACTGGGTAGTCAAAGAGGTGATGTAGGTCGTTTGGTCCCTGGTCATAGTCTGTGTCCCGACTATGATCTTTGGCATCAATCCTTGCTCTATAGGAGTTGAGGCGGCTGTATTTGCCAAATCGTAATTGAGCCAGAACTTCTCTCGTTTGACGAGGGGAAGTCAATTTCTTCAGCTGCCAAGGAAGGCGGTCATTCTCCAAGGACCAAATTCACCCGGCAGCTATTCATTATGAATGTTATTTAGACCCGCTTGATATACCGCTTTGTCTAGATTCTCTGTTGTAGCGCCAAGCCTCTCGTCCTAGATCAACCTCAAGCTTTCTATGCCGTGGGCACCTATCCCCAAGATGATGATATAGATAGTCTCTGTGATTATAGCCCAAAAGGCATTGCTTCGACAGCACGTAGTTTTATCTTCGCACGGGTAGGATCTTTGTATCCTGATGGAGGTGGTCCACGTCAGAATGACGCAGTTCGAAGAGTGGCATCCTGGTTGTTGTTGTAGTAGCAGTGTGAGGTACACTGAGGCGGCAGCCCTTGCCGATGAAGGAATTCATCGGGTCAATCCGGTACATACAACCGGCTGCCATGGGAATGCCAGAATGACGCAGTTCGAAGAGTGGCATACTGATAGAACTGAATATTATTCCACAGCGTGTCGCATAGCTGACGAGATCACACTGGCGCTGCATAACTTATCACAGACCGGCCAATTGCTTTGTACGTCATCAACAAGGTTTCATATTTCAGCAACCCAAGTGACTTTAAGACCTTATCGCAACTTGCAATGGCATGTGTGGAGAATGTGTAAGAGCTGTCAAGTGTGACACCAAATATTTTGGAACACTTGATGATCGAATTCGTTACTCCAGCGACTACTATATACAACTCCTAACCCACCTCACGCGTATTTGTAGTGAACCATGTGGCTATACGTTGGAGGTGAAATGGTGAATAGGTAGAGGTTAAACAGTGTCGGAGATATCACCCCGCCTTGGAGAACTCCGTTTTTTAACTCTACGGTGTTTCGATTTCTTCTCCCTAAATTCAATAAATGACTGCCGACCATAGATAAATCGCGACCCAGCTTTTCAGGATTGACTGGATGGACGTGTTGGCGATGTCTCAATATAATTTGTCATGGCTGACCGAATCGATTCTTTTCGATGGATCCAGTGCCACGAGGACTGTCCTATCACACGGCCTAGGCTGAATCAAGCCACGTCAAATTTGTGCGGTGATGGCATGCAAGGAAGTTGCTGTGCTGTCGAATTCTCCAACGAGGTTCGTGAGGAGTAGTCCCTCAAGCGCCTTGGCTACTGGTGATAGAAGAAAGATCGGTCTAACGACAGCCCCTTGTTTCATTCCAGGCTTCAGTTGGGGGATTACTCTGCCCATCTTGCAGACATTGGGTACTATAAGGGTGTTCAAAGACAGTTTAAGGGCAGTAGTAAGTTACTTGACTCCAGGTAGATCCAGATTCTTCAGCATCAGTGTAGAGATTCCGTCGGGGCCAGCGCCTTGAATGACATTCGTAACTTCGTGAAGGGTTTTTGTTGTAGTAGCAGTGTGTTGTACACTGAGGAGGCAGCCCTTGCCGATGAAGGACTCCATCGAGTGAATCCGCAACGTACAACCGGCTGCCATGGGATTGATCGTTGTGCACGGTAAAATTGTCATGGCTATCTTTCGGCCCAGAACGAATACGACGGCTGGTCATTTCACTCTTGTCATGCTCAATATATTGACGCTTGAACGACCTGGCGCATCTCTTCCAACTAATCACAGTTACGTAGCCAAAAGTGGTTGAGGTCCTGTCATTCCTTCTACCAGGGTTAGAGAGTGACTTTACAGTAGACCATATCTTGTCTAAACCGGTAGCCATGTAACATTCCTTCAAGTGTTCCAGCCACATATTCCGCTTATGTTCGTTGACTACCCTGTTTCTTTCCAGATTCAGCTCGCATGCCACGAATCCTATCACGTTCGTCTGCGCTGATGTGTACTTCAGTACAAAAAGTTTTTTCATCTCTATTCACTACTTCCGAACTTATGGCAAGTATCCAATGTTAATTCCCACGGAAAACTTTTGTTAGTTACCTACCAAGTTTGTTTGTTTGTTTGTTTATTTGTTTTCAGTTTCACATATAACAAGATTTAAAATCTTATAATTATAGTATGTGACTTTTTTATACCCTCCACCATAGGATGGGGGTATACTAATATCGTTTAAGTCGAACTAGCCATGTCCGTCCGTCTATCCGGATATAGCTGCCACATAAACCGCTCTGGGGTCTTGACTTCTTGAGTCACTAGAGGACGCAATTATTATCCGATTTAGCTGAAATTTTGCATGAGGTGATCTGTGTTGCCAATCTTATGTTTAAGGATAAATGAATGTTGACAACTGTAACTTTGAAATAGACAGCAACTTTACCTACCTCGACACCACCATAAACAAGATAAACGACATCAGTTTTGATGTACAAAAACGAAGAATAAGTATTTGACTTTCGATTTGTAGTTAAACGGGGGCTTAAAAACCATATCTTCAACAATATTTCTCCCAAATTGCATACACAGATATTTAAAATGGTCCCATGTGGGCTTGAGTGGAAAAAAGGAAATCGGTAGAGCTCTGACAATCTGTCTGGAAGAACACATACCCGAAGCAGACTTCTCACAAATCAATGATTGCTGTCCGATTCAAGTTTAAGCTCAATGATAAGGGGGTTCTTCTTTTTATAGCTGAGTCCGAACGGCGTGACGCAGTGCGACACCTCTTTGGGGAGAAGTTTTTAATTGGCTGCCATACCATTTTTTTAAATGGCACACAAATGTTCCCAGCATTAGGAGGGGATAACCACCGCTGAAAAATTGTTCGGATGTTCTTGCCAGGATTCGAACCGAAGCGTTAAGCGTCATAGGTGGACATGCTGGCCTCCATAGAAATAACACACTCTTCAAATAGATTCATAATGTCGAAATTGGATTGGATACTTTAAACAAATTAAAAAAAAAATACAGGATGTTGGCAAATAAAACTATGGAATAGTCGGTGACTTTATCTTACTCGGCAACGTGGATCAGACCTATGATGCTGAATGCCTTTCGGACTTGGCTATAAAAAGGAGGTCCCTTATTATTGAGCTTAAACTTGAATCGGGCCGGCGCTAATTGATATGTGAGAAATTTGCCCTTGTTCCTTGATGGAATGTTCATGGGCAAATTTGCATTTGCAACTCTCGACCTACAAAAGTCATGGTTTGTAAGCCACTGGTACTACTGTGGTCTTATATAGATCACAAGCATACATATTTGCGTAAGCTGTGTGAGCTTAATGCAAGTCTACAACATACAAATAAAAACTAACCTAGGTGAATTTTTAACAGAAAAAATAAGTTATAGTCCGATTCGGACCACAAATGAATGCCGAACATTGTAGAAGTCATTGTGTAATATTTCAGTTCATTCGGATAAAAATTGCGCCATGTAGGGGCTCAAGAAGTAAAACGGTAGATAGGTTTATATGGGAGCTGTATCAAGCTATTGATCGATTCAGACCATATTAGACACGTATGTTGAAAGTCATGAGAGAATCCGTTGTACAAAATTTCTGCTAAATCGGATGAGAATTGCGGCCTCTAGATGCTCAAGAAGTCAAGATCCCAGATCGGTTTATATTACAGCTATATCAGGTTATGTACCGATTTGCGCCATACTTAACACAGTTATTGGAAGTCATAACAAAACGCCTCATGCAAAATTTGAGCCAAATCGGATGAGAATAGCGCCCTCTATTGGCTCAAGAAGTCAGGATCCAAGATCGGTTTATATGACAGCTATACCAGATAATGAACCGATTTGAATCATACTTAGCACAGTTGTTGGAAATGATACCAAAACACTACGTGCAAAATTTAATTCAAATCGGACGAGAATTGCGCCCTCTAGAGGCTCAAGAAATCAAGACCCAAGATCGGTTGATATGGCAGCTATATCAAAACAGGGACGGACGGACAGACGGACGGACAGACGGACGGACGGACAGACGGACGGACGGACAGACGGACGAACGGACAGAATACATGGGGTCTCAGACGCATATTTCGAGTCGTTACAAACAGAATGACGAAATTAGTACACCCGCATCCTATGGTGGAGGGTAAAATAATTTAAAAAGACACT
The DNA here is from genome assembly GCF_963082655.1 of Stomoxys calcitrans. Classification (NCBI taxonomy): domain Eukaryota; kingdom Metazoa; phylum Arthropoda; class Insecta; order Diptera; family Muscidae; genus Stomoxys; species Stomoxys calcitrans. The sequence goes on from NC_081552.1 coordinate 29,859,702, forward strand.
TCCGGCATTTTTTATGGCAATAGGATTTTAAAAATTTTAAATAAAAAGTTAAAATAATTACAATTTTTTAATTTATTAAATTTTTACTTGGTATTTTAAAAAACATATGGCATTACTTACTGCTTTCATTGTTTTTCATTTGACTCCCTCCGAATACTCCTCTCAAGTCTTTACCACCACTTTTAATTTCATTACTTAAGGCTTTCTGCAACGACGACGACGATACCTCAGAGCGAGCGCAATGCATCTGTTGTTGTTTGTCTCTTTCCTCGTTTATTTTGAAATTATTTCCACCACCCAGGGGGGCAGCCTCATCACCCTCGTGATGTTCATCGATTGTTTGCATAAAACCAGGTGTTAGCGGCTCCGAGGCGCTGGTGGGCGAATCCTTCTCTTCAGCAATGCGAGGTAACATTTCACCCGGCAACACAATACCAGATGGGGTGCTTACTAAACCAGAAGTAGATGGATTAGAGGGAGCATTTTGTGAAACATCACACATAATGGTATCTTCTTCAATAATATTATTGGATGTTGATGATGATATACTATGCTGTTCGCACTGTTCAATTAAACGACTACAAGCTGACGATGATGACGTCGACATAGATGTGGTGGTGGATTGTTGCGAATGGGGATGTGCGGTTATAGGTGGCAAAGTGGAATTTGATACTACCGCCGCTACCACCACCTGTGACCCTGACGACGTAGCCGAGTTGGTTGTAGTGGTGGTTGTGGTGTTGTTGTTGCTTGGGTTATTGTTATTATTGTTGTTGGGCCGCCATACTCCGCCAATAACCCGTTGGGGCTGTTTGATGGGTGGGGAGCAGCATAATGGCGAAATGAGTGTGCACTTGGTTTCAGCACTTCGTGGATGTAAGCGGTCGGGCGAAAGTGCCCTTCGTAATAATGGTGAACTAGGTTCTGAGGATTTTGTGCGTACAAAGCCGGTTTTCTTGGAACCGGCAGTGACCGTTTGTACAACGGGCAACGAGCCGCCAGGACTGTAGGACTGGGTGGTATTCGATGAGCCCGGTTGATGGCCAATCAAGGGAAAAGCCAAAGGCGAGGGGGAACGTGTGGGCGAAGAGGGAAGTGGGGAAGGTGAGGGGGTCCTAGCCAACGGTGATAATGGAATATGACCTACGGATTTACGTCGATTGGGCATCGAAGCGGTCGAGTTTGTGTGCAAAGATTTCACTCCTGAACCGGAGGGGCATACTGTAGTGTTACCAGCACAACCTGTATGCAATTTATGCTTCAAACCATGTAGCGTAGAAGGACGTTGATACAACTGCGGCACAGACGTGGGTGAAACTAGTGAAAATGTTAAACATGAGATGATATTAGCGACAAAATGAAGGGATTCAATTTGCTTATAGTACTACTAACCTGGAATACTGCCCATTACGCCCACCACAGGGGCTCCCACACCAGCTGCAGTTGCTCCTGACACAGATCCGGCTATGGGCAATAACACCGTATTAGAAGTGCTTACAAATCCTATGCCAGTATTATTGCCGGCCGTGGAAACACTGAGGATGCCGCCTGCTGCTGCACCTACGCCACCACTACCATTACCATTACCGCCATTGCCAGCACCCGTTGGTGTGTTTGGAGAGGAAGATGAAGGTGATGTCGATTGTGAAGATGTGGCTGCAGACTGGCAACAACTACTACTATGATATGACGAATCCAATGGAGACAAATTCCTACCAATCGTTGTGCTCACTGCCGAAGGTGTAGTGGGAGAATTTATACCAGCTGCCAGCTAAAAGACACAAGACCATACAATCAGGAAATTCAATTTCCATCACTCAAGACAATTTTATCTGGACACATACCTGTTGAATTTCCGCCGAAGCCCTTTTGTTGCTGATACGCCGGAATAACGAGGTCTTCCTCTTTTTGTCATGTTCCTTTTTGGTTTGCTTCTTTTGACGATTCACGCCCTTTTTGGCCAGTTTGCTTTGCATTAAATCACGTTTACGGCCACCACTCTGTATGCTGGTGTGCTCCAAGGGGGTAGCGCGCAGGGTAACATGCTCACCACCGCTCAGCAGAAGTTGCAAGACTTGAGTATGGAATAAACCTTGAACTGTTTCACCATTAACATGCGTTATGAGATCTGCCGGTCTAAGACCAGCTTCAAAGGCAGGACTGCCTTCATCCACAGCCATCACCAAATGATGCATGGTGTAGAAGTCAGTGTCTCCATAATACACCCGTATGGTGTGTACGGTGAAGCCGAAACCACGAGGGCCTCGTCTAATGATAATGGGCGGCTTTAGATTTGTAACCAAGGGTGAAAGCTCCCGGCAAGGCGAGGTATCACGCGAAGAGGCGGTGCTCGAGCCACCTCCACCGCCACCGCTGGCAGTAACACTGCTGGGCGATTGTATGCCCGCTGTTATGTTGCATAACTGCTGGGCCAGTTGGGCATTGTCAACTGAAAGAGAAAATGAACAGAAATTCAAATTACTTCCATTGGCAATAGTGAGGGCAAACCCTTCCAAAACTTACTGGCTGAAGACATTAATGATAATCCCAAGGCGGAGGCCGACTTCACTATGGACGAACGAGAACGATGGTTTTTAGCACCCATATGACCATCAATGGACTTCTGGTGTTGCAAGGCCAATGGCGACTGCTCTCGTGTATTCTCCGCCGACGAAGATCCCCCACTTATGGTCTCATCCTCAATGGATATCGAGAATCTTGGCAATATATCACGGGCGCACACACCTTTCCGTTTGCGTGCTATCTGTGGTGAGAAATCGTCACTGTCGGTCTGTGAGGATTCCGGTGTACTGCGAGCTATTTTATGAGTATCGGCAAGTTTACGATCGGTGGTTATAGTTGAAATCAAAGACGTTCCTGTTTTTATTGTTGTACTTGAGGTGGACGAAGTTGTGGCGGTGGTTGTGTTAATATAGGCGTTCGAAACAGCAGCTGCAGCCGCCGCCACAGTGTTAGCTGTGGTGTTCGATTGCGATTTCGAGTTGTTTATAGTTGATGTCGTCTGTTGGGTTACATCAACGGGAGCATTGACCATAGCAGCTGGCGGCGTAGCCGGTGTTGTTATAATGGTGGTAGTATTTGGCGGCATACTATGACGATAATGATGACGCTCTGGCTTAATGGGATGCAATGCAAGACTACTGTGTTGTTGATTGTTGCCATTTCCAGCCGAGGGCTGTCGCAAGAATTGGTTTAACATACGCAATTCGTTGTCATTTCCAATGGTAACATTGTGAAGCAATTCAGGCAAATAGTCGGCATCCGGAGTTGATGGAACCTTTAGGCAAGTTGTGGAGAGCTAGAATACAAAACAAAAAACAAAATTATGTAGAAATTGTTTCTATGAAAAAAATTTGTGTACACATTTTTCCTATAAAAATTCTTTTTCACAAATTTCTTCATAAAAATTTGTACATAAATTTTTTCATAAAAATTTGTACACAAATTTTTTCATAAAAATTTGTACACAAATTTTTTCATAAAAATTTGTACACAATTTTTTTTACACAAATTTTTTCATCGAAAATTTGTCTCGAAAATGTTTCTATAAAAAATTTGTCTCAAAATTTTTTCTATAAAAAATTTGTCTCGAAATTTTTTCTATAAAAAAATTTGTCTCGAAATTTTTTCTATAAAAAATTTGTCTCGAAATTTTTTCTATAAAAAATTTGTCTCGAAATTTTTTCTATAAAAAATTTGTCTCGAAATTTTTTCTATAAAAAATTTGTCTCGAAATTTTTTCTATAAAAAATTTGTCTCGAAATTTTTTCTATAAAAAATTTGTCTCGAAATTTTTTCTATAAAAAATTTGTCTCGAAATTTTTTCTATAAAAAATTTGTCTCGAAATTTTTTCTATAAAAAATTTGTCTCGAAATTTTTTCTATAAAAAATTTGTCTCGAAATTTTTTCTATAAAAAATTTGTCTCGAAATTTTTTCTATAAAAAATTTGTCTCGAAATTTTTTCTATAAAAAATTTGTCTCGAAATTTTTTCTATAAAAAATTTGTCTCGAAATTTTTTCTATAAAAAATTTGTCTCGAAATTTTTTCTATAAAAAATTTGTCTCGAAATTTTTTCTATAAAAAATTTGTCTCGAAATTTTTTCTATAAAAAATTTGTCTCGAAATTTTTTCTATAAAAAATTTGTCTCGAAATTTTTTCTATAAAAAATTTGTCTCGAAATTTTTTCTATAAAAAATTTGTCTCGAAATTTTTTCTATAAAAAATTTGTCTCGAAATTTTTTCTATAAAAAATTTGTCTCGAAATTTTTTCTATAAAAAATTTGTCTCGAAATTTTTTCTATAAAAAATTTGTCTCGAAATTTTTTGTATAAAAAATTTGTCTCGAAATTTTTTGTATAAAAAATTTGTCTCGAAATTTTTTGTATAAAAAATTTGTCTCGAAATTTTTTGTATAAAAAATTTGTCTCGAAATTTTTTCTATAAAAAAATTGTCTCGAAATTTTTTCTATAAAAAAATTGTCTCGAAATTTTTTCTATAAAAAATTTGTCTCGAAATTTTTTCTATAAAAAATTTGTCTCGAAATTTTTTCTATAAAAAATTTGTCTCGAAATTTTTTCTATAAAAAATTTGTCTCGAAATTTTTTCTATAAAAAATTTGTCTCGAAATTTTTTCTATAAAAAATTTGTCTCGAAATTTTTTCTATAAAAAATTTGTCTCGAAATTTTTTCTATAAAAAATTTGTCTCGAAATTTTTTCTATAAAAAATTTGTCTCGAAATTTTTTCTATAAAAAAATTGTCTCGAAATTTTTTCTATAAAAAATTTGTCTCGAAATTTTTTCTATAAAAAATTTGTCTCGAAATTTTTTCTATAAAAAATTTGTCTCGAAATTTTTTCTATAAAAAATTTGTCTCGAAATTTTTTCTATAAAAAATTTGTCTCGAAATTTTTTCTATAAAAAATTTGTCTCGAAATTTTTTGTATAAAAAATTTGTCTCGAAATTTTTTGTATAAAAAATTTGTCTCGAAATTTTTTGTATAAAAAATTTGTCTCGAAATTTTTTGTATAAAAAATTTGTCTCGAAATTTTTTCTATAAAAAAATTGTCTCGAAATTTTTTCTATAAAAAAATTGTCTCGAAATTTTTTCTATAAAAAATTTGTCTCGAAATTTTTTCTATAAAAAATTTGTCTCGAAATTTTTTCTATAAAAAATTTGTCTCGAAATTTTTTCTATAAAAAATTTGTCTCGAAATTTTTTCTATAAAAAATTTGTCTCGAAATTTTTTCTATAAAAAATTTGTCTCGAAATTTTTTCTATAAAAAATTTGTCTCGAAATTTTTTCTATAAAAAATTTGTCTCGAAATTTTTTCTATAAAAAAATTGTCTCGAAATTTTTTCTATAAAAAATTTGTCTCGAAATTTTTTCTATAAAAAATTTGTCTCGAAATTTTTTCTATAAAAAATTTGTCTCGAAATTTTTTCTATAAAAAATTTGTCTCGAAATTGTTTCTATAAAAAATTTGTCTCGAAATTTTTTCTATAAAAAATTTGTCTCGAAATTTTTTCTATAAAAAATTTGTCTCGAAATTTTTTCTATAAAAAATTTGTCTCGAAATTTTTTCTATAAAAAATTTGTCTCGAAATTTTTTCTATAAAAAATTTGTCTCGAAATTTTTTCTATAAAAAATTTGTCTCGAAATTTTTTCTATTTGTGTCAAGGGGCGAGCTGCAATGATCGCGATTTCGGACTTTGCCAGGGGCCTCGTCAGACTGCTATGCCACCAAAAGATTACAGGCTTCCACCTACTCACTAATAAGTGAGCAGTGCAATGGTAGAAGCATGCCCTCTGAATGAGGTAGGCTTCCACCTACTCACTAATAAGTGAGCAGTGCAATGGTAGAAGCATGCCCTCAGTCTTCGCCTGGCTGTTGTTCTAAGCAGATGTGTAATGTGTTCTCCGCCAAAAACATTGTGTGCGAAGTGTTACAAAGCTCTTCAGAGTGCAAAATATGTAAAGTGCTGCATTTGCAATTCTAAATTACATCTGTTCTGTGCCGATATCGATGAACAGTCGGTTTATTCTGTGATTCAAAAAACTAAAAACATTGTTTATAATTGTGATGATTGTTTAAAAACATCCAAAGATTTGGTTACTGCCGTTTGTACACTTTCGGCAGAAGTTACACAGTTAAAAGAATGCCTTAAGTCACTCTTGTGTGAGAGAATAGATAATTCCGTTGCTGCTGTTAATTCATGTACATCAAAATGTTTTTTATCTTCGCTCTCTGAGAGTGAGCACGAAAACAATGCAAAGCATAATGAAATAAGCAATGTACCCATCATAACTAACATTCAAATGACAAACAAAGCGAAACCAAATAATATTCTTGCTGCTGTGAGCGATGGTTGTGGACCTTCGTCTGTTGCTAATGTTGATTCGAATGCTCGTGTGGTAAACAAAACCAAATCAATTGCTTTTTCGGCTGCTTTTGAACCCTTCTCTTCATCTCTTGCTGCTTCTGCTGATGTGCCCACTACAAGCGGTAATTTTCGTAAAACTGCTGCTGTTGTTGTGTCCAATGAGAACATTGGTTTTGTTGCAAATGATCAGAATAGTGTTTGCACTGAAACTACTCATTCTCATGCATTATCTTCTCATCCTCAATCAAGTAATACTGCAACTAATAACCCAGCTAACATTTCTGAGTGGGTTAGTGTCTCGCGTAAAAGAAACAACAGAAATAAAGCATTTATAATTGGGCAAAACAAAACAAATGATTTAGATGTTGTAGCACGCAGAAAGTGGGTGCACATATCTTCCTTCAAGTCAACAGTCTCTGAGGATGCAATACTGAATTATGTGGGAAATCGCCTTGATATAAGTCTTGATCATATTCTCTGCCGTAAACTTGTTAAGAAGGATGTAGACGTTTCAACTTTAAGAAGTGTTAGCTTCAAACTTGGAATATCTGAAGCTTTTTATAAGGAGTTATTTAAACCGGAAGTTTGGCCTGAAGATGTGAAAGTTCGTCCATTCCAGTTTTTTCCAAAGGACAAAGCAATAAGCGAACAAACTTAAATGCTGCGCCCAATAAGCTAAAATGCTACTTTCAAAATATGTCTGGATTGAGAACAAAAAGCATGGATATATTTTTACTTACAAGTCAGTGCAACTACGATGTTATAGTGTTTGTGGAAACATGGTTAAATGATGACTTTTATGATGAGGAGTTTTTTGATTGCCGATTGTATCAAGTTTTTCGAAAAGATAGAGATGCCGTTAGCACAAACTGCTCTAGAGGTGGAGGTGTTCTTATTGCTGTTCGTCGTGAATTGCCAGCTTTAAAAATTGATTTACCAAACGCTGATGTTATTTTAGATCAGTTATGTATTAGTATAACTGGCAAATCAACTCTTATTATTATGGTATCTTACATTCCTCCTGGAAGTTCTTACGATGTATATAATAACCATATTCAAAATGTTACACAAATTGCTGATAAATTTTGTCTAAATGAGATAGCTGTTTTTGGTGATTTTAACTTGGGTAAATTAATTTGGTCTAAACTTCCTGATTCTGAAAAATTATATGCAACCAATGTTAACTCTGAAATTGAAATTAATCTTGTTGATAGTTTCTTAAGTATAAACTTAAGCCAGATAAATTGTTTTGTTAACTCATTAAATCGAATCCTAGACTTAATTTTTATAAGTGAAAATCTAAAGTTTGCTATAAAATCATGTATAAATCCTTTTTATAGTGCAGATATGCACCATGTTGCAATAGAAATTGATTTAGATTTCATTATGTTTCCAAAAATTATTCTTTCTAATTGCAAATATTTTAATCCTGAAAATTGTAATTTTGAGTTATTAAATTTTTCAATTGCGAATCATAATTGGCTCAATCAATTTTATAACAGCTCGGTCACAAATTGCTTTCTTGATTTTATTAATGTTGTAAATAGTTTTACAAATGAACACATTCGTCCCGCTAAGTGTAAGATACATAAGCTTCCTTGGTATACTCCTGGCCTGAAAAAATTAAAGAATCTAAGAAATAAGTTTTATAAATTGCACAAAGCCACTAATGATGAAGAGTACATGCGTCTTTATAAGCAATATTCACGAGAGTTTGACTGCCTAAATAAATTTTTATATAGACAATATTTATTGGATTTTCAGAATAGGATTAAAGACTATCCAAAGTCCTTTTGGCAATATGTACATAACAAAAAATCTAGCAGTGACTATCCTTCGCCGATGTGCTTAAAAGATAAATCTGCTTATGAAACCTTTGAGATTGTGAATTTGTTTGCTACTTTTTTCGAATCCACTTTTAGTAATGATTTGTTATGCGATTCTACCACTAATTTAGACTTGGTTAAGTCGTGCATTGATCTTGGCTTTATTCAAATCGAAGAGGATGATGTAATTGAGGCAATTGCTTCCTTGAACAGCTCTCGAAAACTTGATGTGGATGGATTATCTGTTTTTCTTTTGAAGAAGCTTGCTTATTCCATTAGCCTTCCTTTAAAGCTAATTTTTAATGAATCATTGCGGTCTGGGGTTTTCATTGATAGTTGGAAAATATCATTTGTTACTCCCGTATTTAAAAGTGGTAGGAAGTCTGACATAGTAAATTATAGACCTATATCCAAGCTTTCGAATGTATCTAAAATTTTTGAGCATATTATGTTCAAATATATCTTTGCTTCAGTTAAGCCATTTTTATGTCCTTATCAACATGCATTTATCAAAGGTCGATCTACAACAACGAATCTGCTAACTTTCACAAATTTTTGCTATGATTGTTTTGAAAAGAAATCGCAAGTAGACTCAATCTACTTGGATCTTTCTAAAGCTTTTGACAAAGTTTCACATAAGATTTTAATTGCTAAATTGGAAAAAATGGGCTTTCATTCTCTTATTTTAAAATGGATAGAATCTTATTTGATGAATAGGTTATATATGGTGTCTATTGATGGTGTAAACTCTAAATGCTATATTGCCAAATCGGGAGTGCCTCAAGGTAGTATTTTAGGACCGTTGTTATTCAATTTATTCATAAATGATATTTCCAGTTCTTTATCTAACTCTTGCTGTTTGCTCTATGCTGATGATTTGAAGCTCTATAAATGTGTGAATAATTTGCTAGATGCAATCCAATTACAATGTGATCTAAATGCCATAGTTGTGTGGTGTGGTAAAAACTGTTTACAAATTAATATCAAGAAATGTTTTTATGTTTGTTTTGGCCGAATAAGATCTATGGTCCTAATGGAGTATTATATACTAGGAAGTCTTATTAATCAAGTGACGGAGGTTCTTGATCTTGTTGTACTTTTTGATTCTAAATTACTTTTTAATGCGCATGTTGATTACATAATGCCAAAAGCATATGCAATTCTGGCATTCATAAAGCGGCACAGTTATGAATTTCATGATCCATATGTCCGAAAAGTCCTTTATACGTCCTTGGTCAGATCTAAATTAGAATATGCACAAATTGTTTGGAATCCGTCAAGTCATACAAAGACAAGTCGTGTAGAATGCCTTCAGAAAAAGTTTGTAAAGTTTTGTTTAAATTCATTAAATTTTACTGAGCCAGTTCCTTCTTATGAATCCCGGTGTAAGTTAATCCATTTACCACTATTGTATAAAAGGAGAATTTTTCAAAGCATTTTATTTGTATACAAAATTATTTATGGATTGATAGATTGTCCCTATATACTTAATCTAATTTCATTTAATGCTCCTACGAGGAGATTGCGTAATACTGAGTTTTTTTATGTGCCTTACCATAGAACAAATTATGCCATGAATGAGCCGATTATAAGAACCCTCAGAGAGGTTAATAGAATAAATCTTATTTATGATATAGATTTCTCTCTTAATATTAATGAATTTAAAAGATTTTTAGAATTAATTTACTATTAAGCAATTGTCTGTAAGGATTATAGTCCATAGACGAAATAAATAAATAAATAAATAAATAAATAAATGTTGGGTCTTGTTATTCAAACTTTTCTTATAGCGCAGTAAGAGAAAGATAAATTCTAACAGCCAACATGTCTTCAAAAAGACATCTAACATAGACTTATTATCCAGACAAACTTCGCTTTCCATAGAATAACTTTTCAATATGTGATACTAACCACATATTTCTCAAAGTGCTGATAGACACATTGGTCTAAGCTGGTTAAACCAACAACAAAAAATGTTTTCTAATAAAATTTATCTAGAGAATATTTATGTAGAAGTTTTTCTTTTATACAGTAAAAAATATGCGAAAAAATGTTTAATTGTCAAAGTTTTTTTTTTTTTTAATTCTATTAACATACCTCAATTTTTCTCAATTGTGGCGTTGTTAGAACTTTGTTTGCCATTTGTTGGTTCAAAGCACTGTGAGCCGATGTAGTGGCAGTGCTTATTGCTGAGGTGGTGGTGGTGATCGCTGCCAATGGGGCAGATATCTTACGACACTTGGCTACAGAATCTACCGTATTGGTGGGCGATGAAGAACTTTCAGTTACCTGGAGTTTTGCTTCGGTGCTGGTGGTAGAAGTTGACACCGTAGTAGTGGTTACAGCCGTACATTGCTGTGATGCAAACGATGAACCAACGGAGCCGGTCGAAGACACTGAAGTGGTGCGGGACCAGGAATAATGTTGTTTGCGGTATTGTGGTGTATATGAAGAGAAAGAACCAAATACGGGGGTATCATCAGTATCGTCGGTATCTTCACCTCCCAAATCGTGGTTATAACGATCCATACGGGCTAGAAATGAAAAAAAAAAATGCAATGAAATCTTCTCCATCATCAACTCTATCTAAAAAAAACATACTATCAAAATAACTGGTATCATCATCATTGGACAGCTGTGGTACAAATTCGGCCTTTTGCCTCAACAGAGAATTCCAATCCAAGCCGTCGAAATAGAAATGCTCCTTTACCTCCAAAGCACCGGTCTGGGTGCCTAAACGATCGCGGGGATTCTGTTGCAACAACTGTGTTATAATATCTTTAGCCTCTGGCTGTACGGGCCAGTCGTCATTGTCGGGCCACTCAATATCATCGTTCACTGTATGGGCAAATAGTTCTTCTGCAGTTTCACCAAAAAATGGCACACAACCAATGAGAAATTCATACAAAATGATACCCATGGACCACCAATCCACAGGTTTGCCATAACCCTGGCGCAAAATCACTTCGGGCGCAATATATTCGGGGGTACCATAGACCTGTGATTAATTAGGAAATTAGCAATCGCTTTTGCGGTGCATTGGCGTAGAACTACTTACTTGCTTGTCGGAAAATTGCCTAGTCTCCGAATCGATGTACCCTTCATACAAATTTGTGGCCAAGGACATGAGACCCATTTTTGAGAGCCCAAAATCCGTCAGCTTAATGTGACCCAAGGCGGTAATCAATAAATTATCCGGCTTCAAGTCCCTATGAACTATACCATAACTATGCAAATACTCCACAGCTAAGACAGTTTCGGCAAAGTAAAATCGTGCCATGTCCGCCGGCAGGGGCCCTATGTTCTTCAGGAGTGTGGCACAATCTCCACCCTCAACGTATTCCATAACTAGACATAAATGCTTTTTCGTTTCGAACGAGCAATACATACTCACAACGAATGGGTTATCGGCAAAGGAGAGAATGTCACGTTCGGCGAATACCTGCTCTACTTGATTGCGCAAAATGAGATTATTTTTGTTGATTTTTTTCATGGCGAAACGTTGTCGGGTCGTTTTGTGTTTGACCAGATAGACAGCACCATAAGCACCATTTGAGATCAGTTTAACTATATCGAAGTCGTGCTCACTCGGTATAGGTTGGGGAGGGGGTTGGGGCGGCAAGTGATGCTGCTGCTGCGGGGTTTGTGGTTCCTGCTGTTGTGTGGGGGCAGCAAAGGGTGGTGGCTTGAAGGCCGCCTTTTCTTGGGGTGTTAAATTGAGGTTGGTCTGCTTGTTCAGCGTTGCTGTAAAAGATGGCATTTCCGCTGTTGTAGCCACCGGAGTTTGAGGAGGCTGCAAGGGCATAGAGGGGTGGGGAGTATTCGAGCCACTATTGGCCAGCAGATTTAGCTCAGCATTGGGATTCAATGTGGCCGAAACACAGGTTAGAGGAGAACTCAATAGCAAAGAACAAGGAGTTCCAGAGTCATTCAAAATACTAGAGTTGGCAGAACCTTTATTATCGCAAGCTTCTCTGGTTTCCTTAGCCTCCTGTTGCATTTCAGCTATGGGATCCCGATTCAGACCCAATTTGTGTATAATGTACTGCGGTATATCGGCCTTAATGCCTTGTATGGCCTTGGCCTGGCCCTCTGCGGCTTCCAAAAGATGATAGAACTCTTCGGGATCGAATTCCAAACATTCCAATAATCGTGCCGGCCTGGATATAATCAACAAAAGTTTTTTTATTACGCCTGCAAGTTCCACGGCCGCCTCTGGACTTTTCTCTTTCGTCTCCATTAGCAAGCGTTCCAAATTCTCGCTCATTTCATAGAAATAACGCGAGGTTATAAGCTTGGCTTCCGATTTATTTAGACAATCTCTGGCCATTTCCAATACCTGATGATGAACAAAGCGCACAATTGGCTGTGAGTCACGGAAACTGTTACAAACCGCCGATTTATTTTCATTGATGAAATGCTTAAGCCTCTCTTCCATTTGTTGGGTTGCCTTGGGAAAGCGTTCCTTGTACATGGTATTCATGACAGCGATTTCATTATCTATGGCCGGAGAGCGTGAGGGACTAGACAGCGATCTAGAACGCGGTCTATGAAACGGAGACATTCTGCCCCCACTGCCCCCGCCACTACTTTGGTTGCCGCCGCTGTTGTTGTTGGAACCACCGACTGGTGTCCTCTGACCATTATTGGGATTATTCAAGCCGTTGCCACTACAAACCATGCTTACATCGGCACAACAATTGGGACAGGCTTTAAAGGGCGAAGACCCCACTGCCGTTGCCGCTGACGCTACTGCTGTATGACCACCATATGTGGATGAAAACGAGGAGGTGGAGGAGGAAGAGGGTGGTGTTGGTGTTGGCACATGATGTTTTTGAAATTGTTTAGGACTTGCTTGTCCCGGGACGGTATTTTTATTCGTTGTTGCGTTGTTATTGATTAAAGCACAATGTTTTAAGCAATGAGGACGATTAGAGGCAGCCGCCGCTGCCACTAAGGATTGCTGATGTTGATGCATATGTTCGGCACAACAATTTACTATGGCATTATTGTTAGCCGCTGCCACTTCCCCATAATGTAGCTCTTCATGGCCGGCAACATTGGGTAATTGGTGTAAAGCCTCCTGGCTGGAACACTGGCTCTGTGTATAGCAAAGAATATATCAAGGAATTTAAGGTTTCTATTTTACTCTAATCTCACCGATAAATTCGAGCTTCCCGGTGTGGTACCATAACCCGATGACGGCAATGATGCCACTGACCATCTTCTACCATCGCCACGACACGTTGCTATGCGTTTGATGGGTGCAAAAGCAAATTGCATGGGCGAATTAATGCGTGGACTATCCACTGGACTTGCCGAGTATGGCGAATGAGATCTAGAATTGGCAGCGGCTGCCGCTGCAGCAGCAGCCGCCCCTATGCCACCGGTGACCAAACTCAAACGATGATGCGCCACGCCACTTGAACTGGCGCCGCTGCCACGCATTACCACGCCATGCAAATGATGCTTGCCAATACCCAAGCCGGCACAACTGCCAGAGCGTGAAATATTTAAGGCAGCACCTGAAGTGGATGCCATATTTGCTGTAGCATTGGAGCTGGAGGATGCGGCATGAGCATTATTACATGACGATGATGAGGGTGATTGGGTAATGGCATGTATACTGGTCTGAGCCATGCATAGGCTGCTATCACGCTCCCGAAAAGAGCTGCCTGTAAGACAGGGAGCTGATTTACCCAAGGAGGTATTGCGCATGCGCACCAAATTCGAGGAATCTAAAAAAGGACATTGCATGAAAATGTGAAACCTGAAGTGGTAGTTATTACTCACCATTACTCGCCGATCTCATGGAATACGTATGCTGCTGATAGGATATTTTGCGCAATAAAGCTCCATAGCCCCTGGCCGGCAATGAAATCGAACTTCCCGATAAGCCACCCGAAGAGGATTTAGTCAAATTCAAATTACGCAACAGAGATTGCGATGAAGATATTGACGAATCATTTTTGGGCGATGAACCATACATTTCCAAGCCCGTTGAAGACTTGGTAGTGCCATCGTGAGTATTATTGACAATACTTTGAGCAGTACTATGGCCACCACCGCTGTTATTACTACCTCCCTCTTGATCGGAATCTTCAAAGATTAAAACTCGAGCCGAATAGCTGGATTGTGGCCTTGTACGGGTAATCGAACCCGAGCTAATGTGACGCTTGGCCACCGGGCTATTTGAAGTAGAGTTCGATTTGCCAAAACTTCCACCACTACCATGTAATTTGCCACTCTGATTGGGACTTATGGAGGTGGTGGTATCATCGTTAAACACATTCGAAGTCTCAGTGTCAGCAAGACCGCTTATATCGCCCAAGGCAGCTGTAGCAGCAGCAGCAGCATCAGGATATTGCTTTTGAGGCGTGGATGTTGACATTTTACCTGTGGCCAATAGTGACGAAGGCGATGACGACGACGAAGAAGTAGTCGTCTTCGTCGTGGAGGTTGTATTGGTTGAAGTAGTGGTGGACATTTTGTCTACAGTTTCGCAACTATTTCGTTGTCAATTTTTCTTCTCAGACATTTGCTTTCATTTTCCAAAGCTACTCAAAGTTACTCTACGTATGTGTATGAGAATGACGCTACTGATGATTATGACGGTGATGGTGATAAGAATGATACCTTTTAGCAATTCCTTAGGAGTTATTTACTACTAAAGTTGTCGGATATACCAAATGTAGATGTTGTATTCCTTATGGGAGCAACAAAGTTTTACTATTTCCCCTTGCGGTCTAGAAACTCGAAAATTTATCTCATCATTATGTTGACAGTTATGTGTTAACTGCACGCTTAGCAGGCACCACACGTTGACGGCGACAACGTTGAAAACGACTCAAGCCACATTCACTACCCCGACAAGGATAATATTATTTATAACACGCAGCTCAAATTTTGCTAAACCAAACGTTGAAAAACCTCCTTACTAACTTCTGTGGACAATTTCGTCGGCGTAGTATTGATTGAATCGATGAAATATACATTTACCCTAGAAGTGTAAAGAAATTAAAAAGAACATTATAATTAAAGGACACAGCTTTGGGTATAGAGTATATATTTGTAAACAAAGTAGTAGCCCTACAAAGAGCAATTATCACTTGTGCAAAGTACAAACAACCACCATGACAAAGATCAAGTATTTTTACGGGCTGCAGATACCATGGCATAATTACCAGGTAGTGTACCGTAAACATCTGAGTACAATTTTTTCTCGCGAACTGCACTATCTGTCAACGAGTTTTGGTTGTGTGTGTGTATTAGAGTTAAGAACCATAACACACACAAACAACGAAATATGACGCGAACTGGTAACATACTCTAAATCAAAATATATTCATTTACAGGTAGTGGCAGTTGTCCAACAACAAAATATTGAGTGCACTATCTGTCAAAAGTGTTATTAGTCAAAAGAAACTACCTTGAATGGCAAATGCCGTAAATGCAAATGTCAACGTGGTTTTAGAAATAAACGTTGCTTTACAATTTATCTTTTCAAACTGTTTTTGTTGCTTATGTGTGGAACATCGGATCAAAAAAAAAAACATCGTTTAAAAATCTTAAGGCCGAAACAGAATTAGCGCGTTGAGCTTTGTTTTTGAGCGTCGTGTTTCACAAATGCATCTATGCACACAAGTCCCACAAAAACAACGCGAAAAAAGTTAAAAAATTTCAGCTTTGACGCTTAAAAGCAAACGTCATTTTGTGCTGACATACGTGCAGAAGTGTTGTAGTCGTCAAAGTTAAAAATTGTTTGACTTTTGCGAGTTGATTTTTTGACATTTGTTTGCAGAGTTGGATTTTTGACACGACGCTCTTAAAAGCCCTTATCTGCTTAGGCCTTTAAGCCTAGTACTGACTTCGACTTTTCAGCCGAACAACACTCAAAACGCAATATAAAAAAAGGAGACAAAGATAATGCGAACACATTCCGTACAAATGGTACTGAGTTCTATGAGCAAAATAGTAGCGACATGTAGCTGCATCAGGATAAATTTCGCACAATTTTGATTGCAAATGTAATTAAAAGCTCACGAAATGCGCCGAATCAACTCTGCTTCATACTGTTGTCTTTGTTGTGTGTTCTGACAAAGAAAAAAAAAATCCTTCGGATTTCGCAATAATTTAATAGACATTTTTGCAATTTTAGAGAAGCAATTGACATTTATGGCGATTTCGATTCTAAAAAAATAATGTTACAACAACTGTTCGCGTGAGAATACCTTTTTAAATCGGCCTTGCAATGCATCTAACATGCCAATAGCTAAATAAAACGCGTTCACTTTCCATTTTGTATATATTGTATTTTTTTTTTTGACATTTTAACACATTCAACATATTTTGTCTTCTTCTTCTGTTCAAATAAAATTTTGAATAATAGCCGCTGATTTTAAGTGCGACATTTGCTGTGTTTTATTTGTATAAATAATTGTCTTAAATTTTATTTTACCATTCACAATAGAGGTATTTCTGCAAGTGGCCACAATTATTTGTAAAAAACATATGTTGGCAATCCTGACAACAGATATCCCACATAAGCCAGCACTGGTAATTCATCCAGAACTTCGTTGGCCTGGATGGATGTCATTTTCATTCAAATTTCATTGCACTGCACTATATAGTAATAAAATAAAACACTGCTATACTCTACCGTAGACTTGGCAGGGTGTAAGAAATGCTACATTTTTCCACTCTCTGCAGGCAACACCATTTGAAACTAACACTACACCCGGCGGTGGGGTTAAATTTTTTTGGATGAACGAACACAAAATTCCGATTTCAGTGTAACATGTCGAGAAAATGTTACAGCAAAACAGAAATAAAACAAATTGTACCCAGCTGTTCGCATGGCCTCACCATATAAATGCATCCTGTAACAATGATACCATATTTTACGACAGCAGGTCACATGCTTCTAGTCTATCAACATTTTATTGTTACTATTTTTTCTAATTCATGTTTTAATATTGTCCCCTATAGCAATGCATAAATATCGCCTTATAGAGTATCTTATACATTCGTTATATATTGGTTTACGTGATGTTATTGGCAAAACACCTTGCCATCATCATATGGACTTTTTCCTTATTTATTTAATTTCCATGATTTGTATGCCTTTGGGAAATCCAACATGTGTTGTCGGGGGTGTGTACATTGCCACTATATTGCGTTTTGATTTTTTTTTGTTTTTTGTATTTACTGTTCCATCGTCAATTTTTAAACAGTAATTTTCATTAATAATTAAGGAACTTTTTTCTTAAGAAGCCAATGAGGACCTCCGCTTTATACAAACTTTAAGTTATTTCTCATTTCAGCTAAGGGCCTAATTCTCGCATTTGCTATCGAGCGAATTTTCGTTCGAAGATTAATTCCGTCCTGTAAGTACATGTTTTATCATGGCTTTCGATTAGATCTGGCAAACTATCGATAATCGCAACATTCGATAGTTTTAATAATAAATATCGATAGTATCAAAACTATCGTTAATTTCCCATTAGTAAAAATCAGAAATCAGGATATCGATATATATAGAAGCAATATCAATGCACAGACCATTTAAAACCAAGGTTAATAAAGCCAGTTGGAAGTCATGAGAGAAATCGTTGAACAAAATGCTAGCCTAATCGGATGAAAATTGCGCCCTTTATAGTAGAGCTGGCAAAATATCGATGGCACTATCGATATTAAATTTTTTGGCTGAATATCGATTGATATTTTTCCGATGGATACTATAGCGAAAGCAAAAGTTAAAATTTTTACAAAACTTAACAAAAATAAGCAATCCGACACTGAATGTGTCCTTTAAGATACATTGCGCCAATAGAGGGCACAATTTTCATCCGAATACACTAACATTTTGTACAATGATTTCACTCATGACTTCCAACTGACTTTATTAACCTTGGTTTTATTTGGTATGTGCATTGATATTTTTTCTAAATAAATCGATCTCCGGATTTTAACATCTCATTTTCGTTTGAAATATAGGTGATGGGAAATTAACGATAGTATCGACACTATCGATATTTGTTATTGAAACTATCGAAAATATCGAAAGTTGCGATTATCGATAGTTTGTCAGCTCTACTCTATAGCCGCAATGTAAGATACATTTCAGGATACGTTCAGTGTCGGATTGCTTATTTTTGTTTAGTTTTGCAAACAATTTAACTCTTGCGATAGTATCTATCGGAAAAAAATCAATCGATAATCAGTCAAAAAATTAAATATCGATATTTTGCCAGCTCTACTTTTGATCGAAATTTGTCAAAATTTTATCGATTTCGGGGAAGAAAAATTGATACGCCGAGCATATTTTGGTATCTCAAAGGTAAACAAAGCAAATGGTGGCTTTTAAAAAAAATTTTTACTACTTAAAAAATAATTAAAATACGTTCTAAACAATATGCCATTTTTTTATAACGATGTATTACTGTTTTTACACTATAAATTGCTGTTTTATGCGAAACAGAACAAAAAATATGTAGATTACATCGACTCTAGCACAGCCAACCAACGGTGCTTGTCTGATGTTTCGGGCAGGCACAGGGAGAACAACAGCCAAAGTACAATAGGATAAAGTCAGAACTTTTTGAAAAGCACAAACTTATTTTTTGTCCAATTTAGGGGACCAAATATGTGAATATATTATTGGGTTGCCCAAAAAGTAAATGCGGATTTTTTAAAAGAAAATAAATCCATTTTTAATAAAACTTAGAATGAACTTTAATCAAATATACTTTTTTAACTTTTTTTCTAAAGCAAGCTAAAAGTAACACCTGATAACTGACAGAAGAAAGAATGCAATTACAGAGTCACAAGCTGTGAAAAAATTTGTCAAAGCCGACTATATGAAAATTCCGCAATTACTTTTTGGGCAACCCAATATAATTATAGTCTTATTTTATGAAATAAATACTTCGATGTCCTATTTTTAGCCTAGTTTCTTGAAAATTGACGAAAATTTGTTATTTGCGATAGGCACATTGCTGCGGACAAAAACTCGCTCATATCTATTCGAAGTTTCGAATGGAGTTAATCGATAACGGATGCCGTAATGCGAAACTCGATTGTTATAAGTCGATTGCGAATGCGAGAATTAGGTCCAGAAGATACCACAACACCAATCATAGTATGACGCGTTCGGTGACTTGTCTCTTCAACTAGTACACGGTCAGATTATGATGTATGCTGATGACGTGCAGATTTTCCAAAGCGCCTTTGTGGACCATGTAGACAACTGCATAAGTAAACTTAGGGCGGACCTACTTTGCGTTTATGACTGGGCGACTGCAAATGGTTTGTTGTTAAACCTAAGTAAGTCCAAATGTTTGATTGTTCATAAAAACAAAAAATTTCACTATGCGACAGGATTGATACTGCATACAGTGCGAATAACTTAGGCGTGGTTTTTAACAGTTCTTTGAGGTGGTCCGATCATGCTAACATTGCAGCCGGGCAGACTTATACAAAATTTCGTGCTTTATAAATCGCACACTCTTTTACACCCATAAATATCCGAATTCTTCTGACGAAAACATTCCTAGTTCCAGGGTTGATATATGGTTGTGAACTTTTTTCGAATTGTGATTATTCGAGCCTCCGCAAATTGATTATAGCTTTTAACAGCATAGTGCGTTATGTGTATGGTTTAAATAGGACTCAGCATGTTTCGCAATATGTAGATACCCTATTTGGAATTAGTTTCAACAATCTTCGAAATACCAGATCATTAATATTCTTACATAAGGTTATTGTGGAAAAGAAAACCAGATATTTGTTAGAGAGACTGACAAAGTTAATATCTTTTAGAAGACGGTGCCGGTATGTCTGAACGATAGTTTTATATGAGCAACATACGTCTTTGAAATAATCTATCACAGGATATTCAATGCATCAGCAACACGATTACTTTTAAACAAGTAAACCCCCTTTCGTCACAATCCGGTGAAAATTGGATAAATTATGCACGAAAATTCGGCACAGACATTGAGTGGTCGAATGAATATAACTGTTGAATTTTGTATTTAAAATTTCAACAAAATCGTGTAATAAGTAAAGCTTATATGAGCTTCAGACTCTTTAACGGCACATCGGTCTAAATGACCGATGTGCCGTTAAATCTAAATACAGTCCGATCTTTACCATATCTGGTCTATATGGCAGCTATATCTAAATATAGTGCGATCTGAACCATATTTGGGTCCTTTGTTAGGAGGTATAAAACTACTCACTGTTTCAAATCGGCGAAATCGGAAAAAATAGCGAAATCGATAAAAAAAAAGCTTTTATGGGCTTCAAACCCGGCAGAACGGTTTATATGGCAGCTATATCTAAATATAGTGCGGTTTGAACCATATTTGGGTCCTATGTTAGGAGGCATATAACTACTCACTTTCAAATTTCTGCGAAATCGGTTAAAAAATAAAGTTTTTATGGGCTTCAGGCCCTTAATCGGGAGATCGGTCTGTATGGCAGCTATATCTAAATATAGTCCGATCTGAACCACATTTAGGTCAGATGTCGGGAGGATTAAAATAACTCACTGTTTCAAATTTCAGCGAAATTGGGTAATCATTGGGTATCTCAATTTTTGAAGGCTGTAGAGTGATTACAACAGACGGACGGACAAACGGATAGACGGACCGATACACGGACATCGTTAAATCGTCTTAGAATTTTACGACGATCCGAAATATATATACTGTGTAGGGTTGGAAATTGATATTTCGATGTGTTGCAAACGGAATGACTAAATGAATATACCCCCTATCCTACGGTGGTGCGTATAAAAACGGCTTAATAAATTTATCTCATAGTTAACCGATTTTTCATTTCTTGAAATTTTTTGAAACTTTAATTTATAATTTATCTGTGCTTTTGTTAAATGTACAATTACATATGGCTTTTTTTACACTGTTTTGTTATTGTGAACCTACTTTAGTCGGATGTATCATATAGCAATAAATCTATACTCTACTTATAAATAAGATTATTATCTTGATGTGTAGACAATAAATCCATAAACAAATAAAATAAATTTGTTTGTTGCTCTAATGATTTTTTTCATTGTCACTTTTCGAGTTTTCCATCCGCATGGAGGCCACCGTAGCGCAGAGGTTAGCATGCCCGCCTATGACGCTGAACGCTTGACCATAAGACAAAATTTTCAGCGGTGGTTTTCCCCCCCTAATGCTGGCAACATTTGTGAGTTACTATGCCATGTAAAACTTCTCTGCAAAGAGGCGTCGCACTGCGGCACGCCTCTCCGACTCGGCTATTAAAAAGGAGGACCCTTATCATTGAGCTTAAACTCGAATCGGACTGCACTCATTTATGTGTGAGAAGTTTGCCCCTGTTCCTTTGTGGAATGTTCATGGGCAAAATTTGCAATTTGCATCCGCACATGGCCGAGCTGTTCAATATACGTACTGCTCTTTGCTCAGTCATAATAAGAATGTGTCTATGCCAGTGACGAGCATACAATTGCAATTATTTGCAAGCACATAGGCTTGCTTGGAATTATTTTCTCTTGAACGTGCACAGTAATGTGCAATTGTGTGAGTATGTGTGTGAGAATGTGTCTATGCCAGTGACGAGCACGAACAATTGCAATTATTTGCAAGCCCATGGGCCTACTTGAGATTTCATGTATACGCACAAAGTAATGTACAATAAAGAAGAAAGGCGGAATAAGATAAATTTCGCCACAAATTCTGCACGCCTATCCCTTGTAGACCAGAAAAGGAAGTGGAAACTGCGGAGGATATAGACATAGGGGTCAAGCGGATCACGAAGGCTCTAAATGACTCGTTTGTGTCAGCATGTCCTAACGTCAAGTCAAGCCATGGTGAACCCCAGAGCTGGTTGGTCCAAGGAAGGACTGCAAAAAACTCTTCAAAAGAGCAAAAAAAAAGATATAAGGGCGAGCTGAGAAAGGCTCAGAAAAACTCCTGCGTAAAATTCTGCAGCTCTATGGAAGATAGATCTGATGTCTCTAGGCTAAAGAAGATTCTGTCCTCGAGACTTTTTACGATGGGGTTTATTCAGAAGTCAGAGAATGCATGGACAACATGTAGTGATAAAACACTAGAACAACTCGTTGATACACATTTCCCGGGAAATTCTCCAACGGACAACGTGGCTCCAGAAGTGGTTGTCACTGGTATGCATTCGTCGAAGGTTATTAGCGAAATTGTGTCTGAACCGAAAATCCTTTAGGCGATAAGAAGTTACGACTCCTTTAAGTCACCAGCCCCCGATGAGAGAGATATACTCCGCTTGTATCAGAATGTCATATATATCTGTGGGATGGAGGGACACAAAGGTCATTTTCATTCTGAAAGCAGGAAAACCTTACCACACGAAGGCGAAAGATTTTCATCCTATTGATCTGTCATCCTTTATGCTGAAGACTCTTGAGAGGTTGATACAAACATATCTTAGGGCAAAGATCCCCGGAAATAGCCTGTCGTGGCAACACTGCATGCATACAATAAAGGCAATCTACTGAAACAGCCCTTCAACCCAACAACCTAGGGTTCCCTCGCTGTCGAGGATTAAACAATGGTAGCATTTCTAAACATTGAAGGTACTTTCAATAATATTAAACCGACGTCAATTATGAAGGAGTTGGAGTTTCTAGGCATCAAGATTGAAGGTTAATTACGACAGGCTTGGGATCTGTGAATCTAAACAGATGGGTCAGCAGAGGAACACCTCAAGGAGGCGTACTGTCTTCTCTACTTTGGAATATAGCCATTAACAATATATTATTGTATCTTGAAGAAAAAGTCGTCAAAGTGGTCGCCTATGGTGATGACGTGGCAATTGCGGTTAGGGGAAAGTTTTCCAGCTCTCTAAGAGATACTTCAGGAAGCTCTACGTGCAACAGCGAAGTGGGCTACCGAAAGTGGTCTAGTTATAAATCCGTACAAGACAGAAATAGTTCTCTTCAGCAGGAGATACAAGTTGCCTCCAGTGGCAACTGTCGCCTTGGGAGGAGAGAATGTTCCATTTATAGAAAGCACAAAATACCTGGGTGTTTTGCTGGACAGGAAATTGAACCTCAAACCCAACATTTTGGAAAGGACAAGAAAGGCAACTCTTGCCCTATACACCTGCAAAGAGAGCCATTGGCAAAAGTTTGGGGGTTTAGACCGCGTGTCATGCATTGGGTGTATACTGCAGTTGTCAGACCTATAATGCTATATGGTGTTGTGGTCTGGTGGACGGCACTTCAAAAGTCCACCTACTGCTCAATACTTAGCCGGATCCAAAGGATGGCTTGTTTGTGCATCACAGCCGCACTGGGGACGATACCATCTGATGCACTGAATTTATGCCTCTGGACATTGGTGCTAGACAAATTGCAGCGACCACTGCCGTGAGGTTAAGGAAGTTTGCTCAGTGGTCATGTGGCGGCTACGGACACTGTGTAATCCTTGATACAATATCCGATGTTCCAGGCAGTTTGGATTACACCCTTTCTGAGGCGCTTTTTGATAAAAAAAAAGTACCGTACCACTATTCCTGAAAAATCCGATTGGAACTACGATATCCCTGGTAACAGAAGTTACATAGACTGGTCATATCGAAAAGATTACCCGACCACTACAGTGTGTATCAAGCGGAGATCCTTGAAATTAAGGAATTTGTGGAATGGCTAAGGTATAATGTCATTACGACCATTGGCATAAATATCTTCTCAGACAGCCAGGCAGCCATTAAATCGCTGGAGAATGTATTTCTGAACACAAAAACCGCCCTTGAATGTGGCAGATTTTTTAACGAGATGGCTGAACAGTTCAAAATTCACCTGTTCTGGGTGCCGGGCCACAGAGATATCCCAGGGAATTGTAAAGCAGACGAGCTTGCGCGACTAGGAACTACCCTATACACTCCAGGGATACTGGAATCTGTGGCTATGCCTCTAGCGACATGTAAGCTAAGATTTCCAGGCCCGAAGGACAACGAATAATAGATGGTCACAAAGAGGGGGTTGTGAGCATTCCAAAACCATGCGGCCTAATCTAGACTTGAACAGGTCTATCGCTTTGCTGTCTATAATCTCATCGTCTTCGATGTCCTCACAGCTTCTGCAAAAGTCGTTGCTGGCAACCTTCAGTCTGTCTGAGACGCAGGAGCATTTCCTGCCGACACTTATACCAGACATGAACCAACTTAGGGGAGTGGTATTGAAAACAATGCAGGATTTTGTAAGTAGCATGGAATTCCTAACTTACAATTTTCTTTTTAGAGGTTACTTTATAGTTTTTAGAGCGCACAACAAGCCGATTACTGGCTTAGGTGTATGTCCATACTGGCATGGGGCGGAATAATATCTGCACCCTCTTTTCAACCTAACCTTCTCGTAGGCTGAGCTGCTAAAGGGTTTACAATAAACAAAAATGTTACGTTTATAACTAACATTTGCTATGTTGAAGCGAAACCTTACTCGGTTACAATAAAGAAAAAAATCTTCGTGACAACAATATTTTGTTTGTCGTAATAATGACCGAAACGTTTTATTTTTTTGCGTGCAGTACCCAGAGGTAACTTGTCGTTATAATGTTTCGGTGCATTTTTATACCCACCACCGAAGGATGGGGGTATATTAATTTTGTCATTCCGTTTGCAACACATCGAAATATCCATTTCCGACCCTATAAAGTATATATATTCTAGATCAGCGTAAAAATCTAAGACGATCTAGACATGTCCGTCTGTTGAAATCACGCTAGTCTTTAAAAATAGAGATATTGAGCTGAAATTTGGTACAGATTCTTTTTTTGTTCATAAGCAGGTTAAGTTCGAAGATGGGCTATATCGGACTATATCTTGATATAGCCCCCATATAGACCGATCCGCCGATTTAGGGTCTAACGCCCATAAAAGCCACATTTATTATCCGATTTGGCTAAAATTTGGGACAGTGAGTTATGTTAGGCCCTTCGACTTCCTTCGTCAATTAGGACCAGATCGGTTCAGATTTGGATATAGCTGCCATACAGACCGATCCTCCGATTTAGGATCTAAGGACCATAAAAGCCACATTTATTATCCGATTTTGCTGAAATTTGGGACAGTGAGTTCTCTTAGGCCCTTCGACATCTTTTTTCAATTTGGCTCAAATCGGTTCAGATTTGGATATAGCTGCCATATAGACCGATTTCTTGATCTAAGGTTTTTGGGCCATAAAATGCTCATTTGTTGTCCGATGTCGCCGAAATTCGGGACAGTGAGTTAAGTTAAGCCCCTAGACATACTTCTGCAATATCGCACAAATCGGTCCAGATTTGGATATAGCGCCATATAGACCGATATCTACGTTTTAGGTTTTGGGGCCATAAAAGACGCATTTATCGTCCAATGTCGCTGAAATTTGAGACAGTGAGTTTAGTTAGGCTCTTCGACGTCCTTCTTCAATTTTGCCCAGATCGGTCCAGATTTGAATAAAGCTGCCATATAGACCGATCTCTCGATTTAAGGTTTTGGGCCCATAAAAGAGGCATTTATTGTCCGATTTCGCCGAAATTTGGGAAAGTGCTTTGTGTCAGGCTCTTCGATCGGTCCAGATTTGGATATAGCTGCCATGTAGACCGATATCTCCATTTAAAGTCTTGGCCTCATAAAAGGCGCATTTATAAACCGATTTCACTGAAATTTGACACAGTGACTTATGTTAGGCTTTTCGACATCCGTGTCGTATATGGTTCAGATCGGTTTATTTTTAGATATAACTACTGTACTTATTAGTATTTGGTCCAAATCGGAACATATTTTGATATAACTGATATAAGAAATAAATTATGGAATTTTCACCGAATTTTGATGAAAGGTGTTTTACATATATACCCGAATATATAACCAAAGTTCGGCCCGGCCGAACTTAACGCCTTGTTATTTTTCAAGTTTTTATATATTTTTTTTTCTTCTAAAACTAAAAACAAAACAATCACAATTCCACATCAATTGTTCGCTATAAACAGCCATTGTCTTTTAATTGACAAGAGAGAAAAGTTTTTCTTTCCGAAGATAAAAAGAAGATACATTTTGTACAAGAAAGACAAAAAAGGTAAACATGTTGCCTAAACTGATTCAACTACCAAGGACAAACTTTGTAAAACATTGGTGATTTTTTGCAACAAAAAAAAAATCAATTAAATTGATTAAATTTTCTGAGCTATAAATTTAATAAAAAAAAATGATTATATCACCATTCCAATAAATATGTGAACAGCTCTGTTGATAAATAAAAATAACAATGACTTGTCATTGTCTTCTACTGTACTGCAGACAGAACAAGCATCTTTGTATAATTAATTACCTGCATGTTTCATATATTTATTAGTATATCATACAATATTTTAATTAGATGGGTGTTAATTGTTTATAGCTTTATTGCCTCTTCTTCTTCTTCTCATCTCCTTTATTGCTATGTCACAATGATTTTTGTTTCATTTATCACGTCCGCATTGGTTTAATTTTAAAATGCATGAATTGACGGGTGGAGACAAGCTTTGTCAATTACAGACAATGAACTTTAAGAGCATCGCATCCACACTTTCTTTTCGCAGAAACCAAAAGTTAGTTAGTGAAAGTCCAACGATTTTCATAAACAGGAAGAACTCTAGTTATGAATTTGCTCTGGAATGCCACTGCAGGTACCTAAGGTTTGACTAGACATTTTAGTTTATAATATGTATTAGCTTTTCCATCAAGCAATAATGCAAACCAACTTCGTTGCATGCCTTATTTGACTTCTACTATCAAATAACCGTCCGTCATTAACAAACTAAAATTCATTAAAAAATTCTGGACAGAGCCCGTTCCGCTGCTCCCTCTTTTACTCTTGCAAATGTTGCCCATGAACTTTCCACTAAGGAACAGGAGCAAACTTCTCACATATCAATGAGTGCAGTGTGATTCAAGTTTAAGCTCATTGATAAGGGGCCTCCTTTTTGTAGCCGAGTCCGAACGGCGTGCCGCAGTGCGACACCTCTTTGGAGAGAAGTTTTACATGGCATAGTACCTCACGAATGTTGCTAGCATTAGGAGCGGAAAACTACCGCTGAAAATTTTTTCTGATGGTCTCGCCAGGAGTCGAACCCATGCGTTCAGCATCATAGGCGGACATGCTAATCACTGCGCTACGGTGGCCTCCGCTTTTACTTTATATGGAACAAAAATATCCTTTGCAAATTTATTTTCGACAATTAAAAAGCTTTTAGTAAAATACCATGCTACGAAAAATAGAAAATGTATATCGCTTGACTAATAGCATAACAATATAAATGCCTTTATCTGAATCCCATGCTATCTTTATTGGTCTACGAATTCGCTCGAAGGGTTTAGGGTCATTTAAGTTTGGAAGTTTGATATACTTAACTCTTAAAAGACTTTATTTGAGCCCGAAGTTCCCAAGGGGATTTTGGGAGTGGTGGTAGTTGGTGGGTTGGGAGGGTTGTGTGGACTCCCGAAAGTGGTTATGATTTTCGTGCTCTACTTTCAAATACCTCTCATTTTAGCCTAATATTGTCATGATCGGTAAATATGTATACCCCATTTAGGGGTGTTTTCGGGGGGTGAGGAGGTCCCCCAGACACTTAGCCCGAAAAACAATATAAGCATCGTGCTCTATTGTCATATACCTATATCTCATATCTTTGAACCCTATATTGTCATAAACCTCAAAATTGGATATCAAATTCGTTTTCTAATTTCGAATACGATTCATTTAAGCGCCTTATTGCAAAATCAGCAAACATGACCGGTTTGGGGTATGAACCCTAAAAACTATTGGGTTGCCCAAAAAGTAATTGCGGATTTTTTAAAAGAAAGTTTATGCATTTTTAATAAAACTTAGAATGAACTTTAATCAAATATACTTTTTTTACACTTTTTTTCTAAAGCAAGCTAAAAGTAACAGCTGATAACTGACAGAAGAAAGAATGCAATTACAGAGTCACAAGCTGTGAAAAAATTTTTCAACGCCGACTATATGAAAAATCCGCAAGATAAGCACAAACATTTCTTCATAATACTCGGCCTGCTGATGTAAGAATCATCAAAACAAACAAAAGAAAAAAAGATAATCAATAAACATATGAGGTCACCGTCATCAGCACATCGGCTTAGTAAAAAATATAATAAGAATTTATAAAATAAAAGACATTATACATTTAATTCTTCAAAATGTCCACCTTCTGTGCCTTACCCCAATACCATAACCATTTAAGACAGGCGACAGAGAAGTACATTTTTGTCTTGTCTTGGTTTTAGTTTTTTGGCTGTGTTCTTACAACACCTAAAGAGAAGGTAAAGGCATCAATACCCAGATAGGAAATAATGAATGCCAAACCGGCAACCAAGTTTAAAACTGAAGAATAATGAAAAAAAAAAAAATAATAATAATAATCATAACAATAACATTGTGCGAATGTGAGTTTTTTAACCTCCGATAAGAGAACTTTGCGGAAAATTAAAAATTGTTGCCATACAATAACTGACAAACGTACGGTCAACAGATGTGATTGTCCCAGAGCAGATTGTGATGATGTGCACGAGTTGAAATGTTATTCACACATAAAAGAACAGCACTAAGAATCCCGCCATAGGGTATATGCAATTTAAAACTTTGGGACAAAGAAAAATCTCCCTCACAATACTAAAAATTAAAGACTTTTTCCTTGATCGAAGAATTTTTGTACTGATTTCGAGTCGAAGAAGTCTTCAAAATATTTTTATCTGTGTATGCTATGGAATTAAGCCCATTCAACCTTACCTTAGAGGAAAATAAGCCTCTTAAGTTTACATATAAGCAATATCAATGCGGTGTTCACCGGACAGTGGCCTCTTCGTGCTCATAAACAACGAATGGCTTTAACCTATCCTATATAATGACTTCTGTAGAAATGAGGAAGATTTTTTTTGTTTTTTAATTTTCTGCTAAATTCATATCTATTGGGTTACCCAAAAAGTAATTGCGGATTTTCCATATAGTCGGCGTTGACAAATTTTTTCACAGCTTGTGACTCTGTAATTGCATTCTTTCTTCTGTCAGTTATCAGCTGTTACTTTTAGCTTGCTTTAGAAAAAAAGTGTAAAAAAGTATATTTGATTAAAGTTCTTTCTAAGTTTCATTAAAAATGCATTTACTTTCTTTTAAAAAACCCGCAATTACTTTTTGGGCAATCCAATATATATATAAAAATGAATTTGTGTTTGTTTGCATGTTTGTATGTTTGTTTGTTTGTTTCTTTGTGGGTTTGTAAATTTGTTTGTTTCGTATAGACTCAAAAACGGCTAAACCGGTCCGATTTCCGGTCCACTCCCCACAGATTGTTGGGAGTGGTCCGGAAGGAGCAATAGGCTATATAATTTTTTGATATCGCATTGGGGGCGGACCCTCCCCCTTACCCCCAAAGTACCAGCCAAAAATAAAAGTGAACCGATTGGGGCAATATGGGACTTAAATGAAAGGTATTCAAGAGTAGAGTACAAATTCCATATTAAAAATTGGGTTCAAGTAATTGGGGGGCCGCCCCGACTCCAAAAACCCCCCAAAATAGGTTTATTGGACGATAATGACAAAATGGTAATCGAATGAAAGGTATTCGGAAGTAGATTACGAATATGGTCCGGCAGGAGCTATAGGCTATGTAATTTGTTGATGTTGGAAGGGGGCGAATCCTCCCCTGTTACCACAAAAACGCCATCCAAAATCAAAAGTTGACCGATAGGGACAATATGGGTATCAAATGAAAGATATTGGAGCGGAGAAAGCGAATGTGGTATAAAAAGCCCGAAAACTGCTCCAAATAGTTATATTGGACGTATTGGGTTGCCCAAAAAGTAATTGCGGATTTTTCATATAGACGGCGTTGACAAATTTTTTCACAGCTTGTGACTCTGTAATTGCATTCTTTCTTCTGTCAGGTATCAGCTGTTACTTTTAGCTCGCTTTAGAAAAAAAAGTGTTAAAAAAGTATATTTGATTAAAGTTCATTCTAAGTTTTATTAAAAATGCATTTACTTTTTTTTTAAAAATCCGCAATTACTTTTTGGGCAATATATATCAATATAGGACTCAAATGCAGGGTAGGAATATGACATAAAAAACGAGGTCCAAATAATTAATAGTCGCCCCATCCCCGATAAGCTCCCCAAATGGGAATACTTCTCAATCATGGCGTGATGCAACTCAAATGATAGGCATTTGAGAGCCAGATTACGAATATGACATTAAACTTTGTCTCCAAGAACCTAGGTGGTGTTTTACCTCCTAAAATCGCCTCCAATAGGTTATTTGACCTCTCAAAACAATGGGGAAACAAGTGATGGATTTTTTTGTGTTGAGTATGTCATTGAAATTTTCGGCGAAACGCCGTATATCGGCCCAAAACCTTAAATTCAGATATCAATCTATATGCCAGCTATATTTAAATCTGGACCGATCTGGGCCAAATTGAAGCAGGACGTCGAGGAGCCTAACTAAACTCAACGGCTCAAATTTCAGCGACATCGGACAATAAATGCGCCTTTTATGGACACAAAACCTAAAACTGAGATACCGCTCTAAATGGCAGCTTCCAAATCTGGACCGATCAGTGCGATATTCCAGAAGTATATCAAGGGGCTTAACTTAACTCACTGTCCCAAATTTCGGCGACATCGGACAATAAATGCGCCTTTTATGGGCCCAAAACCTTAAATCGAGAAATCGGTCTATATGGCAGCTATATCCAAATCTGAACCGGTCAGGGCCAAATTGAAGAAAGATTTCGAAGGGCCTAAGACAACTCAGTGTCCCAAATTTCATCAAAATCGGTTAATAAATGTGGCTTTTATGGGCCTAAGACCTTAAATCAGAGGACCGGTCTATATGGCAGCTATAACCAAATCTGAACCGATCTAGGCCAAATTAACGAAGAAAGTCGAAGGGCCTGACACAACTCACTGTCCCAAATTTCAGCTAAATCGGAGAATAAATGTGGCTTTTATGGGCCTAAGACCCTAAATCGGAGGATCCGTCTATATCCAATTTATGGGATTCAAATAAGTGATATATAGATATATGAGAATAGAGCACGTTGCTGATATATTCTCCGGGCTTAGTGTTTGGGGGACCACCCCAATCCCCACCACACCCCTAAATCGGGCATATTTACCGACCATGTCAATTTGGAGCTTAAATGAAAGGTATTGGGGGGTAGAGCAGGAATTGATTCCCACTTTCGGGACCAATTTTCTGGGGGTCTACCCATTTCCCAAACTCCACAATTTTTTACTAACCATTGCAATATGGGGTTCAAATAAAGGCATTTGGGAGAAGAATACGAATTTGATATCCAAATGTAGCACCATGTATTTAAGGCATCACCCCTTCCCCAAAACACCCCCCAAAGGTTAAAAATTTGTCGATCATGCCAAAATGTGTCTCAAATGAAAGGTATTTGAGATTAGAAAAAGAATTTGATAACCTATTTTGGGGCCTTGTGTTTGGGGGACGCCTCATCGTGTAAACTCCCCTTAAACCAATTGCAATATGGGGTTTAAATAAATGGAGCACGAGCTGATATTTTTTCAGGGTCAAGTATCTGGGGGACCACCTCTCCCCCGAGAACACCACTAAATCAGACATCATGAGAATATCGGGCTTAAATAACGTATTTTAAGAATGGAGTACAACTTACATCCAAACTCAAATTCATGGACCAATAAAGATCATATGGGATTCAGATAAAGGCACCTATATTGTTAAGCTGTTTACTATTTTCGTAACATGGTATTTCACTAAAAGCTCCTTAATTGTCGAAAATAAATATTCCAAGGAAACTTTTGTTCCATATAAAGAAAAAAAGAAGGTGCAGCGGAGCGGGCCCGGGTCAGCTGGTACAAGTATAAAGAAATGAATTTATTGTAAAGAATTAATTCATTGATGTGCATGCAAGCGAATCAACTCTGAACGAATTCAAATTATTGTAATCGCTAAAGGCAATTTTAATAAATTTTAAACAAAAGACGACCTAATTTTGCAAATGTCAGAAAATAATTACCTCGATTTGCAATAAACATAAATATAATGCACACAGAGATATGTACGTACGTATGCATGTATGTGTATATGTCTATGTGGTATGGTATATGAGTTGTAAACACTGTGATATGTAATACAAAAATAATAATTAAAATATATATCTGAGTGTCGGCTTTGCCCGCCTGACAGATGGTAAACTTTTGTTGTTTATTGTAAGAAAAAAAATTTAATTTTATTTCTTTTTTGTTTGTTTTGTTAAAACGTAATACAGGGTGGCTGATGAAAGCCGCTACCAAAAAAAAATGTAATAACTTTTTTTCTATTTAATAATAATAATTTAATAATTAATTTAATTAATTAATTAATTAATTTAATTAATAATAATTTAATAATTAATTTAATAATTTAATTTAACATGAATAAAAGAAAAATGTATTCCATACACCGAAAAAAAAATGTAGCAATATTCATCATTGTAGCAATATTCATCAGCCACCCTATACAAGTAAGAACATTATATGTGCATACTCATACATTATAGTACATGTAAGTGTGTATGTATGCAAATGTGAATATGCTTATGGCAAACAGATTGGCACTTATCCAAAATACAATAAAAATTCTTATTGAACAGGGGCCGGCCATAATATAAAAATTGGAAATTTAATTCCACAAAAAAAAAAGCGAAAAAACAAAAGCGACGTCTTGGAATTGTTAAATTTCATGGATGGCTATGTGCGCAAATAAATTTTTACGAACAAAAATTTATTGAAATTATTTTCATGAACTCAACACATACATACTTATATAGACAGACATACATATGTATGTACAGCGGTCAAAAAAAGTATTCATCACTCAATGTTTTTTTTTTAATAAGTCTACAAAAGACAATTGGAATAAAAACATATTAAACTAATGATGCAGTAGTGCTTGTGTGATATATATGTACACAATTTCATTGTTTTTAAAGAAAAAAATAGTATTTATTGGAACAAAAAGGGCCATTTTACAGCTGAACACAAAAAATTAAACAAAAAAAGTATTCATCATTGCAAAAAAACAAAAAAATAAATAACATAATTTAAAAAAATTAATACTTTGTTAATCGACCACCGCGTCTTATAACTTCTTTTAAACGGTTTGACATCGATTGGACTAATTTAGCGGTTATATTTTGGTCTATATTAGTCCTTTCCTCCATTATTACCTGTTGCATTTGACTCTTGCTCGAAAAATTGCGCGTTCTCAATTTGCGTTCGAGATGTTCCCAAAGATGTTCAATTGGGTTCAAGTCGGGACTTTGAGGAGGAGTTTTAATGACTTTGGGGCAGTTATACAGCATCCACATCTTGGTATTTAAAGCAGAATGTTTGGGGTCATTATCTTGATAATATTGAAAGTTATTACCAAGCCCAAGTTTTACAGCACTATCTTTTAAATTCCTCTTTAAAATGTCAATGTAATACTTATGATCCATTACTCCATTAATAATTTCAAGATTTCCCGCTCCTGAAGCCGCCATACACCCCCAAACCATTAAACCACCTCCACCATGTTTTACAGTAGCAACTGTGTTTCGTTCTTCAAGCTCTGTATTTGGTTTTCTGTACACTATGACCTTTCCATCGCACCCAAAAAGATTAAACTTGCTCTCGTCTGCAAAAATGACTGTTTTCCAAAATGATTCGGGCTGTTTTACATACATTTTTGCGAAGTTTAGCCTTTTCACTCGGTTTATTTTATTTATAAAGGGCTTCTTACGTGCAGTAACTATGCCTTTTGAGTGTTTTTCGAATTGTTTGTGTAATAACTTCCTTCCCTAAATATTCCATAGTGTTTTTACGAAGAATGGTCGCATTTGTCTTCGGAGTTTTCTGAACTTGCCGCACTAGCCAACGCACATCTCCAACTGAAAGTGCTTTTGGTCGACCAGATCTTGGTTTATTGTCAACAGTTTTCGTTTCTGTCCACTTTCTGATGATGGATTGTATAGTAGATCGTGGTCTATTTAATATTTCACTGATAGTTTTTTGAGTTAAACCATTCCTGTGGTGTTTTATTATCAAAACTTTTACCTCATCAGAAACCTCGTTTTGCTTACGACCCATTTTGACAAAAACTATATTTTCAATGAAATTAAATATTTGCTGTCAAGGGCAAAGCCTCCTTTACTAAATAAAACAGAAAAGGGGGATTCCCAAATAATATTTGAATTTGACTTTGATGATAGCACATCAATGATGAATACTTTTTTTGTTCTGTTTTTGGTGTTATTATATAAAATTGCATTTTTTGCGCTAATTAAATTTATTTTTTGAATTTATTTTTCAAACATATTACGAAAAATAAACTACTGCATAAAACTGCATTATTTGTTTACTTTAAATTTTCTTCAATTACCCAAAATAAGTGAATTTATTATCAATTTTGCTAATGATGAATACTTTTTTTTGACCGCTGTACATATGTATGTACAATATGTATGTGAGTACCAAAAAAGTCTTTGGCTTATTTCCCACATTATTTGATTGATTTGCTTTGATTGCCCTATTCACACTTCTTGGAGTGTTTATTTTTGCGGGAACGAATATTTTCCCAACAATTCATTGAAATGAATTGAAAATATTTTTTTTTCTTCAATGTGTATAGTGGGGTAGGCCTCGTTAATGATAAATTTTCAAAATTTAAAAATTAATCTCATGGAACTTGGGAGACTTTTTGCCATCTTAGCTTAAGCTAGGTTAGTTATAAAAGAGGATCCGGAACATTGTGTGAATACTGTGTGAAGATATTTCTTAGTTTAACTCCTTTCTTTAATGTTCGATCGCTATCGATAGAAAATCTGGCATAAACATAGAAAGTGCTCCAACGCAACGTGGTCCTCGTGGGGTTGGCAACCCTGACACTTCACCCCAAATGTTGTATAAGATTCGCACTCTTCTCTCAAATACCTTTTGTTTAAGTACCACATTATACGGATCGTTCTATATGCCTGTGTAAGAGGTTAGAGATGGGGATGGAGGTGCCACTCCCAAAGATGTCATCCCAAATTAAATTAGAGCTTATATCTTGAAAAAGTCCCTAAACCTTGGATGTTTTACAGTGTAACTTGCGAAAGTTCATATTCACTAATTCACACAAATTGTCAAAGAAATAAGAACTCCTTCAGTATTTTTTCTCACAGCTTCTGTAGAAATTGTACCATCTATTACCAGGGATATTGCAGTTTAATGGCTCAGACAACTTGTAACCCACATTGCCTGGAATATCGGATATTGTATGAAAGATAATTCAGTAAATCTGGTAACAGATGCAGCTGGTGTATTTTGGATATTGAAAGAACATTTTCCCAGATGCTAGTATCCGATAATGGCGGCGACGGGGATATCGCAAAAACAATCCCTGGTGATGGTGCTAAAGCAGATTTGCCCATGAACATTCCGCTAAGGAACAAGAGTAAACTTCTCACATATCAATGAGTGCTGTCCGTTTCCGTGGGACACTTCTTTGGGGAGACGTTTATACATGGCATAGTACCTCACAAATGTCGCCAGCATTGGGAGGGGATACCCAACGCTGAAGTTTTTTTTTATGATGTTCTCGCCAGGATTCGATCCCAGGCGTTAATCTTGTTAGGCGGACATGCTAACCTCTGTGCTACGGTGGCCTCCAAGTAGCAATAACCCGACTGAAAATCAAGGCAGCAGAAGGCGATGGGTTGCCAGAGGCGAGACGTTGGTAAAGTGTATGTAGTGCTGTCTTCAGTGCAACTGTGTTTCAGAGACAAGCCACGACTTAGGATCGGTCAAACAAAACCAAGTTGCGTGCGCACTGGGACCTATACAGGGAGTTCTTAAACAAGCACCAAAGCTCAGTGAAATCGTTCAAGCGAGCCTCGTGGGTCCGTTTTTGCGAGTCGATAGAGCGAGTGAATGCATACTCCAGATTCCGCAGATTACTCCCCAAGAAATCGAAAAGCTGCTGCCTGATTCGCACTCCCCTGGGTGCTCGAACGTGGCCGGTGGGTCACACAACACTGTAGTCACTGTCCGTGGTTGAGGACATAATAACGGAAGGGAAGAAAGCGGAAAAAACGGAGCCATTGTTTGCCCAAGTACTACAGTCCTTCATTTTGGGACTTATTGATATATGTATTAGGGACCGTCTTGGTTTACGGCTACCAGCATGCATATACTAAGCGTCGGACAGTTGATAGTGCCCTTCATGTTGTGGTGGGCTCTAGCACTTTGGCGGCCTTCTTGAATTTAGAAGGGGCTTTTAATAACGTCAAGTTGGAGTCCATAGCTTAGGATGACATGGAAGTCCTCCCTTTTTTGGTAAATTGGGTTGATACGAATTATGGGTGAGGTCAAATTATCGATGCATCACTGGAAGAGGGCTCGATAAGGATGATCATGACCAAAGGAACTACGCAAGGAGGAGTTTTATCTCCTCTATTGTGACTTTTTGAGATCAAGGGGATTCTGAGGTCTTTGAAGACAGAGTGGGTGAAGGTCGTTGTCTGCGTGTACAACGTTGTCATCATGATGAGTGGCCGTTTCCTCTCTGCTAAAGATCCCAAAATTGCGATACAGTTACACCTTGACTGTATTTATCGGCCGACTAGAGTTTCATTTTGAATTCATACATTTAGGCACTCAAACTTTCCAAATGTTCTTTCTTTATGGATAAGGCTAAAGCTATTAAAATTTCGATACAGTTACATCTTCATATTGGGTGTACTATCGGGGGCAGCGAAACAACCGGGCAATTTTTTCAAATATTTTGATTTTTAAAAATTTTGAAAAAAAAAATCTTTTTATTTCCTAAGGCTCTACAACAAAAAAAAGCATTTTCATAATATTTTATGACCATTTAGTGAAGAAAGCTCGATTATTTTTTTAATAGAAATCATTAAATTCAACAAAACATTAAAACGGATTCCAGAATTCTCACTCCTAAGAATTTTGAGAAATTTTTTCGTTTGATTTTTGGGATATAAAAAATTGCTGACTTTTGACAAACCAATTTTCCCTCAAAACATGACGGAAAAAATTATTGTAACTGGTTTTAGTCATCTACTTTACGCCAATCCAAATTTCATTACGATACCTCTTTCCTAACTCGAGCTAGAATTTTTCTAAGTGTCTGTCTAAGTTTTTTCGATGTGTCAGTTCCTGCAACCAATAGGTACCACAATTTTCAAACAAGATCCCAGATCCGTTTATATGGCAGCTATATCAGGTTATGAACCGATTTTCACCATACTTAAAACAGTTATTGGAAGTCATAACGAAACTACTCATTCAAAATTTCAGCCAAATTGGATAACAATTGCGCCCTCTAGCGGTTCAAGAAGTCAAGACCTACGATCGGTTTATATGGCAGCTATATCAGGTTATGAACCGATTTGAACCATACTTAGCAAAGTTACTAGAAGTGATACCAAAACACCATGTGCAAAATTTCAGTAAAATTGAACGAGAATTGCGCCCTCTAGAGGCTCAAGAAGTCAAGACCCAAGGCCGGTTTATATGGCAGCTATATCAAAACATGGACCGATTTGGCCCATTTACAATGCCAACCAACCTACATTAATAAAAAGTATTTGAGCTTTCGACAGACAGACGGACGGACATGGCTGGATCGACTTAAAATGTCATGACGATCAAGAATATATATACCTTATGGGGTCTTAGACGCATATTTCGAGGTGTTACAAACAGAATGACGAAATTAGTACACCCCCATCCTATGGTGGATGGTATAAAAAAAATTGAGGTATCTTTACCAATTTCACAGTAACAAGAATTTTGGCAATTTTCGATTTTAAATAAATGTGGGGTGTACATTTGTTTGTAACATCCAAAGGGAAGAGACATAGACCCATTAATAAGTATACCGATATACTCAGAATCACTTTCTGATTCGATTTAGTTACGTTCGTCTGTCTGTTTGTCCGTCTGTTCATTTTAGTTTGTGTACAAAGTACAGATCGCAATTTCCATGCGATCGTCTTTAAATTTGGCCTAGAGAGGAAGCCCAGAGACGAAGCCAAAAATCGGTTCAGATTTGTCTATAGCTCTCATATATATGTTCTTTTGATTTGGACTAAAATGGCAATTATATCGTCATTTGTAAACCGATTCTCACAAAATTTTGTACGAGGGGTTCTTTTATAAGTCTCGACATTATTGGTAAATTTCATAGAAATCGGCTCAGATTTAGATATAGCTCCCATATATATATATATATATTCTTCCGATTGGGACTAGTATTGCAATATTTTGGTCATTTGTTAACCGATTCACACGAAAATTGACACAAAGGATTCCCTTATGAGTCCCGCTACTGCTATTGCATTCAATAGAAATCGGTTCAGATTTCGATAAACCTCACATATGTATTTTCGTCCGATTTTGAATAATGCTCAATAATTTAGTGATTTGCGGAGCGATCTTTACAAAATTTTGTCACGAAAATTTCTCTTATAACTCTTCTGATGAAATTGTTTCAGTTTT
Organism: Stomoxys calcitrans; assembly: GCF_963082655.1. Lineage (NCBI taxonomy): Eukaryota > Metazoa > Arthropoda > Insecta > Diptera > Muscidae > Stomoxys > Stomoxys calcitrans. The sequence continues at coordinate 29,898,512 of NC_081552.1, forward strand.
AGATATACCTCACATATACCTCGCAGCTACCTATTTTCATTTTGAAGGCCTTTGCTAACCCAGTTATCAATCGATCTTTTCAAAAATTTGCACAACGATTTACGCTATGGCTCCTGCAATATGTACGGATTTTGATCGAAATTCTACATATCAAATTTAAACAAATTTTCAATTCGACGACTTAGCCTGCATATCCAATGTGGTGTAGGGTATCAAAAGGTCGACGTCGCCCGACTTTAGCCCGTCCTTATTTGTTTTTACTTCAAATACGCCAAACAGCATTATTCAAGAAATAAGATTTGAAGAAAATTTTTAATGTTCCAAAAATTATTTCCGGCACATGCTTGTATCGTTTCAAATACTGATTCGTATTTGTGCCTCTTTGCCTCAGTTCAATGAGTGTGGGCAGTCTGTGATGGACCACTAATCTAATGCCTCTTTCCTTGATGCCACTTATTAGTGATGGCGTATATTATTGTGGCGAATGGTTTTGCATGCTCGCACGAACCACGTAATGAATGGCCTGATAGGTATTACTCATCAACAAACACTTAAGGAATTCCTATTACTCATCAATACATACGGTCAAAAATTTGTAAAAATTTTTCCGTTACAACTGGGCGGAAATCTTAACAATGAAGGCAATTAGAATGAAATGTTTCCATGGACGATTCAAGTGATTTATTTAGAAATTTTTGAATACGAAACAGTAAAATCGCGCTTAATTCGGCTGGGCCAAATCTAGGCAACTTACCACCATAGCTTTTTATACCCTACACCACTACTGTGGTACAGGGTATTGTAACACAGTGCATTTGTTTGTAACACCCAAAAGGAAGAGAGGTTGACGCATTGATAAGTATACCGATCGAAGTCGGTTCAGATTTAGATATAGCTCGCATATATATGTTCGTCAGATTTTGGCTAATTTGCAATAATGTTGTCATTTGTCAACCGTAGTTAGTAAAGTTTGAACATATGCTCGAAATGTGGTACGGATTGTTAAATAATCCATCTGAAAACATTCGCCACGGTCCATCAAAATTGGTTAAGAATTGGATATAGCCCCACATTGTACTTATAGGGTAGGTGTAGGGTATTATACAGTCGGCACCACCCGACTTTTGCCCTTCCTTACTGGTTTTCTATTATGGAATCTATCTACTCGTGAATATTAAATGCACTGTACGTACCAAATTTTCGGCCAACCCGATAACAATTTAAGATGTTCCGCCAATTTTCAAGCTGTTAACACGGATTTTACAAAGATTGGATCCGTTTTCGAGTCCGGACCATCAATTTTAAGATTTATAAAATCAACGGTAGAGTAGCCCCCACTTTGGCTAGTGATGCCAAAAATAAAATTATGATGTTCACATCTCTTAAGCAGGAAAATTACACATGTTCAGGGAACATGTTGTCTTGGCATAGGCGAGGCGTTGGGAACCAATTAATTGTTTCAACCCGACACGGGAGCACCACACGGGTTAGAATTCTGTGCTCCGATTTGTGTGATAAACAACTGTAGTCGCGGACAATCAACGGTAACAACGGGAGATTTTCAGTGAGAGGCCGGCCGGCACCGACTCTTGCCTAAATACTGACTGGCGAGTACTCCAATTTTCAAAAAACGCCAGATCTCGGAGATGTGTGCACCCTTGTGGTACCCCAAAAACACGAAATTGGTAAAAAATGTTGCGGTCAAATAACCTGGGGGGATACCCCACCCGAACGGACATGTGTACCGATTGGGACAATATGGGTATCAAATGAAAGGTATGTAAGAGTAGAGTATGAATTTGGTATACAAATTTCACTCTTAATTTTCGGGGGGTCCCCCACCCACAAAAAAGCCCCAAGAGGGCACTTTCACCGCTATGGGGAATATGGGTATCAAATGAAAGGTATTTAAGAGTAGAGTACGAACTTGACATTAAAATGTTACCCTAAGTGTAGCCACCCCCACCCCGAAAAACACCACCAACAGGACACTTTAACCGCTTTGGGCAATATGGGTGTCAAATGAAAGGTATTTAAGAGTAAAGTACGAACTTGACATTAAAAAAAGTGTAACCAATAGATCGCGACAATAAAAGACTCAAATTAATTGTCGTTTGGTTCTCGGCGTCGAGGGGTACAACCCTCTCCTCCCAATAAATGCAACGCCAAACTTTCATGTAGCATGACCGACAATATATTGTACTCAAATGAAAGGACGTGTCAGAGGACAATCCCTGTGTAAAATGTCAGCCAATTCCAATAAGAATTGCGTCCTTTGGGGGCTCAAGAAGCAAAATAAAGAGATCGATTTATATGAGAGCTGTATCAGGCTATAAACCGATTCAGACTATAATAAACAAGTATGTTGATGGTCATGAGAGGATCCGTCGTACAAAATTTCAGGCAAATCGGATAATAATTGCGACGAGAGGCTCCAGAAGTCAAGATCCCAGATCGGTTTATATGGCAGCTATATCAGGTTATTGACCGATTTGAACCCAATTTAGCACAGTTGTTGGAAGTCACAGCAAAACACATCGTGCAAAATTTCATTCCAATCGGATAAGAATTGCGCCCACTAGAGGCTCAAGAAATCAAGACCCAAGATCAATTTATATGGCAACTATGTCAGCTTATTGACCGATTTGAACCCAATTTAGCACAGTTGTTGGAAGTCACAGCAAAACACATCGTGCAAAATTTCATTCCAATCGGATAAAAATTGCGTCCTTTAGAGGCTCAAGCAGTCAAGACCCAAGATCGGTTTATATGGCAGCTATATCAGGTTATTGATCGATTTGAACCATACTTGGCACAGTTGTTGGATATCATAACAAAACACGTCGTGCAAAATTTCATCCCAATCGGATAAGAATTGCGCACTCTAGAGGCTCAAGAAGTCAAGACTCAAGATCGGTTTATATGGCAGCTATATCAAAACATGGACCGATATGGCCCATTTACAATACCAACCGACCTACACTAATAAGAAGTATTTGTGCAAAATTTCAAGCGGCTAGCTTTACTCCTTCGGAAGTTAGCGTGCTTTCGACAGATGGATGGACATGGCTAGATCGACTTAAAATGATATGACGATCAAGAATATATATGCTTTATGGGGTCTTAGACGCATATTTCGAGGTGTTGCAAACAGAATGACGAAATCAGTATTCCCCCTATCCTATGGTGGAGGGTATACAAAAAGTGTAGAAACCATTTTTAAAAAAAAATTTTATAAGAAATACATATTTTTTAAGTCGAATTCTCTCAAGTAAGTTTAAAGAACGGCCGGGGGACTCGAAACTTGGTTCCCCAATTCTTCAGTGGTATGTAAAGATGTACTACAAAGAATTGTTAGCACAACTACCAGTTAGCCAGTTACCAGTTCGAATTTTAATAACCAAATTTCAATTGAACCTTTGTACCAGAAAGGAGAATGGATTGAAAAAGGCAAAATCCTTAAACTGCCGCCTACTGGTACACTTACCCTATGTGTTTGTGAATACGAAATTTTAAAATTTTAAATTAATAGATTAGTGGCTGAGAGGAAGTCACCAAGTCACCATTAACGCAGCAGCCGCTCGCTTTATACCAGCCGGTCGAATACCCCAAGTGCGACTCAATTACCCGGCGCAGGCAGCGGTACTCGCTGTATGGACCCCACTAACATCAGAATCAGGGTAATCAACGAACATAAGCGGAATTTGTAGCTGGAACACTTGGAGCAATGTAACTTAGGCACCGGTGTAGGCAAACTGTGGTCTACTGTAAAGGCACTCTCGAACCCCGGTAGACGGGAGGTAGACAGGACCTCAGTTACTTTTGGCAAAATAATCGTGTCTGATCCGAAGAGATGCGCCAGGTCGTTCAAGCGTCATTTAAATTGAGCATACCGAAAGTGACAAGGCTAGGAGGAGAGTTATTCGTCGTATCCGTGGTCTCCCAGCCAATGGCCAGCCACCAAAATTTAACGTGGGCGAAGTTACAAATGTCATCTGTGGCGCCAAATCACCCAAGGCGTTGGGCCCCGACGGAATCCCTACTCTGATGCTGAAGAATCTGGATCTACCTGGAGTTGAGTACCTCACTACTGTACTCAACCTGCCTTCGAACACTCTTATAGTTAACAATGTCTGGAAAATGGGCGCAGTGATCGCGTTACTGAGGCGGTCGTACAGACCGATCTGCCTTCCCTGACCAGTAGCCAAAAAGCTTAAGGCATTACTCCTCCTAGGACGCCTACGCCTAGTAGGAGAATTTCCATTTGCCGAACATCAGCTTGGATTTCGAAGGCTGCATAGCACACCGTAGCGCAGAGGTTAGCATGTCCGCCTATGACGCTGAATGCCTGGCATCGAATCCTGGCGAGCATTAGAAAAAAATTTCAACGGTGGTTTTCCCCTCCCCTCCTAGTGGTTTTCCCCTGTCTAAATGTTGCCAGCATTTGTGAGGTACTATGCCACGTCAAACTTCTCTCCAAAGAGATGTCGCACTGCGGCATGCCGTTTGGACTCGGCTACAAAAAGGAGTCCCCTTATCATTGAGCTTAAACTTGAATCGGACGGCACTCATTGATATAAAAGAAGTTTGCCCCTGTTCCTTAGTGGAATGTTCATGGGCAAAATTTGCATTTTTTTTTTGCATTTGCATAGCACAACAAGTGCTTCATTCAACCCAGGCCATGCGATAGGACGCATTCGATGCCATTCGTGGCACTGGCATTCGACACGGTCAGCCATGTCGCCACTATTTGAGGACATCGCCAAGACGTCCCTTCAGCCAGGCATGAAACGCTGCATCGCGAATTATCTGTGTGGTCGTCAGTCATTTATGGAATTGAGGGATAAGAAGTCGAAGCATCGTAGAGTGAAACAGGGAGTTCCCCAAGGCGGGGTGATATCTCCGTACTTTGTCTACAATATGTACCAATGTTCCTATTTTCAGAATTCACTCATATATTGGGTTGCCCAAAAAGTAATTGCGGATTTTTTAAAAGAAAGTAAATGCATTTTTAATAAAACTTAGAATGAACTTTAATCAAATATACTTTTTTTCTAAACAAGCTAAAAGTAACAGCTGATAACTGACAGAAGAGAGAATGCAATTACAGAGTCACAAGCTGTGAAAAAATTTATCAACGCCGACTATATGAAAAATCCGCAATTACTTTTTGGGCAACCCAATATTTAGCTTAATCTCGTTAATAAATATTCTCTAATAATTGTCGCAATCATGACTTTCGAATATGTATAAATTTTTTCATCAAATGTTTTAAAAATATACCAAAAACATCCGTTAATAAATAATAATTGCATTAAATTTCGTTTTTTTTTTTCGTGCCCCATCGTTTATATTTATTGCGTTCTAAAAAAAGACCATCAACTAAATATAGTTTATTTAGTTTGCAATTAACATTAGCCTTCTAATTTGGCAAAGGTTTGTGCTGCGTGTGACAATGCTCTAAATATTCCATTGCAAACATTCCCTACCCTCATGACTGATAATTACGAGTATGCATGGCGCAATCCGTATATCTTTAACATCATCATGATCATTTCCCTGTGATTATTTAATTGAAGATAGTTTTATCTAACACGAGATGTGTTAGAAATATGGGACATTCGCTTTCTGATAGAAAGCGAGCGGCATGTGTAATTTTTGTGTACTAAGATAGCAAGTATTGTAATATTCAGCAGTAAAACTTAAGGTTACATTGGTTGGCTGAATGAAAATCATAATTCTTAAAAATCCCACAAGGTAGGATGTTTCAAGATAACCACTGTGCAACCCGCATGTTGTGTATGGTATCTTAACATCAAGGAAAGGTTACTCGTTGTACGGATGCGTAGTAGAAAGCCACTCAATATAAGACACCCTCCACCATAGAATGGGGGCATATTAAATTCGTCATTCCGTTTGTAAGAACTCAAAATCTTGGTCTAAGACCCCATAAAGTGTATATATTCTTGAACGCCACGTGCCAGATATGGTCCGAATCGGTCTAAAATCAGATATAGCTCCCATATAAGCCGATCTCCCGAATACACTTCTTGAACCTCTAGGGGGTGTATCTTCTTATCCGATTAGGCTGAAATTTTGCACAGTGACCTTTCACTATGAAAAACAAAGGAATAGTAACAAGTAAAAGCGTGCTAAGTTCGGCCGGGCCGAATCTTATATACCCTCCACCATGGATCGCATTTGTCGAGTTCTTTTCCCGGCATCTCTTCTTAGGCAAAAAAAAAGGATACAAGAAAAGATTTGCTCTGCTATTAGAGCGATATCAAGATATGGTCCGGTTTGGACCACAATTAAATTATATGTTGGAGACCTGGAGACCTCAAAAAGTAAAATAGAGAGATCGATTTATATGGGAGCTGTATCGGGCTATGGACCGATTCAGAGCATAATAATGTAATCGGATAATAATTGCGACTTCTAGAGGCTCAAGAAGTCAAGATCCCAGATCGGTTTATATGGCAGCTATATCAGGTTATGAACCGACTTGTACTTTATTTGACATAGTTGGTGAAAGTAACAATAAAAGACGTCTTGCGAAATTTCAGCCAAATCGGATAGGAATTGCGCCCTCTAGAAGCTCAAGAAGTCAAGTCCCCAGATCTGTTTATATGACAGCTATATCAGGTTATGAACCGATTTGAACCATATTTGGCACAGTTGTTGGATATCATAACAAAATACTACGTGCCAAAATTCATTCAAAAAGGATAGGAATTGCCCCCTCTAGAGGCTCAAGAAGTCAAGACCCCAGATCGGTTTATATGGCAGCTATATCAGGTTATGGACTGATTTGGACCATACTTGGCACAGTTGTTGGATATAATAACGAAACACGTCGTGCAAAATTTCATTCCAATCGGATAAGAATTGCGCACTCTAGAGGCTCAAGAAGTCAAGACCCAAGATAGGTTTATATGGCAGCTATATCAGGTTATGGACCGATTTGAACCATACTTGGCACAGTTGTTGGATATCATAACAAAACACGTAGTGCAAAATTTCATCCCAATCGGATAAGAAATGCGCACTCTAGAGGCTCAAGAAGTCAAGACCCAAGATCGGTTTATATAGCAGCTATATCAAAACATGGACCGATATGGCCCATTTACAATACCAACCGACCTACACTAATAAGAAGTATTTGTGCAAAATTTCAAGCGGCTAGCTTTACTCCTTCGGAAGTTAGCGTGCTTTCGACAGACAGACAGACAGACGGACGGACGGACAGACGGACGGACATGGCTTGATCGACATAAAATTTCACGACTATCAAGAATATATATACTTTATGGGGTCTCAGACGAATATTTCGAGTAGTTACAATCAGAATGACGAAATTAGTATACCCCCCATCTTATGGTGGAGGGTATAAAAACGGACCCCCCCCCCCACTTTGACGACCCACGCAAACGATAAAAGGACCATGATTTGCGGATCTGCACCTGGAATGTCCGCACTCTTTATAGAGAAGATGCCGTATACGCGCTGGCGGATATATTTGGGAAGTACCTGGCAGATATTACCGCCTTACAGGAAGTGCGATGGACTGGGAATGACGTCATTACAACACCAAACGTTGACGAACTATACTATAGCTGCCATAACACGAGCCATGAATTTGGCTGTGGATTTGTGGTTAGTCGGAGACGGAAACACCTTGACTCCAGCTTTACTCCGGTGGATGAGAGGCTAGCCACAATCCGCATAAAAGCCAAATGCTTCAACATCAGCCTTATTTGTGCCCATGCCCCGGCGGAAGACAAAGACGAGCAGACCAGGGATATATTCTACCAGAGCCAAGAGATAGAATATGAAATCTCGTTCTGGGAAGGAAGACATTTTTGGTCCAATAGTCGGAAAGTTTAGCCTCCACGAGATAACGTCCAGTAATGGGTTGAGGCTGATAGATTTCGCCGCGGCAAAAAAACATGGTAGTTAGTAGCACCAGATTTCAACATAAAAATATTCACAAAGCCACATGGCTGTCACCCGATCAAAACACGAGAAACCAAATTGATCACGTTGTGATAGATGGAAGGCATTCATACAGCGTGTTAGATGTACGATCGATCCGTGGAGCGAATATAGATTCGGATCATTACCTTGTTGCAGAAAATATTCGCACCAGTTTGAACTGACACTGCACCGAAGCTGGACATTGAAAAGCTGCAAACACAACAGATGGAAACGACATACTCCACTGGACTGAACCAACTGCTTCATGAAAGCACTCCTTGTTCCGCTAATATAATGGCGCAGTGGCAAACGATTGCCCATTCAATGGAAAATACACCGAAATCTGTACTTGGGTACCGGAAGCCTCCTCCCAGAAACCAATGGTAGGACCAAAAGTGTCGAGATGCTACTAAAGCCAAGAACGGGGCATATAGAGCAACCCTGCAATCAGTAGCAACGCACCAGATGAAGGAGAGGTATCGGGAGAAAAGGAGAGAGGAGAAACGTCTATTCCCCAGAAAGAAAAATGAAATGGAAAGACGTGAGTGTGAGCGAATTAAGATGTACAGAAGTCAGAATGAAATCCGGAAATTTTACCAAAGAATTAAACATCAAACCGATGACTTTGGTGCAGGCACATCCTCCTGCAGAGACAAAGAAGGAAATCTGGTACCTGACACAGATAACGTGCTGAGGATATGGAAAGAACATTTTACCCAACTGCTAGCGTCCGACGTTGGCGACGAAAAGGATACCGCAGAACCAATCAATGATGATGATATAGAATGTTTACCTTCTAGTCAGAATGAGGTCCAGGTAGCAGTGACCCAACTAAAGAACAACAAGGCAGCAGGAGCCGACGGATTAGCCGCTGAACTATTTAAGACCGGAGGTGACACGCTGATAAGGCGTATGCAACAGCTTATCTGCGCAATCTGGCTAGAAGAACGCTTACCCGATGATTGGAACCTCAGCATACTATGTCCTATACACATGAAAGAAGACAAGACGCAATGTGCCAACTACAGAGAAATAAGTCTCATCCCCATCGCATACAATATACCCTCGAGCGTACTGTGTAAAAGATTAAAACCTAACGTCAATGAGATAATCCACCCTGGACCAGATATTCACACTGCGCCAAATCCTGGAAAAGACCCGAGAAGGACAAATCAACATCTTTACGTTCAAAGGTATTTCAAGCCATGTCTGATTTTGGTATCCCTGCAAAATGAATAGGACTCTACAGGATAACACCTGCCGGTACGCGTTTCTCAGTGAGAATAGGAAAGAATCTCTCCGAACCATTTAATACCAAACGAGGTTTCAGACAAGCAGACAGCCTATCGTGTGATCTCTTTAATATCCTGCTGGAGAAGATTATACGAGATGCAGATGTGAATAGATATGGCACACTAAACACAAGAGAACACATGCTACTCGCCTATGCAGACGACATCGACATCATAGTCACCGGATCACCGGAAGTAGTAATTGCAGTCTATGAAATAATCAAAAGAAATTCAGTGAAAATGGGTCTGGCAGTAAATGGAGATAAGACCAAATGGATGGTATCAACTCCCAAAACGCCCTGTACAACCGAACAGATAAAGAAAATGGAGAAAGTTGGGAACCACAACTTTGAGATAGTAACTTTATCTACCTCGGCACCGCCGTAACCGAAACTAATGACACCAGTTTTGAGATAAAGCGAAGATTAATACTGGCAAATAGATGCTACGTTGGACTAAGTAAGCAATTTAGAAACAAGGCCACCTCTCGACAGACGAAGATTACACCACTGATACTACCCGTGTTGTTATATGGTTCTAAGGCATGGGTACTTGTGAAAGCAGTACCCAGTGGCAGTGCTTGGAGTATTTGAGAGAAAATCGAAGAAGAATCCTTCGTAAAATATATGGAACAGTTTGCGTTAATGGAGAATTTAGGGGTCGTATGAATCATGAGCTGTATGACGATGATAGCATAATTACACGCATCAAGATACAACGGCTGCGTTGGCTAGGTCATGATGAGCGCCATGTTTTCTCAACAGAACGATTTTGATATCCGACCATCTCAATTGATCTTGAACAGGAAACTGAACTGGAGGTGTCACATTTGGTGGCGTACCGAAAAGGCTCACAGATTTTGTGCACTGCTTAGACGGGGCATTGGCTCGAAATAGCGCCTGAATCCGGAGATATGCCAATAGCTTTACAGGAGTGTAAAATTACGCTTCGGTAGTATAATGGACGACAATGGAGAGGAAGTGCAACATGAGGACATAACAACAGATTCAGGAAACGTGTTGTCTTGGCATAGGCGGAGCAGTGAGAACCACGAATACTAGGACACTTGAATGAATAATAATAAGGCAGCAGGTGCCGATGGGTTGACAGTGGAGCTATTTAAGGTCGGAGGCGACATGCTGAAAAGTTGTATGCATCTGCTGGCATGTACAATCTAGCCTAGCCAGAATGAGATCGATGTAACTTCAATAAGGCAGCCGGTTCCGATGGTTTGACAGCTGAGCTATTTAAGACGAAAGAAGACACACTGATAAGAAATAAGAATAGGCTGGCTTATGCAACCTAGATAAATCCGAATGCGATCGAAATAGCATTTACCCGGCTGGAAATAATAATAAGTACCGATGGGTTGACAACTAAACTGGTAAAGACCGTAGACGACACGTTAATAAATCTTATCCATGGTCTGATTTGTAAAATCCAGTTTAACCAAAACGAAATCTTAGTGGTTTTAAGTTGTCAGAAAATAATAAACAGCAGGTGCCGATGGGTTGACACTTTAACCATCTAAGGCCGGAGAAGACATGCTGATAAGCCATATGGTTAGTATAACCCAGCTTAGCTCACATGAGATTGATGTAGCTTTTTTAGGTCACACCGTTGACGAGATGGTAGCTACTCAAATTACTAGTACGGTCCAGAGAGATCTGGGTCTGAGACGAGTGGGTCCTGGCTGGTCAGTTAAACAGGTGACGTGTGTCATGTGGTCCCTGGTCAATTAATCCTTGCTGCCATCATGCAGGATGTATGTCCCGATTGTGACCAGGGACCACACGACGCACGTTACCTGTTTAACTGCCCAGCCAGATCCACTCGTCTCAGACCCAGATCCTTTTGGACGCACCCCATCCTAGTCGCAAAATTCCTAGATCTAGATACTCAACAGAATCAAGCAGATGAAAGATAGAAGACAACACACTGCTACAACAACCAGAACGTCGCTACTGCAGTATCACAATGGACTAAAACAATCTATTTAGAAAATAATTAGACGGCAGGTACCGATGGTTTGAGAGCCGAGCTCAGCCGGAGACGACGTGTGGTTAAAGCATATGCTTCAGCGTTTTTGTACAATCAAGCCTAGTCAGTTGTCACGGATACAAGGTGCTACGTAAGAATCGCTTAAGCCGTCATTTCTTTTGGATCAGGTATGCCCCATTATACCACCCACCGACTTCATAACCTCTGAGTGCCGAAGGTTTATCAATCAGACGAAGGTCGATTGTGTCGGCGTCAGAGAGTACACAAATGGCCGCTTCAGTGAACAGACACCCCCCTTCAGTAGTGGAGAGGAAATTCTGCGACATCATTAACGCAGTAGCCGGTCAAATACCCCAAGTGTGGCCCAATTTCCCGGCCCAGGCAGAGGTACTCGCAGACAAGTGTGATGGGATTTATTGCACGCAACCCACATACCACCGAAACGGCGAGCTGAGTCAGCAAATGAACAGGGTAGTCAACGAACATAAACGTAATTTGTGGCTGGAACACTTGAAGTAATGTTACCTAGGTAGCGGTCTTGACAAGCTCTGTGGACTACTGTTCGAGTCACTCTCGAACCCCGGAAGAAGGGACGACAGGTAACTGTGACAGACCCGAAGAGTTTTGTCAGGTTGTTCAATTTATTGTGCATCCCCAGAGTGATAAGGCTAGAAGGGGAGCCATTCGTCGTATGCGAGGTCCCCGAGCGTATGGACAGCCATCACAATTTACAGTGGACAAAGTGACGAATCTTCGAAATTAGCATGGATTTCGAAGACTGCATAGAACGGTAACAGCTTTGCATGCCATCACCGCACATATATACCGTGGCTTCAATTAGCCTAGGCCATGTGATAGGATGGTCCTCGTGGCATTCGCCTCGGTCGGTCAGCCATGCCAAACTATTTGAGGACATCGCCAATACCTCCCTTCAGCCAGGCCTGAAACGCTGGGCCGCAAATTATCTGTGTCATTGCTGTAATTTAGGGATAAGAAGTAGAAACATCGAAGAGTGTGACATGGAGTACTCCAAGGCGGGGTGATATCTTCGGCACTGTTTAAACTCTACCCATCCTCCATTCCATCCCCCTCCAAACGGCATAGAGATCGTATGATATGTGGACGAATGTAAGATCATGGCATCAGGCCCCCCACCCATTGTTGACTTCTGCGATAGGTTAAACGTCTACCTCAACGAACTTGCCGCTTATTTCGCTGCAAGAAATATGAAGACATCTGCCACCGAATCTTCAGCCACATTGTTCACTGCAGATTGGTGTGATGTGAAAAATGAACTGAATGTGAAAGTTGATGGAGTTACGATTCCGATCATCAAGTGCCCCAAAATACTTGCCCTCAAATTTGACAACTGTTGTTGCCTTAGTAATTTGTGATAGGGTTAGAAATAGGAACAACATCATCAAAGAAACCTTATTGACCATGTTCAAAGTAATTGGCCAATCTGTGGTAAGTTATGCAGCGCCCGTGTGATCTCGTCAGCTCGGTGACACGCAGTGGAATAACATTCAGATCTGTCAGAATGTCGCTCTACGAACTCTCCTTAGTTCTCACCTGAATCACCTTCATCTGGAGACAAAGATCCTACTCAACTCCTACAGAAATAGGAACAAGATCATCAAGTCACTTGCCGGCAGCCTTTGGGGTGCAGACAAAGAAACCTTATTGACCATGTTCAAAGTAATTGGCCAATCTGTGGTAAGTTATGCAGCGCCAGTGTGGTCTCGGTGACACGCAGTGGAATAACATTCAGATCTGTCAGAATGTCGCTCTTCGAACTCTCCTTAGTTCTCATCTGGATCACCTTCATCTGGAGACAAAGATTCTACTCAACTCCTACAGGGTAAGGATTGATGCCAACGTGCATGATGTGTGCCCCGACACACGTCTCCTGTTTATCAGCCCAGATCCAGATCCCTCTGGAAGCACCCCACCTTAGTCGCAGAGATCCTGGATCTGGATATTCAACACAGCCAAGTAGACGAAAGATAGAACACAACGAAAGATGCTACAACAACAACATTTGCTGCTCGCCTATGCCAATAATATCGACCGATTAGGAATAAAATATGCATAGGGTTAATCGAAATTACAACATGGGACGCTTTACACTATGCAGTTAGTGATATAGGACCCTTTACACAGCGAAACGGCGCAATTTAAACAAAGTGAAAAAGATACAAGAACCTTTGCACAGCACAATAGGGAATTTCCCAAGCATTTTTGCTAGAGAAACATCAATCTGTGGTATCCCTTTGTTAATATTTCTGATAAACACTTTACAACTCTTCTTTTTTCAAAAAAAAAAAAAAACGTGCTCAAGTATTCTATGTGCTAAGCTTATTTTGCAAAATGAAAAAGACAATTTAATTAAGAATAATGTAATCATTTGCATATCTATTTGCTTTAATAGAAATGTAACCATCTCCTTGGCATAATTTGCGCACATGCAAAATAGAATCTACATACTACGTCTACCTCTACTCTACAACAATAACATATTGTTTGTGTTGTGTTAATACGGTTTAGTTGGAGGGAGGTTTTAAATTAAATTTTTTTTTGTTATCTTATTCGCAGTCATCTCGCAAGCACACAAAAGAGTTTAAACACACATGAAAACTAGTGCAAATATCACACAATCAGATATAAAGAGCAGCAACAGCAGCAGCAACAGCCGTAGTACAACAAAAGAAAGGTACAAACAATAAAATACATTGAATAAACATATGATTAAATAATTTGTTTAAAAATAAAACCTCAGTGTGTCAACGTGCGCCACTGCTGGCATTACTCCCTGCTGACGTTGCCGTTGCTGTGCGACATCTTTGTTGTTTCATTGCTCCAGGCTATGTTGTGTGCCGTGACTATGGCTTTCTTTACACGCACATGAGAAATGTGAACTCTGGGATGTAATAGGGAACATTTTTACAGTGCCATACAAAAAATAAGCATAAAAAATCCATATTTTGATATAATTATTGGGTTGCCCAAAAAGTAATTGCGGATTTTTTAAAAGAAAGTAAATGCATTTTTAATAAAACTTAGAATGAACCTTAATCAAATATACTTTTTTTACACTTTTTTTCGAAAGCAAGCTAAAAATAACAGCTGATAACTGACAGAAGAAAGAATGTAATTAAATTGAGGAGCCATACAAGGGCAAAAGTTAAATTTACTATTACCATTATTGGGGTATTATTTTATTTTTAAATTGGGGCTTTATTTCATATGAACTTTTGGGGCCTTTTTGGGTCTTTTTTTCGTTTTCCAATTGGGGCTTTATTGTATTGGGGCCTTATTCCATACCACCAATGAAATAGCTTTGAAATAGAGTCAGGCGAACGAAGTTGTTTACACTGTACGTGTGTACTCTGCTCTGCTGGTATTTTTTGAAAAAAAGAGTCACAAAAAGGGTATTTTCTTCAAATAAGGGTTAAAACCTTGTCTAGTCTAATCATATTATTTCATCCATCTATTATGAAGTTGGGGGCCACCACAGCTCAGATGTTAACATGTCCACGTTTGATGCTGAACGCCTGGGTTTCAATCATGACGATAACTTAAAAAAAATTGTCGACACTTGTGAGGTATTTACCTTAGATAATAAATAAGACTCTTCTCTACAATGTGGTGTTATTGAGAGACGTATGCTCGCTATTTCTAAATGGAATGTTCATGGACAATTTTGCATACAAACATTGTCATTCTTTGAAGAAGATCCGGAATTTTTTTTAACGGGTAATTTAGGTTGTATTTCTTGGTTCTGAATCAAGTCTGACAGCTGATTCAGAGCCTGTTTTCAATAATACCTGCAGACATTTTTCCAATTAATCACTGCCACCGTTAACCTGTGTTTTTTTCCTCTATAAAATCAGCTGATATCGATAAATTGGCGATCGATTCGAATACGAACGTGTTGGTAGATTAGATTGACGGCACAGTCTTGGATTGACGAAACCCTAGTATTGCCATATGGAGGATCATGTTACACGGATGGATCAAAGCTAGAGGCCAGAGTGGGCTGAGGGTCTACGTTGAGAACCCAGGGACTGAGATCTGTTTTAGACTGCCTGACCATATTACGGTCCTGCAGGCGGAGATCCGGACGATCATGGAATGCGTGCTAACGCGAGGATGTCGAGTGTGAACAATGTAAGAAGGAGATTAACGCCTTCTCCGAGGATGGCAAAGTTCGCATCGTTTGGGTGCCAGGCCATAAGAGATCTTTCAAAGGGCTGCCGCCGCTGTGTGCAGCACACTACTACAACAGCAACAAGGAACAAGAAGTGTAAACAAAGAACAACTAAAGAAAAAATTTAAAAAGGGGTACAAAATGGTATTGGTTTCAAAAAGGACAAGGTTTCAAAAAAGGTAGGTTTCAAAAAGGCTAGGTAGTAGTAGCAATGTCCCGACTGAAGAACAACAAAGCAGCTGGAGCCGATGGGTTGCCCGCTAAACTATTTAAGGCCGGAGACGAGATGCTGATGTGCTTGATGAGCTTGTCTACGCGATCTGGCTAAAAGAACGCATACCCGATGATTGGCATCTCTGCATATTATGTCCCGTACACAAGAAAAGAGACAAGACGGAATGCGCAAACTACAAGGGATTAAGTTCCCTCCCCATCGCATACAAGATACACTCGAGCGTACTGTGTGAAAGATTAATACCTAAAATCAAGAAAATTGGACCCTATCAATGTGGATTTAGATCTTTCATACCCACCATGAAACAGATATGCCCACTGTCCCAAATTCTGGAAAAGATCCGAGAAGGACAGGTTGGCTCTCACCATCATCTCTTCGTAGAGAACAAAGCCGCTTTCAACAGCCCTATACGTTCAAAGGTATTTCAAGCCATGTCTGACTTTTCTATCCATGCAAAATTAATAAGATTCTGCAAGATGACACTTGCTGATACACGTTCCTCAGTAAGAATAGGAAAGAATCTCTCCTGACAATTCAATACCAAACGAGGTTTTAGACAAGGAGACAGCCAGCCTATCGTGTGATCTCTTTAATATCCTGCTGGAGAAGATTATACGAGATGCAGATGTGAATAGACATCGACATCATAGGTTAGTCACCGGAAGTAGTAACTACAGCCTTTGAAAGAATCGAAAGAGAGCCAGTGAAAAAATTGGTAAATGGAGATAAAACGAAATGGATGGTATCAACTCCCAAAACGCCCTGTACAACCGATCAGATATAGAAAATGGAGAAAGTTGGGAATCACAACTTTGAGAGTTGGCAGTAATTTTATCTACCTCGGCACCGCCGTCACCGATGACACCGGTTTTGAAATAAAGCGAAGAATAATACTGGCAAACAGATGCTACTTTGCATTTAGTAAGCAGTTTAGAAATCAGTTTAGAAACAAGGCCACCTCTCGACAGACGAAGATCACACTATACAAGACACTGATACTACCCGTATTGTTATATGGTTCTGATGCATGGATTCTTGTGAAAGCAGACGAGACAGTGCTTGGAGGGTTTGAGAGAAAGATTCTTCGTAAAATATATGGACCCGTTTGCGTAAATGGAGAATATAGGCGTCGTATGAACCACGAGCTGTATGAGCTGTATGAGCTGTATGACGACGATAGCATAGTTACATGTATTAAAATACAACGGCTGCGTTGGCCAGGTCATGGTTTTAGAATGGATGAAGAAGCTCCAGCAAAGAAGTCTTTTAAAGGCAAGCCGGGACGGCCACCCGATATATACAAATTATATAGCCTATGTTTACTTCCAGACAAACGTACACAATCTTTGAAAATTTTAAGAAAATCGGTTCAGGCAAGTATCACATAGTCATAATGGGTCTAATCGCGTTTTTGAGGTGTGGCGTGACCCCCTATACTTCGATCTGATTTTGTATGCCAGATTCGAAATCTACTCCCGAATACCTTTCATTTGAGCCCCATATGGAAATGAACGTCTAATATGTCAGTTTGGGGAAGTTTTGGGGTTGAGGCGGCCCGATGGGTACTTAGACTCATATTTTAATACCATATTCGTATTCCACTCTCCAATACCTTTCATGTGATACCTATATTGTCCCGATCGGTCCATTTTTGATTTTGGGTTGCGTTTTTGGCATAAGGGGAGGGCCCGTCCCCCTTCCGATACCGAAAAATTATATAGACTGTGTTTCCTTTCAGACCAACCTACACAATATGCGAAAATTTCGAGAAAATCGAATTTCTGCCGTTTTTCAGTCTATACGGAACAAACAAACCAAGTCCCATATATCCGTGATTGGCTATTGTGCCCATTTTGGGCACAATTCGATATCAATAAATTATAAAGCCTATTCCTACTCCCTGACCATATTCGCAATCTACTCCCGAATACCTTTCATTCGAGTCGCATATTGTCATGATCGTCAAATAAACCTATTTTAAGGGGTATTGGGGCTGAGGCGGCCCCTAGGTACTTGGACCCAACTTTTATTATGAAATTCATACTCTACTCTTGAATACCTTTCATTTGAATCCCATATTGTCCCGATCGGTCCAATTTTATTTTTGGGTAGTAATTTTGGGGTATGGGGGAGGGTCCGCCCCCCTGCCGATTTCAAAAAAATTATATAGCCTATGTTTCCTTCCAGACCAACCTACATAATCTGTGAAAATTTCAATGAAATCGGTTCAGCCGTTTTTGAGTCTATACGGAAATAAAACAAACAAACACAAACCGAATTTTATATATTGGGTTGCCCAAAAAGTAATTGCGGATTTTTCATATGGTCGGCGTTGACAAATTTTTTCACAGCTTGTGACTCTGTAATTGCATTCTTTCTTCTGTCAGTTATCAGCTGTTACTTTTAGCTTGCTTTAGAAAAAAAATGTGTAAAAAAAAGTATATTTGATTAAAGTTCATTCTAAGTTTTATTAAAAATGTATTTACTTTCTTTTAAAAAATCCGCAATATAAAGAAGATAGTGAATTTATTTTTTTTTTATAAAATTTTCATAGAAAATCGTTGATTGCTCGTTTTTTATTTTAATCGAAAATGTTCTGAGTTAATTTTGTTTGTATTTTGTGTTTTTTTGTTTTTCAATTTCATTCGCAAAGTTTTACCCTATACTGTACCGCATATATTCTCATGCGTTCGTTGTGTTGATAAACACTTTAGTGCACCGAAATGTGTACTTTGTTGTTATTGTTATTATTATGAATATTGCCGCTCGATAAATTAAATAAATATGTTTAAATAATTTGTGATTTTAATTATCATGTGAGTTGAGCGTATCTTTTGAAAGATTCAAAAACGAATTCAATTATCATTTCAACTATCTCGATAGTGTCGTAACTTTTCACTTCTAAGTAGACTAAAAGTACGTACATATGTATGCATGTATGTGTGTGTGCATACACACGACGACAATGTGAATGATGTCGTCTTCGCGCCCTCATCTAAAAACAAGTCATTTATAGAGAGTTGATACAATTTGAGTTGTTGTTATCTATCTTCGAAGCCTATTGACACTGTCTACTTGGGTAGATACATAGGTAGCTAAGCAAAGATATTCACAAAATGTCAATTGCTGGTGTTTGATTTCGTTTATGTTTGTTTTTTGTTTTTGGGTTCTTATTTGCACTAGAAAACTATGTCCTCGTCTGGCATGGTATTAAAAAAACGTATGGGTAAGTGGGATAAAAATCGCTATGATATAAACAATTTAACAAGTTTCGACAAATATTTCTAAAAAAAAACAAATTTCAACAAAATTTTCTTTCAGTAGTAACTTTTTAAAATGGAAATTTCAAAAAACAAAAAATGTTATCTCCGGTCAAACTACCAGCTGTGTCCGATAGACTGGCTCCCTGGCTTAGGTGTGTATACTCTGCTTGTATCGCCATGTTGTATTAACCTATTCTGAAAGCAAATGTTAGATTTTAAAGTTGAATAGAAAGCCCACAAAAAAAGGTGGGTTCACTCGAAAGCCAGTCAAATGGCAAAGTACTTCACAAATGTTGCCAGCATTAGGAGGGTGGCCTCCAGTGTAGGTGAAAAGGCGAAGAAAAAGTGTATAAATACGCTCACACGTATGCGCATCCCTGAAGCATCGGCCCACGCTCAACTCAGTTCCTACTCGGTGAGTGCATAGGTGGCCAAGTGCGTAAGATTTCATCGCGTTTCATCTTATGGTCTGTGCCGTGATCGAAAACAACCCCAGACCCTGGTTCTATTCGGTTTGGCAGAACCGCCTCCAACTTCAGTCGGTGTCGGTGAGGTGTAACCGGTGCATGGAGAGGGTACATTTCCAATCTTGCTCTGGTCTTGCGTCACTACGGGAGTATAGTCACTACGGGAGTATAGTCACTACCGGAGTATAGTCACAACGGGAGTATAGTCACTACGGGAGTATAGTCACTACGGGAGTATAGTCACTACGGGAGTATAGTCACTACGGGAGTATACTCACTATGGGAGTATAGTCACTACGGGAGTATAGTCACTACGGGAGTATAGTCACTACGGGAGTATAGTCACTACGGGAGTATAGTCGTACTGAATACGTTGAAAGGTCCTGTGCGAACATAGATAGCATTGGCTAATAAGCGTCGTCGTTGTTGTTGTTGTTGTAGCCACATTTGGAGAACCTAAGTTAGCACTGTGTTATGAGCCCGGAGTTTATTCAGAGATTCCAAACACTCCGCCACACACTTCTATCTCACAGTCTACCAAACCTTCATCCACATTGTTCATTACAAATACGCATAAGGTGAATCCCATGAGGGCAATTCCAAGGCAGCCTTTTGCCTCCTCAATGTACTTGTACGTCCTTTTTTCGTTATGGGGGAGGCACATCCCGGAGTGCCTTCTCCGCAATCGTATGGTCTGTGCCGGTATCGAAAACAACCCCGGACCCTGGTTTTGTTCGGTTTGGCAGAACCGCCTCCATCATCGGTCAGTGTCGGTGAGGTGTTACCGGTGCTTAGAGAGGGTACATTTCCGATCTTGCTCTGGCCTTGCGTCACTACGGGGGTATAGGCACTGCGTCACTACGGGAGTATAGTCATACAGAATATGTTGAAAGGTGCTGTGCGAACATAGACAGCATTGGCTCACAAGCGTCGTCGTCGTTGTTGTTGTAACCACATTTTCAAGACAAGCTCCTGTAGGTGAGCAAGCTCGTTTCGGTCTATACGACTGATCGCCGCGGGAACATGGTAGCCAATGATTATTTAAAGGCGTCAATAACTCGCCTTGTCATAGCGAGCATCATAGGCAGGCACTCAGTATTGTGAGCCGGTGACACACGACCTCTCGCTGAGTCTCTCCGCTCTATACCGCTGATTGTCCGCGTCTGCAATTGCAGCTTCTCCGTATAGAGCATTCCACTATCTGCAACCTGTGGATGCGCCCGATAGCTCGCAGCTAAGCTTCTTGTGACAGTTATGAACATCACACAGATTGGACCTCAATGGTCCAGCCTGTGTGATGCTCACAGCTATCCTGTGCCAGGAGCGTCGTCATCGTCGCCTTCTGTGTTCTCGTCGTCGTACTATGTGACTCCTCCGACCTCTCCGGTGCGGCAATATACGCAACAGCAGCACCTAGTCCCAATATTACCAGGCCAATGTCGGGAAGTGTACCTTTCTTGCATTTGAATTGCAATGGTCTGCGGGGTAAGATCGACGAGATATTGAATTTCATAAGTCGGAAGAACATATTGGTGGCAGCGATCCAGGAGTCAAAGTTGATCAACACCTGCAGCTTGCACAGTTGTCACGGATACAATGTGCTATGTAGGGATCGCTCAAGGAATGGAGGTGGGGGATTGGCCTTCGTAATACACCATTCATTGCAGTATAGACCCATCGCGCCTGGAGATAGCAGTCAGGTCCAGTTGGTAGCTGTGTCCCAATTAACGGCCAGGCTTACAAGCAGATATAAGTGGGCTAATCGTCTGGTTCTAGGAGACTTTAATGCGCATCACGTTTCATGGCATTCTCCCCTAGGAAACGACCAACGGGGCAGAGCAGATTGAAGGCTCCACGTTTTGCTCGGTGAATGAGGATGCCCCCACTAGGATTACGAGGAGGTGTAGAAGCTCGCCAGACATTTCCATTCCATCCTCTGATCGCCTGAGTGACGTAACCTGGCAAGCCGTCATTTCTTTGGGATCAGACCACCTCCCCATAATTCTCACCATCGACCGACCACCCGACCTCATAACCTCTGAGCACCGAACGTTTATCAATCAAAAGAATGCCGATTGGGTCGGCTTCAGAGAGTACACCAATCGCCGCTTCACTCTAATGTGCTAGATGCCGAAAAGAAATTCGGAGACATCATTAACACAGCAGCCGCTCGCTTTATACCAGCCGGTCAAATACCTCTAGGGCGGCTTAATTTCCGGGCGCAGGCAGTGGTATGCGCAAACAAGCATGGGTAGGGTAGTCAACGAACATAAGCGGAATTTGTGGCGGGAACACTTGGAGCCAATGTTACTAAAGTACCGGTTTAGGCAAGCTGTAATCTACTGTTAAGTAAGTCTTGGACACCGGTAGAGGGGATGACAGGACCTCCGTCTCCTTTGGCAATGTAACTGTGACTGATCCGAAGGGATGCGTCAGTTTGTTCAACCGTCAATTTATTGTTGTTGTAGCCACATTTTCATGTGGAGGTGACGATACCCGTCCAGCTCTTGTAGGTGAGCAAGCTCGTTCCGGTCCAAAAGACCGATCGCCTCGGGAACCATTGGTTATTTAAAGGCGTCAATAACTCGCCTCGTCATAGCGAGCATCATATGGAATCAGTATTTGTACAAGAGCCGGTGTCGCCCGTCCTCTCACTGAGACTCTCCGACTCTTGATACCGCTGATTGTCCGCGACTCCCGACTGCAGCTACTCCGTATGGAGCATTCCACTATCCGCCCGGTAGCTCGCAGCTAAGCTTCTCGGACTCTCAATATTTCAGCGTGTGTAGTGCTCATAGGAGGAGGAGGAGAGTCATTCTTCGTATCCGTGGTCTCCGTGCCTATGAACAGCCATCACAATTTACCGTGTAGACAAAGATCCTACCCGTGCAAAAGACATAACTACATGCTGTCTAAACAATACTTTCTGGGCTGTTAGTGCAGAGACCATCCACATCATCATGTTGTGGATAGGTATCCAGCGTCCAGAAGACCAGAAGATAGATCTACATGATCTAGAGCGCGAGGTACAGCGTTACAAGTGATAACCTCTAGTTCAAGCGGCATATCAAGCGGGTCTAGATAACATTTATGTAGACACGGTAGCAGATGCGGTAAATAGTTACCGGGTGAATGTGGTCTTTGGATAACGACCACCTGCCATTGCACCTGAAGAAATTGAACTCCCCCAGCAAACCAGACCAGTTTTGACTCAAACACAATCCGGCAGATGCAGCCATCTCAACTACTACAGAGCACGGATTGATGCCGACGTTCAGAATGTATGTCCCGATTATGACCAGGAACCACACGGCACACGTCACCTATTTAACTGCCCAACCAGACCCAGATCCCTCTGTGGCCATGGACCAAGATAAATTTTTTTTTAATAAATGGCCATATTCTACCTCCTTAGGAGATCTTTTTCTGCTAATATCTCACATGACTGGGTAGAGCAACTCGAGAACTGTCTGCTGACCACATTTGGGAGGACCATCTTTTTCCATGTGACCACATTTCTCTCCAGGATCAATTTTTTTTTTAATAATTGGCCATATTCTACTTCGTAAGGCGATCATTTTTGGCTAATATCTCACATGAGTGGGTAGAGCATCTCGAGATCTGGTGACCAAATTTGCAAGGGCCATCTTTTTCCATGTGGCTGTGGTGGCCACATTTCCTTCCAGGATCAATATTCGACTTCGTTAGGAGATCTTTTTGGGCTAATATCGTACATGACTGGAAGGAGTCTCGGTATGCTCTGTCTGATGGCCAAATTTGGAAGGGCCATCTTTGTCCATATGGCCACCAGGGACACCTTTTTAAAAAAAAATTGCTTTTGCCTAAGAAAATTAATTCATAATCTTACATGTAGGGGGCGTTGGTAGTTTTTGTCTCGGCTAGTTATATTCGAATGCATTTTCACATACATCAAAATTTTTGTTTAAAGAAATGACATTGTCTAATGCTATGCAAATGAAATATCCCCTTCCCCTAAAAATCTTAGCAATTTTTTCCATTGCTATATTTTTAACCTAACCTACTCAAAGGCTATTCGAGTAGGTCTACGAAAGTCATTATATTTAAGTTTTTATCTGTAAATTACTCAACAAAAAAAAAAGCCCCCTGAAGTGTTGGAGGAATACGGAAAACCCTTTGCAGATTCTTCAACCAATGCACTTGCATAGAAATGTATCACTAACCACCATGATTATATATAAATATTGGGTTGCCCAAAAAGTAATTGCGGATTTTTTAAAAGAAAGTAAATGCATTTTTAATAAAACTTAGAATGAACTTTAATCAAATATACTTTTTTCTAAAGCAAGCTAAAAATAACAGCTGATAACTGACAGAAGAAAGAATGCAATCACAGAGTCACAAGCCGTTGAAAAAATTTGTCAACGCCGACTATATGAAAAATCCGCAATTACTTTTTGGGCAACCCAATATATATACTCACTTACAATTCAAGTATATAAATATTTATTTATCGACTGCTTGGCCATACAGAGCACTGAGTAAACATATTTTAAATAAAAGATAAAAATAATTAAATAAAGAGCAAAGAAATATGCAGTAAATATCAAAGGGTACGTGACTAATGATAGGTCTGAATAGATTTTTTTTAAACAGATGGATGATAAATGAGACATAACGCAGATGATGATTACAAACACCTACCTTGATAGCAGAAGAGTATTTTTTTTTTTGCTCGGAATTTCCAACCAAGAGTTAATACTCACTCAAGAGAAACGAAGGAAAGTGAAGCTTCTAAAATATTTGTGTTGAAATTTTTAAGTTAGAATCAGTGCTGACGTTTTCGGTAGGTTTTTATTCTCTTTGAAGGTTGGTAGGCTGACCTCAATTTTTGGTAGGTTTTTCCAACACATAAATACCAAGTACTGAAAAAATCGCAGGGGTTAACTCAAAATTAAGTTACTTCTTGTCCTCTCTGCGTATTCGTTAAGAGAACAAAAGCATGGATCTCGTAAGACTTAATACCATTACAAGGCGTCTCACTGTTTCAAATATTGGTAAAAAGGGCGTAAGTTGTGATATTGACTTTAACTGGTACGAGTGTTATGGGACCTGGTTCAAATTTCGTAAATTCTGGGAAGGAAATGCAGCTTTGAGTCTTCAAACGGAAAATAGGCCTATGTGGCAGCCGCATATAAAAATGTTGTGGGGTGGATGCAACTCACTGTAACGACGCACAGTGGGCGAGCTGAATCTGGAAATAACAGGGTAGTCAACGAACATAAGCGGAATTTGTGGCTGGAACACTTGGAGCAATGTAACATAGTCACCGGTTTAGGCAAGCTGTGGTCAACTGTTAAGTCATTCTCGAACCCCGGTAGATGGGATGACAGGACCTCAGTCACTTTTGGCAAAGTAACTGTGACTGATCCGAAGAGATGCGCCAAGTTGTTCAACCGTCAATTTATTGTGCATCCCGAGAGGACAGGGCAAGGAGGAGAGCCATTCTCCGTATCCCTGGTCTCCGAGCCGACGGACAGCCGTCACAATTTGCCGTGGGCGAAGTAACAAATGTCATCCGTGGCGCCAAATCATCTAAGGCGTTGGGCCCCGACTCAATCTGACAGAGTTGAGTGCCTTACCTTTGTTCTCAATCTCTCTTTGAACACTCTAATAGTTCCCGATGTCTGGAAAATGGGCAGCGTGATCCCGCTACTGAAGCCCGGAAAGGACCTGAGTTTGGGGCAGCAGTACAGACCGATCTCCCTTCTCTCACCAGTAGCAAAGACGCTTGAGGCATTACTCCTCCCAAACCTCGTAGAAGAATTTCCATTCGTCGAGCATCAACATGGATTTCGAAGACTGTATAGCACAGCAACAGCTTTGCATGCTATCACCGCTTCAATCAGCCCAGGCCATGTGATAGGACGGTCCTCGTGGAACTGGACCCATCGAAGGCATTCGACACAGTCAGCTCTGCCAAACTATTTGAGGACATTGCCAACACGTCCCTCCAGCTAGGTCTGAAACGCTGGGTCGCGATTTATCTGTGCGGTCGCCAGTCATTTGTGGAATTTAGGGATAAGAAATCGAAGCACCGTAGAGTGAAACAGGGAGTTCCCCAAGGTGGGGTTTTATCTCCGGCACTGTTTAACCTCTACCTATTCTCCATTCCACCCCTTCCAGAAGGCATAGAGATCGTATCATATGCGGACGATTGTACGATCATAGCATTGTTGACATCTACGATAGGTTGAACGTCTACCTCAACGAACTTGCCTCATAAATATTTTGCTGCAAGAAATATGAAGATATCTGCCACCAAATCTTCAGCCACATTGTGCACTACAAATACGCGTGAGGTGAATACTCAGCTGACTGTGATGGTCGATGGAGAAATGATTCCAACCATCAAGTGACAACTCTTACAGTTTCACCCCAATGCCAGGGCAATTTGCGATAAAGTCAAAAGTAGAACCAAGGTCCTCAAGTCAACCATGTTGACCACGTACAAAGCAATCGGCCGGTCTGTGGTAATTTATGCAGTGCCAGTGTGGTCTCGCCAGCTTTGTGACTAGCAGTGGAATAATAATCAGATATGTCAGAATGCCGCCCTCCGAACTGCGATGGGCTGTTTCCTCAGTACTCATGTGGACCACCTCCATCAGGAGACAAAGATCCTACCATTGCGAAGACATAACTACATGCTGTCCAAGCAATACCTTTTGGGCTGTTATCGCAAAAACCATCCAAACCATCATCTTGTGGATAGATATCCACCGCCCAGAAGCCTAAAGGTAGATCTTCACGATCTAGAGCGTGAGGTTCAGCGCTACAAGAGAGAACGTCTAGATCAAGCGGCATATCAAGCAGGTCTAGACAACATTCATGCAGACACGGTAGCAGATGCGGTAAATGGCTACCGGGTGAATGTAGTCCTCGGAAAACGGCCACCTCCCATTGCACCTGAAGAAATTGACCTTCCCCGGCAAACCAGAGTAGTTCTGGCTCAATTACGTTCCGGCAGATGCAGCCGCCTCAACTCCTATGAAAATGTACTTTTAAATAATAAGGCGATCGGTTTTCATTGCTAATGATGACGACAACAACAAACATTTGGAATATTCGGCTTTTTTGAAAAATGAACTTTTATGTTGCCGGTTGCATACAATCGGACAGGATGGAGATATTTTTACGATTCTTTCTTTGTTTTGTAGTAGAAGTGATACAGGTAAAAAGTTTCTCACACACTTGTGCAATAAAATGTGACGTAGTCGTTGTTTTTAACAGTGAAAATCGACGTGGACAATGGCTAGGATTTGGTGATTTTGATTGGAAACATTACGAGCTTTAATTTAAGTTCAAAAAATTTAAAAACTTTGATATTTTAAAATTAAACAACTCATAACTCTTTAACGGTACACGATGGCATGGTACGTTATGTTTAGTCAAGCTCTTTCTCTAGAGTACTAAATAATGCAAATCGATTTAGTAGGTCTAAAGTTATGGCCCCAGAAGCTGGAGAACTCAAAAGTGGTCAACTTTGACACCCTGTATCTCAACCTGTATTAAAGATATGGACCCACAGTACTTTCCTGAAAGCTTAGGTCCTCCTCCACAAATGCCTAGAACATTTTGAAACGCTAAGACCAACAGACTTAGGTTATAGACTTATTTCCAATTTTTTTGGCGTTTGGCCCACGGTGCGACCCAAATTGGTAGTAAAAGAGCATTTCTGGGCCCAAATATTTAAGTCAGGAGATAGCTTTATCCAAATCGGGGCAAAAATACGGGTATAAAGGGTGTTATATCAAAATATAGGCCATACTTGAAGGTAAAGCTATAGAGCAGAGATGGATAATGCAAATTTTTAAATAGTACTAAAAAGTTACTTTTTTGACCGAAAGAGTACTTTCTGTTTCGCATAAAAATTTCAAAAATATTTGAGTGCAGAAATCAAAAATTTCTCTCTGGAAAAAATTCTGCCTTACCGATTGCTGATTACACTGTACAGCAGCCCCTTATATATAATCCTAACCGAAATATATCTTTTGCGAAATATACATCAACTATGGGAGAGCAGATTTATTCGAATTTTCGATTGAACATTGGTAGTAATCCAAAACCGAAAATCTGATATTCAAATTTTGAGTCAAGTACCTAGAGGAACGCCCCAACCCAAAACCCTACAAACCGAAATATAGATCAAAAGATACAATATGGTAACTAAATGAAAGGAATTCAGGAGTAGAACACGATTCTCGTAAATTGGGTGTCAAGTGTCCCTCCCCTCTTCTAGAAGCTCAATAAGTCATATAAAACGACTTGTGCATAAGGATTTTTTTTAATCTAAATAAGAATTGCTATTGCCCCATTAAAATCCTAAACGACCTGCATACGTCAGGCAAACAACTAACAAGCCAATATCCCTATTTTAGCGTGATGCGTTTTCTAAATTAAGAACTACTTGTCAGTCAAAACATCCGGTACTACGACGGTCGCAGGGGTACTACGGTACACTTCGGGTTGCAAAAAGGTACTAAAAAGTACTAAAGTACTGACTTTTCCAGTCAAAACATCCGGTACTAAATCTGTCGCGGGGTTACTACGGTACACTTCGGGTTGCAAAAAGGTACTAAATAGTACTAAAGTACTGACTTTTCCATCACTGCTATAGAGTGATTTCAAAAACAGACGGACGGACCGACTTGGATAGATCCTTTAAGAATAACGACGGTATTAGACTGTTTGTGGTGTTGAAAATGTAAATGTAAATGGACTAGTCTCAGGTGGCGGGTATAAAAACATACACCGCATTTTTGACTTGTAGAACATTTGGTAGGTTTTGCTCGAGTTTGGTAGGAATTTCCATAAATTTGATAGCAAATAATTTTCTTGAGTGGCAACACTGGTTAGGATGTGTGAGAATTTGAGGTTAACTTATTTATCGACGTCAGAGTTTCGACCTACTTTGAAGTTTTAAAATTGAGATTTATCAGATTTATAATCGTATTAAGCCAGTTTTCAGACCATTGAGTCACTTCTCAATGGATTTTATATATATAGAATATCTCATCATAACTCATCAAGTAGCGAACAATTTTTTTTGCAAATTATTGTTCCCAGCTTAAAGGTAGCCTAACACCCTATAATAATCTTAATTTATTGTCGTGCCCAATCATTTCGCATGCATTACTTGCATGCTTTCATCCTATTGATCATTGCCTGATTTGATTGATTAAAACAATTCTGGACTAGCAATGTAATAGAATGATGCTCTCATTGATAATTCATTCATTTCATTTACCAGTTCAAAGGTTTTATTAGAGATTAGAGGTATTCCTGAGCCTATGTTTCTTTTTAAACGAATATTTCATTTAGAAGCAATCATATAATCCAGTAAAGAATTTTACAGTTCGGCCTGTTTGATTAAATCAGACTATTTCGACGAAATATTAGATTAAATAAAACGATTTGCAAAAAATTAAATTAACTCTTGGCCTCGAGCTTGTGGTTTCAATCGAATTAATCTAAAACAATTAATGTAGCTAAGCCACGAACCATAAACAAAACAATAACTCCAGACTTCCCAACTGCAACGACTACAGCATCACCCTTGAGGACCACCAAGGACGATCCAACCTAACCAGCGGTACAACACTCTGTTTGGTGTTGTATATCTACTTCCTGTTGGTGATCTGGCTGTTTTTGAGGACCTTCATTCTAAGATACTTTTGAATTATTCCACTGTGATTATGGCTGAAGATTAAAATTGTGATATGTTTAGTACCAATAAGGCTTTTGCTAAGCTCAATGTCCATCTCTATCGCATCATGCACTTATTTTTGGGTCTTTTGATATTTGTATGACATTTTTTGAGGAAGTCATTGAATATAACGACTAAAATAACATTGATTGGGATGGAATTTTGAACTGCTAGTCAATTTTTGATTATTGGCGCCCCGGTAGCCGTGAGTTCGATTCCCGCCAGAAGCCTTGGTCTGTCGCTACTGTGGTATCGCAATGGACTTAATGAGTCTGTAAAGGACTGCCACTCTTACCTAACCCTACCTATTTACTTCAATATCTAATGATGACACAAAATGTGCTATGCTGTCTGTACCTTTTGAAAAACTTTATGTTGATATATTGGGAGCAGAGTTTATATGCATAATGATGATTGGCTAAAATCGAGTGAGATATTCAATGCTAAATCTTGTAGGGATTTGTCGTATAAGACAGAAAAGTTAGATATTCGGAAATGCAGAAAGAGACTGTCGTGATACAACATATCTTTGTGTGTGAACTGCCCCAATATGAATGTGAACACCCCTTTTGTTTATAGCATATGTACCAAACATAATAATCAAACAGCTGAGTTAACATATGTTTTCGAACTGTTGTTTATTTTTAAGGATTGGTTTGTAAAAATAGACTAAGTACCGTTAGATGAAATAAGGGGTTGCCCAAAAAGTAATTGCGGATTTTTTAAAAGAAAGTAAATGCATTTTTAATAAAACTTAGAATGAACTTTAATCAAATATACTTTTTTTACACTTTTTTTCTAAAGCAAGCTAAAAGTAACAGCTGATAACTGACAGAAGAAAGAATGCAATAACAGAGTCACAAGCTGTGAAAAAATTTGTCAACGCCGAGTATGTGAAAAATCCGCAATTACTTTTTGGACAACCCAATATGTATATAAGGACGATGAAATGAAAAAAAAAGATGAGAAGTCAAACAGAGCATAAATCGGCTTTACAGCTTCCAGATCCAATTGAGCTTCTTTCTATTTTTGCAAAGTCACCCAGTTGTGCCAGCAAAGTCAAATTCATATTTTTGGGCCAGTGGCACTGTTAAGCGCCAGCAGATCAGTGAGGCAGGCCCTAATGAAGACCAAGCAGTTATAAGTGCCAACGAACGCGGTATTTTAGTAATCTGGACTCAAGTGGATTTTGGCGTGTTCTAACATGCACAATGACAATTTGCAATATGATGGTGATGTTGAAGAGATTAATCAATTTTTTTGTTCAGTGTTTCCCCTCGAACAGTTCTTCTGTCTTCGATTTCAATTCTTTTAACGACTTTGATGGATGCTTTTCTTTTTCTTGTGTTGATAATGATGATGCTCTAATTGCTTTAAGTAGAATTAAATCGAAGTCAGTTGCCATTGATGGCATCTCGTCAAGATTTCTCAATTTAATATATCCCTATATTTCGGACTATGTTGTTGGTTTGTTTAACGCGAAGAAGAAGACTGCACGTGTTGTGCCCATTGCTAAGACTTCCACTATTCGTAGCCCTGAGGATCTTAGACCTATATCTATTATTCCAATTCTGTCTAAGATTTTTGAACACATTGCAAAAG
Source organism: Stomoxys calcitrans (assembly GCF_963082655.1). Classification (NCBI taxonomy): domain Eukaryota; kingdom Metazoa; phylum Arthropoda; class Insecta; order Diptera; family Muscidae; genus Stomoxys; species Stomoxys calcitrans. The sequence continues at coordinate 29,929,304 of NC_081552.1, forward strand.
ACCAGATTCTTGCTAGTACTAGGTATAGATGCTTTTCTTTTGATATTTACATGCTTTTCGTGTCGGTCATAGTACCACATCGTTGCTGGTTCATCTTACAGAATTGATAAGAAATAATTTGAATTGTATGAGCTCTAGTTGGTTTGCCACATTAGATTTGTCCAAGACATTTAACTCTATATGCCATGAGACATTGGTTGAGAAACTCAGGGACAAATTTAATTGTTCGGATTCCGCTTGTAAACTTGTATTTTCGTACATGAGCGGCAGAAGTCAGTTTGTTGAAATGAATCAAGCTAGATCTGGTTCTCTCCCTATAACTTCTGGGGTTCCCTAGGGCTTTGTGTTGGGTCCCCTACTATTTATTTTGTACATACACGATATATCTGAAATTTTTGCTTTGAACTTATGCAATGTTTTTCTTCTTGCTGATGACGTGTTTCTTCTTTTTAATACTGAGCATTATTGCACCCGACGTTTGGAGGGCAAGATTAATTTAAGTTTGAATCATATTTTGCAGTGGTCGAATAACAATTCCCTCACGGTCAATCCTCTAAAGACCAAAGCTACTTTCATTGGCTCTCATGAGCCAGAATTGGAGATCTTTTTTTTGGCCAGGCTAGGGTAGATTTTGTAGAGCGACACAAGTGCTTGGGCGTTATCCTAGATAAAACTCTTTGCTTTAGACCCCATATTGACTCAGTTCATTCTAAGACTTTTGCGACCATGCGTAAATTGTACTCAGTATGCGTTCATTTATCAACCTGGGTTAAGACCGGACTTGCACATGCAATTTGAATGTCACTGGTATTGTATGGACTTGAGATTGTTTCTGCTGGCTTTGAATATAATCTACAGAAGATCAGGCGAATTTTAAACAGTATTGTTCGATTTGTGTATAATGTTCGGATTCGTGAACATATATCTGAATTTGTTGTTAAGTTTTTGGGATCATCCTTCAACAGCTTTTTCGTTTGCAGGGATTTATATTTTTTTACAATGTCATCAGGAGTGGTATGCCACTTCCACTTTGCGCTTTATTCCACTCTTCACGCTCGAGTAGAAATACGCAAATGAAAATACCTTGAATTCATAGAGCTGTGTTTGAAATATCGTTTATCGTTCGTGTTGCTCGGTGTTGGAATGCCTTACCGCGGAACTTCGAATATTTTCCTATTCCAAAAATAGATCTACATAATCTAGAGCGCCACAAGAGAGAACCTCTAGATCAAGCGGCATATCAAGCAGGTCTAGACAACATTCATGCAGACACGGTAGCAGATGCGGTAAATGGCATCGGTAAGAACGACCGTCCCCCATTGCACCTAAAGAAATTGACTTCCCCCGGCAAACCAGAGTAGTTCTGGTTCAATTACGCTCCGGCAGATGCAGCCTCCTCAACAAGGATTGATGGCGACGGGCAAGATGTTTGTCCCGATTGTAAAAAGGGACCACACGACACAAGTCACCTGTGGACGCACCCCATCGTAGTCGCAGACTCCCTGGAACTTGACACTCAACAGAATCAAGCAGACGATAAATAGAACACACCAAACTGCTTATTACTGAAATCGAAATAAATAAAATAAAGAGCCAGAGTCCTCGTGCTCTTCTCATTATCGCCTTAATATTGAAGCACTACTCGTAGGTGGGAACCGCATAGTTATGCGAGTGTTTAACGCACTCATAATACGGACTTTGGCACTCAAACCTGGAAGAGGACCGGAGAGGCAAAACACTGGTAAAACAAATAGACAGCGCCATATACGACGACGACCCGACTAGGGGCCTAATTCTGCCATTCGTTATCGGGCGAATCTTTGTTCGAAGATTAATTCCGTTTCGTAAATACTAATAGGATTATGGCGTACAAACGTAATTTGTCAAAAAGTTATCGATTTCGGAGAATAAAAAATCGACCTGCTGAGCATATTTTACCATCTCAAAGGTAAACGAAACAAATGGTGGTTGCTTGGTAGAATTATGTAAGTATTGTATTTTTATTTTATTTTAGTTATTGTATCCTCATTTGTATATGGAGGTGGCTATCCTCGTCAAGCTCCATATGTGAGCAAGCTCGTTCCGGTCCATACGACCGATCACTGCAGGAACGCAGCTAATTGTTTTGCCTTTTGCAGGGCGAGTCTTGCATGCGAGTTGAATTTCATTAACTTGTCGAAGATAACGCCAAGGTATTTTATGGAAGATGTAAAGGGAATTTCCGTTCCACTAAGGAAGACGCGTAGACTTTTGCTTTCTGGTACTACTGATCTCGGAAGCCCATGGCAGCCGGTTGTACGTACCGGATTGACCCGATTAAGTCCTTCATCGACAAGGGCTGCCGCCTCAGTGTACAGCACACTGCTACAACAACAACAACTGAACTGGGACAAACCCATGGCAGCCGGTTGCACGTACTGGATTGAACCGATGAAGTCCTTTATCGACAAGGGCTGCCGCCTAACACACTGCTACAACAACAACCAATCTCGGACATTTTCCTGAAGAATTTCTAATGCATTTGGCTACCGATTTTTCTGCATTGATTTTTATTTTCCACTTTTTATAAAACTCATTAAGCATGAGCATATATCAAGCAATCGTCGGTATATAGCTTGTGAGTTGTTTGTGGTATGGGGAAAGTCTTTTAAGAAAAGGTTAAATATATGTGGAGTCAATACGCTGACTTGTGGAACTTCACTATTAATCAATCCCAAAACTGATGATTCTTCCTAAATTTGTTTAGAAAATTTACGGTAGGTGAGAAAACTTTCAATTATTTTGACGAGGTACGGATCAACTCCTAATTCGATCAGTTTTATATCAAAATAAATTGCAACAATACATACTTGATATCTTAGATTCTGTGTTATACAGGGTGGCTGATGAATATTGCTACAATGATGAATATTGCTACATTTTTTTTTCGGTGTATGGAATACATTTTTCTTTTATTCATGTTAAATTAAATTATTAAATTAATTATTAAATTATTATTAATTAAATTAATTAATTAATTAATTAAATTAATTATTAAATTATTATTATTAAATAGAAAAAAAGTTATTACATTTTTTTTTGGTAGCGGCTTTCATCAGCCACCCTGTATGACTATGAAACTTTAAAAGGGCATACTGCGTTGAGGGCCCTTTTATTATAAATTTGACCTTCTCTATTTTGTCCTTCAGTATGCATTCAAATGTTTTCCCAACGTTGGACAGGAGTGAAATGGGCAGGAAGTCTTGTACTAGTTCGCTATGGCGTTTCTATTTATGGGTAAAATATTTGCTGTCTTTCAGGCGGCTGGGAACGCCGAACGTGCCAGAAAAGGCAGACTGGTTTGGCTTCAGGGACGATACAGAAAACTTAGTCAGACAAAAGCCACCTTCTTTTGATGAACGCAGCTCAAAGAAGGCTATTCGCCTAATTATCACGACACTAGCCGCTCCCCTCATCCAATCCCATCGAATACCAGCCATATGACCGAACTCTCCAGCCGAAGAACACATTCTATGGCCGCCCAGAGGAACAAATTCTTTGGTCTGCCGGAAAAGGCAGACTGGTCTGGCTTCTAATAGATACAGAGAACTTATTACGGCCAAGATTTTCCGTTCAGTGATCAAGGTAGCAACCGCGCGCTTAAAGCCAGCCTGCCGGATGTCTGTAATAAAACCAAATTCCCTCGCTGAACCAATACCAATTTAAAATAACTTAAATAGGAGATTGACAATTGTGTCAAAGTTCACAAGCAGAATTAATGATTATGGAGCATCTAGGAAATTGCAAACTTCGTCCCTGAAGCCAAACTGTGAAATCTCTCGGTAAACCGTTGAGGAACCCAAATTTAGTCGTGATAGTGCTCCCCACGAGAAACAAGAACATTGGAAGTATTCTAAGAAAGCCAAGAAAGCCCTCAGTCGAGGCCGATTCGCTGCTATTCAAAATCAAAGATGTGACTGTGGTCAGAGGGGGAGACAATACGTCATAGGCATTCGATTCGGGTGGATTATCGACACTGATGTTCAAGCATACAGATGAGGTAAGAATAAAATATTTGACGGGTAACTTGAATTTTTTCATCTCCGCCTGAAATATGGAAAATAGTTCGGGGGCCCGGTCGGGAGTCCAACGAAGATTTTAGAAGCACAAAGTTGAAGCCCCGTAGTGTTAAATTAGTGTTAAATCCTGCTTAAACACTTGCTCTATAAGCTGCCTCCACACCTTATTCTGCGATTATTCCAATCCGAACTGGTACATTTTCTGGATTAAAAAACTGAATATTTCCTGCACATTATCATCAGCGACATTGTTCACCACCTGGGCGAATGAAGACAAAAAAGTGTTGGAGGTTATGGTCGATGTGCTAGGTATTTTGACTGTAAAACCACCAAATATTATGGGGATGAACTTTGATAACCTTTTCACATTATCAGCCCATGCAACTGCAATCTGCAATAAAGCTAAAACCAAGAACAAGGCCTCAAATAGAGTTCGCCATAGGTTGTGTACTCCCCGATCCTGTTTAAACGCTTGCTCTAGAAGCTCCCTCTACATCTCATTCTGCAATTATTCCAATCAGAAATCCAAAATTTTCTGGTTTAACAAACTGAAAATCTCCCGCACAATATCATCCACCTAGGCGAGTGAAACCAAAAAAGTGTTGGAGGTTATGTTCGATGTACTAAAAAGTTTCACAGTTAAACCCCCAAATATTATGGGGATGACTCTTGGCAACCTTTTCTTATTAGCAGCCCTTGCTGCTGTAATCTACGGTTGGGCTACAAACCAGAAACAAGGAGTTCGCTAGCAATTGTTTACTCCGCGATCCCGTTTAAACGCTACCTTTATAATCTCCCTCCATTTCATATTCGATTACCCCTGTTCCTTCGTGGAATGTTTTCATTTGCCCTATATTCTGAGATTATTCCCAGCCGGGACCTAGCAAAATATTTCAGGAGTAGTAACCTGAAAATCTTACACACAATATCATCTGCGACTCTGTTCACCACCTGAACGACCCGGCAAGGGATAACTATGAGCCTCAGACAGGCTGGAACTTTGAACTTCAATCTGTGTGGTGTTCTTCGTTATCACGAGAAGCTTAGTTGGAAGCTACCGTCCACAGGTTGCGCATAGTGGTATGCTCCAAACGTAGTGCTGCAACTGAAGTCGAGAACAATCAGCCGTATCGTGCGGAGAGCCTCAGTGAGAGGCCGGGTGGCACCGGTTCTTGCACAAATACTAAGTGCTTACGATGCTCGATATGACAAGGCGAGTTATTGGTGCCTTTAAATAACCAATGGCCAACCTGTTCCCGCGACGATCGGTCCTTTGGACCGGAACGAGCTTCCCACCTCCACATGGAAATGTGGTTACAACAACAACAACGAAGCAGGCTAACTACGAGCACCACACAGGTTGGTACTTGAAGCTCCGACCTTTGCGGTGTCCATCGTTATCATGAGAAACTCAGCTGGGAGCGTCCACAGGCTCCATGCGCAGTAGCTGCAATTACAGTCGCCGACAATCAAAGGTATCAAGTGGAGATTCTTAGTAAGAGGCCGGGCGGCACCGGGTCTTACTTAAATACTGAGTGCTCGATATGTGACGGCGAGTTATCGAGGACTTTAAATAACCAATTTCAAAAATTGATTTGACCAATGGGTTTTGGAATAAATATACAAAAGTCCATATCGGATGAAATATATACATTGGAGCTATTTCTAAATCAGAAAAGATTTTAATGAAATTTTGGAACGTCAAGTAAAACGTCTCATGCAAAATCGGGCGAAAATTGTGATTTCTACAGGCTAAAGTCTATTTCCAATGAAATATATATCGGGGACTTATATCTCAATCTAAGCCGAATTTTATGAAATTTTGCACACTTATTAAGATGTCAAATAAAACACATCGTACTGCATCTTGTTTAGATAGAACTTAAATAGTGGCTTCTACATCCTTAAAAGACCATATCGGATAAAAAATATATATGGGAGCTATATCTTAATCTAGACCGATTTATATGAAAGTTGGCACTCGCATTGGGACTTTAAATTACATTACTCACGCCGAATTTTGTAGAAATCGGGCCAAAATTGTGCCTACTATAGCCTTAAAAGTCCAAGATATATATGGAATGTATGGACTTAATCTGAACCGATTTTTATGAAAGACGTCAAATAAAGCATCCCATGTCAAATTTGGTAAAGATCGGATCAAAATTGTTGCATTTAAACTCTATATCGGATAAAATATACCTATGGGTGCTATATCTAGATCTGAACCGATTTTATGAACCGATTTTGCAGTCGTATTGAGGCTTCATAGAAAACATTTCGTGCAAAGCTTTGTAAAGATCGGACATAAATTGTGGCTGCTATAGCCATAAATTCAATATCGGATGAAAGTTATATACGGGAGATATATCTAAATCTGAACCGATTTAATGAAATTTTGCACACATATGGGGACGTCAAATAAAGTACCTCAGGCCAAATTTGTTAGAGATCGGATCAAAATTGTGGCTTCTACAGCCTTAAAAGACCATATCGGTAGAAAGATATAAGTGGGATATATATCTAAATCTGAACCGATTTCTATGAAATTTTGCAAACATATGCAGACGTTGAATAAAACACACCATGCCAAAATTTGTAAAGATCGGATCAAAATTGTGGCTTCTACAGCCTTAAAAGGGCATATCGGATGAAAGACATATATGGGAACTATATCTAAATCTGAACCGAATTTGTTCAAAATAGCGTACGTCCTTGGCCCAAAAAGGAGACTTGTGCAAAATTTCATGACAATCGGACAAAAAATCCGACCTGTAACTTGATCACAAGAATACACTGTCAGACAGACGGACATAGCTACATCGAATCAGGAAGTGATTCTAAGCCAATCGGTATACTGATCATTGGGTCTAGCTCTTCCCCATCTTTGCGTTGCAAACAAATGCACAATGATGCCGGCAATAGTTTCAAGTGTTGCCACTATAATCGTTTTTTGCCATATTCCTCACTTTAAACAGAGTACTGCTTTTCCGCCGGTTTTCAGCCAATGTTTCGCCGACGTTCTTTTTTATATGAAGTTTGACAGCATTCCGCTCGAAATACTGAACAGAATACTCGGCTTATATAGGATATGTCTTATCGTCTAATAGCAGCTTAAGCATTATTTGTTAAAATGAGTTCTCTTCCCTCTCACACATTTTCATTTGTTTTGATTAGCATTTGACTTTGATAAAACATGTACTAGCTGCATACGTATTAATTGTGATTATCGCAAAAACACTTGTTTTAATAATTGTTATTGTTGTTGTGGTCGCCAATCAGCTGTTCTGTTTGTTCGCTGTGCAAATGTATAAAGGCACATGAGCTCTTGACCTCTGACTTTGCATTAATGAATAGTTTCTGAGATAAGAGAAAGATTATATATAGTGGTAAACCAATAAATAGTTTAATAACTTTCCTTGGTCCCGCAGCAGCAGTTTTGTTCAGGTTATTGACGGACGCTCGTTGATACGCACTTAATAAACAAGAATGATATGGAAAATTCCTCATAGGCCCCCAACAAGATATGTATGTAGTTTCCTTCTTTTTTTAATTAGCAAATTTAAGAAAACAACGAGAAGAGAATAAGAAGAATTCACCCAAAAACAAAACCTTATCATTTATTTACTTTTTTGTTTTCAAAAAAAAAAAAAAACACATTGGTAGCTACTCATACAAACATTTATTTGTATATATTGGGTTGCCCAAAAAGTAATTGCGGATTTTTCATATAGTCGGCGTTGACAAATTTTTTCACAGCTTGTGACTCTGTAATTGCATTCTTTCTTCTGTCAGTTATCAGCTGTTACTTTTAGCTTGCTTTAGAAAAAATGTGTAAAAAAAGTATATTTGATTAAAGTTCATTCTAAGTTTTATTAAAAATGCATTTACTTTCTTTTAAAAAATCCGCAATTACTTTTTGGGCAACCCAATATATAGGAATTTTTGTGCTTTGTTTTGATTGATTTTGTGTTTTTAGCAAATTTTTTTCATCAATATCTGCTGCTCTTCCCCCGTCTAGCAGTCTGGTATTTCGGAATACAAAAAAAAAGAATACATAAACATGCGCACAAGAGGGAATTTTCACATTTTTCATGGGAGTAGGAAGAATGACGCCTAAACATTTTCCTTGCTTTACAAAAGGGCAGCGGCTAACACTTCAATGGAAATGTTAAAAAAAAATCTAAAAATGTTTCTCTAGGTTTTACCTCTGGTTTCCCCTTAAAAATGAGTGGGGATATTTTTTTTAGCTTTTACCTGAACTCAACCCGAACAATCGCTCACTCACTCATTCTTTGCTAATGTTTCGACGAAAAGAACAACAACGAAAAAGTAAAATTACAAATTTACAATCCCATAGTCCGGTTAGCCGTTGTTTGACGAGGAATACCTCAACTAACAATACATCTCAAACGTAAATAGCGAACACACCAACTGAGGCACATACTTGTACATTCATACATACCGACACAATGAATGACCAAGACAATAATCACTTATGACGGACAACACTGAGATCAATGTTGCCAAATAAACTTGGTAAAGGTCGGGCTCTTCAGACAGCAAAATAAAAAAAAAAACAAAAACTACATAAAATCTAGCAATGTTTAAAATATGAGCAAAACGTTAGATATAATGAGAAATAATTTGACCCTATAACTAATCACAATGAGACCCAATGTCTGAACTGACTCGATTTTTATGGCCTTTATATTAATATACTAATCCTACTACTAAGGAGGCCACCGTAGCGCAGAGGTTAGCATGCCCGCCTATGACGCTGAACGCCTTGGTTCGACTCCTGGCTAAACCATTAGAAAAAAATTTTTCTGCGGTGGTTTTTCCCTCCAAATGCTGGCAACTTTTGTGAGGTACTATGGCATGTAAAACTTCTCTCCAAAGAGGTGTCGCACTGCGGCACCCCGTTCAGACCCGGCCATAAAAAGGAGGCCACTTATCATTGAGCTTAAACTTGAATCGGACTGCACTCATTGATATGTGAGAAGTTTGTCCCTGTTCCTTAGTGGAATGTTCATGGGCCAACATATGCAAATTTGCAATTACTACTAAGGAACAGGGGATACTTCTCTCATATCAATGAGTGCAGTCTTATTAATGTTTAAGCTCAATGGTGAGGGGTCTACTTTTCATTGCAGAGTTCGAACGGCGCACCGCATAGCGACACCAAATGAAGTCAGCATTAATAAGAGGCAAATCACCGCAATAACTGGGATTTGAACCCAGGCGCCACAGAGGCCTCCATACATATTATTATATTACTATAGGTAATAGAAATATACGTTTAAAAAGGGCTTTAGAGGTTTTAAATCCTTTAAATCATTGTTGTTATAGCCACATTTTCATGTGGAGGTGGCGATCCTCGTCAAGCTCCTGTGGGTGAGCAAGCTCGTTCCGGTCCAAAGGGCCGATGGGAACAGTATATTTAAAGGCGCCAAAACCTCGCCATGCCATATCGAGCATCATAGGCACTCGGTATTTGTGCAAGAGACGGTGCCGCCCGACCTCTCACTGAGAATCTCCGCTCGATACCGCTGATTGTCCGCGACTGTCGTTGCAGCCACTCCGTATGAAGCATTCCACTATCCGCAACCTGTGGACGCGCCCGGTAGCTCGCAGCTAAGCATCTCTTGATAGCAATGAACACCATTAAACTATTCGTTATATAGTGATGTATGGTGTTGGGGTATGGAGGACGGCACTTAGGACATACATTCATACATACCACTATTATAGCGGTACGGGATAGCTGTGAGCACCACACAGGCTGGAACTTTGAGGTCCAATCTGTGTGGTGCTCATCGCTGTCTCGATGCAACGGCAATTGTGGACAATCCGCATTATCGAGCGGAGAGTCTCCGTGAGAGACCGGACGATAGGGGCTCTTGCTTAAATACTGAGTGCCTTTTATGCTCGATATAATAAGGCGTGTTATTGGCGCCCTTAAATAGCCAATGGCAAGCCTGTTCCCCAGGCGATTGGTCCTTTGGGCCGGAACAAGCTTGCTCACATACAGGAGCTTTACGAGGGTCTAGATGCAGACGTGGTAACAGATTTGATGAATGTGGTTGGGCAGATAAAGCCGCCTCGACTCCGACAGAGCCAGTATTGATGCCAACGTGCAGGTTTTATGTCCCGATTGGTGCCAGCGACCACACAAGACACATCACCTGTTTAACTGACAAGACAGACCTACTTCCAACACGGGATGAATATGAGCACCACACGGTTTGAAACTCTGAGCTCCGATTTTTGTGATTTTCAAAGTCATCATCAGAAGCTTAGTTGGGAGATAACTGGCGCGTCCACGGGTATAATGGGAAGCTCCCTAAACAGAGTAGCTGCAACTGCAGTCGCGGACAATCAGCGGTATCGAGTAGATAGTCTCTATGAGATGCCGGGCGGGACCGGCTTTTGCCTAAATACTGACAAGGCGAGTTATTGGCGCCCTTAAATAACCAATGGCCACAACGTTCCTGCGGCGATCGATCCTATGGGCGGTTACGAGCTTGGTAACCTATGAAGCTTGAAAAGGATCGCTAACTCCACATACAAATGTATCTACAACAACAACCTAGTCAACTCAGCAGATCCAGCGGACGAAAGATAGAACACAGCACACTGCTATAACAATCCCATGGCAGCCGGTTGTACGTACCGGATTGACCCGATGAAGTCCTTCATCGGCAAGGGCTGCCGCCTCAGTGTAAAACACACTGCTACAACAACAACAATCCCATGGCAGCCGGTTGTACGTACCGGATTGACCCGATGAAGTCCTTCATCGGAAAGGGCTGCCGCCTCAGTGTAAAACACACTGCTACAACAACAACAATCCCATGGCAGCCGGTTGTACGTACCGGATTATCCCAATGGAATCATTCATTGGCAAGGGCTGCCGCCTCAGTGTGCAACACACTGATACAACAACAACGCATTCTGTGATCGCCGGGATATCCACTGAAAACAATGAATTTTTTTTTTTTAAATTCTGGGTGGGCTAAATCTTTTTTGTGGGGTACTTAGGCCACCTCCAGTCATGGTTAGGTCAATGTAGACGCTCGTACCCTTTCTGTCCTTTAGCTTTAACACATGCCTGGAGCATGACCAGATTTCCTCGCAATATCAGATTTCCGTCAAACCAAGAATGTGGCAACACTCGACCTCAGATTTCGTTAAGAAACCCTACCCAGGTTTATAATCCAGGTTTCCTGGATCCTAATGCTATTCTCTCGCTCATCGTCTCAACTCTCGTAGCTGCAGCAGTTGTCTCATAGTTAATCTGTATGTCTAAGGGTCGCACATCAAGAATTGCCTCCAGTCACAATGTAGGCATGTTTCTTAGTCCTATGGCTATGCCAAATGTAGACATGTAGTCTGAATCTGTTTTATTGTACTTCATTTCCATATCCCTTCACGAAACACCGAATTATTATTGGTCTAACGAAGCTCTTGGTGATCCAGTGGACAATCCTCGTATTCAGGCCCCATTTCGAGCCTACGGCCCGTCTACATATTGCCCACTCTCTGTGAGCCTCCTCAGTACGCTTCCAGATGTGAGACTTCTAGTTCAGTTTCCTATCGAAGATCTCTCCTAAGTATTTGACCTTGTCGGATACCGAAATCGTTGTTAAATTGCTAAAAGCCCCTTGGATGTCAATGCATACCGCCAAATTTGTTTATTCTATATAGGTACAACCTTGTAAAAGCCGGTCTCCACGGACATTCCCTTGACATGCTGGTTGTATCTAAGCGATTCATTGAACACCCTACTCTTTATCATGTTATCCACTTTACGCCCCATAGTTTTGAGTAGAAATGGCGCAAGGCTTAAAAGCCTATAGGCTTTTGGAGGCGCCTAACTTACTCTGCCAAGCTTGGCTACGCCTTCGAAGTGTATGCAAGTACTAGACACGCCGTGAATTTGGCGGGCATATGGGGCGACAATCAGTAGTAGCGTATCCTTTAACATAACCTTATGTGAGTATTTCTTGATATAGTATTTACCTCTAAACTAAACATATGACCGAATTGGCATCGCTGACCACAAAAGGCTATTTTTATGTGACGAAACGATGGATTCTGTTAACCCTACTAGGTTTGGTTAGGTAAGAGTGGCATTCCTTTACAGACTCACTTAGACAATTTTAAGTCCATTGTGATACCACAGGAGCGACAGACCAAGGCTTCTGGCGGGACTCGAACCCACGACCCCTGCACTGGTAATCCAAGCACGCTACCAACTCGGCTACCGGGGCGCCCGTTAACCCTACTACAACTGAATTAAACATTTGATCTAACCTAAGGCGTACACAAAAATACTCTTTTTTATATGGCTGCGTATAGACCGAATGTTAATTTTTCACCCAATATTATTGTAGTTACCATTAGTTTTTATTCATTATTAAGATCAGCGCAGATCTATGGAAGCTACTGTATCTCTGTATTTGTAAAAAAAAGTCCATACTTTTCTGGGTTCCTTTTTTATAACAAAATATATGCAAATTTATTTACCATACCATTTTTCACAGTTGAAGTGGTGTAAAAGGGGCTCATGCGAAGTTCTTTCATATTAGTCACGGTCAAACAAGTTGTAAGGATGATACCAAAAAATTAGGGACGTCCCTCATAGCTTTCACTTTAATACATAATTTGGATAACTACAGGGTCATTTTTTCATTTTCAAATTTTTGCTGCCATATACGGAACGGTGGGTGATTCATTGATTATTCATGTGCATGGAAAGTAAGTAATTTGGTGATAATTTTCTTTGGAATTGTGTTTTTCTTTATTCTATTTAATCAAATTTTCGACAATGGTGGTCAAGCGGGTTATGTCAAAGTAATCGTATGACATATGTGTAAAACAGCAACAACAACACAAACAAAACAACAGTAACAATAAAATAGAAAAATAACAACACCTTGTCAATAGCAAAAACAACAAAGCACAATTCAAGACACACAACTGCAAAACGTACACACACACACAGACGCGCTCATCTATCGTCGTCCTCTCTTCTCAAACAATACACACATTTCTTCTGCCTCCTTGCTGCTGTGAAATATTGTGGGTCCTTTCCGCCGCACCTTGTTATTTGCCGTTTTCACTTCACTTTGCACTTTGGTTATTTGCGTAAGCGAATCTCGTCCTGCTTTTCCATTCGCTGTTTTATTTTTCTTTTTTTTTTTGTTAATAATACATTTGTTGGTGGATGTGATTTTCAGGTTTTCATCTTACCCCACTGGGTAACTAATTACAGGGTCAGGTTTTACGTTTTCTATGCCCCTTTAAACCTCAAAAAATTTTTCACTTGCTCTTTTATGGTGTGTTATGGGTTGTACTTTTGGTAATTCTTTGCACTGTTACACTTTTGTATTTGCCTTGATGTTGGATATATTTTCTTACATTTTTATTTTTTTCACTCTTTAGTTGCTATGTGTATTATACCGTTAAGTTAGCGAATCTTTTTGTCTTTTTTTGCAGTAACTAGTAATTACTTAAATACAAGTTTCAATCCGATTCCGAGCCATTAAATCGTGAAGAAATAAATTTTTTAGTGAATGGATTTGTGAGTTGGTCAATAATCGAATTACAGCAGACGATTTTCGATTTCAAATGTTCGACGATGAAAAAAATCGATTTTTTAATACCATTAATCTTTCCATGGGCTGTTCACACGTAAAGCAGTCACAGCCGCACCGAGTTGCCCTGTTTTCTTAACTGGGTGTACAAAAGCTGTGTTTTATTTTAATCCTATCCCATGGCTGAATTATTTGAAGGTTGTTTACGCGAACAGCTGTTACCAGCCGGTTTGGAGTATGTTACTATTTCGCGTCATTTTTCGTTGTTTAACACAAACAACAACCAAAACTCGTTGACAGATAGCGCACTTCGCGCAAAAAAATTGTACTCAGCTGTTTACGGTCCACTACCAGGTAAGTAATGTCATGGTTTTTAGTAGTTAGTTATGTCATTGCTTTATACTATTCCTTATTCGTATGCAGTACTTAAGAATTAATATAAATGAATTCAATAAAATAATTGGTACATAATGCGTGCAGAACTTCTTTTCAATTATCAAGAAGGCATCTACCAGTAAGGAATCATTTTCAACACAGTAAAAAGTGGCAACGAGAAAAACAATAGAAAAAATATTGATCGCACAATTTTAACAATTATTGGAGGTGTTCACCAAGAGCCAGCAAGACCTGTTGAAGAGAGTGGCAGAAAGTTCGAGAGACACACATACACAAACACGGCAAAAACAACAGCAAAAAGTGTCGTCGTTACAAGTTGTTTTACCACTGTTCGAGTATTTTGATTCTAATAAAGAAAATTTCAAGTTTTACATACAAAGATTTGAAAACTACTTGTCAATGCGAAATGTACTAAGTGACAAAAACCTGTGCCATCAATTAATTAATTAAATTAATGGTGTCGTTGGTTGCTTCGAAGAAGCTGTCCGATGTGAGTTACGGCGAGTTGGTGCAAAAATTGGAAGCACATCGATTTCTGTATACATATCAAAGTGACAACCAAGAGATCTTAGTGATTGTCAATTTGTTTCTTCTTATGACTGTAAAGCAGATACCTCAAATAAGTTTCTGCGAGCGCAATTCATACGAGGATTAAAGGACGCATATATACGTGAACATCTCCTACAATCGGATGAAGCAAATTGTGAGAAACTTACATTGCAATCTTCGGATTAGACAGTCAGGAGTTGAATTCGAAGCAGCCTATAAATACAAATGAAGTAAACAAATTGCAATCAACATATTCAAGCTGTCGAAGAGGTCGTTCTCGGAACGGAAGTCAATTTGAAGGAAATCAAATTGTTCAAAGTCGTCAGTCAACAAGACTGGCCATGTCCAAGATGTATGTATGTATTAAAACGTTGATTGCAGCAGAAAATAATAACCACAACGCATGAAACGACGATTATGATGAATCGATCCACAAATTACACAATAACAACAAAATTGTTGATATTTATCACAACCAGCCTAACAGCAAAGCCGATGATGACAAGTACATAATTGCAGTTTAAACAAATGGAATCCGTCAAAATTTTGAAGTGGACAACGTTTCATTCCTACACTGGAAATATTTTAATTTCTCATGGCTGGTACTATCTTTGTTTTTCACCATTGAATACCCTTTTTTCGTCGTAAAATAACAATTTTATTAAAATTTTGCCGAAAATAATGATTTTGCTTTAAAATCTATTATCTAAAAAAGTAATCGGCGAAAAATAACGCGAAAAACGAATATAGTACCAGCCTTTACGGAAAGGTAAATGTGGATGTCGAATAGAATAATGTTAAGTCGAAAGAAGATATGTATGTAGTACCTGACGAATATGAACCATTACTGGGGTGCATTTGGATTCAAAATCTTCGAGACATTGATAATGGTCATGTAATTCCAGTTCAAGCTGTTCGAACCAATAACGAATATTCGATCCCATGGCAGCCGGTTGTACGCACCGGATTGACCCGATGGAATCCTCATCGGCAAGGGCTGCCGCCTCAGTGTACGTCTTTTTTCGTCATGGGAAAGGCACATCCCGGAGTGCCTTCTCCGCACGCTTCTGGTCCGTGCCGGGATTAAAAAGAACCCCGGACCCTGGTTCTGTTCAGTTTGCCAGAACCGCCTCATTCATCGGTCGGTGTCGGTGAAGTGTAACCGGTGCATGAAGTGGGTACATTTCCTTTCTTGCTCTGGCCTAACTTCACCACGGGAGTATTGTCATACTGGCTATGTCGCAAGGTGCTGTGCGAACATAGCCAGCAGTGGGTCACAAGCGTCATCGTCGTCGGACTATGTGACCCCTCCGACCTCTCCCGTACGGCAATTTATGCAACGACAGCATCCTAGCCCTACTATTGCCAGGCCAGTGCCGGGAAGTGTATCGTTCTTGCAGTTAAACTGCAAGATCGATGAGATCGTAGACTTTATGAGTCGGAAGAGCATATTAGTCGCTCCAGGATATCCAGGAGACAAAGCTGACCAACACCTCCAGCTTGCACAGTTGTCACGGTTACAATGTGATACGTAAGGATCGCTCAAGGAATGGAGGTGGGGGATTGGCCTTCGTTATACACCATTCCGTGCAGTATAGACCTACTCCGCCTGCGCTTGACGCTAGTGACCCCTACATGGAATGTATGGGGGTAGCAGTCAGGTCTGGTACTGCCGAGATAGAGATATACAACGTGTATATACCGCCGGTTGGTAGCTGTGTCCCGATTAATGGCCAGGCTTACAACCCCGACATACATAAGTGGGTTGCTATCTGGCCATAGTCGTCTAGTTCTGGGGGATTTTAATGGACTGGCTTCAGGGAGTCTACCAATCGCCGCTTCAGTGAACTGCCACCCCCCTCTGATGTGCTTGTGGCCAAGAGGAAATTCCGAGACATCATCAACGCAGCAGCCGCTCGCTTTATACCAGCCGGACGAATATCCCAAGTGCGACCCAATTTCCCGGCGCAAGCAGTGGTACTCGCAGACGAGCGTGATGAGATTCGTGCTATTGACCCCGGTAACCCCAAAATCAGCGAGCTGAATCTGGAAATAAACAGGGTAGTCAACGAACATAAGCGGAATTTATGGCTGGAACACTTGGAGCAATGTAACTTAGGCACCGGTGTAGGCAAACTGTGGGCCACTGTTAAGTCACTCTCGAACCCCGGTAGACGGGATGACAGGACCTCAGTAACTTTTGGCGAGATAACCGTGACTGATCCGAAGAGATGCGCCAGATTGTTCAACCGTCAATTTATTGTGTATCCCGTCAGAGACAGGGTAAGGAGGAGAGCCATTCGCCGTACTCGTGGTCTCCGAGCCGATGAACAGCCATCACAATTTACCGTGGGCGAAGTTACAAATGTCATCCGTGGTGCCAAATCCTCCAAGGTGTTGGGCCCCGACGTAATCTCTACATTGATGCTGAAGAATCTGGATTCACCTGGAGTTGAGTACCTCACCACTGTCCTCAAACTGTCATTGAACACTCTTATAGTTCCCGATGTCTGGAAAATGGGCAGAGTGATCCCGCTACTGAAGCCTGGAAAAGACCCGAGATTGGGGGAGTTGTACAGACCGATCTCCCTTCTCTCACCAGTGGCAAAGACGCTTGAGGCATTACTCCTCCCGAACTTCGTAGGAGAATTTCCATTCGCCGAGCATCAACACGGATTTCGGAGACTCCACAGCACAACAATAGCTTTGCATGCCATCACCACCGTGGCTTCAATCAACCCAGGCCATGTGATAGGACGGTCCTCGTGGCACTGAACCTATCGAAGGCATTCGACACGGTCAACCATGCCAAATTATTTGAGGACATCGCCAATACGTCCCTCCAGCCATGCCTGAAACGATGGGTCGGGAATTATCTGTGTGGTCGCCAGTCATTTGTGGAATTTAGGGATAAGAAGTCAAAACACCGTAGAGTGAAACAGGGAGTTCCCCAAGGTGGGGTGATATCTCCGGCACTGTTTAACCTCTACCTATCCTCCATTCCACCCCCTCCAGACGGCATAAAGATCGTATCATATGCGGACGATTGTACGATCATGGCATCAGGCCCCCCACCCATTGATGACATCTGCGATAGGTTGAACGTCTACCTCAACGAGCTGGCCTCATATTTCGCTGCAAGAAATCTGAAGATATCAGCCACCAAATCTTCAGCCACATTGTTCACTACAAATACGCGTGAGGTGAATACTGAGCTGTCTGTGATGGTCTATGGAGAAATGATTCCGATCATCAAGTGTCCCAAAATACTTGGCGTCACATTTGACAGCTCTTACACATTCTCCTCACATGCCACAGCAATCTGCAATAAAGTCAAAAGTAGAAAAAAGGTCCTCAAGTCACTGGCTGGCAGCACTTGGGGTGCAGACAAAGAAACCTTGTTGACCACGTACAAAGCAATTGGCCGGTCTGTGGTAAGTTATGCAGCGCCAGTGTGGTCTCGTCAACTTTGTGACACGCAGTGGAATTATATTCAGATCTGTCAGAATGCCGCCCTCCGAACTGCGACGGGCTGTCTCCTCAGTTCTCATGTGGACCACCTCCATCAGGAGACAAAGATCCTACCAGTGCGAAGACATAACTACATGCTGTCTAAGCAATACCTTTTGGGCTGTTCTCGCAGAAACCATCCAAATCATCATCTTGTGGATAGATACCCACCGCCCAGGAGCCTTAAGGTAGATCTACACGATCTAGAGCGTGAGGTTCAGCGCTACAAGAGAGAACTTCTAGATCAAGCGGCATATCAAGCGGGTCTGAACAATATTCATGCAGACACGGTAGCAGACGCGGTAATTGGCTACCGGGTGAATGTAGTCCTTGGAGAACGACCGCCACCCATTGCACCCGAAGAAATCGACCTCCCCCGGCAAACCAGAGTGGTTCTGGCTCAATTAGCTTCCGGCAGATGCAGCCGCCTCAATTCCCACAGAGCTAGGATTGATGCCGACGTGCAAGATGCATGTCCCGATTGTAACCAGGGACCGCACGATTCACGCCACCTGTTTAACTGCCCGGCCAGACCCACTCGACTCAGACCCAGATCCCTGTGGACGCACCCCATCTTAGTCGCAGAGTTCCTGGGTCTTGACACTCAATATAATCAAGCAGACGAAAGATAGAACACAATAAACTGCTACAACAACAACAACAACGAATATTCGATTAATGCCATTATTAATGAATTTCAAGAACTTTTTGTCGAGAGAGTAGGGTGTGTTCCTAATTTTGAGGCAAAGCTCCAGGGCTGTACCAAATTGTTTTTAAAGAGCGAGAGGTGCCATTTGCCCTTCGCCAGCGCGTGGGAAAAGGACTTGATGATATGGAATCGACAGGTATAATATCTAAGATTAAGAGAAGTGACTGGGGATCTCCGTTAGTGATCATACCAAAACCAGATGGAGGCGTCAGACTTTGTATAGACTACAAGATAGCGGTAAATCCACAACTGGTTTCAGCCAATTACCCAATTCGCCGAATTGACGAGATTTTGAATAACCTCAAAGGCGCAAAATACTTTTGCCGCTTAGATTTATACAAACCATATCTGCATCTCAAAGTCGACGAGGATTCTAGTCAAATTCAAACCATCTCTACACATAGGAGAACCTATAAATTCAACCGGCTTTCTTTCGGAATAAGAACTACTACGTCACAATTTAACCGCATTATAGAACAAATTTTATCTGGGTTGAGAAATATGAGATGTCATTTTTTGACGATTTTGTAGTATATGGTGCTACAGAAGCAGAATGTTTGCAAAATTTACACGATTGTCTTCAACGTTTGAAGGAGTATGATTTACATTTAAATCTGAAAAATGCTCATTTATGAAAACCCAAATATAAATATTTAGGACATTTAATTCGACAAAATAAAATTTCAAAATCACCATCAATAATCCAAGCAATATTACAAATAGACCTTTCACGGCAGACGATTTCTGGGTATTATAACAGCACCCTTACACCAGTTGCTACAAAAGGATAGGAAGTTCTTCTGGTCAACTATTTGCGAAATAGCATTTTTAAAACTTATAAATATAATATTGAGTGTCCAGGTCCTCATGCCATTCGACCCAGAGTTGCCAGTAGTGGTAGCGAAGTTATCAACGCCGAATTAATATCCCAAGAAACGAGCAAAGATCCTGTTCCATCTAGCCTTTTAGAACAACTTCATAATGGTGCTAAGAGTAATGAAATTTACATGGCTAACCAAAATATAATTTTAAAGTCCAACGAGTGATAATACCGAAAAGTCTCCAGCCCCAGACACTGAGGGAACTCCACAATACACATTCCGGAATCACCAAAATGAAGCAGCTCGCCCGAAGATATTGAACATGGAGAGGTATTGATCGTGATATCGAAGCTATGGTACGAGCGTGCGAATCTTTCGTTCAAATTGAGGCAAGACCGGCAAAGGCCCATTAGACCATTGGGAGAGGATGCGAAATCCAGATGGGCTGAAATCAAAATTATACGTGACGCACCTACAACTGATATATCATTGCAGCTCTTATCAGACATTTTCACCAACCACGGATATCCAGTTACAATGGTATCTGATAATGCCAGCATATTTAAAAATGATGATTTTGATAATTATTGCACAAGAAATGGCTGAGCGCAACGTTCAAATACTGAAAAGGAAATAAAAGGCTATATCAACTGAAACAGGTACACTACACAGCAAGGTTATTGAGATATTACAGAGCAACACCGAATTCGAATCCGATTAGACGCAATGCTGCCTACTGTTAAATCTCAACCAACCAAACCCATTCCAGGGGTGCGTAGACTAAGCGTGGGAGAACGAGTATTAGTTACACATATGAAAAATAACAAAACGATTTGGAAAACAGGTTCAATATTGGAGAAATATGGACAGCTAAGTTGTACATAACGCGTGCAGAACATCTTTTCAATTATCAAGAAGGCGCCTACCAGTAAGGAATTATTTTCAACACAACAATCTGCTTGATGACAAGATGCCGATTTTACCATATGGTTCTCACGTTGTTTTACAAATGGGACAAACTTAAAATTATTCAGCCATGAGATGTACTGAAATGTACCGTTTTTATTTGCAAATAGCTTAATTTCATGTCGCACGAAGCGATAAAAACATACATTTCAATACGTAGTTGCAGGGCGGATTTAAAAAGATGGTCTCACACAAACAGCTGTTAACAGCCGGCCTGGATTGACAGTACTAAGATGTCAGATTTTTGTTTGCATTCTCTTCGTTGTTATCTTCTTTCTCGCATATCCTCTGCTCATGAACGCACCGGTATACACACAAATTTCTTTGTGTGCGTTGGCAAAATGTCGATCAGCTTGATGGCAAGATGGCGGATTGCACCATATGATTTGTGGTTGATGTACAAATGAGACCACCTTTAATTGTTTTGCCATGACGTAGTTGTAAGCAAAAATTATACAGTACGCATAATGTCACCCTGTTACTCAAAGAAAAATTTCATAACAAGCTAAAATTTCGATAACAGTAACGGAGATAAAAAACAGCCTTACCTCACTGTTGCTATTTAAGCCTAGTACTGACTTCGACTTTTAGCCCGCACAACTGTCAAAACGCATTATAAAAAAATGGTGACGAAAAAAATGAGAACACATTCCGTAGAAGTGGTACTGAGTTCTACAGGGAACAGGGGCAAACTTCTCACATATCAATGAGTGCAGTCCGATTCAAGTTTAAGCTCAATGATAAGGGGCCTGCTTTATAGCCGAGTCCGAACGCCGCGCCGAGGTGCGACACCTCTTTGGAGAGAAATTTTGCATGGCATAGTACCTCACAAATGTCAGCATTAGGAGGGGAAAACCACCACTGAAAATTTTTTTCTGATGGTCTCGCCTGGATTCAAACCCAGGCGTTCAGCGTCACAGGCGGACATGCTTACCTTTGCGCTACAGTTTGACACTGTTCGTTAGTGGAATGTTCATGGCCAAAATATGCAATTTGGTAATGAGTTATATAAGCAAAATAGTAGCGACACGACAATGCGCCACTACAAATTTCCCTTCAATTAATTGTCAATATAATTAAATGCTCATGAAATGGGCACCAATAACTCTGTTTCAATCAAAATATATTCATTTACAGGTTGAGGCAGTTGCCCAACAACAAAATATTGAGTGCACGATCTGTCAAAATCAGTGATAAGTGCAACTCTGATTTTGTGTACGTTACTAGTTCGCGCCATTTTTCGTTGTTTGTGTGTCTCGTTGGCAGAGTGCACCTCGCGAGAAAAAATTGTACTCAGCTGTTTACGGTAATTATGTCATGGTTCCAATGATGTTTTCTCTATTGTGTGTTGTTGTTTGGGCTTTTATTTGTATGCTGGCAAAGAATAGAGTCTGTCGGATTTCGCAATAATTTTATAGACATTTTCACTACGAATGTAGTCAGTACTAGGCTTAATTTGAATAAAACAGCTGGTTTCCAAACAACATCTCTTCGATGCTGCAAATTGCCGCTGGGAAAAAACTTCCAGTAGAAATTTACAAGCTTTCAATTACCACTTTCTTCTGCCTGCAAATAAAATACGTGAACGACTTCAGTAAAAATATTTACATATTTGCAAACAAAACAGAACGCGAACACTTTCAATGCCGTTTGCAGCATTGATCAGCTGTTTTATGAAATTTAGCTGTTTAATTCAAATAAAAAGCAAAAGAGAGTAGAGTTTGTTTTTACTCTCCTGCAATTTTTTACTAGAAAAGTACGCGAACAGACCTACAGTGTTTGCTCGTTACCGACAATCGATTTTCGATTTAGTCTCAAACTCGTAATCGATAAACTGTGGGTTTGTTTTTTTTAATTTTTTGTAAGAGAAAGAATTAGTTTATCCGTCAAGTATCGGGTTAATTCCTTAATTATATGCTGGAGTGGATTTGTGTTCTGTTTTTGCATTGATTTGTCTTATAATTAATTTTTAGCAACATAGAAATAAACTTCTAGTAAAATAGTAGCATTGAGGTATTACCATTACATTGTGTGATTTAGAGAAAAAACAAGAACTTGGTGAACATTTGCAATCATTGAAAATGGAGGCCGTTCCACGGCTGCATATGCTCTGGTTCCCCAGTAAAAGCAGTCCAGAAGGAACTTCATTCGCTGGACTTAAAAGGGTAAGAAAAAAATGCAATTAAAAATTTCACCTGACCCCCGAGGAAGGTCTTTGTGCAATGACTTTTTTAAAGGGGGCGACAGAGGGTCATTGCATTAGGGAAAATCTGACTCATCATTTATGATTATTATTGTGTTGTTTATACGAACAAGTACCCTCCTTTGTTAATGCTAATTAAATATTCGTTGGTTTTTCTCTTCGTAGTACATTGCTGAGTTTTATCAGGAAAATCCCGAAAGCTATTCCAAGGAGTTGTACGCTTTGGAAACTTTGCGCAATCAAGCTCTGAATACACCTAAGGATAACTGTGCAATACTCAAGCGCTACTTTTGCCAGCTGGAGTCTTTGCTCAATCGTTTTCCCAAATTGCGTGACAAGAAAGTTGTCTTTCAGTTTACCTGGAAGGATTTGTACAACAATAAAACGCATGAGTTCAATGACATCGGCTATGAGCAGGCCGCTGTGCTATTTAACATAGCCACCGCTCACACCCAGGCTGGGGCCTCAGTGAATCGCACCGATGTGGACGGCATGAAGTTGGCCTGTACACATTTCCAATGTGCCGCTTGGGCGTTTGGAGAAATACGCGAACGTTATATCAACATGGATGAATTTGGAGATTGCTTTACAACCGAGTTGTTGGTATTTATGCAACAAGTTTCCTTGGCTCAGGCCCAGGAGTGCATTTTGGAAAAATCTTTGATTGACAATCGCAAACCGAATATAGTAGCCAAAGTTACCGCACAGATTGTAGTGTATTATGGCGCCGCATTGGCTGCCCTGCTTACCGGCGGCGATGATGGTCCTGTAGCTTCGGTTGTGGACTCATCTGTGTACAAGCAATGGAAAAAATATGTACGATTCAAGATATCATATTTGCATTGTATTTTATATTTGTATCAAGGGCAACATGCAGAGGAGCAAAGAAAAATGGGCGAAAGAGTCACATTGTTTGAGGTAAGATAGTGGATGTATTTTTGTATGCTAGAATCAGAATTCTTAAGAAATTTGTAAGACAATAACCCTTTTTATTGTGTTAGGCTGCTTGGGAAAAACTGGAAGAAGCTCGCAAAGAATCAAAAGGCCTACCCGATCAAAAGGAAATCAATGAATCTCTAATATTCACCGCTGATGTCGTTGAGGGCAAACGTAAAAATGCAAAAAATGAAAATGAATTCATCTATCACGAAACCATACCCGAATTGACAACCATAAGTGCTGTTCAAGGTGCCAATCTCGTCAATGGTATAAGCTTCTCCGTCACCGATCCTGAGGTAGCCGGTGAGGATATATTTGCCCGTCTCGTACCCATGAAAGCCCACGAGGCAAGTTCTATGTACAGCGAAGAGAAAGCCAAGCTTTTGCGCAAGTACGGTGGCAGAATCGAAGAAAGAGATGGTGAGTTGGCAAGTTTTATGAGCTCTCTGACTTTGGACAATCTCAATATCAATGAGGAAAAGGCCAATAAAATACCCCAAGGCATTGTGGATCGTTGTGCGGCATTAAATGCCAATACAAAGGCCATACCAGAATTGGTAGCCTCCATGGCACGTTTGGCTGATATCTGCTCTGATGTTGAGTCTAATTTAAGTGAGATATCTGCCATTTTGTCCCAAGAGGATAAAGAGGAAAAAGAATTTCAACAACTCACTGGGGTGCAACGTACTCCCAATGCTCACATTACCGAATTATCCCGGGAATTTCAAAAATATACAGAAGCCCATAACCGTGCAGGAGAGTCCAATGATACGCTGCGAAAAGCCATGGAACTTCATATCAATAATTTGAAAATATTGGCCAAGCCATTGCAAGAAATACAACAATCGGTGCCAAAATTGAGTTCTGAACTCAACACAACCGAAGTGTTTAAGGATGTCAAGCTAATTGTGAACAAAGTTAACGAAATGAAGGCACAACGTTCGCAATTTCATGCCGATTTACGCATAGCCGTCAATGAGGATGACATTACAAGCAAAATTATTGCCCATGATAGTGAGGAGGAAATGCAGGCCTTATTCGACCGTGAATTGGCCAAACATGAGCGCTTAACACAGTTGATTGATCAAAATCTTTTGGCTCAAGATAACATTCTAAAAGCCTTGACAGAGTCATATGCTAAGGCAGCACCCGTGTTAAAGACTTTAGCTGATGTCAAACATAAGAGGGAAAGTTTCTTTGCCTCTTTGGCAGCTTCCTACGATGTTTATGAAGACTTATTGGCCAAGTCGGCAAAAGGATTGGAATTTTATAATAAATTATCAGGTAAGTATGTACGTGCGATTGTATATTTTATAATGCCACAATGATTTTTATTTTTTTGTCAAGCAAATGTCCAAAAGCTATTGTCACGTTGCAAATCTGCTCGTGATGTACAATCTGAGGAGCGTCAACAGCGTTTGAAGAGTGTGGCCAATAAACCTTCTGCATCACCCTTACCTACGGATACATACAAGCCAAACAACGCCCCCACAGTATCTGGGACATCTAACACTCCCAAGTTGCGAGATTACTTGAAAGCGAAAAATGCCGCTAAGGAGAAAAATGCCGCTGGTAATATGGTTAATTCGGTTTATCCTACAGGAACTCAATGCATTCCACCCGTTCGTCCAAATCCTTTGGGTTCGGAAAATCCTTCTCAAGCTGCTTGCTCGGGCAGTGCTTACTACGCTAACTCGCAGGGAAATGTTTCGGGTCCACCACCGCCACCATCTGTCGGTCCCAATGAGCCTCCACCACCCTATAGTCTGCAACAAACGCAATATTATGATCCAAATGCTGCGGGCTACACAAATCCCATGTATTATCAATATCAGCAAAATGTAGCTCCACCGGCTTATAAACCGCAGGCATCACCCAATTCCCAATTTTCTGCGTTGAATTCGAATATGGGAGGCCTTAGCGCGCAGCACCAGCAGCAGCAGCTTCCACAACAACTGCAATCGGCTAATCCTTCAGTGGCTGCAGTCTATAATTCTTCTGGTTACAACGTAGCAGGGGGAAATACTGCCCAACAGTCTAACAGCTTCAATGTAAACAATACGGCGTATACACCCTCGGCTGCTGCAGGAAATTTGACTCAAAATAACTACAATATCACTTCTCAAGCCAACAATCAACAACCAATGTCAGCTTACAACGTCATGAATGCTGGCCAACAACAATATGGGACAGCAAATTCCCTTAATAATGTTTCGCAATCGAACTATCAATCATCTGCGGGCTCCATGGGAAGTAATATGCACGTTTCCTATACACAAGCATATACTTTGCAAACGCCACTTCAAAACTCAACACAGATCTATAAACAACCGGTGGTGACCACAGCTTCTGCGGTGGCACAGCAACAATACGCGTATGGAAACAGTGTAAATTACCAACAAGCGCCTATTCACAATCCATATAACAACAGTTCCACTCCCTCCTTACCAAATAATGTACCTCCCAGTCAACCATTATATGTGGCCACAAATCAAGCTGCACCATCTGCATTACAGGCACCATATATTGTCAACAATCAACAGCAGCAACAGCAGCAACAACAGCCTATGCCAACACCAACACCGCCGGTGGCTGGTGCTCAAGTACCAGCAATGAATACGAATTTGAATCCCTTGCCTATGTCTACTGCTCAATCTATAGCATCACAGAATACTTTGAATACCGTCTCAAATGTTTCCACTCCCGGAGCAATGTCAGCTGGTTCGGTGGCATCATCCTCCAACAATGTTGTAACCACCAGTGTTGGAGGTGTTTTAAGAAAAACCTCTTCATCGACCATGCATCCCGGCTATAGCTATAATCCTCAAAGTGGGACTTTTGATTATGGCAGCGGTTATCATCAGACTGCAGCCAGCAATAATCTTTTCTATGGTCAATATACCACAGGAGCTCAGCCAATAAACTCGCAAGTTGGTACAACAGACTCGCAAAGCTCGGGAAAATCAAATTTGGCAACTGGATTTGATGTAAGTAAGGGTATGAAACAAACTATGGCCTCTATTTAATCATGTTTACTTCTAATTCTATCAGTCGCCCATAATATCCCACACCAAGACAACAGGAATTACAGGTAAAACGAATGTAACTCCTGCTTCAGAAAACTACTACAATCCACCCTATGGTTATCGCAAGAACAGTATGGGATCGGTGATATCATCACCAAATCCGGAAAATAATGTACAGCCTCCTCAACCAGCGGCTGCTTTACATCCACAAATCAGCAACACTTTGGCGCAGCAGCAGCAGAATTTTTACCAGCAACATCAGTCAACCACTTATATGCAAAGTGGCATGGGTACCATGGCCAATACCCAGACGACCAAGAGCGTCAATACCTATGCCACCAGTAGTCAACAGGCTCCTTCTACACCCAAGCATCAGCAGCCAAATGCTACGCCAACGCCACCTGCAGCAGCCAAATCTACCCTAGCGCCTGCTGCAACGAAGAAGACTTCCAATATTGATCTGCTTACCGACATAGATTTCTCGGGAGCAATTTCGGCACCACCACCAATATTGCCAGAGCCCGCTTTGAAACCCATAGTGGTGCATAGCCCACCAGCCAGTCAAGTATCAGCCCCCATTGAACCATCACCCAGCAAGAACACAGTGCAGCAATTACCATCTCCAGAAGTTGATGAAAAGGCCAAACATGTGGAGGTATTTGTTTATATTATACAATCAAATGTTATATACTGTTTGTATCTCTTTTTTACAGGATTATGTCAATTCTTTGAACACTTCTGTCCACGAACTCACCTCACCTGTGGACTCTCCAGTTGTTCGCAAAGCTAGCTTCGACAACCTATCCAATTGTTCTGATCTTAGTTCCCTGGAAAATTTTGATTGGGATTCCGCTTCAATGCGTGGTGGCATGGATAAACAATCCATGGTCAATGATAAACATTCCTTAAATTCGACCAACACAACATTCCAATTAAAACCCATCGATCCATTTGCAGATGATAAAGTTTTAAAATATTTCCACAAAGAAGTGGAACGTTTTGAAAAAATCGTCGACTCATTGAATGTGAAAATGTTAAATGGTCACACCTCGTTGTCCACCAAGTGGAAGGAGCTGCAAGATTTATTGGCCAAAGATGCCAGCAATAGAACTACCAGTATAGCTAAATTATTTCCGGAAAAAAATCGTTCTTTGGATTGTTTGCCTTATGATCATGCTCGTGTCAAATTGGATAAAGAAACTGATGATTATATAAATGCTGCCTATGTCAAAGTGAGTAGTGGTGGTAAGGAAGAAGTTTGCTTCTTGTTGGTTAATTTTGCAAAAATCATTTTAGAACTTGGGAAGCGGTTGTCCAAATATGATAATAGCCCAAACACCACAACAGAATACGATCAATGACTTTTGGTCCATGATATGGTCACAAAAACCTCGAACTGTACTCAGTTTGCACACTCCAAATGAGGTAAGAAAAACAATAGCTATGAAATATGTTTCGGCAAAAAAGTAAGTACTACAAATGAGACAAAAGAGAGCAACAAGTAAAACTTTGCGTAAAAAGTAAAAAGGCTATATATAAGAAGTATACTTCTAGCGTGTCCAACAAATGCGTTCCTATTACTATGGGTGATTGTTTTGGTAAAGGGCTCTGGACAGAGATATGTTGCACACCTGGAGGATACTGCTTCCTGATGCGTTTATTTCTGTGGGTACATGGTGGGTTCTGGGCACAAAGATGCAGTGTACCACTACTGCTGGGACTGCCGGCACGCAATAGCTGTGAGCACCACACAGGCTGAAACAATGAGGTTCGATCTGTATGGTGTTCAGTGCAGCTTAGCTGTTATTTAAAGAGCCAATAACCCGCCTTGGCATATCGAGCATTATATGCACTCAGTATTTGTGCAAGAGCCGGTCCTGCCCCGCCGCTCACTGAGAATCTTTGCTCGATACCGCTGATTGTCCGCGAATGCCGGTGCAGCTACTCCGTATGGAGCATTTCACTATCCGCAACCTATGGACGCGCCCGGTAGCTCGCAGCTAAGCTTCTCGTGACAGCAATGAACACCACACAGATTGGATTTCAATGTCCCAGCCTGTGTGGTGCTCTCAGCTACCCGTGTCGGGACATTCATTTGTAGGTATTGATTCGATTTTGATTTTGAAACTTGACTACAGATGAGCTGCCAGGAGACAAAACCAAGAAGTAAAAATTAGTATAAAATTTTAATTTTTTGTCAATTTCATTCAATATCAGTATTTTTAAAGTTCAGCTACTAAGAAATTTGTAAAAAAGTACGTAACTCAATGCAAAAATTAAAATTAATTCTGTAACAAATTTGGCCGTTGGCCACGCAACTGAAGTTGGGTTGCCATCCATAATCGACCCATACAAATTCAGGTTCAACTTTTAAGCGAACAAGACCGAAAGATGTTGCCGATTAACCGATTAATATGTGTTAAAAAAAAATAGGATATTTTTGATATCTTCAAATGTTTTTCATATATGTATGTCGATTTGAATTGTAAATAGGAACAACTGGATCCGGTTAATTTGATCTTCCTCTTAAAACTAAGGCATCGATTTATCGATTAACTGTTCTAAATTATTCGATTATTTATTAAGTTAAGCATTTTTCATTTTCAGCTGTTCGATTATTAGATAGGTCACGAATAATCGATTAATCGCATAACGATAAAATGTACACCCTATTAGAGAATATTTTGACAGTCAGGTGGTTTATAGCGGGGGGCAAGGAGTAGCACCTTGAAGCGTGGACTAACGATTAGGGGTGTAGTACTGTATCGAAGGCCCTGTGCATTTAGAAAGGGGAAAACATACCTTATCCTGGGTCCGAGAAAGCGTGATTTCAGTCAACGGCTAATGAAATGGTTTTTTTCTGGGGGCCTCTTTGTACTAATATGATAGTGGTGTGTTGTATTTGCGGAATACCACTAGTACTCAAGACAAATTGGGATCAACAAGGTGGGGTTTGCAGGGTAGCCTGGCCTATGGGGGTAGCGATACATGTAAAACTCTCTTTGGAATAAGGTAGCTTTGGTGTGTAAAACCCGGGGGTACGAGGCAGTTGTTGTGCCACTCGTGAGTTGCGTGATTCGAAAGTGAGATGCAAACACAATCATGTGATGTGAGTGAGTGACCGTAACTGAATAATAATTCTCGTTCGTGCGCGCGAATCACGGGAAAAATCATGACTAACGAGAAAATCACGACACACGACAATCCCACGGCAGCCGGTTGTAAAGGGCCGTAGGAAAGTTTTTCAAATAAAAAAAAAATATATAAAATTCAGAAAAATGCATGAAATCTTTATTTGAATCGATAGTACGGTCCGTATAATTTAATGTTTGAAGATTATTTCATGCAAATGTTGACCGTGACTGCGCCTAAAAAGGTCCATCCGCTTTGTCCAATTTTGGCATACTCTTTCCAACATTTCGATCGGTATCTCACGAATAAATGCTTCAATGTTGTCTTCCAATGCGTCAATTGAAGCGGGCTTTTCTGTACATGAGCTTTAACATAGCTCCACAAAAATAGTCTGAAGGCGTTAAATCGCACAACCAAGGCGGCTAATTGACCGGTCCCAAAAGTGAAATAAAATGTTTATCGAACTCGCACCTAGGTCCATTGTTACGCGTGCTGTGTGGAATGTGGCACCGTCTTGTTCAAACCAGATGTCATGCAAGTCAAACACTTGCATTTTAGGCAAAAAAAAAATCGATACCATCTCATAGCAGCGCTCACCATTCACAGTTACGTTACGATTCACATCATCTTTACAGAAGTATGGCCCAATGATGCCACCCACCTACCTGTGACATTTCCTGGATGCATTGGTAGCTCTTGCAATGCTTTTGGCTAATCTTCACTTTAAAATCGACAATTCTGCCTATTTACGTACCCATTGAGCCAAAAATGAGATTCGTCGCTGAACAAAATTTTTCGATTAAATGGCGCGATGAACTTTCTTAAAAAAACACGCATTTTGATAATGAAATTCAATAATGGAATCGTTGTTTGTTTGTAAGACGATTCATGGGTAAATGACAGACCAAACAGAAGATGTTTGACAGTGAAACAAAACACGAAACGGGCCTGAGCTTTTTAAACCAGTGTTACCAAAAAGATAATAGCTTATAAAATCACCCTTATCATACCGGATTGACCCGATGAAGTTTTTCATCGGCAAGAGCTGCTGCCTCAGTGTACAACAACAACAAATATTCATAACAAAATCACGATTTACGAAATATTTACGACTTACGAGAAAATCATGACTTACGAGAAGATAATGGCTCACGTGAAAATCACGGCGAATGAGAAAATCACGGCTCTCTCTCCTTGGGGCAAGGTCGTTCCGGTACATGCACCCAATCGCTGGGGGAACGTGGTAAACAAGCTATTAGAATTATAGATGTGTGCGGTTGCATGATTCGTAAGTGAGTTGCATGATTCGTAAGTGAGTTCCAAATACAATCATGTGGTCGTGAGTGACCGTAACTGCGTGGGTGCTTTCAACATTAATCACGAAACACGAGAAACATCATCATACACGAAAAATCTACGGCTCACGAGAAAATCATGACTCGGGAGAAAAACACAACTGACGGAAAAATCACGAATAACGAAAAAGTCACTGCTCACGAGAAAATTATGACATAAGATAAAATCAACTGGAAAATCACGGTTCACGGGAAAATTATGACTCACGACAAACTCAATCTCAAGAGAAAATTCACGACCTACGAGATATTCACGACTCACGAGAAAAATCATGACTTACGAAAAAATAATGGCTTACGTGAAAAACACGACGCACGAGAAAACTGGCAGCTACGCGTCCACAGCTGCAGTCGCGAAGTGAAAGGCGGGCGGCAACAGCCTGCTTAAATACTGCGTGAGTTATTGGCGCCTTTAAATAACCAGTGACAACCATGTTCCCGCGCCGATCTTTCCAATGGAGCTTGATGAGGGTCGCAACCTCCACATAAAAATGTGGCTACGGCGACAAAAACGACAGGACTCGCGAGAAAATCAAGGCTCTCTCTTTGGAGCAACGTCGTTCCGTTGCATACACCCCATCGCTATGGGGAACGTGGCTAGTAAGGTATTGGAAGTAGAGATGTGAGTGTGTGTGTGTGTTGACGTGTCACACGTGAGTTGCGTGATTCGCAAGCGAGATCCAAAAACAATCACGTGATCATTTGTTACAGTGGCTGTATAAAAATCGTGACTCGGGGGAAAAACACGACTCACGACAAAAATCAGAACTCTCGAGAAATTCACAATGCGTGAAAATAACGTCTCACGAGAAAATTTCCACATGAAAGAAAATCACGATTTACGAAAAATTCACGACTCACTGGAAAATCATGTCTTTCTCGTAAACTATAATATAAACTTATTATTTTATTATAATTTTTTAATGACCTTTTGATTTTTTTAATCGTTTTTTTAGTGTTTAGATTTGTTTTTATCTAAGACTTTTATATTATTTTTATTAACTACAATGGGAGATCACTATTTGTAGTTTTTTTTATACCCTCCACCATAAGATGGGGGGTATACTAATTTCGTCATTCTGTATATATTCTTGATCGTCGTGACATTTTATGTCGATCTAGCCATGTCCGTCCGTCTGTCCGTCCGTCCGTCTGTCTGTCGAAAGCACGCTAACTTCCGAAGGAGTAAAGCTAGCCGCTTGAAATTTTGCACAAATACTTCTTATTAGTGTAGGTCGGTTGGTATTGTAAATGGGCCATATCGGTCCATGTTTTGATATAGCCGTCATATAAACCGATCTTGGTTCTTGACTTCTTGAGCCTCTAGAGGGCGCAATTCTTATCCGATTTGAATGAATTTTGGCACTACGTGTTTTGTTATGATATCCAACAACTGTGCCAAGTATAGTTCAAATCGGTCCATAACCTGATATAGCTGCCATATAAACCGATCTTGGGTCTTGACTTCTTGAGCCTCTAGAGTGTGCAATTCTTGTCCGATCGGAATGAAATTTCGCACGACATGCTTTGTCATGATATCCAACAACTATGCCAAGAATGGTTCAAATCGGTCTATAACCTGATATAGCTGTCATATAAACCGGTCTTGGGTCTTGACTTCTTGAGCCTCTAGAGAGCGCAATTCTTATCCGATTTGAATGAATTTTGGCACGACGTGTTTTGTTATGATATCCAACAACTGTACCAAGTATTGTTCAAATCGGTTCATAACCTGATATAGCTGTCATATAAACCGATCTGGGATCTTGACTTCTTGAGCCTCTAGAGGTCGCAATTATTATCCGATTTGCCTTAAATTTTGTACGACGGATTCTCTCATGACCATCAACATACGTGTTTATTATGGTCTGAATCGGTCCATAGCCCGATACAGCTCCCATATAAATCGATCTCTCTATTTTACTTCTTGAGCCCCCAAAGGGCGCAATTCTTATTCGAATTGGCTGACATTTTA
The DNA here is from genome assembly GCF_963082655.1 of Stomoxys calcitrans. Taxonomy (NCBI): domain Eukaryota; kingdom Metazoa; phylum Arthropoda; class Insecta; order Diptera; family Muscidae; genus Stomoxys; species Stomoxys calcitrans. The sequence continues at coordinate 29,962,545 of NC_081552.1, forward strand.
CACAGTCCTCCAACATATAATTTAATTGTGGTCCAAACCGGACCATATCTTGATATCGCTCTAATAGCAGAGGAAATCTTTTCCTCTATCCTTTTTTCCCAAAGAAGAGATGCCCGGAAAAGAACTCGACAAATGCGATCCATGGTGGAGGGTATATTGCACGCTTTTACTTGTTTTATCTGTAATAGGAGTTGCATATTTAAAATTCAATAATTAAAAAAACTGATTCATATTTACGCCTTTTCCTTTACCAATTGAGCTCATTTAGGTAGGGTTTTGGCAAGGTCTAAAAAAACCTTTAGGTGGCAATTTTTTTTAATATCAAATAAATCTTTCATTCCGTATATTTGCTAGTTAGATTAATTTTTGACTAAGAAATATTATAGACTAGTTTTTTAAAAGACCCAATTTTCAATTATAAATATAAGATATGCATTTGAAAGATGATCTTGTATAAAGCCGAAATGGTGCGCTAATTGTTTTTGAGAAAGGAGGTTTAACGTGCGGTAAGTGGTACGGTGTGGGCGGATCTTCGGGGCCGTGATAAAAGGGGGCATCCTCTTGGCCATTGTAGGGAGGGTGACTGGGGGTCAACATCTTTCTCCCACTTAGGTGAATCAGCGTATCTTGGGGCGAAATGACGGGTTGGGACCGCCCAGAAGATAACGGCGAGAGCTAGTCGAAGCACAGAGTTATTTCTAGGTCGCATATAGGGAAACGTAACAAATTTTGTCAAAGTGAAGTGGCTGTAAGACTTAATTTTTATAAGTGAGAATCTAAAGTTTGCTATTGAAATGTGTATAAATCGTTTTTGTGATTCAGATATGCATCAGGTTGCCTTAGAAATAGATTTAGATTTCATAATGTTTCCAAAAATTGTTTCTTCTAATTACTTACTTACTTTTCTTTAATTGGCTATGACAGAATATTTGTTCCATTAGCCGAACGTAGAAAAGCGTTCCAAGCGCCTCGATCTTCTGCGCTCACTCTAAAATCTCGGATACCAAGTTTCGAGGTGTCTCCCACAACTTGATCTTTCCATCGGGCTTTTGGTCTTCCCGGTTTGCGTGTACCACCGTGTTTGCCTTCAAAAGACTTCTTTGCTGGAGCTTCTTCATCCATTCTGACAACATGACCTAGCCAACGCAGCCGTGGTATTTTGATGCGTGTAACTATGCTATCGTCGTCATACAGCTCATACAGCTCGTGGTTCATACGTCGCCTATATTCTCCGTTAACGCAAACTGGTCCATATATTTTATGAAGATTCTTTCTCTCAAATACTCCAAGCACTGCCTCATTTGCTTTCACAAGTACCCATGCTTCAGAACCATATAACAGCACCGGTAGTATCAGTGTCTTGTAAAGTGTAGTCTTCGTCTGTCGAGAGGTGGCCTTGTTTCTAAACTGCTTACTTAGTCCAAAGTAGCATCTGTTTGCCAGTGTTATTCTTCGTTTTATCTCAAAACTGGTGTCATTCGTTTCGGTTACGGCGGTGCCGAGGTAGATAAAGTTACTGACTATCTCAAAGTTGTGATTCCCAACTTTCTCCGTGTTCTTTATCTGCTCGGTTGTGCAAGGCTTTTTGGGAGTTGAAACCATCCATTTCGTCTTATCTCCATTTAATGCCAGACCCATTTTCACTGACTCTCTTTCGATTCTTTCAAAGGCTGCAGTTACTACTTCCGGCGACCGACCTATGATATCGATATCGTCGGCATAGGCGAGTTGCATGTGCTCTCTTGTGATTAGTGTGCCATATCTATTCACATCTGCATCTCGTATAATCTTCTCCAGCAGGATATTAAAGAGATCACACGATAGGCTGTCTCCTTGTCCTAAACCTCGTTTGGTATTAAATGGTTCGGAGAGATTCTTTCCTATTCTTACTGAGGAACGCGTATCAGCAAGTGTCATCCTGCAGAGTCTTATTAATTTTGCAGGGATACAAAACTCAGACATGGCTTGAAATACCTTTGAACGTAAAGGAGTATCGAAGGCGGCTTTGCAATCAACAAAGAGACGGTAGGTGTTGATTTGTCCTTCTCGGGTCTTTTCCAGGATTTGAAGCAGTGTGAATATCTGGTCTAGGGTGGATTTACCAGGTCTAAAGCCGCATTGATAGGGCCCAATTATCTCATTGACTTTAGGTTTTAATCTTTCACACAGTACGCTCGAGAGTATCTTGTATGCGATGGGGAGGAGACTTATTCCTCTGTAGTTGGCACATTCCGTCTTGTCTCCTTTCTTGTGTACGGGCTCGGCTCCTGCTGCCTTGTTGTTCTTTAGTCGGGTAACTGCTACTTGGACCTCATTCTGACTAGGAGGTAAACATTCTATACCATCATCAGGGATTGGTTCTGCGGTATCCTCTTTGCCGCCAACATCGGACGCTAGCAGTTGGGTAAAATGTTCTTTTCATATCCTCAGCATGTTATCTGTGTCAGTTACCAGATTTCCTTCTTTGTCTCTGCAGGAGGATGTGCCTCCACCAAAGCCATCGGTTTGATGTTTAATTCTTTGGTAGAATTTTCGGACTTCATTCTGACTCCTGTACATCTCAATTCGCTCGCACTCAAGTCTTTTCATTTCCTTTTTCTTTCTACGGAATAGACGTTTCTCCTCTCTCCTTTTCTCCCGACACCTCTGCTTCATCTGGCACGTTGCTACTGATTGCAGGGTTGCTCTATATGCCCTGTTCTTGGCTTCAGTAGCATCTCGACACTCTGTGTCGTAGCATGGGGTTTTTGGAGGAGGCTTCCGGTACCCAAGTACGGATTTCGCGGCATTTTCCATGGAGTGGGCAATAGTTTGCCACTCGACTGACCCAAGTGCTTTCATGAAGCAGTTGGGTCAGTCCAGTGAAGTATGCCGCTGCCATTTGTTGTGTTTGCAGCTTTTCAATGTCCAGCTTCCTTGCAGTGTCAGATCGTACTTTCCTCGCCATGTTCAAACGGGTGCGAACCTTTGCTGCAACAAGGTAATGATCCGAATCTATATTCGCTCCACGGATCGATCGTACATCTAACACGCTGGATGAATGCCTTCCATCTATCACAACGTGATCAATTTGGTTTCTCGTGTTTTGATCGGGTGACAGCCATGTGGCGTTGTGGATATTTTTATGTTGAAATCTGATGCTAATAACTACCATGTTTTTTGCCGCGATGAAATCTATCAGCCTCAACCCATTACTGGACGTTATCTCGTGGAGGCTAAACTTTCCGACTTCCTTCCCGATTTTCGCATTAAAATCACCCAGAACGATTTTAATATCATGGGCGGAGCAGCGGTCATATTCTCTCTCTAGGCGCTCGTAGAAAATATCCTTGGTCTGCTCGTCTTTGTCTTCCGTCGGGGCATGGGCACAAATAAGGCTGATGTTGAAGAATTTGGCTTTTATGCGGATTGTGCCTAGTCTCTCCTCATCCACCGGAGTAAAGCTGGAGTCAAGGTGTTTCAGTCTCCGACTAACCACAAATCCGCAGCCAAATTCATGCCTCGTGTTATGGCAGCTATAGTATAGTTCGTCACCGTTTGGTGTTGTAGTGACGCCATTCCCAGTCCATCTCACTTCCTGTAAGGCGGTTATATCTGCCTTGTACTTCTCTAATACATCCGCCAGCACTTATACTGCACCTTCTCTATAAGGAGTGCGGACATTCCAGGTGCAGATCCGCAAATCATGGTCCTTTTTTCGTTTGCGTGTGTCGTCAACGTGGTGGGGGGGGGGGGGGGGGGGGGGTCCGTTTTTACTATTCCTTTGTTTTTCATAGTAGTTCTATGTTTTCCGGAGGCGGGTTACTGGTCCAGCGCCCCAACCGCATGTGTTTTGTGGGATTGCATGTATCCCTCGTTGTGACGCGCCGCTTGCTCCAAGATCAGACGCTCGCCGCCAGCTGCCCCTAACCTGGGAACAGACGCTGATGTTGGCCATTGGTTATTTGAAGGCGCCAATAACTCGTCTTGTCATCTCGAGTATCATTGACACTCAGTATTTAATTAAGAGCCAGTGCCACCTGACTCCTCACTGGGACTCTCCCCTCGATTCTAGATGCAATTGCTTCCCTAGATGGTTCTCGTAAACTTGATATGGATGGATTAACTATTTTTCTTTTGCAGAAGCTTCCTTCTTCTATTAGACTTCTTTTGAAGCTAATTTTTAATAAATCCTTGAGGTCTGGAATGTTTATTGATAGGTGGAAAATATCATATGTTACTGCCGTTTTTAAGAGTGGTAATAAGTCAAATGTAGCAAATTATAGACCTATATCCAAGCTTTCAAATATATCTAAAGCATTCGAGCATATAATGTTCCAATATATCTTAGCTTCAGTAAAGCCATTTCTATCTCCTTATCAGCATGGATGACTCTGTAATTGCATTCTTTCTTCTGTCAGTTATCAGCTGTTACTTTTTGCTTGCTTTAGAAAAAAAGTGTAAAAAAAGTATATTTGATTAAAGTTCATTCTAAGTTTTATTAAAAATGCATTTACTTTCTTTTAAAAAATCAGCAATTACTTTTTGGGCAACCCAATATAAGAACAACCCTCAGGGAGTTCAATATAATTAATTTTATTTATGACCAGCTGAACCGGTCCCGCTCCGCTGTGCCTTCTTTTACTTTTTATGGAACAAAATTATCCTTTGAATTATTTGTTTTCGACAATTAAAGAGCTTTTAGTGAAATACCATGCTACGAAAAAAAGTATATGCATATCGCTTGACTAACAGTATAACAATATAAATGCCTTTATCTGAACCAGATATTACGTTTGTTGGACGAAAAATTCGCTCGGAGGGTTATATGTCATTTTAGTTTGGATGTTTTGTGAACTCCATTCTTAAAAGACTTTATTTTAGCCTGATATTCTCATGTTTTGTTCGATTTAGGGGTGTTTTCGGGGGTGAGGTAATCCCCCAGACACTTGGCCCTGAAAAATATATCATCATCAAGTTCTTCTCTACAATAGCATTTATTCAAACCCCATATTGCCATTGCTTTAAGGCGAGTTTATAGGATGAGGCGTCCCCCAAATATTTGGCCTCCAAATTCGTTTTCTAATCTCAAATATAAAGGGTGATTTTTTTGAGGTTAGGATTTTCATGCATTAGTATTTGACAGATCACGTGGGATTTCAGACATGGTGTCAAAGAGAAAGATGCTCAGTATGCTTTGACATTTCATCATGAATAGACTTACTAACGAGCAACGCTTGCAAATCATTGAATTTTATTACCAAAATCAGTGTTCGGTTCGAAATGTGTTCATTCACCGTAACGTTGCGTCCAACAGCATCTTTGAAAAAATACGGTCCAATGATTCCACCAGCGTACAAACCACACCAAACAGTGCATTTTTCGGGATGCATGGGCAGTTCTTGAACGGCTTCTGGTTGCTCTTCACTCCAAATGCGGCAATTTTGCTTATTTACGTAGCCATTCAACCAGAAATGAGCCTCATCGCTGAACGGTGAATGAACACATTTCGAACCGAACACTGATTTTGGTAATAAAATTCAATGATTTGCAAGCGTTGCTCGTTAGTAAGTCTATTCATGATGAAATGTCAAAGCATACTGAGCATCTTTCTCTTTGACACCATGTCTGAAATCCCACGTGATCTGTCAAATACTAATGCATGAAAATCCTAACCTCAAAAAAATCACCCTTTATATCATTTGAGCCGCATATTGGCATAATCGGTAAATTTTTACCCATTGGGAGGTGTTTTGGGGTGCCCCAAATGCATTTGGATATTCGTATTCTACTCCCAAATACCTTTATTCGAGCTCCATATTGTGATGGTTGCTTTTGTGAGGTATTTTGGGGAAAATTGGTCCCGAAAGTGGGTATCAATTTTGTGCTTTACTCCCCAATACCTTTTATTTGAGCCCACAGTGACATGGTCGGTAAATATGCCCGATTTATGGGTGTTTTAGGGAGTGGGGTGGTCCCCCAAACACTTAGCCCTGAAAATATATCAGTATCGTGTTCTATTCTCATCCGTCTATATATCATTTATTTGAACCACATATTGGCCTCGAAATTGGATATCAAATTCATTTTCCAATCGCAAAACCCCTTATTGCAAAAAGTCAGCAAATATGTCCGGTTTGGGGTATGGGCCCTTAAATCTTTCAATTACGAGCTCTACTATCTTGAAGACCTAAATTGTCTTGGTGAGCAAATACGTCCTATTTGGGGGTTGTTGTGGTGGTGGGATGTCCTCTTGACAGTTCGTCCCGAATTTTGATATCAGATTTGTAGTCTACTCCCAAATACTTTTTATTTGAGCCCCATATTTCCATAGTCGGCAAACATCGAAATTCGTGCTGTATAGGGTGCACCCTCGATTTCGATGCAACATGGTTCACATATGTAATACTCCTGGAACACGAATTTGAGGTTTATGTTTGGGTTCATGATCACTCCATAGAAACAAAACACCTCCGTTGGCTTTTCCAAAAATGAAGCGGAAAATATTATTTTTCGAATTCTGAAAGAAAGAGTAGCGAGTAACTTTATGAGTTACATGCACTGGAGAAGTAAACCCAACAGAAAAAGCATTTGAAACTTTGAGCTGCTAGTCTTTTTCAAAAACGGACAGTCATAATAGTGTTCTCGAGTCAAAAAAAAGTTTCCGATTCCATTAAAAATTGATTGAATGAACTTACTGCCTTGACCACTAACATTTTTTTTCTGTTTATACCCTCCACCATAGGATGGGGGGTATACTAATTTCGTCATTGCGTTAGTAACACCTCGAAATATGCGTCCAAGATCCCATAAAGTATATATATTCTTGATTGTCATTACGTCGATCTTACCATGTCCATCCGTCTGTCGAAAGCACGCTAACTTTCGAAGGAGTAAAGCTAGGTGCTTGAAATTTTGCACAAATACTTCTTATTAGTGTAGGCCGGTTGGGATGGTAAATGGGCAAATCGGTCCATGTTTTGATATAGCTGTCATATAAACCTATCTTGGGTCTTGACTTTTTGAGCTTCTATAGGACGCAGTTCTTATCCAATTTGGTTAAAATCACTTCCGATAACTTTGGCAGGTATGGTCTAAATCGTTTGATAATCTGATATAGCTGTCATATAAACTGACTTTGGGTCTTGACTTCTTGAGTTTTTAGTGGACGCAATTTTCATCCGATTTGGGCTGAAATTTTGCATGAAGTGTTCTGGTATGACTCCCAACAAGTGTGGCAAGTACCGATCTCACGATTAGACTTCCTGAGTCTTTAGAGGGCGCAATTCCTATCCGATTTGACTGAAATTTAGCATGACGTGTTTCGTTATGAGTTTTAACAACTGTGCTACGTATGGTTTATATCGGTCCATAACCTGATAACAACTGTTCCAAATATCGTCGGTATATAACCTGATATAGTTGCCATATAAACCGATCTCCCAGTTTGACTTTTTGAGCCTCTGGAGGACGCAATTACTACTCTATTTGCCTGAGGTGGATGTGGTGTTTTTCCATGACTGATGTTTTTCTATTTGAAAATGCCATTCAAAGTTAGTAGTCTTGGTCGTTATTGTTTAATTGAAAACGATTAAATTCACAATCACAATTTCAATCACATTTTATATATAATATTTTTAAGATTCAATTACAAAAATTATTGAATTAAATAGTTTTTTAATTGAAAATTTCAGAAATTTTAATCACGATCGTTATTGAAAAATTTTCAGATTTAATTAAAAAAATGATTGAATCAATTAATTGCTTAATTGAAAATTACCAAAATTTCAATCACGATGATAATTGAAAAAAAAAATCCGGACTCAATTACAAAATGATTAATTCAATTAATTTTGTAATTGAGAATAATTTATTTTTTTTCTGTGTGGGGAGAAAATCAAGACCCACTAGAAAAAATCTGGACTCACGAGAAAATCATGACACAGAAAACAACCACGATTCACGAAAAATTCACAACTCACGAGAAAATCACCACTCAGGTACATGCTGTAGCTAGGCATAAAATAATCCTCACCACGAATCCTGCGGAAGTCGGACTCACCCTGTGTCCAACAGCATCAAAGACCCGACGCTACAGTCAAAATCCCTATCAGTAGCTGAAGTTATGTTTCCGTGATAAATTCGGTCACAGGGCCTTGGGCATCCTTCGACCTGTTATCCTTTAGTGAACTTGGACCTTAAAGGTACGGCGCCACCTTTACAGCTTCGCCCTGAGCCTTAGCTCTGTAGAATAATGCTTAAAATTCTAGAAATGACCAATTCCTCATTCTTTCAGTCCAAGAACAATGTCCGTTGCCGTATATACCCATTATACAAATACGAAGGCATAAGATCGAATTTGGCATTTAGCGTTTTCCTCGGGGCGCTTCTTTTTGCTCCTGAGACCACCTTTGCTTAATGGTGCTGCATATTTTAGATTATTGTGCGAGTAAGTATAGGTAAGAGTGGAAGTCCTTTGCAAACTTACTTAGACAATTTCAAGTCCGTTGTGGCATCACAATAGAGACAGCCCAAGGGCTCTGGTGCGAATCGAATCCACGACCTGTCGCAACAACTGGTTTGTGTTGTAGCCACATTTTCATTTGGAGGTGGTGATCCTCATCAAGCTCCTGTAGGTGAGCAAACTCATTCCGCACCACACAGACCACACCTCAATGTTCCAGCCTATGTGGTGTTCACAGGTATCCCATGCCCCGCACTGATAATCCAAGGACGCTACGGGGCGGCTGTGAGGGTCTCTATGCCAAGAATCTGATGCCAGACCAGACACCCATAGGTGAGTATCGAAATAATCGCACTAAACATCCAGTGTAAGGTTCCTTGCCTAAGCTCCCTTATTCTTCCGTATCGATTTACTACAGGAGCGCATTCAGCCTCCTCAAGATCATTTGCTCGACGTTTCTTCGCCAATACAGTCTCTGGTCAAGGAATACGCGCAGTTAGTTGGTCTCCGTAGTTTCCCGCCGTCCAGCTTCCAACCACATTGAAACCACATTTTCATGTGAAGGTGGTGGGCCTCGTCAAGCTCCTGTAGTAAGCTCGTTCCGCCCCAAAGGACCGATCGTCTCGGGAACAGAGTGGCCATTGGTTATTTAAAGGCGCCAATAACTTGCTTGTCACATCGAGCGTCATAGGCACTCAGTATTTGTGCAAGAGCCGGTGCCACCCGACCTCTCACTGAGACTCTCCGCTCGATACCGCTGATTGTCCGCGACTGCCGTTGCAGCTACTCCGTGTGCAGCATTCCACTATCTGCCGGTAGCTCGCAGCTAAGCTTCTCGCAAAGAACACCACACAGAT